>NC_050573.1:424844237-425466683 GCF_011100635.1 Trichosurus vulpecula
TTTGAAGCATGATACTCAGTTTTGCTGGGTAGGTGATTCTTGGTTGTAATCCTAGCTCCATTGACCTCCAGAATATCATATTCCAAACCCTTCGATCCCTCATTGTAGAAGCTGGAAGATCTTGTGCTATCCTGATTGTGTTTCCACAATACTCAAATTGTTTCTTTCTGGCTGTTTGCAGTATTTTATCCTTGATCTGGGAGCTCTGGAATTAGGCAACAATATTCCTAGGAGCTTTCTTTTCAGGAGACAATCAGTGGGTTCTTTCAATTTCTGTTTTACCCTCTGGTTCTAGAATATCGGGGCAGTTCTCCTTGATAATTTCTTGAAAGATCATGGCTTTCAGGTAGTCCAATAATTTTTAAATTCTATCTCCTGGATCTATTTTACAGGTCAGTGGTTTTTCTAATGAGATATTTGACATTGTCTTCCATTTTCTCATTCCTTTGGTTCTGTTTTATAATATCTTGATTTCTCATAAAGTCACCCGCTTCCACTTGCTCCAATCTAATTTTAAGGTGGTATTTTTTTCAGTGGTCTTTTGGACCTCCTTTTCCATTTGGCTAATTCTGACTTTCAAGGCATTCTTCTCCTCATTGGCTTTTTGGAGCTCTTTTGCCATTTGAGTTAGTCTGTTTTTTAAGGTGTTGTTTTCTTCAGTGTATTTTTCCATATTTTTTGGGTCTCCTTTAGGAAGTCATTGACTTGTTTTTCATGGTTTTCTCGCATCCTTCTCATTTCTCTTCCCAGTTTTTCTTCTACTTCTCTAACTTGCTTTTGCAAATCCTTTTTGAGCTCTTCCATGGCCTGGGACCAGTTCATGTTTTTCTTGGAGGTAGTTTCTTCTGTCTGTATGGTTTGGTCTTCTTTGTCAGCAAAGAAAGAATGCAAAGTCTGAGACTGAATCTCGGTGCATTTTTGCTGCCTGGCCATATTCGCAACCAACTAACTTGAACTTTGTGTTTTTCGGTGGGGTATGACTGCTTGTAGACTGACGAGTTCTATGTTCCATGTTTGGGGGGGAGGTGCCAGCTCTACCATACCAGCACTGCTCCTTCCCCAAGAACTCCCAACCCGAACTGGGCTTAGATCTTCAGCAGGCTGTGCACCCCTGCTCTGATCCGCCACTTAATTCCTCCCACCAGGTGGGCCTGGAGCCGTAAGCAGCAACAACCGTAGCTGCCCCACCTCTGCTGCCCCCGGGGCTGGAAGCGGAACCCCGAACTCCTTCCACTCCCACAGCTTTTCCCATTAACCTTCTCAGCAGTCTTTGGTGTTTGTGGGTTGAGAAGTCTCGTAATTGCCGCAACTCACTGATTCAGGGCGCTGGGGCATGCTCTGCCCCGGTTGCTGGTCTTGTTGGTCCACGCCGCTCAGGCTGGGCTCTGCTCCACTCCGTTCCCAGCTCCCAGCTCCCAGCTCCCAGCTCCGTGTGGGACAGACCTCACCCAGAGACCATCCAGGCTGCCCTGGGCTGGAGCCCTGCTTCCCTCTGCTGTTTTGTGGGTTCTGCCATTCTAGAATTGGTTCAGAGCCATTTTTTATAAGTTTTTGGAGGGACTCCATACGGAGCTCACTCTATTCCCTGCTTACCAGCTGCCATCTTGGCTCCACCCTCCAAGAACCCACCTTTTAGAAAAAGTGCTGGGAAAACTGGAAAATAATATGGAAGAAACTAGGCATAGCCCAACATCTTACACCATATACCAGGAGAAGGACAAAATGGGTACATGACTTAGACATAAAGGATGATGCTACAAGCAAATTAGGAGAGCAAGGAATATTTTGCCTGTAAGATCTATGGAGAACAGAAGAATTTATGACCAAACAAAAGATAGAGAACATTATAAAATGCAAAATGGATAATTTTGAGTACATTAAATTTAAAAAAATTTTGCAAAATAAAGCCAATCCAACCAAGATTAGAAGGGAAGCAGAAAATTGGGGAAGAATTTTTTAAAGCCAGTGTCTCTGATAAAGGCCTTGTTTCTAAAATATATAGAGAACTGAGTCAAATTTATAAGAATACAAGTTATTCCCCAACGGATAAATCATCAAAGGATATGAACAGGCAGTTTTCAGATGAAGAAATGACAGCTATCTATAGTCATATGAAAAAATTCTCTAAATCACTATTGATTAGAGAAATGTAAATCAAAACAACTCTAAGGTACCACATCACACCTATCAGATGGGCATGACTGATAAATGCTGGAGAAGATGTGGGAAAATTGGAACACTAATGCATTGTTGGCTGAGTTATGAATTGATCCAACCTTCCTGGAGAGCAATTTGGAACTATGCCCAAAGGGCTATAAAACTATGCATACCCTTTGACCCAGAAATATCACTACTAGGTCCCAAAGAGATCATAAAAACAGGGGAAAGGACTCACATATACAAAAATATTTATAGTGGCTCTTTTTGTGGTGGCAAAGAATTGGAAGTTGAGGGGATGCCCATCAATTGGGGAATGGTTGAACAAATTGTGGTAGATGAATGTAATGGAATATTATTGTTCCATAAGACATAATCAGCAGGCAGGTTTCAGAAAATCTGGAAAGACTTATATGAACTGATGATAAGTGAAGTGAGCAGAATCAGGAGAACATTGTACACAGTAATACCAACATTGTGGAATGACCAACTTTGATAGACTTAGCTCTTCTCAGCAATGCAATGACCTAAGATAATCCCAAAAGACTCATGATGAAAAAAGCTATCCACATCCAGAGAAAGAATTATGTAATCTGAATGTAGATCGAAACATACTCTTTTCTCTTTTTTTCTTTCTCGTGGTTTTTCCCTTTTGTTCTGATTCTTCTTTTACAACATAACTTATGTGGAAATATGTTTAATGTAATTGTACATGTGTAACCTATATCAGATTGCATACTGTCTTGGGCAGGGGAGAGGGAATTTAGAACTCAAAATCTTATAAAAGTCAATGTTGAAAACTAAAAATCAATCAATCAAAATAAATAACTAAGTAAGTAAAAGTAACCATTATGTGCTTTAAGCCAATGATTGAATTACTGGAAACTTTCTCTATGCAGGTTAGACTCTGAGCTTCTCAGGATTAAAATCTTGCCTAAAATTCCTTTATAATTTTCATATAATCTGTGAATAGTGTATGTTCATTGCAAGCATTTAATGAATAAAGCTCTAACTATAAACACGTTAGCCCTACAGACCAAACAGGAGTTCAAGTCTGTAGTAGAAAACTACAAATGGTAAAGACATGAATCTTGATGACATAATATCAACACAGGGAAGTATTTGTTGATCTGCAGTCTCTCTTATTTAATGCAAGACATATTAAATTTAAACACATTTAGAAATCCTAACATTATTTTCCATCTTCCATCAGTAGCTCTACTAGGTTTTCATTCCTCACAATACCATTTTCTCATTCCCTAAGCTGAAAACATGAAATCTTATCACTATGCAGACTAACTTAGATTTTGATAATTAAGACCTTCTCAGTTCACCCTCAGTTGCTTCTCCTCTCTGATTACAGGGCTGGAAGGCAGAGCACCAAATTTCTCCCTTTATAGAAACTTTCCTCCTTTATAGAAATCTCACAAACTTCCTATATAATTCCATTCACCATAAGACTTTGATTCTCTGGAATGTCTTGCATGTCTATGGTTTGTCCTTTGTTCTCAAAGAGGACCATGGCATCAGGGAGACAATGACATGACTTGCAATTGACTTTGATTTGAGGGAGGGAGGGAGGGCTATGCAAAGTGACCCTCAATCAGACCCTACCCTTTTCAGCTTCTTTTTGTGTGTTCTCTTCCCCCTTAAATTGTGAGCTCCTTGAGGGCAAGAACTTCTTATTTCTATCACCAGTAGTTAACACAGTGCCTGGCACATAATTGGTGCTTAATAAATGTTTACTGAACAATGATCCAAGAAAATTCCAAAAGACTGATGATGAAGCATGCTATCTGCCTCCAGAGAAAGAAGAGATATTGTTTTAATACAGACTGAAGCATGATATTTTTCACTTTCTTTCTTTCATTTTCTTCTTTTATTTGAGTCTTCTTCTACAAAATTACTAATATGGATATTATTTACAAAACAGCAGATGAATAATCTGTAACTGATTGCTTACCATCTCAGGTTAGGGCAGAGAAGAATAGAATTTGAATCTCAAAACTTTAAATAAAATATTTTTAAAATGAAAAAAATGTATATTGTATTGAGTTGAACTGTAATGATACTGATGGGTAGACAATTGAAGGTTACTGCCTCCACTCCAAAGATAAGGCAAATGTTTTGTCTCCAAAGGTAAATTAGCCCCCTATTTTAAAGTGCATTGGTAGTCAATTAATATCCTTCCTCAATGCCCTATCGTGATGTGAAATTGCCTCTTTATTCCTAGATGTTATGCCAGAATGGAATAATTTATGGATGGTCCTACCAAAGTGGAAAGTCTCCATCTTTGGGCCCAGTAATTAAAAGTATTGCTGTCATCCTAGGACCAACTTAGCTCAACGCAGAAAGGCCTCACAGGTCCTTTGAAAACTAGAATATACCTTAAAAGACTATCTTCTAAATGTTAAACTCCAAACTTACTTTACAACATTTGTCCCTGAAGAAAATTAGTTACAACAATCCAAGTTCTATGTTCTATGTATTTAGCAGTCCTAGCAACATCGGCCTTAAAAGGTCTTAAAGAGATTATCCCATGTCTTTCATTCACTTTCTTTTTAAAAAAAATCACTTTTATAGTCAGATCTAATTAAATGGAATAATATCAGTTGCTCGTGGTTAGGCCGAGCTAATATAATAAAAATAACAATTTTACCTAAATTAATTTACTTATTCAGTGCCATACCAATCGAAGTACCAAAAATAATTTTACAGAACTGGATAAAATAATAACAAAATTCATCTGGAAGAACAAAATGTCAAGAAGGTCAAGGGAATTAACGAAAAGAAATGCTAGGGAATTTGGCCTAGCCATACCAGATATCAAACTGTACTATAAAGCAGCAGTCCTCAAAACTACCTGGTACTGGCTAAGAAACAAAGTGGAATAGGTTAGGTGCATGAGATGCAGAAGTCACTGCAAGAATTCACTATTTCACAAAAACTACTGGGAAAATTGAAAAATAGTATGGCAGAAACTGGACATAGACCCATATCTTACACCATAGACCAAAATAAAGTCAAAATGGGTACATGATTTAGGAATAAAGGCTGATACTATTAGCAATTCTTGGAGAGCAAGGAATAGTTTACCTGTCAGGTTAATGTCAAAGGGAAGAATTCATGACCAAACAAGAGATAGAGAGCATTACAAAATGCAAAATGGATAATTTTGATTATGTTAAACTGAAAAGTCTTTGTAAAAACAAAGCCAATGCCACAAAGATGAGGAGGGAAGCAGAAAATTGGGAGAAAATCTTTACGACCAATGTCTCTAATAAAGGCCTCATATCTAAATACAGGACACTGAGCCAAATTTATAGGAATAATAGTCATTCCCCAATTGAGAAATGGTCAAAAGATATGAACAGGCAATATTCAGAGGAAGAAATTAAAGACATCTATAGGCATATGAAAAAATGCTCTAAATCACTATTGATTAGAGAAATGCAAATACCACATCTCTCCTGTCAGATTGGCTAACATGGCAAAACAGGAAAATGATAAATGCTGGAGAGGATGTGGGAAAATTGGAACATTAATATATTGTTTGTGGAGTTGTGAACAGATCCAGCCATTATGGAGAGCAATTTGGAACTATGCCCAAAGGGCTATAAAAATGTACATACCCTTTTACCCAGCAATACCACTCCTAGGGCTACATCCCAAAGAGATCACACAAGTGGGAAAGGGACCTGTATGTACAAAAAAGTGTTTATAGCTGCTCTTTTTGTGGTGGAAAGAATTGGAAATCAAGGGGAAGCCCATCAATTGGGGAACGGCTGAACAAGTTAGGTAAATGAATGTAATGGAATACTATTGTGCTATAAGAAATGGGGAGGATATGGACTTTATAATAACCTGGAAAGACCTACATGATCTGATGCTGAGTGAGAAGAGAAGAACCAAGAGAACATTATATACAACCACAGACACATTGATTCTGCGATGACTAACTTTGATAGACTTGGCTCTCCTCAGCAATACAAGGGTCAAAGACAGCTTCAAAGACCTCATAATGGAAAAAGCTAGCTACATCCAGAGAAAGAACTGTGGAGTCTGAATGCAGATTGAGGCAAATTATTTGCTCTCTTTTTTCAGTTTTGTTTCTTCTCTCTCATGATTCATTCCATTGCTCATAATTCTTTTTTGCAACTTGAGTATTGTGTAAATAAGTTTAATGAGAAGGTTTATGTAGAATCTATATCGGACTGAATGCTGTCTTGGTGGAGAGAGGGGAGGGGAGGGAAGGGAAGAAAATTTGAAACTCAAAAATATGTAAAACTGTTGTAAAATAAAAATAAAAATCTAATTTATAAAAAAATAAATAAAATTCACTTTTATTTTAAGGTTTGAATTGTCTCCTTCCATCTCTCCTTCCCCCTCCCATTGAGAAAGCAAGAAAAACAAAACCTGTTACAAATATAATCATGCAAAACAATTTCCTCCATTAGCCATAACCAGAAAAATTATTTAAAAAGAAAAGAAGGGGGCGGAGACAAGATGGTGGCTGGAAAGCAGGGACTAGCATGAGCTCCCTGCCAAGTCCCTCCAAAAACCTATAAAAAATGTCTCTGAACCAATTCTAGAACTGCAGAACTGACAAAACAGCAGAGGGAAGCAGGGCGCCAGCCCAGGACAGCCTGGATGGTCTCTGGGTGAGGTCTATCCCACACGGAGCTGGGAGCAGAGCGGAGTGGAGCAGAACCCAGTGTGAGCGGCAAGGAACAATCAGACCAGGAGCTGGGTGGAGCATGCCTGAGAGCCCTGAATCAGTGAGCTGTAGCAGTTACCAGACTTCTCAACCCACAAACACCAAAGACAACAGAGAAGGTTAGTGGCAAAAGCTGCGGGAGTGGAAGGAGTTCAGGTTTGGCTACCGCCCTGGGGGCAGCGGAGGTGGGGCAGCTACAGAACTACAGCTGCAGTTACTTCCAGTTCCGGGCCAACCTGGTGGGAGGAATTAAGTGGAGGATCAGAGGAGGAGTGAAGAGTCTGCTGAAGATCTAAGTCCAGTCCCGGTTGGGGGTTCTTGGGGAAGGAGGAGTGCTGGTGTGGCAGAGCTGGTGCATCCCCCCAAGCTTGAAACATAGTTCTCTAAACTCTACAAGCAGTCATACCTCACGGAAAAACTCAAGGGTCAAGTTAGTTGGTTGGGAATATGGCCAGGCAGCGAAAACACACCCAGATTCAGTCTCAGGCTTTGGATTCTTTCTTTAGTGACAAAGAAGACCAAAACATACAGACAGAAGAAGTTAACAAAGTCAAAGAGCCTAAAACAAAAGCCTCCAAGAAAAATATGAACTGGTCCCAGGCCATGGAAGAGCTCAAAAAGGATTTCGAAAAGCAAGTTAGAGAAATAGAGGAAAAATTGGGAAGAGAAATGAGAAGGATGTGAGAAAACCATGAAAAACCAGTTAATGACTTGCTAAAGGAGACCCAAAAAAATACGGAAAAATACACTGAAGAAAACAACACCTTAAAAAATAGACTAACTCAAATGGCAAAAGAGCTCCAAAAAGCCAATGAGGAGAAGAATGCCTTGAAAGGCAGAATTCACGAAATGGAAAAGGAGGTCCAAAAGACCACTGAAGAAAATACTACCTTAAAAATTAGATTGGAGCAAGTGGCAGCTAGTGACTTTAGGAGAAATCAAGATATTATAAAACAGAACCAAAGGAATGAAAAAATGGAAGACAATGTGACATACCTCATTGGAAAAACCACTGACCTGGAAAATAGATCCAGGAGAGATAATTTTAAAATTATTGGACTACCTGAAAGCCATGATCAAAAAAGAGCCTAGATATCATCTTTCAAGAAATTATCAAGGAGAACTGCCCTGATATTCTAGAGTCACAGGGCAAAATAGAAATTGAAAGAATCCACCGATTGCCTCCTGAAATAGATCCCCAAAAGAAATCTCCTAGAAATATTGTCGCCAAATTCCAGAGCTCCCAGATCAAGGAGAAAATACTACAAGCAGCCAGAAAGAAACAAGTTGAGTATTGTGGAAACACATTCAGAATTACCCAAGAACTAGCACCTTCTACATTAAGAGATTGAAGGGCTTGGAATATGATTTTCCGGAGGTCAATGGAGCTAGGATTAAAACCTAGAATCACCTACCCAGCAAAACTGAGTATCATGCTCCAAGGCAAAATATGGATTTTCAATAAAATAGAGGACTTTCAAGCTTTCTCAGTGAAAAGACCAGAACTGAATAGAAAATTTGACTTTCAAACATAAGAATCAAGAGAAGCATGAAAAGGTAATCAAGAAACAGAAATTGCAATGGACTTACTAAAGTTGAACTGTTTTGTTTACATTCCTACATGGAAAGATGATGCGTATGATACATGAGACATCAGTATTAGGGTACCTGAAGGGAATATGCATATATATATATATGTTTATGTATATATGTATAAGTGAATGTGTATGTATATATGTATGTGTGTGTGTATATATATGTGTGTATATATATAGAGAGAGAGAGAGATAGATAGATAGATAGATATAGAAAGATAGAGAGAGAGAGAGAGAGAGAGAGAGAGAGAGAGAGAGAGAGAGCGGGCACAGGGTGAGCTGAAGATAAAAGGAAGATATCTAAAAGAAATAAGAGAGGAATATATTGAGAGAGGGAGAGATAGAATGGGTAAGTTATCTTGTATAAAAGTGGCAAGAAAAAGCAGTTCTGTAGGAAGTGAAGAGAAGGCAGGTGAGGGGGGAATGAGTGAATCTTGCTCTCATCAGATTTGACCTGAGGAGGGAATACCATACATACTCAATTGGGTATCTTACCCCACAGGAAAGAAGAAGGAAGAAGATAAAAAAGGAGGGGGAGTTGATAGAAGGGAGGGCAGATGGGGGTGGAGGTAATCAAAAACAAACACTTTTGAAAGGGGACAGGGTCAAGGGAGAAAATTCAACAAAGGGGGATAGGTTAGGAAGAAGCAAAATACAGGGCGTAGAAATTTATCTTGCCCTACAAGAAAGGAAAGGAAAAGGGGATGGGAGGGGAGTGGGGTGACAGAAGGGAGGGCTGACTGGGGAACAGGGCAACCAGAATATATGCCATCTTGGAGTGGGGGGAGGGTAGAAATGGGGAGAAAATTTGTAATTCAAACTCTTGTGAAAATCAATGCTGAAAACTAAATATATTAAATAAATTTTTAAAAAAAGAAAACTTCAGTTTGCTCTCTGAGTCTAGTCTCTCCCTCTCCACTTCTTTCTATTCATCTATAAACATGCTTAAATATAATTTACTCTGACAGAAGTGATTTTAGTGAAAGCAGGGAACATAATTTAAAACAGGTAGTTAGCTTCCACAGCAGATGTGAATACAGAATCATTATTAATAAAGTTGCTAACCATGCCTGCCAGTGATATTAACCAATGTTAAGTCTTTAAAGATGTTTAAATAACACATTTTCTTTCCGTATACATCTCTAGACAGATGCAAAGAAGGAGCTATCCCTCATGTCAAAAGAAGTTGTAATCTCATTGAGAAAAAGTAGAACTGGAAAGAAAGATGATATTCATCAGTCTTTCCTATATTGTCACTACCTAACTAAAGCTAGGTTGTTCCATTTCCTTCAACATTTTCCCAAAGGTACAACTTCCTGAAACTTTTCATCTTCACTGCTAACCTCAACATTCTCTATCTCAGAAGCTACAGAGCCGAGAATTGGACCCAGTAATCTAGAAAATCTCTGTTGATTACAGAAGAGAGAAAAGTTTACAAGAATGCAAGGCAGCATGAGAAATTGCTCTGTCATTTTAGGTATCAGTTGCTTTATTTTGGGAAAAAAGAGCTGTTTCTACCCAAATCCTGCAAAGCTCTTATAAACAAACCAAGAGTATTCTCAAAGTCAACCTGGTAATGCATATAATTTCTTTCTTTTTTATTGAACCTGTGATTTTATAAATAAAGGAAGTTCCCAGTGAGTCCCTCCCTCTGCCAATGTGGATTTGCATTTGCTCTGTAACATATAATCTCAGAGACTTGTTTAATGGTAATATACATAAACGTGATAAAAAATGTTTCCAGAAATAAATGCTGTTTTCTATGCTATCCCTCTCATTTTTGTCTTTTCTATTGCATATCCACTGGTTCCAATGTTTTTCAGCTTCATGTAACCTTCTCCCAGTCTTAGCTTCAGTTTTTTCATATGTAAAAATAAGGGAATTAGATTACATGACCTCTAAGTATTTTCTTAATTCTGCATCTACTATTGAAATGGTGTCTTATCTACAGTAAGTGATTAAGTATTTTATTTCTAATCCCCTGTAAGCTACTTTTTCTACCCCTATGCTTATCTGAATATTGATTATTAACTTCAGGAATATAAATTATTTTATTTTCAGATTTTCTTTAATATGGTACTGCTTTCAAGAACAGATTAACTTCTGTGGTATTTTGTCATTTCCTCACACGGTGTTATGAAGAAATACAAATCCTTCTTGAGTTTTCTTTTCAATAGGCACCAGCTTTTCTAATGGCAATAGCAACTAGAAATACAATAGCTTTATCATCCTATCATGTATACATCAAACCTCTCTTCTACCTCATCTTAAATTTCTTAGTATTAGCATTTTAATTTAGTGTTGTGGAAATGAATGTTTTGAATCTGCAAATGGCTTTTTTTTCCAAAGTTTTCAAAGCATTTGGTAGGGTAAAATGATAGAATTAAAATTTTAGAGTCTGTTCAATCCAGACTTTTAAAAACTTCCTCAAAATTTTGTTACATACAACCACAAATAGCATTTATACTAGATTGGAATCACCCAAAGAACATATCAACTAGGTTTAATTCTTAAGGTATGCTCTCAATAACATACGATAGTACTTCTTAGGAACATTTGATAAGTGCTCATTTTCAGTTAACCCTAGCACCAAGCAAAGAACTATGGGAAAGCAGAAAAAAAGTTTAAGATATTTTCAGGATTTACACAAACAATTGTGCATGTGATCATTATGTTCAACTTTCCACAAGGTACTACACCAGAGTCTTCTCAGAGCATAGAGATGTCCAAGGATTCTTGAAGGCAATGCCAGCAAAGTTTAAGTTCAGGTTGTTTAACACAATGCTAGAAGGGCCCTGAGTATGGCCCAGGTGACAGAATCTGCTTTCAAGGATTAGCCCAACTAAATCCAGAGAGTTGTATCACAAATTGAGTTGGCCACTATCTGAGGAATACTTTTTGGTAGAACAAGCCAAGATATATATTAAAATACATGTCTCAGAATCATTCTGCTTCTACAGTGATAGCAACAGAACAGTGAGTAGAGGGGACTAAGACTCACCCAGTCTTTCTAAGGAACATAAATAAACATATTTTTCTGTTATTACTCTAAATGTGAGAGCTTTGTCCGATGACTGATGAACGAACATACTTCTGGAGAAGCTAAGTCATATCCTGACAATCTCTCTTTAAATGTAACCAGAGGAAAGGAAGAAATTGCACCTCAGTGGAAGAATGGATAGAAGTACTATTCAAAGAAACAAAGAAAGGATATGCAGTATTGATTTCATGGTATACCCAAAAGCAACAAGAAATATTTAATGTGACATTTGCTTATCTTGTATTGCCATACTGATGTTAAGCATTTGCAAAAAAACAAATAAATAAAAACTCCTCACCAAAATAATTGAAGTTTAAGTACTAACAGTGCTTGCTGAGGAAAAGATATAGAAAAGCTCTACAAGAACTAGATAAAATTCTCCAAATTAAATCAAAATATATTCTGTTTCTTCTTTTTGGAAATGTGACTTATATGTGTATGCGTATACACTTAAATATCATATTACACAGATTTATGTTTATTAAGAGGGAACAGGCAGGCTTTTACAAATAATCTTTGACTATGGCCCACATCTTTATCATTTGAAAATTAACTAAGCTCCTATTGTGGGGGCGGAGCCAAGATGGCAGCTGGAAAGCAGGGACTAGTGTGAGCTCCCTGCCAAGTCCCTCCAAAAACCTATAAAAAATGGCTCTGAACCAATTCTAGAACTGCAGAACCCATAAAACACCAGAGGGAAGAAGGGCTCCAGCCCAGGACAGCCTGGATGGTCTCTGGGTGAGGTCTATCCTACACGGAGCTTGGAGCTGGGAGCTGGGATCTGGGAGCTGGGAGCGGAGTGGAGCAGAGCCCAGCGTGAGCAGCGAGGACCAACCAGACCAGGAGCCGAGCGGAGCAGGCCCTAGCACCCTGAATCAGTGAGCTGTAGCAGTTACCAGACTTCTCAACCAACAAACACCAAAGACAGCAGAGAAGGTTAGTGGGAAAAGCTGCCGGAGTAGAAGGAGTTCGCAGTTCGCCCACCGCCCTCGGGGCAGCGGAAGTGGGGCAGCTACAGCTGCAGTTGCTTCCAGCCCCAGGCCCACCTGGCGGGAGGAATTCAGTGGCAGATCAGAGCAGGAGTGAACAGCCTGCTGAAGATCTAAGCCCAGTCCAGGTTGGGAGTTCTTGGGGAAGGCGCAGTGCTGGTGTGGCAGAGCTGGCACCTCCCCCCCAAACGTGGAACATAGAACTCTCTAGTCTACAAGAGACTGAAAAACTCAAGGGTCAAGTTAGTTGGTTGGGAATATGGCCAGGCAGCGAAAATGCACCCAGATTCAGTCTCAGACTTTGCATTCTTTCTTTGGTGACAAAGAAGAACAAAACATACAGACAGAAGAAGTTAACAAAGTCAAAGAGCCTACAACAGAAACCTCCAAGAAAAACATGAACTGGTCCCAGGCCATGGAAGAGCTCAAAAAGGATTTGGAAAACCAAATTAGAGAAGTAGAGGAAAAATTGGGAAGAGAAATGAGAAGGATGTGAGAAAACCATGAAAAACAAGTCAATGACTTGCTAAAGGAGACCCAAAAAAATACGGAAAAATACACTGAAGAAAACAACACCTTAAAAAATAGACTAACTCAAATGGCAAAAGAGTTCCAAAAAGCCAATGAGGAGAAGAATGCCTTGAAAGGCAGAATTAGTCAAATGGAAAAGGAGGTCCAAAAGACCACTGAAGAAAATAATACCTTAAAAATTAGATTGGAGCAAGTGGAAGCTAGTGACTTTATGAGAAATCAAGATATTATAAAACAGAACCAAAGGAATGAAAAAATGGAAGACAATGTGACATACCTCATTGGAAAAACCACTGACCTGGAAAATAGATCCAGGAGAGATCATTTAAAAATTATTGGACTACCTGAAAGCCATGATCAAAAAAAGAGCCTAGATATCATATTTCAAGAAATTATCAAGGAGAACTGACCCGATATTCTAGAGCCACAGGGCAAAATAGAAATTGAAAGAATCCATCGATTGCCTCCTCAAAAAGATCCCAAAAAGTAATCTCCTAGGAATATTGTCACCAAATTCCAGAGCTCCCAGATCAAGGAGAAAATACTGTAAGCAGCCAGAAAGAAACAAGTTGAGTATTGTAGAAACACAATCAGAATAACCCCAGATCTGGCACCTTCTGCATTAAGAGATCGAAGGGCTTGGAATATGATATTCTGGAGGTCAATGGAGCTAGGATTAAAACCTAGAATCACCTACCCAGCAAAACTGAGTATCATGCTCCAAGGCAAAATATGGATTTTCAATAAAATAGAGGACTTTCAAGCTTTCTCAGTGAAAAGACCAGAACTGAATAGAAAATTTGACTTTCAAACACAAGAATCAAGAGAAGCATGAAAAGGTAATCAAAAAAAAGAACAAGAAAAAGAAATTGCAAGGGACTTACTAAAGTTGAACTGTTTTGTTTGCATTCCTACATGGAAAGATGATGTGTATGATTCATGAGACCTCAGTATTAGGGTAACTGAAGGGAATATGCATATATATATATATATATATGTTTTTGTATATATGTATATAAATGAATATGTATGTATGTAAGTATGTATGTATGTGTATATACATATATATACATATATATATATATTATATATAAGGAGAGAGAGAGCGGACACAAGGTGAGTTGAAGATGAAAGGAAGATATCTAAAAAAATAAAATCAAATTAAGGGATGAGAGAGGAACATATTGAGAGAGGGAGATAGGGAGAGATAGAATGGGGTGGATCATCTTGCATAAAGGTGGCCAGAGGAAGCAGTTCTGTGGGAGGAGGGGAGAGGGCAGGTGAGGCGGGAATGGGTGAATCGTGCTCTCATCAAATTTGGCCAGAGGAGAGAATACCATACTTACTCAATTGGGTATCTTACCCCCCAGGAAAGAAGAGGGAAGAAGATAAAAAAGGGGGCGATGATGGAGGGGAGGGCAGATGGGGGTGGAGGTAATCAAAAACAAACACTTTGGAAAGGGGACTGGGTCAAGGGAGAAAATTCAATAAAGGGGTATAGGTTGGGAAGGAGAAAAACATAGTTAGTCTTTCACAACATGAGTATTGTGGAAGGGTTATACATAATGATATACATGTGGCCTTTGTTGAATTACTTGACTTCTTAGGGAGGGTGGGTGGGAAGGGAAGAGGGGAGAGAATTTGGAACTCAAAGTTTTAGAAACAGATGTTCAAAAACAAAACAAAAAAATTTTGCATAAAACTAGAAAATAAGATACACAGGCAATGGGGCGTAGAAATTTATCTTGCGCTACAAGAAAGGAAGGGAAAAGATGGGAGGGGAGTGGGGTGACAGAAGGGAGGGCTGACTGGGGAACAGGGCAACTAGAATATATGCCATCTTGGAGTGGGGGGGAGGGTAGAAATGGGGAGAAAATTTATAATTCAAACTCTTGTGAAAATCAATGCTGAAAACTAAATATTTTAAATAAATAAATTTAATAAAAAAATTAACTAAAAGGTGTAAAGCAGGGCCATCTGCAGTCATCCTGATCTATATCTTGCTATTGGCCCCAGAAGACATTGGAGGAGAAACTGAGGCTGGTGTCTTTGCACAGCCCTCTCTCACTTAAATCTAATTCACCTGCACATCATGGCATTGCCTTCTTGATGTCATGGTCCTCTTTGGGAATGAAGGAGAAACAACAGCAAAAGAAGTCAAAGTGCCTAAAACCCCACTATGAGTTGTTTGTTTTTGACCTGATAGAGAATAAAGTCAGAAGAACTAGACAAACAGTGCACAATGATTTCAGTGATGTCAATAACATGGAAAGAATGATAGCAAAATACTTGAAACTGAACTCAATAAAATTGAAATGATCAAGCTTGGCTCCAAAGTAGAGATATGAGAAGGCCCTTCCTCTAACATTCATTGTACATTTGAGGGACTATGGATGTGAAATATTACCCATAATCGGAGATGCTTTTGATGCACTGCTTACTTTTGCTAAACATTTTTCTCCTCTTTTTTTGTTCAACAGGAATAATATAGGTATATTTGGGAGAGAAAAGGAGGAAGGATAAATTGGGAAAAGATGGTGATGTAAAAACAAATTATATCAAAACAACTTATTTTTTTTAAAGCAAAAGCATTGGATTCATTTTGAATACCACTTTATAGCCCCCTTCTAACAAGTTGTCTCTTAGTCATGTATTAAAATAATTCAAGATTACTTGCAAGACATAACAGAAAAATCCTATCCAATAACCCTCTGATCATAACTATCTGATGAGGCATAAAAACATGGAGATGAGTATCTCCAAAAGCTGTGCCCTACTGTGATGAAGATCCAGAGTAGAATCCAGGATAAGATTTTTCTATGGTTGGAAAAGGTTCTTCAGGTTCTTCTACTCGTGAATAACATTGTGTTGGTTGCATTACATCCTGAAACATTGTATCCCCTAGAAGAGATCTGTAAATACTCAAAAACACATTCACACAAGAAAGACCAAGTGGATAAAGATTATTACCCAAATTGTGACATGCATTGGGATGGAAAATCTATAGGACTCATCTGTCAATCTCTCTCTCTCTCTCTCTCTCTCTCTCTCTCTCTCTCTCTCTCTCTCTTTCACACACACACACATACACACACACACTCATGCACACATACACACACACACATCATAAACATATACAGACTTGGTTCTGGAGCTAAATAAGAGGAGAATGGTATCAATTGTCTTCCAGAAATTTCTAAATTCCTTCAATTACATTAAGTTTCCCATGTAAACAAAGGCCTGTCTTTTAAATTCTAATATCTAGAGGGCAGCTAGATGGTGCAGTGAGTACCGCACTGGCCCTGGAGTCAGGAGGACCTGAGTTCAAATCTGGCCTCAGACACTTGACACACTTACTAGCTGTGTGACCTTCGGCAAGTCACTAAACACCACTTGCCCTGCCTTCCCCCCTCCAAAAAGAGAAAAGAAATTCCAATATCTTACTATTGTTTCTGCATAGCAGAGAGTCCTGGAACTTAAGAATCTTCAACTATTTTTATATGAATATTACACAGAAGACAGTAGAAGACAACAGAAGACACCTTGTGAACAGGCTGTAGCACATCACCAATGAGCAATTTCAAGAACAGCACTAAAGAATGTCATCAAGGACATAGACAATAGGAGGAGAAGATGATTGGGTCATGTGTTGAGAATAAGAAATAATAGACTGAGAGCCAGACTGCTGGTACCTTTATAATGCCAGGAGAAAGATAGAAAGGATTCTAGCACAATGAGCCAGTGCCCTATGGTGGTCTCACTGGGAGATGTGTACACAAGACCCAAACAACGGGCAAGCAAGTATGGTTTTGGGATTGGCATCATTGGACAGAATTCCCAAAACAATGAGGTTATACACTGACTTGATTATTTGGAGCACAACTTTGTAGATATGTGGAAAAAAAGGAAAAATTGTTGAGGGCCAGAATCAATCAAAAAGACTTTATAATTAAAATAGAATTTGACCAGACCAGTAGAATGTGAATAGGCAGAAATGGATGAGGAAAGAGAATTTCTGACAGAGTGAACAGCTTAAGGTAATGATTTTCAAAATATAGTCTGTGGATGCCTGAGAGTTCCTAAGATTCTTCACAAGGTTTGCAAAGCCAAAATTATGTTCACAATAATACTAACATGTTATCTGACTATTAAAATATCCATCCCCTTTCCAATTACATATCTGTATGAGGACAGATTTTCTTCATTCACTTTAAGCAAAACAAAATACTGCAACAGACTGAATGCAAAAGCAGATGTGAGAATCCAGCTGTCTTCTCTTAAGTCAGACCTTAAAAGGATGTACAAAATGTGTAAAACTAGCTAATTTTTTTTTGTTTTGGAAAATATAGCTTTTTTATTAAAATGTGCTATTTATGTTAACATGCAGTGGGTTTTAATTGTTATTCTTGAATTAATAAATATTTTAACATTTTATCCATTTGAATTTTAAAGTGGTAAAAATTTTTAATGTGGCAAATATTTTTTCCATTTTTCTTCTTTGTAAGATTTTACAAAAATGTTTATATTTTAAACCAATGTTATTTTTAATAGTCTTTTCTCTTTTCTTGGCAAGAAAGTAAAATGTTTGCTGATCAAGGAGCTTTCTGGGATTTTTTTTGGTCTCCTGTCATGGCAAAAAAAATGGTTAAACTATTTTATTAGGTTACTGAAAATGTTGGTGTAACATTTATTTATACAAACTAATACCAATATTGCAAATGTTGATGTAATTTTTTTCTTTTGGAAAATGTAGCTTTTTATAAAAATGTATTTATGTTAACATGCAATAAGTTTTACTTGTTATTCTTAAATGAATTAATAAATGTTTTCACATTTTATCAGTTTTAATTTCCAATGTGGTAGGATTCAGTTTCAATTATTTTGTTGCCGTTGTTTCCATTCCATTTACATTGCTATAGTCATAATGTTCTTTGGGGTCCTCAATAACTTTAAGAGTGTAAAGTGGTCCTGAAACCAAAATGTTTTAGAACTTGTGGCATAAGTCGTAGAGACAAGCCTGAAGTTGCTGTGGGCATAGGGAAAAGAAAAGGTTGTAGGGAAAATGATGGGAATATACTAAGAAAATCAGCTTAAGAAGCAATCAGAGATCAAATCTAGAATCATCTCGAGGGCCATATCATCTAACCTGATGTAGAATATAACAGATGTAGAAACTGAGGCCCTGAAAACAGAAGTCACTTGCTAAGTTCACACAAGTAATACCAGAGTTGAAATTTGAATCCAGGTTATATGACTTCAAAGTCAGTGTTCTTTCCACTGGGCTTTGAAGTAGAAGATTTGTTGAACAAAATCCAATTTTAGCAGAAATCTATGAAGGAGAATCCAATTTCAAAGCTCCTCCCTAACAAATCTATCATATTCAAAGGAACACTAACTACTCCCTTTTATGTCTCTCCTCTGACTGGCTACCTGGGAGATTTTTGTTTGAACTTGTCAGCTGACATTGCTTAAGACAGGACCTCTCACATTAATTCTCCACAAGAGAACATATTTCTTTTAACTTAACTAATAGATCAGCAGGTAGTCGTACCTTATCTTCTCATTCCTAGGCATTGCTATATCTTAAATACTCTTTCAGAATATTCCTAAATGATATAAAATCCTCTCATTTCCCACAGGCAATGAAAAAATAATAGCCATTTTGCAACATTTAACAATACTGGTAAGCCTTTTTTTTCCTCTCTCTAAATGACAATGGGGATTTTAGCAAATTTTCCAATGATAGATTTTGGCATTTGCCCCAAAAAGTACCAGAATCCATCAGCTCTGCAACCAAGCGAAGCCCCGTATCTGAGCAAGCATGGTGCCAAATGCAGCTGGGAATGGGCCTGGGACCATTTGTATGTAAACAATTTTCACTTCCTTCTTGCAATCAAGGAATTTTTTCCTGCAACATAATCAGTACGCAGCAATCATTTCATTAGCTATGCTCAATGTGCTTGTAGAGATGAAGGAAAGAGAGGCAGAATAGTGAGGAGAGACAGAGACACAAAAAGAGACAAAGACACAAGTCAAGAGTCAGTTGGCAATATTTTTAATTTTCTTATTATCTGGAACCTAAGGAATCAAGTGTTTGTTTTCCTGAGCTGGGGCTTCATTGACATGATAATCTAGGTGAAAAATTTAATTAACATGTTTCCTCAAAATATTTTTTAAAATCTTTGTTAAACAAATAAACTCTTTTATTTGCAAGGTAATTACTGACTTCATGACTTCATGAGACCATGAAGTCAAATATTCTGACAAGAAGAAAGAAAAGGAAGAAGGGAGGGAGCGAGGGAAGGAGGGGGGAAGGAAGGAAGGAAAGAAGGGAGGGAGGGAGAGGAGAAGAGGGAGAGAGATGAGAAAGAAAGAATAGAAAAGAAAGAAAGAAAATTCACATCATTTACTTCTAACTACTGTACCTAACCTAAAACTTTACATTTCCTTTTACTCATATGGCATCAGACCCTACAACTTTCTAATGAATTTCTCATTTATTAGAGATAACTGTGATTTCAATGGCATAGGAAACTCCATCCACCAAAGCCAATCAGCAATTCTTCCCTGTACCTTATACTCTTGAGAGATTTACGTAAAGCACTTAGAGACTGTGTGACTTGCCCAAGGTCACCTAGTCAGTAACTATCAGCAGCAGATCTTGATTTTAGGTCTTGTCTAGCTCTAAGACTGGCTGCCTAGCCATTCTACATGCTGCCTCTCTTTCTCATTATTAAGACTAATAATAGTTCAAACTTATGTAATGCTGTACAACTTACAAATCACTTTCCTGACAACAACCATGTAAGATTGTTGTCCAAAGAATTATTTCGATCTCACAGCTGTGGAAACTTCATTTCAGACTGGTCAAGTGACCTTGCAGAGTTATACAGCTGGCAAATGAGAAAGCCAAAGCACAAACCCTGGCTTCTGTGTCCAGTGTTTTTCCCACTTCACCATGCTACCTTTCTATAAGTAAACTTAACATGCATGTGCACACACACACACAAACACCGCAGTAATTGTTTTCCATAGCTACTCATAGACAGCTTAAACTCCGTCTATGATTGGCAGTAGGTTTTCATATAATTAATTATATTTTACCTGTTCCCAGATATCTCCAGTTCTCTAATAATGAGAACAGGAGGATATTTAAAAGAAAATATAATTCCTTCAAAACTTTTCTTTGCCCTATAAATAGGATGTTTTTTGTTATGAAACAAACTTCTGAGAACTCAAAATCCCAATTAATAAACTTAAAATCATAAACCAAACATCACACTTCACACAAAACACTCTGAAAGACATCAAGCACTTAACACAGGACTGGATGAACTGCACAGCACAGGGGAACAAATTAAATTAGATTGCTAATAGTCCTTTCATCTATTTAGCAACAGGCAAAGAATATCCATCTAGCTGGTATGATTTGTTCCATCAGATGCTTTCCTTGCATTTGAATAGAAAGTTAGAAAAGTAGCAAAGGAGAAATTGAACTATTTTTACCTGGAAGCTGCTGGTAAGAGTCTAAGAGATGAAGTTGCCAATTTGGGCAGACATTTCAAACTTCACTGCCTCAGCAAACACTTGTTGTCACAGACGACTATTACAGGTCTTTGAAAGAGAGAAAGTGGACCACTATCCACATGCTTCTGGGGAACAGGCATGTCCAGAATTACAGGGCAAATCAGGACTGAGCTACAGCCCCAGTGACAAAGTATAACAGTTTCCTTTGGTTAGCTGTTTTGATCTGCTATCTTTTATTGTCAAAGAAAAGATGTTTCCCTATAGATAAGTTAGTCACTGCCATTGCAAGCCATCAAAGAAAAAGGGAGGAGAAAGCATTTGTCACAGGCAGCAAGTGAGGTGCTCAGCTGCACTGATGAAGTGGGAAAAGGGTGAAACAAAGGCATAGGAGGCAATATGAATCGATGGGACAGGTCATCATTTCAATTTATGGTCCTCTTACAGAAAGCCAACAAAATTGCTTTCTCTTCATCTCCCAATGGAGTTTCTGAAATCCTTTCAAAACTGTCTTCAAAAATATTACTGCTAAGAAACATTCAAGGTTAAAAGCGTAGGAGGAAGGATGGAAGGAAGGAAGGAAGGAAGGAAGGAAGGAAGGAAGGAAGGAAGGAAGGAAGGAAGGAAGGAAGGAAGGTAGGGAGGTAGGGAGGGAGGAAGGAAGGGAGGAAAACATATTGATTACTATGTATAAAACACTGTACTGAAGGTTGGGGATACATGTAGAAATGTATGACTGTCCCTGTTCTAATGAGAGCTATTAAAGATATAGGAGGTTTCAGCAGGAAGGCTCTAGGGCCCTTAAGGTGTAGCAGCAACTAAGACAGCAATGTATTTTCTTTCATGTATTTCCACAGACAAAACTGTATACAATTCGGATGCTGAACTATTTGAGAGTGAAAGGTGTGAGGACTTTCTTTTCTGGGAATTCAGTAGCCGTGGCCACTGAGAAGGTGAAGATTGAAGAGCCTGCAGAGCCAACTTCCAGGTCCCATCTCCATAGGATAATGATGATGATTGTGATGATTTAGGGGTTCATTCCCAGGGATCTTGGGCTTAAAGATGTCTCTCCTGTAATCTGGGGATAAATGGTGGTGGCAGTGGTGGTGGTGGTGAAGGCAGTGGTGTAGATGGTGTTGCTGGTGGTGATGGTGGAGGTGGTGGTGGATGTGGTATTGGTGGTAGAGCTGGTGCTGTTTGTGGTTTTGACTAGCTTGGTACTTATCACTTCCTGTCTCTACTTCAGTGCACCATTTACGACAATACCCTGCACACATTGGCACCTTGGTATAGTAAAAAGAGTGTGGGATTTGGAGTTACAGGACCTGCCATTTACCATCTAGGTGACCGCATATGTGTCACAATCACTCTGAGGCCTCAGTTTCATCTACAAAAATGAAGTGATTGGACGAGATGACTTCCAAGGTCCCTTTTAGATCTAAATCTATGATTCCATATATAGCCCTGACTAACCAACTGGCATTTTCCTTTTGTGGATTCAGAGAACTCTGGTTGGGCCATCTGCTTCATCATTATTTTATCTCCATGAAGAGGATGGATACTGCAACCTCTATTTTATAAACAAGGAGACTCTGATACTGAGCTGTCTCAAATTACACAGGAGTGAATCCAAGTCTGTGTCTCCTGAATCACAAATTCATCACTTCTTCCACAAGAGAGGGCTGAGTTTAAGCTTCCTTGAAGAAAAAGGGATCCCCTCCCCATACATTCTTCTGGTACAATGACATGTGACTTTCCTGAATTGGATAGGTATCAACAATATTTGGGAAAAAAATCCAACTTTGGTTTAGGAAGGAAGGATAGATGGAGAAAAGGAAGAAAGGAAGGAAGGGAGGAAGGAAGGGAGGAAGGAAAAGAGTACACATATGTGTGTATGTGTATATATATATATATATATATATATATATATATATATATATATATATATATATGTGTGTGTGTGTGTGTATACATATACATGCATGCACATACGTATGTATGGAGAGATAGACAGAGATAGAGACACACAGAGAACATTTTACTAATTCCTGAAGACTAGTCCCCTTGAAGGCAACATACCTCTGTAATATATTGGGTGCCATCTAGCAAAATATGTATACTTAATAAACTTGATACAGTGGATACACTGTGGCCAAAGTAGTCTAAAGCTCTGGATTGAGAAATTGGGGGAAAGGATAAGGAAATAAGCATTTATATAGCTCCTACTCTGTGCTAGGTACTATGCTAAGCGCTTTTCAAACATCTTCTTTGAGCCTCACAATGACCCTGAAAGGTAGGAGCTATTATTATCCCCATTTTATAGTTCAGAAAATCAGGGCAAACAGAGCTTGTGACTTGCCCAGGTCACTTAGCTAATAAGTGCCTGAGGCCAAAACTGAACTCAAGTCTGCCTTCCTCTGTGCCACCCTTTCAGAAACATGGGTTTCAGTCCCACCATAAAAGGACTAGAAGTCTGATATGGCTACTCATTTTTTAATGGAAGTTGAAAGTCGTACATGAAATCATGGAGGAGGAAAGAATATCTCTCCCTACTCATGGGAAGGGAGTGAGTTTGATTAGGGAGCATTTGGGGGAGCAGTATAGACTGGACTTATAATTTAAATGGCATGCAAATTTGCAACTGTTTTTCAACTTAAAGTCTCACAGAATTGCCTGGGGGCTCTGAGAGTTTAAATGACTTGTCCAAGGTCACATAGCCAGTAAGTGTCAGGGATGGGACTTGAACCCAGGACTTCCTGACTCCAAGGGTATTATTCTCTTGCCACCATTCCTTTCTGCCTCTCAGGGGTATAATTGGTAATATATGACAATAACACATATACTGCATTTCCCCATGTGTAAAACACACCTTAACTTTGGGGCCCAAAATTTGAAAAAAAAATGTGTCACATAAAGTTATTGAACTCAAGTTTTATTCACCTGCTCATAGCTTTCAGGCATCTTTTGGGCAAGTCTGGTGCATGTACGCATGCTTAGGCCATTCCGTTTCATAAACCTGAAGCACCAATTGTGTCCTCCTTTGAAATCAGTAATTTCTTTTTCATCAGCAATTCTTCTTGCCTCATGCTGAACCATCTTTGTGGACACAGGAATTCCAATTGCTCTTCAATCCATTTCTTCAATTCTCTCTCTAAATCCCTCTCATGGCCTTCTTCTGCCATGGCGTTTTCAGTAGGGTTTCTTCTTCCCGTAGCCAGTCTCTGCTTGTTTTCTCAGTTGGAGGAGGGACAAATTTACATCCAGCAGCATGATTTCCATTCACTTTTGCAAACTGGATCACTTTTAACTCCAATTCAGCACTGTACGAAAATCTTTTCTGAGACATTTCTGGGCAGAATGTGGCAAAACGTGAACTGATATACTGGTAACAAATGTGAAACAATAAGCCCAAAGACAGCAAGCGCGAAAAAGTGGGAAATGCAAGTAAAAAAAATCTACAACCATTGTATAAGATGCATCCAGTTTTTAGACCCCAAATTTTTAGAAAAAGAGTGTGTCTTATACATGGGGAAATATGGTAGGTATAGACATTGGCCTACTATGCATGTGGACACCACACAATTCCTGTTTCTCCACTGATTCCTTAATCCTCGTTAATTGTTTTTTTTCCATGCATTTGGGCATCTCATTTACTTTCCCACTTTAGATTAGTAGTCAGGAGACAGTGACTCTCCATATTGATGGGAGCACATCCTAGACTGTTGCTCTCTGATAAGATTAAAAATGAATCTCATAACAGTATTACAAGGCATATACCTGCTCCTGTACCAGATGCAGACAAATCTATTCCTTTCAGACTCTGCAGTACCATTAAAGAGCCCACTTCCTTCCCCAAAGCCTCAAAACTTGAAGAAGTGTTGACTGGTGGAAGAGAGTGAATCTATTCATGAGCTATGATAGTAGCTACCTGCTTACATAGCAATTGAGTAAAGATGCCTAAGGACAATAGCAACAACCACCTAGTGACCCAGGGGTAAAGCAGGAGGTGAGACAAATCAAATAGAGGAGGATTTGTAGATTCAGAGCTGGAAGGGAAATTGACAATCATCTAACCCAGCCGTGTTAAACTCAGATGGAAACAGGGACCACGTGCACAGTCACAGCATTCTTGTATGATGATCAGCTATGAATGACTTAGCTCTTCTCAGCAATACAATGATCGAGACAATTCTGAAGGACTTAATCATGAAAAATGATATCTGCCTTAGAACTGATGGAGTCTGAATGAAGATTGAAAGATAATATTTTCCACTTCATTTTTTCATGGATTTTTTGGTCTGTCTTTTCTTTCACAATGTGATTAATATGGAAATATGTTTTGAATGATCGTATATATATGTATAACCTATATTAAATTGCTTAAGAGGTGAGGAGAGGAAGGGAGAGAATTTGGAACTCAATATTTTTTAAAAAGTGAATGCTAAAAATAGTTTTTACATGTAATTGGGAAAAAATAAAATATTATTCAAAAAGAAAAAAAAGAAAAGAAACAAGGACCATTAAGCTATACATAAGGATCCATGCAGCCACATAGATGTAGAAAACCACATGCTAACATTATTTATGCTCTTTTGTATTTTTCTTTATTCTGTTAACTATTTCTCAATTACATTTTAACCTGGTTGGGTTGCCTCAGGAATGTTGCAGGCCGCAGGCTGTGTGTTTGATGCCTCTGGTCTAGCCCAGCTCCCTCCCTTAATAGATGAGAAAATTGAGGGCCCAGAGAGGTTGTGACTTGCCTTAAGTCAAAGAAGTGATAAGTAGAAAAGTAAAGGTTCAAATTCAGGCCCCTACCTCCAGAGCAGCAGCTCTTTTACCCCTGAAATATGTTACCTCTATGATATTTTTAAAAACTGACTTAAATACAAAATCTCTAGAGTATGAAAATGTCTCAGAGATTGAGTGACCTGGCTGCCGAGGCCCTTCTTTCATGGCAGAAAGTATCTAAGCTTCCATTTTCCAAAAGGCACCCAATGCACAAAGAGATCACGAAGGCCATCTATTCTCTGTTTAGGCCCTTTCTCTTGGAGCTACTTCATCTACAGCCTGTCAATACTGAGCAAAGGCTGCCCCAAAAGACTATGCCTGCTCCAAAATATTCATTTCCAAAATGGGCGAACTCTATTTCTTCAGTTGTGACTGATGGGAGAGCAGCATAGCTCAGTTTCTTGCCATGGCTGGCAGGATTCATCTGGTGACCAAGACTAAAAGTGGTAGACTTTCACATCAGCCCTTTTCATCCCAGCTGGAAATGCTGTTTGGGGACACTGACTCTTGGTACAAGCACAAAAAAAGACAAACAAGAAATTTCCATTGGTCTGCTCTTTAACTTACTAAAAAAAAACGTTAGTGGGAAAAATATTCTCTCCTTCCTTTCATTCTTCGCATTCTTTCATCCTTCCTTCTTTCTAGTCTTCTTTCCTTTCTTCCCTCCCTGCTTTCCTTCCTTTCTTTCCTTTGTCTTTCCTCACCTTCCCTTGAATTCATTTCCCTTCCTTTCCTCTCATCCTCCCTCTCCTCCCCTTCTTTCTTTCCTTTTCTTTCCTTTCCTCCAAAATTAATGTCACAATTAATAATTAATTAATCACATGATTAATTAATAATTAATTAATTTTAATTACAATTACAATTAAATGCAATTAATAATAAATTAGTTCCAAGATGCTGATTTAAGAGCTGAAGGATTTAAAAAATAAGTGGTAGAATATCTACTTTCAAAATCTTACAATTTAATATGGGTGATGAGATATGAGTACAGATAAATAAAAACAAATTACAATATTAAAAGCTTTTAAGAATAGTACAATGTGTTATGAGATTGATTTGAGTAGGAAGTGTTGTTTATATTATCAGGAGGTAAGTGGAAAGACAATTACCTCTGGAATCAGACAACCTGGATTCAAACCCACCCTCTGATGTTTACTTCTTGTGTAACCTTGGGTAAGTTACTTAGCCAACCTCAGCCTCAGTTTCCTTGTCTGTAAAATGAGGGCATTGGACCAGACAAGCACTGAGCTCTTTTTCAGCTTTAGATACATGATCTCATGACTTCTTTTCCCACTTTCTATTGTCAGTATGAGAAGAAGGGTACAGTAGAAAATATAGTTCTGGAGTTGGTATCAGAAGGACCTAGAGTCAAATTTAATTTCTAGTAGCTAAGTAACCTTAGATAAGTCCTTCCATTTCTGTAAGTCTCAGGTAATTCCCACTACTCATCTACAAAGTAGGGGAAGGGGTTAGGGAAGGGGAATGATAGAGAAGTACTTTCCACATTGAGAAAGTCACAGATTTTCCAGCAGGTTATTAACCTCCATCTATACCTATATTTTCCCACTTCAGTCTACATATGTATTTCTGACATTTCTCCTGTAATTCAGACCCACATGTACAATTCTCTATAAGACATCTTAGGACATCCTACCAGCACTTTAAACTCTAGCTTTCTTCCTTCTGCCTTCACCAGTTCTTTCTGCAGCATCACTTTTTCCCCTTAGCTCCTTGTTTGAGATTTGGGTGTTATCTTTGACTCTTCTATTTCTCTTCTTTCACATTCAATCAAGATACCAAAGCTTGTTGACCTCCTTTCTGCAGGACTGCTCACATCTACCCTATCCTCTTGTCTCATCGTCACCATGCTAGGACAGATCTTCATTAGAATACAAGTGGACCCCTGCAATTGATTCTTAACATATTTCTACCTCTGCTTCTCCTCCACACCACCCATCTTTCACATCACTACCAAAATAATCTTGCTAATGCATATATCTGGTCCTATTAGTCATCTGTTCAAAACCCTGAAATGTTTCTGGGTTGCCGACTAAGTAAAGTTCCAACTTCTCTTGGCAATCTAAGTCCTTAACAATCTGGCATCTTCTTATCTCTCCAGCTTTATCTCACATAACTTCTCTTTGTGTACTCTTGCCAAATTGGACAACTTACTAGCCGTCTTATGTGTCCTATACTTTCTCACTTCCATACTTTTGCTCATGCTATTTTCTAGGTCAAGAGTTTCTTTCCATAATGAAATATTAGTCATTATTAAAGTCCATATGAAATGCCACCTCCTATAAGAAAATCTCTCTAATCACTCCAGTCAAAATTAACCTCACATAGCACTTAATTAGAACCTCTCCCATTTATTTAGCCCGTATGTCTTATAAAGTTGTGTGAATGAATGTATGTTACATTCTTCTACTAGACTGTAAGCTTCATGAGGACATGAGCATTATCTTGTCTAAACTTTGAATCTTCCCTAGTATCTAGCACAGTGCTTCATACATGGTAGGGCACAGATATGGAGCTGGAAGAGACCCCAAAAACCAACCCCTCATTTGATAGATTGAGATAACTGAGTCACAGAGGGATTTACTTACTCAAGACCACATAGCTCATAAGTATCTGAGGTAGTATTTGAACCCAGATCTTCCATTTTCCAAATCCAGTGCCTTCTGTATGCTTCATCTCAATAAATGTTTGTTGTATTGAATTAAATTGGAACCAAAATATGAAAATTCACAATTTAAAAATAATCACACCCTTTTACCAGAGAGTCTTCACGTTATCAAGAGATTTTCCCAAAGGCTGTTTTAAATAGTAAGTTTCCCTCATACACTCAAAATATGCTTTGATTTTTCAAGAACACATCTATTTGTCTGAAGAGGGGATATTTCTAAATCTGCAGTTCTGCATTTTACTTAGAAGGAGCACACATATGCATATCTAGATTTTAATTCTACCTCTGACTCTTATTATCTGGGTAACAATGAGTAAATCACTTAATTTCTCCTGTATTTTTATATATTTTATTTACATTATGTTACTTAGTACACATTATATTATTATTTATTGTATATATTATACTATATTATATATTTTATTACATATACTTATATATATATATTCTTATCTATAAAATGGAACTATTAATACATTTCCTGCATACATCACAGGGTTGTTTAAAGGAAAGAACTTTATAAATGTGAGTTATTACAATTCAACATATATTTATAATTCCTTATAGTCTATTAGGGAAATAATGCAGAAGTACAGAATAATATACAAAATTATTTGATAAATGCATTAGAGAACCTCAAAGTGTTATGTGAGGTGTGTACGGAAAGGTTATTGTTAAGAAGAAGGGATGAGAAAAGATTTCTAGAGGGGGGGCATTTGAGTTGGTATTGGTGGGATAGGTGGGAATTCAGAAGAGACAAAAGGGGAAAGAAGACACAAAGAAGAATGTGAGCTAAGGCAGAGAAGATGCTGAAAAGTGGGCTGAACGTGAGAGAATGGAAGTAACAGACACATGAAATAGAATCATATGATACAATACTGGAAAATTAGACTAATGACTAATTATGAAGAGCTTGAAATGCCAGGCAAAAAGACTTTGAACTTATTCTGTGGACAATAAGGAGCCAGGAAAAAATTTTGAGCAGAGAGACAGCCAATTTGTGGGTTGTTTTTATTGTTCAATTATTTTCAGTCATATCTGATTCTTTGTGACCCCATTTATGGTTTTCTTGGCAAAAATACCAAAGTGATTTTCTATTTCCTTCTCTAGTTCATTTTTATGGATAAGGAAACTGAGGCAAACAAGGTTAAATGACTTGCCCAGGGTCACACAGTTAGGAAGTGTCCGAGGCTGGATTTGAACTTACATCTTCCTGACTGTGGGCCCAGCACTTTATCCACTGCACCACCTAACTGTCCCAAAAATATGGATAAAGAAGATTCATAAAGCAGTAGTATAAAAGATGGCTCAGAGAAGGGAAGACCTGTTAGAAAGGCACAACAATGCACAGGATGATGATAGTAAACTTTTATACTAGCTCGTGGAGCTGGGTATACCCCTACTGTAGCATAACAGGACTTGGTAAAATCAAAGATGACAATAAGTTTTAAACATGGAAGACTCAGTGAATGGTGGTGCCACTGATAGAAATAAAGATGCCAAAAAGGTGGAAGAAATCTGCAGGGAAAAACACTACACTTGATTTGGCATGTGAATATGAGCTGCCAGGGAGAAATCCACGCAAAGATATCCTATGGGTATGTGTGACTGCATCTCAGAAAAGAGATTAGGATTGACACTGAAGCTATGGGCTTGAGTATTATCTGTGTAAGGGTGGTAGCTGAACCTATGGGAGGGGATAACATTACCAAAAACAAAAAAACAAAACAAAACAAAACAAAACAAAAAACAAATCCAAAGTGTAGAGAAGGAAGAGAAATGAACCAAGGCTAGAACTTTGAGGTGATACCGCCAAAAAGTACCATGCAAATGCATGTCAATATGATTTTTATTACTGATATTGTCACAAATCTAATTAGTGATGTCACATGAGGCTTGCCTGCATCAACATCTATGGGCCAGCACAGTCCTTGCTTTCTTAATCTGTAGCCAGGTCCTCCTTCCCTCTACTATCATTTCACGTAATATGTTAATTTTTTGTAATCTTCATAAATCAAAAGCAGGAATTTTTTCTTCTTGATTTCTCAGTTTTCTGGTTTTTAGTTTCTGCATTTTTCTGTCTATAACACAACTATACTTCAAGTCATATGACATGACAATTCATATGACATCTCCCTAGTTTGGAGGAGTACTTTAGATACCAACCTAACAGCCTGCTGACTACATGCAGAGCCTGTAGAAGAGCAAATCATATTATACGGGCACCCAATGTTTCTCTGGAGTTAAAGGGCATATTTTATTTTCCCCAATCTAAGTAATATAATATTACCTCTATATTGTGGGGTTCCTGACCTATGATTTAATTTCTGTAGTGAGCTTCCTGTGAGCAAATTACCTCTACCAAAGCAGAAAGACATTGAATATGCAACTTAATAGTCTTGTAACAAGTGAGGATCCACAGCACCACTCTCCCCCCAAGACATCCATGGTTGTGTTTGGGAGGTCTGGGAATTTGGAAGGAAAAAAAATGTGTCTTTCTTTCAATGTACTTGGTTTCTTTTGCATTCCTAAGCATTTTATTTTGTGCATTTACAAACATTTGTGTGAGATGGGGTCCACAGGCTTCACAAGACTGTCAGAGGGGTAGAGGACATAAAATTGATTAAAAACCCACCTTAGAGAGTTGTCAAGACCACTGAGAAGTTATGTAACTTGCTAGGGGTGACACAGCCAGTATGTCAAAAGTGACACTTGGATCCAGGTCTTCTTAGCTCCAAGGCAGTACTCCATCCATTATGTCACACTGCCTCTCAAGATTACTACATACCACAACATGCTGTTATGATAGTTCAGTATTATATGTATATTCTCAATCTCTGAAATCCCAATCAATGAAAAATGCATATGTCATTAGAAGATGTCAGATACAATTATCATCTAACTTAGGCTAAACATGACAAAGATCTCCAAAAGACTCTATTCCTTTAAACAGACTCTCTAAGTCATAGCTATATAAAAAGGAAAATCTAGGTCCTTAGTGTTATAATTCACAATTGGCAATAACGCTGGTATATTAAATTACTCTGAGGTAGGAAAAGAAATATCTGAGATTTTTAAAGAATTATGGATGATTGATGCAGAAAGAAATATGATGAATTCATATAACTACACTATTCTTATTAATAACCTGACACTTTCTCTTGTAGGGCTACAGGTGCACCTACCGAAGACCCAGCGTAAAGTTCTTGCCACTGAAGTCACTGAGACTGTCAAATGGTTCAGCACCAGAAACCGATAAAATTTTTATCAGTGGAAGCAGCATTAAAGAGGAGGCATTGGCATTTGCTTTGCAACTGCATCCTAAGGACCAGGAGGCTTATCCATCAGACTTGCAGCTGAAGCCCTCCATATTTACTGTCTCCTCCAATAGAATACGATGTCTTTGAGAGCAGGGACTGTCTTGCATTTTTTTATTTGTATCTTCAGTTCTTAGCATAGCGCTTTGCACGTAGAAGGTAGTCATATTTTAATATCAATATAATGTTAATTTTCCTATTGATGTGTAACTATGTAATCAATAAATACGATTCTTAGAATTACTTATGTGCAAGATTACAGATGTGGAATTTCAGGAGCCTTAGAGATCATCTGGTATAATTACTATTTAACAGGTAAAAAAAAAAAAAACTGAGGTTGGCAGAAATAGTAACTGGCGGACCCAGGATTTCAGATGAATTGCTCTGACTGGCTTATATTTCAACTAGGCTTGTCCAGAGAGAGTAACAGGAGCAAACCTTTCATATTCACTACAATGATCCATCCCGCTCTGTCCTCCAAAAGCCTTATTTCTCAACTTAAAAATTTTCCCAGAATTCTCCATGGAAAGAATTTAGTTTTCATTCTAATGATCTATAATTTTCTGATGACTAAAAACTAGAAACTAATTGATGGGGGGAAAAGGAAAGTAGAAAGATTCAGTAGAAGACAATTGTTTATATTTGAGTTTTGTTTTCCCCAAAACTCAAATGCAGACTGAAATCTATAAATTTGGCAGAATATTATGCTAGCAATAGGGCACAAAGTCCTACATAGGATTCTAGGAAATTTAATTTAAAAATTAAGGATAGTTTAAGGGAAGAGGGATTTCTTTCCTCCTCTCCTCTTCATTTATATAGTCAGGATGTAATCATCAATGAAGTGTCAGTACGTTCACAGGGTGTTAATAGGGTAACAAAACCTCATCATCTATGATTAAATCCTCTTGGAGAAAATTATTTCATCAGGCACTAAGTCCCTTGGTAACATTCTGTATGCCTATTGCTGAGGAGCCACCAAGCTGCACTCCAGGTGTGCATCACCGGAATGTTGGCCACCAGGCTGCTGGCCATAGTCTTGTTGAGATGCAGTGACTCATGCATACCACGTGCTAAGGTGTTGAAGGGCTATAAGCAGAGACACAGCTGGTGCACAGGAATACCCGTTGGATTTGAAATCATAGAATCTATTCTTCCTCTTACAACATCAATGACTTCGGGCAAGCCACAAACGTCTCTGAGTCTCCTTTTTCTCATTGACTCAATGAGAAAACTGAACTAGATTTCTAAGTTCCCTTCTAGCTCTAACTCTATAAGCCTGATTTGATTCAGATTATGCAGAAATCATAGATTCCTGATGTTTTAAAACATGAATTTGATGAGTAAAGTAGTGCCTAGAACATAGTAGGTGCTTAATAAATGCATTTATTTCATAACACTTCGCTACAAGAAGGGAAATACTTGAATACCTTTCCTTTAGTACACATGGGCTTTCACTTGCTCAAATATTCTTCAAATGTTACTTGCTCAAAAAATTACAAGGGAAATTTATTACTACAGCATAATGGGAGGGAGGGGACCATATTTCAAGATTAAGTTCTAGGTGAGACTGCTTTTGAGCTTCTTAATGACAATATGCATTAACCTGAATTCTGTGTACTCACACCTTACATTTAATGGAGTTCCGTGATAAACGTAAATTTGTCATTGAACTCCTGTTATGTAATATCATCCCTCTTTCCAAATAGCCTGCAAGCTAGAAAATGTGCAAGATCTGGGACTGCATAAGAAGTTTGGACTTATTCAAAAGAAGAACATTATAACTATAATGTAGAAAACATAATGAGAAATATAAAGAAGAAACTTCAATCCTGTGAGATTTGTTGTCATTTGAATTGTTATAAAAATCTTCTAATCATAAAATATAAATAAAATCAAAGTTTGTAAAAAGAAAATAGATGACAAGTTTCTGATTGCCTGAAGTTTTATTATTTTTCTTTTATTTCACATTAAAGAGAGATTTCAACATGAAAGAGGCCAAGAAAATGCTGAAACAAAATCATTTAGACATTTATAAAATAGAATAGAAATTACCTTCTCTAACTTTCAATGGATTTAACAAAGTTCTTTTTGTAATGCCAGTTTAAATTATTTTTGCAATAGCTTCATAAGCCAATAGGAAAGATAGGGCATCTTCGTGGAGATAATGTTGGGCTCAGTCAGGAAACCTGAACTCAAATCCTGGGTACGTCACTGGATATCTCTGTGCCTTTGAGAACTCCCAAGTACTTATCAAAGGTATATGGGTTGTTCAGGAGGACTGGCACCTATAGTTGAAGGCTTACTGAGTCCTTTTCAGGGCTGTTCATTCACCTTTGTTGTCCACCTGATTCACCAAACTCTCATCGGTGGCTGCAAGAAGCTGTAGCCTTGCAGCAGCTATATCCCAGTAAACCATCTTAGCAGACAGGCTAAAACCACAATAAGAGTAATCCACAGGCCTTAGATCTGTCAGTGAGTTAGGCAGAATGTCTACCCCAAGCATGTGAAGACTTTCCCTGGCAGAACAGGCAGATGAGAAAAATTTGTTTCAACAGCCATTAAGGCAGCAGAAGCAGATGCTGTCAGGCATTGAAGACTCAAGGTCATCCAATGCATCCTGGACGGTATCCAGTTGTCTTCACTATTGTCCTGCCACTGGACTTCAGTGACTAAGGGAGAAAGAGTGAGGCTGACAACTTTGTGCAACTCTGCCTCACTTCAATCCAATTCATGCATAAGTCAACTTGTCCTCAATGTCATTGGTCTATTTTGAGAATGAAGGACAAACAACAACATTTCTGGAGTTGAATCTGCATTGGTGGAGGGAGGTACAACACCAAGAGTCCCCCAAACACTAATAGCATCACAGATTCTACCCAGATTTGCGGTGGGAAGAAAATTTAAGAGGTCGACAGGCTTAGGAATGGAAAAAAAATTGACTAGGATTAAAAGATGTAAAATTGTAGCCCATTAAAATGGATGGTATTGAGTTTTTGGAAAATATGAGTGATCCCTTTTCCACATAAGTCCTACATCATAGAAGAAGTATGAGGGTGAACGCTTGGTTCTTACGGCTTTGCCAGTAGGGCATACATTCTGGCAGATCCTAAAATAGTAGAAAGATTTAGAGTAAAGGCCAGTCTAACGTCAAAAGGTCAGCCTAGCTAACAATGGCTAACACTTATATAGTACTTTAAGGTTTGTAAAGGTCATTTTAGGTCATTTGATCCTTTGAAAACTCTGGGAGGTAGCAGCCATTATTTTCCCCATTTTACCGATGAAGAAACCAAGGGAATGAAAGGCTAATTAATTTGCAAAGTGTCACTCACATAGGGAATATCGGAAATCTTGTTTTCCTCACTCTGTCTTATGTTCTATCTCCTATTCACTTAGCTAAATTTGGATAGGCTCATCTGCAGAAGGCAGGATACTGATTAATGATTTTCTTTTGGCCACAAAAGCTTACAAGACTAGAACCAGAAGAGCTGTGACTTATGTTACTGGAGGCTACCTATTCAAAGATAGAAAGCTAGAAGAAAATTTAGAAGTCATTTAGCTCCACCCCAAAATTTTATAGATGAAGAAACGGAGGCCTGGAGAGGTAAAACAAAGTGCCCAAAGTCACATAATGGGAGAACCAGGATTCTAAACAAAATGTTCTGACTCCACATCAGAAGTATTAAAGCATCCACGATACATGCTAACAAATATTGTTCAATCTTGCCTTCCAATCTTGTTTTTCTTCGTCTCCCCTGTGTCGATGTGTCTTCATGTATCTGTGTCTCTGTGTCCCTGTGCATTAAAGTGTGCAAACTTGACCTACATTTAGTCTCAAATCCAAATGTTCAACACTTAAGATAGTGCTTTTAAGGATGATTGTTCTCAGTCTGTCAGCTTAGTTCTCTGAAGTTCCTTAACTATTATGCAAGGCCAACTTGGAGTGTTGCCGACTGAAAAAAATCCAAGGAAAACTAAATCTACTTCCAAAGTGAAAGTTCAGGGTTTAGGAGGTGGCAAGAACTCACTAATTCTGCGGTAAGAAGGGAACAATCATATAACTGCAGAGGAGATTGTTCCCATACTATGTAGAAGCATGAGTCTAACTAATGCGTGCTTTCATAGTGTTAGCTCTGGACCAAGTACTGGACTTAGGATCAGAAAGAATGGAGTTCAAATTCTGTTGCAGATATTTGCTAGTTATGTGACCCTGGGCAAACCATTTAATCACTCACACCCTCAGTTTTCTCATCTATAAAAGGGGAATAATAATAGTATTTCAAAGGATTGGTACCAGGACCAGACGAGATAATATATGTAAAGCATTTTGCAAATCTTAAAGCAGTATATAAAATCTATTATTATTCTACAAATATCACCAAAGAGTTGGGACATCTTGTGCCTTTGATACATTCTTAAAATACTTTCATTTTCTAAACACTGAAGAAAGATTCTGTTAGTCAAATGAGAGGAAATAATTGTTCTCAGAATAAAATGATTAACTACGAACACAGAATATATTAGAGTGGCTAGTAGGGACAGATTATAAATGCCTTGAGACTAGGGACCAGAAATGTCAGTCGTTCTATATACAAAATACTTGATATAGTTTAGAGATGATTGGTCAATACTTCATGATTGTCAAGATTATGAATAGGGATAGGGACTGCCCTGTGATTTCACTGGTATAGGGAACTCTCTAATGAGAGAACCATCTTTGCCAACATAGGTTCTCTAAGCAAAGGTTTTAGAGAATTGCCCAGAGCCCTGATATAGTAGGTGAGTTGCCCAGTATTATAGACCCAGTGACTGTCAGAGACGGGACTGAAACTTAGGTCTTTCTGGTTCCACTACTGCTACTAAATACTGAAAGCTGATCTATTGCTTCAGGTGCCCATTTAGATACCGAATTTCCATCTAAATTCACTGATCAATTTTTGTAAATCAGTATTGTTTTTCCCATCTGCTCAAGATAGAATGTCATCTCCTTTATATACACATATACATACATATGTATATATATGGAGTGGGGAGGGAAAGGGAGAAGGAAAAGGGGAAGAGGAGGAGGAGGAGGAGGAGGAAGAGGAGGAGTAGAAGAAGGAGAAGGAGAAGGAGGAAGAGGAGGAGAAGAAAGACAAACCGAGGGAAAGAAAGGCTAATTAATTTGCAAAGGGTCACTCACATAGGCAGTGAGGTGGTACAGTGGATAGAATGTCAGGCCTGGCATCAGGAAGACCTGAGTTCAAATCCAGCCTCAGATACTTATTATCTATGTGACCCTGGGCAAGTCACTTAACCTTGTTTGCCTCAGTTTCCTCATTTCTAAAGTGATCTGGAGAAGGAAATGGTGAATGACTCCAGTATCTTTACCAAAAAAAAAACCCAAATAGGGTCATGAAGAGTCAAACAAGACTAAAAATGACTAAGCAACAAAAAGTTTACAATGAATAACTCCCAGTTTATAGGTAACAGAACTCATAGCTGCTGGGCTGCATCCACTCTTCTATTCTTTCTTAACACTCAATCTTTATCAAGTTAGTTTTTCCCCTTCAAGAGTCCTTGTACACAGTAAAAGCAACATTGAGAGATGATCAACTTGATAGACTTAGCTCTTCTCAGCAATGCAATGATCCAAGACAGTTCTAAGACTCATGATGGAAAATGCTATCCACATCCAGACAAAGAACTATGGAATCTGAATGCAGTTTGAAGCATGCCATTTTCACTTTTTAAAATTTTTTCTTTCTTGTGTTTTTTTCCCTTTTGGTCTGATTCTTCTTTCACAACATGACTAATGTGGAAATATGTTTAACCTGAGTGTACATGTATAACCTATATCAGATTGCTTTCTGTCTTGGGGAGGGAAGAAGGGAAGAGAGAGAGGGAAACAATTTTGGAACTCAAAATCTTACAAAAATGAATATTGAAAACTATCTTTACATGTAATTGGTTAAAATAAAATACAACCCAGTCATCATTCTGATACACTATCTGCATTCAGAATTGAAGACTGAATATTCACATCAGTATTCTTATTACTCCTTAGAGGTTAGCCTACCTACTTTTCTTAAATATTCAACATGTCAGTTACAAACTGTTACTTGTCATTTGTCTCGTAAGTTATGTTTGAGTGCAAATGTCTCCCAAATTTATAGAGTGCAATAAAAAAGATTGTACAGAGGAGGACAACAATAGGATTGTCTTTGATTGCACTACTTTTTTTTTCCCGAAGGTTCAAAGTATCTCAATTATATTTATGAGGAGCAATGATATAGGTGAGGAAATCTTCATCTCTCACTTTTAGAATTGCAAACAGGCACTGGAAAAGATGGAATAGGTTGCCCAAGGTACAACAGTGATTGACCAGAAAAGCCAGTTTTGTGGATCACATTTCATTACAAGAAATACTATGACAACAGAGATCGATAGCACTGAATGTCAGGTGACAGACTACCTAAGAAATACAACAAAGTACTAGTACAAAGAAAGACTTTGGAATCATCTTCGGATGATCAGAGCACTTAAAAGAGGCAGCATGATGCAGTAAATAGAATACTGGCATGAAAATCAGGACAAACAGAGTCAAAATCTCATCACAGACACTTGCTAGCAATGTGACACTGGGCAAGTCATTTAACTTACAAATCTATGTTCTGAACAAAAAATGTGAATAATAATACCACTTAACTCACAGAACTACTGTGAAGATAGATGAGATCACGCATTCAAAGCACTTTGTAAAACCTTCAAGTTCTGCATAAATGTTAGCTACTCTCAATAAGGCAGCAAGGTGGTACAGTGGATAGAGTGTCAGGCCTGAAGTCAAGAAGATGCATCTTCATGAGTTCAAATCCAGCCTCAGGCATTTACTAGCTGTATGACCCTGGGCAAGTCACTTAAGCCTCTTTGCTTCAATTTCCTCATCTGTCAAATGAGCTGGAGACCACTGCAGTATCTTTGCCAAGAAAAGCCAAAATAGGTTCACAAGAAGTCAAGACATGACCAAAACAACTGAATGGCAGTGACTATTAACAAGATTTTAATTACGACCCAGAGAGGGAGGTAAGTTGAACAATGCACAGACCAGGTTCAAATCCTGGTGTTGCTTTTTCCTTTGTGATGTTGGGTAAGTCGCTATTCTTCTCTTGGCTTAAGTTTCTTCTTCTGTAAAATGAGGAGACTGAGGTAGGCAATTCTAAATTTTTGAGTCTCTTGTCTCTCAAATCCCAGCACACCCTTTAAAGTGCTATCATGGTGGTCACATCCTACATTTGATTTTTCAACTCTTCTACAGCTGTTAAGAGTAGAATCAATCCAGAAGCGTTTTATTAAAGCTAACTGGAATGGAGCCCAACATTTTTGGACAGTTAAGGTTTTATATACTTTTTTCCCTATTCTAAAGGCAGTTCTGTTCCTTCCCAGAAGAAGTAACTTCTGCTGAAGGTGGCATTTTTCACTCCATTACCTAAATTGTTTGGATAGCTGATCAGAGAAATACCTAACTGTTTCACATAAAATATTCCAACAAAAGAGTTGAGGACATCAATATGTCTAGGGTGTTGCTGGGTTGCATTTTAGAATTTCTGCTTATTTGGTGAGTTTGCTTTTAATTGGTAATCAATTTTTAAGGAGCCAAAATATGACATCAAAACAATGAGTTCTTTAAAATAGGGAAAGCAAAATAATAAGGCCTAGCAAAACCTGAAATTTCTCCTAGGGCTTATATTTTTCCTTTGGGCTTATTTTTGAAAAGCAGATTACCTAAATGATTAAAGAGGAAAGTGACAAATGTTGGAGGGGATGTGGAAAAATTAGGACACTAATTCATAGTTGCAATACCACTACTAGGTCTATTTATTAAGATGATTAGGGGAAAAGGAAAAGAACCTATATGTTCTAAAATGTTTATACCAGTTTTTTTTGTGGTGGCAAAGAACTGGAAACTACATGGATGCCCATCAATTGGGGAATGGTTGAACAGGCTGTGGTATGCAATTGTGATGGAATACTACTGCACTACAGGAAATGATGAGCTCAATGATCTTAAAATAATATGGAAAGACTTAAACAAAATAATGAAGAGCAAGATGAGCAGAACCAAGAGAACACTGTATACAGTAACAGCAATATGGTTTTAATAATGACTTTGAGTGAATAAATCCTCTTGACTATTATAAATATTCAAATTAACTATAAAGGACATGTGAAGAAAGGTATTATCTACATCTAGAGAAAGAAGTGATAAATAGAATTATGTATAGAATAATTTAATGCACACATGCGCATGTGTATATATATGTATATGTGTATGTATATATATATACATATATATATGCATATATACGTATTTGTGTGTAATGGTAGTCATCTCTGAGATGGGAGAAATGGAAGAAAGAAAAAAAGGAGCAAAAGGAAATTTACAAGTTAACTTTGTTGTGTATTTAAAAGAAATAGCAAGGTATACAAAGTAAATTTGTGGTTACATGTGTAGTCATTCTTTTAGCATACTATGCTATGGAAATGCTTTGTTTTATTCCATAAATTCAAAGCCAAATATTTTTTAAATCAATGCCAATAATGTAGAGAATGTTAATTTTTTTTTTATTTTCAGACATCATACAATATTAGCTTCTAGAACCTTGTTTACTCTACCTAAACTCTTTCCTAATCAGACCAACTAAATTTTTAGGTATAGACTCTAAAAGGGAAAATTAAGAAGCTTAAAAAAATAGAACCACTCTCTGAATACTGCTGCTTAGACAGAGTAAAATTCTCTATTGCCCTTTTTAACATGCCAATTTGAGTTTATAAATGTGATTTGGTTATGATCATGATCAGATCATTCCAAGGTATCTTACTGCTGCTAAGCTACAGGACTCTAGCAGCCAATAGCCTAGCTTCCTGTTGCATTGGCAAAGATGACAATTTGGGGCATTCATTTTAAGCTAGTTTATGTTAATTATTCAGAAAATGAAGAGTTGGACCTTTGATATATGTTGCAAAACATTTCTTTGGCATAGAGAATACTGGCCTTTAAGAAATTTACCTAACAATAGGAATGTAAAGTCAATTCCACTATAGAAAAACTGTGGTTAGCGCCTGGGGTGGGGAACCTGCAGCCTCAAGGACACACGTGGCCTTCTAGGTCCTCAGGTGCTGTCTTTTAACTGAGTCCAAGTTTTACACAACAAATCCTGTGGTTAAGGGGATTTATTCTGTGGAATTTAGATTCAGTCAAAGGGCCACACTTGAGGATCTAGAGAGCCACATGTGGCTTTGAGGCTGCAGGTTACCCACCCCCAGGACCGTTGGGCTAACAAATAAGGTGATACAAGTAAAGGTCTTAGCCACTGTTAACAGAAATGACTGGAGTTTCTAATGGAGTTGTTTTCCAAAACCCCTTAGCATCCTTAAATAAACAGAAGCCTGGAAAGCAATGAAATCATAAATGTCATGCATCTTTTCATTATTTTCATAGTCAAGACAGAGATAGAGAAACCTAGATGAGCATGAGGGAAAAAAACAAACAATGTAGACTGTCAAGAACCAAAGTAAATCAATTACATAAGACCACAAAACTTCAGATCATGCCTAGGTGATCAATATCAGTGACATACAGGATGCATCTGCTCATTTTCAGTTTAACCTTCCCACTCATTTCTTAGCTGTGATGAACTTAATTCAATTCAATTAGCATGTACTGAGCAGCACTGTGCTAGGCACTATGGGAGACAAAAGAGAAGATAAAAAGATAAAATCCCAACCCTGAAGACAGTAACAATCTAGTTAGAGAAACCAAAACAGTCTGTCTCTCACCTCTATGCCTATTGCCTGTTTCCCATGCCAAGTTTGTTCTCCCTATACCCCTCTGCTTGCCAGCATTCAAGACAACTCAAATGCAACCTTCTGCAGAAGGCCTCCCGGCTGCTAGGACCTTTCTCTCCAAGGCTGCCTTCCATCATGCACACAAACACACCTACACACATGCATGTTTTGTTCTTTAGCCGTTTCAGTCAATTCTGACTCTTCATAATTCCATTTTGGGTTTTCTTGGCAAATACACTGCAATGGTTTGCCATTTCCTTCTCCAGTTCATTTTACAGATGAGGAAACTGAGGAAAACAGGGTTAAGTGACTTGTCCAGCTAGTAAGTGTCTGAGGCTGGGATTGGACTCAGGTCTTCCTTATTCCAGGTCTGATGCTCTATCCACTGTGCCACCTACACACACACACACACACACACACACACACACACACATGCTTTTCCTATATGCGCTTTTAAATGCATATGGTATCTCCCCTATTAGAATGTAAATTCCTTCAGGATGGGTACTATTTTTTTATCTGTCTTTGTCATAGTGCCTAGAACCTAGTTAAGTCCTTAATAAATGTTTGACAATTAACTGATATGTACACTTGAAACAATAAAAAAAAATTCAATTTTGTAGATGATTAAATAAAAAGTGAGTGGTATAAGTAAACACAATGAAAGAGTAAATATAAGAAATGGTCATAGAGGAACTCAATTTGGGATGGGGTCATTCAAGAAGTCTTAATGGATAAGGAGAGGATTTTTAAGTATCATTCTGAGGGTCAAGTCAGATTGGTCTTTATTTAGGGCACTGATAATCTGGAGAATTTCCAGAGGAAGTAGGCCAGCCAGGATGGTGAAGGGTAATGAGTACAGGATATCTAAGGAGCAGTTGAAGAAACTGGAGATTTTCAGTCTGGAGAACATAAAGGGGATACGAAAGTTATCTTCAAGCATTTAAAAGTTGTCACAAGGAAGACAGATTAGATTTGCTCTGTTTGGTCCCCAGGGCAGTACTACCAGTAATATACCTATACAAAGAAGCAAATCTAGACTCAATGCAAAAAATTTCCTAACAATGAGAAGCATCCAAAAATGGATTGAGCTGCTTTTAAAGGTAGTGAGTTTCCTTTTTATAAGGGTAGGGGGAGATGTCTTCAAGAAAGGCCACCTGTGAGGAGGGTACAGGTGAGGTGTTGAGAAGGAACATAAACAAGTCAGGCAGTTTAGTCACTGGCATGTACCTCCTCTGACCTATAGTTTTACAGGCACAAAAGCAGAGACTTGAGTATACTATGGGGCACGTACCCTGACTGAGAGCCCTGATCTCTGTGCTTCTGTCCTTCAACTAATTATGTGATTATTGTTGCTACACATATTCACAAGGACTGAGTGGGAACAATAATCAGGTAGTACAAACTATGGGAACCTCCCACCCTCTTATCGATCACTAGGGTACTATGATTAGGAAAATTCGTTAACCTTTCAGATGATATTTCTTAAGATGATTATTAACATCAAGAGAACATGGCATTCACTGCCTAAATGAAATTCATTAAACAAATCCTGGTTACTAGCACATTTCCGGTATATAAGCGAGTCCATCAGTGGTAATACATGGAGTAACCTCTCTTATCAAGGGACTAGCAATAGGCCAATCTTCAAACTACCATTTGTGAGGCATATTGAATAGGGAATTATATTTCAGGTATAGCTTGGATTATTGGCTGCTGAAGTCCCATCCAATGCTGGAATTCAGTGTTTCTATCACTTGGAGAGGGAAGGAAGAGGAATTGGGGGAAGGGAGAGAATTGCAAATGAAAGGAATAGCAGGCATAAAAAATGTTGAAAGAATATAACCTTAGCGGGATTGTGAGAATGTTAGCCTGATGATAGTGAAGGGTCCATACTAACTGATTTGTTTTTGTTCTAAGCAATCATTGGCTTTTTGTGCTTAATTAGGTTTCTCCAGCTCTGATCTGACTATAAGAAAAATGAAGAGATGGATGACATTTACAATTTCATTGCTTTCCAGGCTTCAGTTTATTTTAGGGCCAGATTGTAGAAAACTTCAAAATCCAGTATGAAGAGCTCTTATTCATCTTAAGGGCAAAGGAGTAAAGGGACACTAAAGAATTCCTTGTAGGAGTGACAGGAACATTACAATAAAAAAGAGAAAATAAGGGGGTAGAGAAGAACAAAAAAGAAAGAAAAATGACCACTTAGTTAAAGATTATGGAACAGGAAAGTGATAGAAACTGACAGAAGAATCTGGAATTGTGTAGAATGAAACAGCCAAATAAATGAAGCAATTTAGATGACCTCAAAGGTCTTTTCCCAGCACTAAATCAGAGGGCTGAAATGAGCAGGAAGACATAAAGGATGGGCCAAGAGTCAAGTTAGGCACCGGTTGGAACAGAATTAATTCTGAGATGGGGGGATAATGAAGAGGAGACAGACTGAGGTGCAAGAGAAGCAAGTCTGGCTTTGAATTTGGAAAACATCAGTTCCAATTCTGTTCTACCATTTAAAAGCTATCTGACCTTATGCAATTTGCTTGATTCAACAAATACCTATTAAGTGTCTACTCAGTGTAAAACACTACGTTAGCAACTATATGTTAAAAAGAGAAAAATACACTTAACTTCTCTGTGCCTCCCTTTCTCTCATTTGTAAAATGAGGATAGTTAAAACCTGGAGTATCTTATGGGACTGCTATAAGCATCAAATAGGAGGACAGCTGTCAGGTATTTTATGAGGCACCATATAAACATCAGCTACTATCATTGCTTGTTAAACTAAATCAAAATAGGAATAAAGATGATCTTATTCATAGAGAAAGAAGCCACTTATAAACTACTAAATTAATCTCCACCCTAAATTCAAGGAGATTTCAACATCTCTTCTATTTTTACAAGATTCTTATAACAACAGTTGTAATCACTTTGGGTTTCATGTTTGGTGAATTTGCCAGTTTTACCAAACAGACTGTCATCAAATTGTTCTCTAGATTTGGGTTTCATGTTTGGTGAATTTGCCAGTTTTACCAAACAGACTGTCATCAAATTGTTCTCTAGATTTTTTTTTTGTATCTACAGAGGATGACTTCTTCACAATAGCATTTCTAGTTCTAAGTTGGCTCAAGACAAAATTCCATGGGAAAGAAGTTAGCACTATCACTCTAATTCCTCCCAGTTTGAAAGTAGCTACACAGTCAGATCCAAATCAAAGCTGGATAAGAGGCTGCTGGAGCCATATGCACTTAAATATATCAGAGACTGAAATCACACTATCATTCAATCTTAGAATTCAACTAATTTATTGAGAAAAGAATGTGCTCAATACTTTGCTAGCTTGTAGGGGATCCAAAAACAAGAAGGAAAAACACTTGATTTTCACTACTTTCATACTAATTAATATATTTACACTTATGTTTAACATGTAGATATAACATAATATTATACACTCATATGATGAAAGATCCCAAAGCTTACCTGGGATTTCTATTGTCAGTGATTTTTTTTTCAAAAAAGCAAGGTGATAATCTTCTTAAGTCAATGATTTTAAACTATGGGCAAGGCTTAATTAGATGGGATATTTTCATGGTTTCACTTTAGGTATTCCACTTAAATATGTGACATGCTTTTCTTGAGAATTTGGAGAAATGAGTTTAGAAAACATGTTCTTAGCTCATCTGAGGAGGGAAACCTGATGTGATGTGAGGATGGCACGGGTGAGGTATTGATACATTTAGGTTTCTGTATATAATATATATGTGTGTATTGTATACATACTTATAAATATAATAAAAGTCTGTTATATATCATATGATATACAGGTATACATACACAATACAAATCTTTAGATTATATATCATATAGATTAGTAGATAGGTGTAATATATCAGGTCTATATTATATAACATATTAGATTTCTCTGTCCTAACAACCTAATGATATGTTTTCTCAACTCTTTTCTACAAATTGTCAAGAAAAAAAAACATGTCAACTATTTAAATGGAATAACTAAATTGAAACCATGAAAAGATCCCATCTGATTCAAACTTGCTCAAGGTTTATTATGTCCATCCTAGGAAGATCATTACTGTGTTTTTTTTTAATACACTGATAATAGCAAAGCTCTAATCAGCTTTGGGACCCTTCATCATTTCATTGAGCCTAAGCACTTCAAGAAGAGAAATCCTGCTTATTGCCAAGAACAGTGGGAAGGTTTTGGGGGAGTCAATTCCCTCTTTTGTTAATTTCTTTTTTTACAAATTTATTTATTTTTAGTTTTCAACATTCATTACATAGGTTTTAAATTATCTCCTCCTCCCTCCCCTCCCCACTCCCCAAGATGGCATGCAATCCAATATAGGCTCTACATATACATTCTTATTAAACATATTTTCACATTAGTCATGATGTAAAGAATTATAACAAATGGGAGGAACCATGAGGAAGAAAAAAAACAAAACAAAAGAGAGCAAATAGTATGCTTCAATCTGCATTCAGACTCCATATTTCTTTCTCTGGATATGGATGGCACTTTCCATCAGGAGTCTTTTTCAGTTGTTTTAGGTCCTTGTATTGCTAAGAAGAGCTAAGTCTATCAAAGTCAGTCATCACATATTGTGGCTGTTATGGTATACAATGTTCTCCTGGTTCTGTTCTCTTCACTCAGTATCAATTCATATAAGTCATTCCATGTTTTTCTGAAGTCCACATGCTCATCATTTCTTATAGCACAATAGTATTCCATTACATTCATATACCATGTTCTGCCATTCCCCAACTGATGGGAATCCCCTCCATTTCCAGTTCTTGGCCACCACACAAAATATCTTGTCCATGTGGGTCCTTTTACCTTTTTTACAATCTCTTTGGGATACAGTCCTAGAAGTGATATTGCTGGGTGCAAGGGTGTGCACATTTTTATAGTCCTTTGGCCATAGTTTCAAATTGCTCTCCAGAACAGTTGGATCAATTCGCAACTCCATCAACAATGAATTAGCGTTCCAATTTACCCGTATCTTCTCCAGCATTTATAATTTTCCCGCTTTGCATGTTAGCCAATCTGAAAGGTGTGATGTGATACCTAGGAGTTGTTTTGATTTGCATTTCTCTAATGAATAATGATTTAGAGGACTTTTTCATATGACTACAGACGGCTTTAATTTCTTCCTCTGAAAACTGCCTGTTCATATCCTTTGACCATTTATCAACTGGGGAATAAATGTTCTTATAAATTTGACTCGGTTTTCTATATATTTTAGAAATGAGGCCTTTATCAGAGACACTGGTTGTTAAAATTCTTTCCCAATTTTCTGCTTCCCTCCTAATCTTGGTTGCATTGGCTTTGTTTGTACAAAAATTTTTCACTTTAAATTAATCAAAATTATTCATTTTTCATTTCATAATGTTCTCTATCTCTTGTTTGGTCATAAATTCCTCCATTCTCCATAAATCTGACAGTTAAACTATTCCTTGATCTCCCAATTTGTTTATAGTATCAGCTTTTATATATAAATCATGTACCCATTTGGACATTATTTTGGTATACAGTGTTAGACATTGGTCTTCTTTTTTCCCATACTGTTTTCCAGTTTCCTGCCACACTGTTTTCCAGTTTTCCCAGCAATTTTTGTCAAAGAGTGAGTTCTTATCTCCAGAAGCTGGACTCTTTGGGTTATCAAGCAGTAGGTTACTATAGTCATCGACTATTGTGTCTTGTGTTCCTAACCTATTCCACCAATCCACTACTCTGTTTCTTAGCCAGTACCAAGTAGTTTTATAATACAGTTGAAGATCTGGTATAACTAGATCACTTTCCCTTGCATTTCTTTTCATTAATTCCCTTGAGATTCTGGACCTTTTGTTCTTCCAGATGAATTTTGTTATTATTTTTTCTAACTCTATAAAATAATTTTGGTAGTTTGATTGGTATGGCACTGAATACATAAATTAATTTATGCAGAATTGTAATTTTTATTATATTAACTCAGCCTACCTATTAGCAACTAATGTTCTTTTTTCCAATTATTTAGATCTGACCTTATTTGTGTGAAAAATTTTTTGTAATTGTTTTCATAGTTCCTGGGTTTGTTTTGGCAGGTAGACTCCCAAATATTTTATAATGTCTACAGTAACTTTAAATGGAATTTCTCTTTCTATCTCTTGCTGTTGGGCTTTGTTAGTAACATATAAAAATGCTGATAATTTATTTGGATTTATTTTGTAACCTGCAATTTTGCTAAAGTTGTTTATGATTTCAAGTAGGTTTTTTACTTGATTCTCTAGGATTTTCTTAGCATATCATCATATCATCTGCAAAGAGTTATAGCTTAGTTTCTTCTTTGCCTTTTCTAATTCCTTCAATTTTTTTTCTTCTCTCATTGCTAACAATTTTTCTAGTACCATATTAAATAAGCGTATTGATAATGGACATCCTTGTTTCACCTCCAATCTTACTGGGAATGCTTCTAGCTTATCCTCATTACATATAAAGCTTGCTGATGGTTTTAGGTAGAAGCTACTTAGCATTTTAAGGAAGGCTCCATTTATTCCTCTAGTGTTTTTTAATAGGAATTGGTGGTGTTTTTTATCAAAAACTTTTTCTGCATCCATTGAGATAATCATGATTTTTCTATTAGTTTTATTGTTGATATGATCAAGTATGCTGACAGTTTTCCTGATATTGAACCAGCCCTGCATTCTTGGTGTAAATCCTACCTGATCATAGTGTATTAATCTCATGATAAGTTGCTGTAATCTTTTTTGCTAATATTTTATTTAAAAATTTTGCATCTATATTCATTAGGGAAATTGGTCCATAATTTTCTTTCTGTTTTGAATCTTCCTAGTTTATTATCAGTACCATATTTGTATCATAAAAAGAATTCAGTAGGACTCCTTCACCTATTTTCCCAAATAGCCTATGCAGTATGAGAATTAATTTTTCTTTAAATGTTTGATAGAATTCATTTTTAAATCCATCTGGTCCTGGAGATTATTTCCCAGGGAGTTCCCTGATGGTTTGTTAAATTTCTTTTTTCTGAGATGGGGTTATTTAAGTATTTTACTTCCTTTTCTGTCAATGAGGGCAATTTATATTTTTGTAAATATTCACCAATTTCACTAAGATTGTCAAATTTATTGGCATACAGTTGGGCAAAAGAGTTCCTAATTATTAGTTTAATTTCCTCTTCATTGTTGGTGAATTTGCCTCTTTCACTTTTGATCCTGGCATTTTGGTTTTCTCATTTCTTTTTTTTAAATCAAATTAACCAATGGTTTATCTATTTTATTTTTTTCATAAAATCAGTTCTTAGTTTTATTAGTTCATAATTTTCTTAATTTCAATTTTCTTAATCTCTCTTGGCTTTCAGAATTTCTAATTTGTTATTTAATTAGGAATTTTTAATTTGTTCTTTTTCTACCTTTTTTAGATGCCTGCCCAATTCATTGATCTCTTCTTTCTCTATTTTATTCACGTAAGCATTGAGAAAGATAAAATTTCTCCTAAGAACTGTTTTGGCTGCATCCTGTAAGTTTTGGTATATTGTCTTATTATTGTCATTTTTTGGATGAAATTATTGATTGTTTCTATGATTTCTTGTTTGACCTACTCATTCTTACTTAGTTTCCAAATCATTTTTAGTGTATCTTTCCATGGCCCTTTAATACATCCAATTTTTATTGCATCATTATCTGAAAAGCATTCATTTAATATTTCTGCCTTTCTGCATTGGATTGTGAGGTTTTTATGTCATAGTACATGGTCAATTTTTGTGTAGGTGCCATGTACTGCCAAGAGAAAAGGTATATTCTTTTCTATCCCTATTCGATTTTCTCCAGAGGTCTAACATAGATAAATATTCTAAAATGTTATTCACCTCCTTAACTTCTGTCTGGTTTATTCTGAGGTTAGATTTATCCAGTTCAGAGAGGGGGAGGTTGAGGTCCCTGACTAGTATAGTTTTGCTGTCTATATTTTCCTGTAACTCCCTTAACATATCCTCCAAGAATCTGGACACTATTCCATTTGGTGTATATATGTTTAGTAATGATATTACTTCATTGTCTATGGTGCCTTTTAGCAGGATGTAGTTTCCTCCCTTACCTCTTTTAATTAGGATCTATTTTTGCTTTTGCTTTGTCTGAGATTAGGTTTGTGCTACTCCTGCTTTTTTTTTTACTTCAGCTGAATCATAATATATTTTACTCCAGCCTTTTACCTTTTACCCCATGTGTATCCACCTGTTTCAAATGTGTTTCTTTTAAACAACATATTGTAGTTTTGTGGTTTTTAATCTATTCTGTTACATGCTTCCACTTTATGGGAGAGTTTATCACATTCACAGTTATGATTACCATCTGTGTCTTTCTTTGCATCCTACTTCCCCCTCTGTTTCTACTTTTATTTCTCCCTTCTCCCTTTCTCTCCTCCAAAGTTTTGCTTTTGACCACTGCCTTCCTCAATCTCCCCTCCTTTCTATTAGTTTTCTCACTTTTCTTTTCCCTTTCCCTTACTACTTTTTCCCTCCCTTCTAACCACCCCCTCCCTTTTCTTTCCCCCATCTCCTTCTACTACCTGTAGGGTTGTTAGATTTCTATACCTGCGTGTGTTATTCCCTCCTGGAATCCAATGTGATGAGAGTAAAGTTCAAACACTGCTCTTCTCCCTCACTTTTTTCCCTCTACTGTAATATGTTTTTGTGCCTCTTTATGTGATGCTATTCACCCTTTTCGGACCCTTCTTCTCTCTTCTCCCATTACAATCCCTTTTCACCCCTTAATTAGGTTTTTTATCAACATATCAGTTAATTTATACCCATACCCTCTGTCTTTGTATATCCCTTTTAAATAATAAAGTTAATAAAAATACAGTTCTCAAGATTTACAAGTTTCATCTTCCCATGTAGGGATGTAAATAGTTTGCCCTTACTGAATAACATGTTTTTTATTCTTTCCTGTTTACCTTGGTGTACGTCTCTTGAGTCTTGTATTTGAAGAACAAATTTTCTGTTGAACTCTGGTCTTTTCACCAGGAAGGTCTGGAAATCCCCTGTTTCCTTGAATGTCCATCTCCTTGCTTGAAAGATTATGATTAATTTTGCTGGCTAGTTGATCCTTGGTTGTAATCCATGCTCCTTTGCCTTACAAGATATCATATTCTGAGGCTTTCAATCTTTTAATGTAGAAGCTGCAAGGTCCTGCACGATCCTGACTGTAGTTCTATGATATTTGAAATTGTTTCTTTCTAGCTGCTTGAAGTATTTTCCCCTTTACCTGATGATTCTGGAATTTGACTATAATATCCCTTGCTGTTCAATTTGGGATCTCTTTCAGAAGCTGATTGGTGGATTTTTTCCAATGACTATTTTACCCTCTAGCTGTTGGACTTTGGCACAATTTTCCTCGATAATTTCTTGGAAAATGCTGCCCAGGCTCTCTTTTTCATCATGGATTTCCAGTAGAACAATAATTCTTAAATTATCTCCCCTGGATCTATTTTCCAGGTCAGTTGTTTTTCTAATGAGGTATTTTACATTTTCTTCTATTTTTTTCATCCTTTTGATTTTGTTTGATTGATTCTTGGTCTCTCATAGAGTTGTTAGCTTTCACTTACCCAATTCTAATTTTTAACAAATTGTTTTCCTGTTCCATTTGACCAATTCTAATTTTTAAGGAGTTGTTTTCTTTAGTGTACTTCCTCCCCCCCACCCGATTTTATCAATTGTATTTTTAAAGGAATTGTTCAATGTTTTTTCTGCCTCTCTAATTTGACTTGTAAAATCCTTCTTGAGATCTTCCAGGAAGGCTTTTTGAGCTTGAGACCAGTTAATATTCCTCTTTGAGGTTTCAGATAGTGACAATGCTGTCCTCTTCTAAATTTGTGTTTTGATCTTCCCTGTCCCCATAATAAGAATCTATGGGGATTTTTTTGTTTTTCTATGTTGCTTCTTGCCTTTTTTCTTGCTTTAAAGTTGATCTCTATTTCTGCAGCACAGGGGGCACTGTCCCACACTTCTTGCGCTGGGGGCTAGGGCCCTGGTTGTTGGCTTTGTGTGCTGGGGCCTCAGGTTCTGGCAGCTGAGGCTGTAGAGGCTATAGCTTACCTAGGGATGAGCTGGAGCTGGTGGTGGTGGCTGGTGTCTGCCAGTGCCAGGTGGAGGTTTACTATATTTCTGAAGCTAGTGGGTTGAGGTGTGGGGGTGGGGGTGGTCTGGCCACTGGAGGTTGCCTCCTTGCCATTGGCTGGGCTAGAGCATAGGTAGACTCAGCCTCTGGTGGACACCGGCCACCAGGCAAGTGGTGGTTCTCCACACTGGTGTCTGCCAGTTCCCCTGTCTGTGCCGAGGCACACAGGGAGTGGGGGTCCTGGTGTTGGTGCTTGCCCACTTCACCACCCTGGGGCTCAGGATCTCACACTCATTTGCTGGGGTGGGGCTTGGTGCTGGCTTGCTGGGACACCTCCTGTCCTCTACTGGTCCTGTTCGGCCACAGAAAGAGGAACCTTTTCCATTAATCCCCTTTCTGCTGGCTCCAGCATTTCAAGATTTTTCCTGGAATGGTATTTTCTGCATTTTTCAAGGTCAGTTAAGGAGAATGAGGGTAACTTACTGCTTACTCTGTCATCTTGGCTCCTGGAAGTCTTTTGCTAATTTCTTGCTCTATCTTTCTCAGCAGCCCTATTTCTTGTCATAAATTGGAAACATGTAGATACTGGAAAATCAGAGAGAAGAATCTGTACTTTACATGAAGGACTTGGCCTTATAATAGCTAACATGAGTATGTGGGAACTTTTTCTTAAAAGTGTCAGGAGATATTTAGAAATGCCACCTTTTGGGCATGTGGAAAACCTTTAAACTGTTAATTTATAATCAATATTGCTTTCATTTATTTCTAGAATGATACAGCTTCTTAGAGGGGAAATTTACTTTAGATCAAACTTTCATTCATTACATTTTTTCAAGCCTAAGACCATTTTAGAAGGTTAGCAGAAAAGATCTGTCTCACTGGAGTGAGACAGGGATGCAGTCTAATGCAGCCCACATCAGCACACTCTAAAAAATTCCTTAAAAATTAGAATTGGGCACATGAAAGGTAATGACTCTATGAGACATCAAAAAATAATAAAATCAAATCAAAAGAATGAAAAAATAGTAGAAAATATGAAATATTTCACTAAAAAATGAATGATCTGGTTAAAATAGATTAAAGAGAGATAACTTAAGAATTACTAGACTACTGTCACGATCAAAAATGATCCTAAATGTTATCTTTTAAGAAATTACCGTGGAAAACTGCCCTGATATCCTAGAACCAGAGAGTAAAATAAAAATTGAAAGAATCTACCAATCACCTCCTGAAAGAGATCCAAAAATTAAAACTCCTAGGAATATGATATCCAAATTCCAGAGCTCCTAGGTCAAGGAGAAAATTTTGCAAGCAGCCAGAAAGAAACAATTCAAATATCATGAAGTCACAGTCAGGACAACAAAACATTTAGCAGGCTCTACATAAAAGGATAAAAGGGATTGGTGTATGAGAATCTGGAGGGCAAAGAAGCTAGGATTACAACCAAAAACCACCTATGCAGCAAAACTCAATATAATTCTTTGGTGGGGGAATGGACATTTAATGAAAAAGAGGACTTTTAAGCATTGAAAAGACTAGAGCTGAATAGAAAATTTCACTTGCAAATACAAGACTTAAGAAAAGAATAAAAAGGTCAACAGGAAAGAGAAATCACAAGGGATTCAATCAGGTTAAACTGTTTACATTTCTATATGTGAATATGATACTTGTAACTCCTAAGAACTTTATCATTATTAGGGCAGTTAGAATGAATATACCTAGAGGGCAAAGATGTAAATTGGCTATTATAGAATGATATCCACCCAAATAAAATTAAAGGCTGATCAGGATACACTGGGAGAAGGGGGAAGGGAGAGGTAGAATGGGGGTAAATTATCTCACATAAAAGAGGTACAGAAGAACTTTTATAGTAGAAGGAATGATGGTGAGATTGAGGGAATCACGTGAACCTTATTCTTATCAGAATTTTCTCAAAGAGTAAATAACATACACACTCAGATGGGTATAGAAATATATCTCAGGTTATCCTGCAGGGTATCCTATCTATCCTACAGGGAAGTAGAAGCAGAGGGGGATAAAAAGTCAGAAGGGTGCTGAGAGAAGGATGGGTAAATTGGGAAAGGTAGTGTTCAGAAGCAAAATACTTTTGAGGGACAGGGTGAAAGAAGACAGAGAGGGAGAGAAGGAGTAGTATGTGCCTTTTACCAGTTGATAAATGGGCAGATGATATGGACAAGTAGTTTTCAGATGAAGAATTCAAAGTTATCTGTAGTCAAATGAAAAAAAAATACTCTAAATCGCTATTGATTAGAGAACTGAAAATAATAAAAACAACAACAACAAAACTCCGAGGTACCACCCCATACCAATCAGATTGGCTAATATAATAGAAAAGCAAAATAATAAATGTTGGAAAGGATGTGAGAAAATTGGGACACTAATGGACTACTGGTAGAGTAGTGAACTGATTCAACCATTCGGGAGAGCAATTTGGAACTATGCTGAAAAAGGTCTATAAAACTGTGCATACCCTTGGATCCAACAATACCACTACCATGTCTGTATCCCAAAGAGATTGTTTAAAAAAAAAAAGGAAAAGGACCTGTATGTACAAAAAATATTTATAGCAGCTCTTTTAGTGGTAGCAAAGAATTGGAAATTGAGGGGATGCCCATCAATTGGAGAATGGCTGACCAAATTGTGATGGAATACTATTGTGCTATGAGAATGGTAAGTAGGTGGTTTCAGAAAAACCTAAAAAAGAATTGACACAAAGTAATGTGAGCAGAACCAGGATAACATTATGCATAATAACACAATGTTGTATGATGATTAAAAATAGCTTTTCACAGCAACACAATGATCTAAGACAATTCTGAAGGACTTGAAAAATGCAATCCATCTCCATATTGAAGCATACTTTTTTTTACTCTTTAGTTTTCATAGATTTTTTGTTGTTTGTGTTTTCTTTCACAACACAACAAAAATAGAAATGTCTTTTGTATGACTGTACATATATGAACTATATTGTTCGCCCTCTCAATGACAGGAGTTCAGAGAAAGTGGAAGAGAATTTGGAACTCAATTTTTTTAAAAATGTTAAAAACTGTTTTTACATGTAATTGGAAAATATGTGAATACATACTTATATGTATATATATATATATATATGTACATACATGCATGCATGCATACACTGGTAAATACAGAGAATTTATTCCACATCTCAGAGAATTTGCAAGCTCTCTTTCTCATATAATGAGTCAAGCAAAAATGGATGACCTGGGGCATTATTTAAAATCAGTAATGCCTTAAACATAATGGTTTTTTTTTCCTTACAATACTTTTCAGTAGCAAAACATCAGGATATTTAGTTCTCATATCCTCATCTATAATAGCCATCTCTCTAGTAATTTTAACATTGTGCAACTGATCTCAATTTTTAAAGTGACAGAACCAACCAACCCTTGCAGTTAAAGTCTTTTTACTACTCAGATCATTTCCATTTTCTTTCACTTCCTTGAACCAATTTGAATCTTTTTTTCTGAAAGGCTGTTCTGCTAAGCAGAATGCTTTTTTAATTGTAGTCTTCAATCTATATAGCTAAAGAGAAGCTCCGTTCCTATCATTGTAACATCTTTATTTCTTGTAGTTGTTTGCTTTTTTTCTTTTATTTTGCTTGTGTTTTATAATATTTCATGACTCAGATTCATGTGTTCCTACATCTTATACTATTTTTGATTATAAATAGCAAGTATAGTAGCAAGATCTTGCACAACTCTACTACTCTCACGCACATCTCTGCTCCACTCCCCAAAAACTTCTCTATTCTGTAGACAATCTATCACTGTGACCCGCTAGTCACTTTCTGTCTTGTTCTGTACGTTATCCTACTTCAAAAGAGTTGACAGTTGCTTGAATTTTGCTTTTTTTCACCTAAGGAAAAGAGTTATATTTGTTTCCAGTACTGTACAAATATTTTATTTTAGGAACACAACAAAAATATTTCATTGAAATGTAAGAAATATAACCCTGTACATTTCCTATAAGGGTGTTCTGGTATATGCTTGCTCTAGTTAGAATGGATGAGCTTTCAAATTAATATCTACAGAAAGAGATTGAACAGTGACAGCAATCAACTAAGGATTCTGGTCTGTCTTTGCGTCAAAAAAAAAGCCAAGTTTTTAGGGAGAATAGCTCTGCACCTTCTTAATTCAGCAATTTTAAATATGTTCATCTGTGAAAGAATAAAAGGAAGTCAGAATCTAATAATTTTAGCTAAAGGTGAAGGTAAGTTATAAAATCCACGTACTATGTATTTATAAACAAATTATAACTATATTATATGATGAAGTCTTCTCATTTCAAAATCCCAGCTAAGGATTAGCATTCTTGGGGTTTAGAAGAATTTTAGCACGACTTTATAGGATCCCTTCCTCAAAACTTGTAAAACATCAAATACAGGTTCGCTTTGGCATGACTTCTAAGCAAGCTCTCTTAATATATTGAGATAACTACAAAAGGAAGAATACATTGGGGGTAGATGGTGAGCTGGTACTATCAGACTTTGAGGGAAGAAAGAGGAAGCCCTGGAAAATACTGTTGGCTGGTAAGGGGTTAGGCAAGCATGAAATTGAAACTGGTGCCACTGTTCAGAGCCATTGAGAAATAAATCAATGTTCAGCACATACACCTTTTGATTTTAAAGGTGTCTGCCGTAGTTGAAATGGATGAGAGTTATGCAGGGAAAATGAGAGTAAGACCCAGGAAAGTGGGAAGTAGTATGGAAATGATTTCCTGTATCCAATTCTGATGGATTGCACTGCCCTTCTCCTTCTAAAGAAAAGTCCCTCTATTTAAAAATGGAAGCTACCCCTTATAGGACTCCTCATCCCCTTAGTGCTTTTTTATGGAGGAATAGATATCCATTACAGGATGGTAGGCCACAGACAGGAACAAAGGGCTTAAGCCATGATCTCTCTAGCTATGGCCTTCCTACCCTCTTGAGCATAGAGAATCCTGTTTCAGGGACTCTAGATAGAAAACCATATTGGCAAAAACCAATAACAACTGGAGTGTAAAAACATCACCAGAAAATGTATCACCTTGAGTAACAGACATGCTTAAAAGACACAATTGTTATTAGTATCTAACACTAATTTGTTGAAACAAAGTCAATGGCTCAAATTCAACCTCAAAGCACCCAGAATCCTGCTGCTTGAAACTACTCTGTAGGTTCCAACTTTTTAATTTTTAATCCAACAGCCTGAAGCCCAGGAACCTCAGCCTTTGCACTAGTCGTTCAGAGGAAATGTGTTTTATTTTTAGCAGCTTTTTTTTTCTTTTTTGCCACAGGGTCCTACAGACATAAAAGGAAAAAGCTATCCTATAGGCATGGCGAGGATTGCTGCAGTTTCTTTTGGGCAGAACTACCTGGTACTGGCACTCTGTCATCTTCCACAGGTATTTAAATTATCAGTGGGATAAAAATGTTTTCCTGAAAAACTACCCATTTCTGCTGACTTGGTGTACCTTAAGAGGAATAAATGGAAGGTACTTTCAGAGAGGAGAGGCCATCTCATTTTTATAGTGAAGGGCTCTCTTAGAAGATACGGAAAAAAGATTCCAAGTGAAATTTTTTGTTTGTTTTTTTTCTTTTTTATGGAAAATACTGTTATAGCTGCTCTGCTGCTTCCCCAAGGGAACTGATTACCAGGATGAGAAGTACAAACATCTTAATTAATGGTTGTCGTTCTTTTTACAAATGCTCAGAGACACGTCCACACACCTGATACTGCCAAAATTGTTCCTCTAGGGGAGGGTATTTAATCAAGAAGAAGCAAATGTCATGATGCTCAACCATAATAATTCAATACAAGTTAGTCAATATTTCAGAAGCTGTTTGTTTCAGATTAACATATAACAAAGAGAAAGAGTAAAAGAAGAGCCTGACTAGATGATAAATTACTCTTGGAATCATGCTGGCTTGATGAAATGCTTAATTCAATAGTCATCAAAAAATTAAATGGTTAAAAAAAGAAAATTCCCTTCTACGTCTTGGAAAGAACCATCAGTCAGTCCAATTCTTCTCATAGAGCTTAGGATGTTGGAGGCATCAAGGAATGTCAGAGCTAGAAAGGACCTTAGAGAGATCATATATCAATCAAGCAATAAAAAATTATTCATTGTTTACATGCCAAATGGATAAAAAGCAAAAGTAAATAACAACAGCCCTTGCCTCCTAATGGGAGAGACAATGTGTACATGAATACATGAGAAAAATTCAGAGGAAATACAAGGTAACCGTAGAGGGGAAAAAACTAGCAGATTGGAAGGAGGGGGGGACCTGAGAAAGGCTTCTTGAAAAAGGTGGCACTGAAGGAAGCCACAGGTTCTAAGAGTCAGAGGGAAGGAAGGAGCACATTCCAAACATAAGGGGGCCAGTCAATAAAAAGGCAGGAAGATAGAAGACAGTGTTGTATATGTGGAATAAATATTAACTGGGACGGTATGGTTGGACTTTAGCATACATGTAGGTGGTGCAATAGATAGAGCATGAGGCCTGGAATCAGTAAGACTCATCTTCCCAAGTTCAAATCTGGCCTCGGACACTTACTAGCTATATGCCCTTAAAAGAGTCACTTAACACTATTTACCTCAGTTTCCTCATCTGTAAAATGAGCTGGAGAAAGAAGTGGCAAAACATTCTAGTATCTTTGTTGAGAAAACATGAATAATGACAAATAGTTGGACTTCAAAGTACATGTAGGAGAGTAATGTATGAAATGAATGAAAAGATAAGGGGCCAGGTTGTGAAGAAATTTAAAAATTTAAATGTCAAAGAAGTTTCTATTAGACCATAGCAGTATTCCATCATAATCATATTACATTTTAATCTGGTTTAGCTATAGCCCTTGTGAACTGAAAGCTTGTCCACTCTGTTCTAGGCAATTCTCTAAACTTTTAGGTTGCAGAGCAGGTGCCAACCTGCATTGGCAGAGGACATTGCTTCCTTTGGGAGTTCCCCCTACCAATGAAATCATAGGTGTGATTCCCAACCCCACCTCTTATCCCAGCTTATACTGTATGGATTCAGGGCAAATAGAGTTAGAAAGGGTGAAAGAAGCTGCAAGGGAGAAGGATGAGGGTGAAGTCTGAATTTGCTAAAACACAATAGACATCTCAGAGCCACTGTAGCATTTTAAGCAAGGGTATGCTGGAAATGTCATTTAAGGAAACCTGTTATCCTCAAGTTACTTGGATTTATCCATACTCCCCACATCACCTCCCCCATCCCCCCAGAGTATTGGTAAGCTGAAAGTTTTTGTGTTTTGATTGTGTCGGGACAGTTCTTTTGACACCAGCAATGTCTGAACTATTTCAAACCTCTATAAACAAAGATAAAAAGTAATAATAATCCTGATTTTTTAAAAATGGAGATGTCATCTTTTGTTCCACTCTGTCATGTTTTGAGGTAATTTTTTAAAAGCTTCTGTTTTATTTGCAGCTCACTCATCAGCTTTAATGTGTCTGAAGACATTTACCATTTGCCTCCCTAGTAAAATGACAAGAGACTAAAAAGCCAACAGGGATTTTGCTTTGCCTTTCAATCACTGCAATGGTTTGAGGAGCAGAGTAATTTGGGAGAAACTTGCTTCAGATTGTCAGAAGATGCTGACAGAATTCGGCACCTTCCCAGGTGAAAAGGGACACCTCTCCTTCAGTATGATCCCCTCACTCTCTTATAGTGCAGCTCAAGTAATCCCTGCTATGGAGAGACGCATGTCACTAAGAGCAGATGTGCTCTGACCCCTCTGCAGAAATGGATTTGACTTTTATTCTTCTTGAAAAGTCACACACAAGACAGTAGCAATTTCTTCAAGAGAGGCAAACACTTCGTGGAGAATCTTTTGCCGTCCAGACCTCAAAATATTCCATAAATGGACTGACTCGGCAACTACTACTCATCTATAGTCTGCTAAATATCCATGCCAATTCAGTGGTAAGAATGGAGTTTTCATTCCTCATCTAAGGATGTCTGTTGTACTTTTGTAACATCCTTCCACTGTCATGGGGGCGTGGACATTTAGTAATGTGAGCCTCTTACTGTCTTTGTCGTTAGCACATTACAAAACTACCCATGCTTGCTAGTCATGCAAATTGTGACATCTCTTTCCAAGGATTGTTCCACTATATGCTTCTCAGGCTGACATCTAGAGAGAATGTATGGGGCTCTAGGGGGTTTTGGAGATGGGGGAGGGAGAGAATGTCTAAGTACAGATGATGAATAGTGTGACAGTCAGGACGTAGCACACAAATCCACATTCTGAATAACACCACAAAGAGGAACTCATGTCCACTAAGGCTGACCCTAGAGGTAATTGGAAAAAAATGGTCAAAACTATTGGAATTCTCATTCATTTGTTCACTCAGTAAATATTTATTGGGCTTCTACCATGTTCAGGGGACTACACAAAACTCTGTGAGGACTGCAAAGAAATAAGACTTGTTCTCTGACCTCTAGGAGCTCACTGTCCAATAGAGAAGAAAAGACAATTGCAGAAATAATCCCAATAAATGATACTATTAAATTCATTAAGTTGAAAGTCAGGTGAAAGAAAATCAACTTTTCATCTTCATCTAAGGGGACCAAGCTAGTGAATGTGTGGGCCTAATTCCAAGTGTTATATATAACAACGTTCACATTTGCAAAATTATGCCATAGAGAATTTGCAGTTGCCATTAAGTGAGCATGTCGAAGTGTAGGTAAAAGTGTAACATCTTCTATGTAGTTATGTGGGTTTTTTTTCCTGTGTATGATCCATTGGTGATCTGTAAAAAGAAGCTGAATATGGAAAAAAATAGGGGAGGTCAGGGGTTTTACAACGGAATTTCTGGTACAGAAACCCTTTCTTCCAATGTAGGTCAGCACCTTCTCAGAAACTAAGAATCTTAGAGATTTCTCTGGAGTGGGTAAACACTTTCATCTGGGGGTAGGGATCACCTCCTTCAAAGAGTAGCTGGTATCTGGATTGGGATTTGAAGGAAGAGAAAGATGCTGCAAGTGAGAAGTGAGGAGGGAGTACATTTGCCTACACACACACACACACACCCTCCTGCATACTGACTCCAAGAAATAATAAAAACAAGAGTATTTAAATGTTTGGAACCAGAGAAAGAGGAAACAATTTAAAACAGGGATTCAATTAAATAGAAAGACAATAGGCTCCTTAGCAGCAGTAATGTAAAAAATAAGTTCAGATTAAAGAAAGAAAAAAATCTGAGGTTCTAGGAGGGAATTTGTCCTCAAGAACCTAGGAAGATTGCTACAGGCAAGAAGATGGTAGAGGTACAAAGCTATTTCAGGGTTCAGTAATCAGTGAGAATGAAGAGACAGCTTCCTGTGCCGTACAGAGTCCTGGACTTAGGTGTGAATGTCTTCTCAAATACCTGCTAGCACAGTGATCCTGGGACTTCAAGAGATATGAAGACAGAGTAAAGTTTTGGAGTAAAGATACATTGGTCATTCCTTTTTTGAGAAGGACACAAATAGTTCAAGACAGGAAGAGAATAGACTGGAAAGCAGCAGATTATAGAGGAGCTGGTACTTCATCATATTTCTGATTCTCAGCTCACCTTCCTAGAATCTCCAGGAAATTTCCTCTTGGGTGAGATCAGGATTTCTCTCTTGGTTAAGTTATCTCACTTAGGGTAGGAAAGTGCCTTCACCCTAGGAACTTTCAGCATAATTCTATTCTACATAATGCAAATTCTGTTCACTCTGTGCTTGGATAAATGGGTTTATTCATGCTATTTGTGATGGTCCTTTGTGTCACTACCATTTGATAAGAAGGAGTATGAGCCCATGGGCATAAGCTGGAGGTTAGCACTCTCCTTTTGCTCTTCAATGTATTATATTCCAAGACCTGTGGTCCTTTAATTGTCTCTGCTGCTAGGTTTTGTGTAATTCTAATTGTGACACCATCATATTTAAATTGTTTTAATCTTAATGCTTTTAATATTTTATCCTTCAGCTGGGGGTTTCTGAATTTGACCATGATATTCCTATGAGTTTTTCTCATAGGATCTTTTTAAAGTGGTGATTGATGGATGTTTTCTATTTCTACTCTCCTTCCCCCTTGTTCTAATCCTTCAGGACAATTTTCTTTTTTTATTTCTTGTATTATTGTATCAAGATTCTTTATTTGATCATAACTTTCAGTATGATTATTTTTATATTTTCTCTTCTTGTTCTATTCTCTAAATCTGTTGTTTTTCTTATATTTCAACTTTCTCTTCTTTTTTATTATTCATATTTTGTTTAATTATTTCTTGATCTCTTATAATTTCACTGGCTTCACTTTGCCAAGTTCTAATTTTTAAAGTGTCATTTTCTTCCTTAAGAATCTGGATCTCCTTTTCTTTTTTTTTTTTTGTTTGTTTTTGGCAGGGCAATTGGGGTTAAGTGACTTACCCAAGGTCACACAGCTAGTACATGTGTCAAGTGTCTGAGGTCAAATTTGAACTCAGGTCCTCCTGACTCCAGGGCCAGTGCTCTACTCACTGTGCCACCTAGCTGCCCCCTGGATCTCCTTTTCTAATTGGCTGACTTTCTTTCCATAACCTCCTTGTTTTTCTTGAATTATTCTTTTTTTTTTTTTTGGTTTTTCCTTCATCTCTGTCATTTGATTTTTAAAGTCTTTTAAGATCTTCTATAAATTATTTTTGGGCTGGTGACCATATGACATTACTCTTTGGGGGTTTCTTTACTTCAATATCCTCCTCTGAAGATGAACCCCAGTCATCTCTATTCCCATAATAGCTTTTTATGGTTGGATTCTTTCTCCTTTGCCTGTGCATTTTTTGTGGTAAATGGTGTCTCTTGCCCCAGATCTTCAGTTCTCCCCTCTAGCCTGGAACCAAAGCCAAACCTTCAACCTCCTCTAAGTGCCCACAGTCAGGGGCTTTCTGCCCCACTGCTTCTGTGCTGGTTACTTCTAGGTCCCACTGTTCTTTGTGAGTTCCTCATCAGCAGAGGTTCCCTCAATCTTCCCAGGCTCAAACGCCCAACTCCCTCACTATCTGGGGCTGAAAAGTTCCTGTGGCTGGGGCCTAGGCAGCCTCTCAAACCAACTGACCCCAGGACTTGCTGCTTGTATTTTAAGCAGCTTGCCACTTGTGGTTAAAATGGACCATAGCCCGGAGGTGCTCACTCTTCCCATGGATCAAATCTTGTCCTGGGATTTTTCATTGCATCTTCTCAAATTGTCCCAGGAAGATCTTGGTTGTGCCCCTATTCTTCTTTATCTCCATCCACACTTTGTTTGCCCTAAGGTACAATTTTAACTCTTCTGTGGGGGAAAATCCTGAGAGCTTAGAATTTTCTGGCCTACTCCCAGAATCCTTTCAGCACTCTTCTTTTAAGCGATAGTAAGCAGGAAACTGGCTTGAACCTAAAACATACATATACACAGACACACACATACACACATGTGCCCAAGTGAGCACACATGCCTAACTCCTAAATCAGGAATATTGGCGGGGGGGGGGGGGGCTGATAGTTATAATTCTAGTCTGGTTTCCTTTCTCAGATGAGAGCAATGTAACCAGTCCTTTTTCCTGCTCCTCTCCAAGCTGGAATCAAAATGTCCCTGAAGGGGGCGGGGTGGGGCAGAAGATTCTAGAGGTATCTAACTTACATGGCCAACACACTTAATACATATAAAGTTAAATCAAGTCAAATAGCTTTTATTAAGTGCCTAGTATGTGTCAGGAGTTGTACTAAGCACTGGGGGTGCAAAGAACGGCAGAAACAATGACATCAACTTCTGCTCTCAAGGAGTTCATGGTCTAATGAGGGAAATAGCAGGCAAACGAACGGGTAGGTACAAATGAGATATACAGAGGATAGAGTGAAATGATCTTAGTGGGAAGATACTAGCATGAAGGCAGACAGGGAAAGGCAATTTGCAAAAGGGAGTCCAGGAGACACAGATGAAGAGGGAAAGAATCCCAGGCACGAAGGAGAGCCAGTGAAAATGCAAGGCGGCCCATGATGGAGTTTCTTGTATAAGGAACAGCAAGGGTGCCAGCATCATTGGACCTCAGAGTACATAGAGAGAAGCAAGGTGTAAGAAAGGTAGGGAAGCTCAATCCAAATGGAAGGGTTTATATTTGATCCTGTAGGTAAGACTAGAATTTACTGACTGGGGGTCAAATGATACGGTCAAATTTATACTTTAGAAAGATCAACTTGACAGCTGAGTGAGAATGGACTAGAATGGGGAGAGATTTTGAAGCAGGGGGACAACCCAGAAGGTTATTGCAGTAGTCTAAGAGTGATGTGGTATGAACCTTTATCATGCAGTGACTGCATCAGAGTAGAGAAAAAGAAGATATATACAAGAGATATCACAAAGTTAGAATTAACAGGACTTGGCAACTGATTGGATTTGGGGGCAGAGTTTGAGAGAAAGTAAAGAGTCTAGGATAACACTTAGTGTGCCAGCCTGGGCAAAAAACTATGGGAGGTAATAGGAGAGTTAGCAGAAAGAGAAATTTTAGGGAAGGAGGGAAAATATTGAGTGCAGTTTTAGTAGTGCTGATTTTAAGATGTCTCTAGTACTCCAGGTTAAGATGTCCAATAGGCAGTTGGAAAAATAAAACAAGAAGTCAGTTGAGAGATTAGGGCTAGATGAATGGATCTGAGAATTTAACACATGGGAGTTATTGAATCACTAAACCAAAAAAGGACATAGAGAGAAGAGAAGGCTTAGGACAGATTTGTGACAGGCAGTTAAATCACAGTTAGCTAGGGAGACTTAGATAAAGATCCAGCAAGGGAAACTAAAACAGCTGTCAGGCAGAAGGAGGAGGAGAAGAAAGGACAATGTTGTGAAAACAGAAAGAATAGAATATTAAAGAGAGGAAGCTGATCAACATTGGTAAAAGTTGCTGAGTGGTCAAGAAGGATAAAGATTAAGAAAAAAGGCTACTAGATTTGGTAATTAACAGATCATTGGTTATGCAAATCAAATCACTAACAAAAGAGAAATGCATATCAAAACAACCCTGAAGTTCCACCTCATATCCTGCATATTGACAAAAATGACAAAAGATGAAAATAGGTAATATTGGAGGGGTTGTAGAAAGAAACCACACTGGTGCACTGTTGGTGGAGTTGTAAATCAGCACAACTACTTTGGGGATGGCTAGGTGGTATAGTAGATAGAGTGCTGGCCCTGGAGTCAGGAGGACCTGATTTCAAATTTGACTTCCAACACTTACTAGCTGTGTGACTCTGGGCAAGTCACTTAACCCTGTTTGCCTCAGTTTCCCCATCTGTAAAATGAGTTGGAGAAGGAAATGGCAAACCAGTTCAGTATCTTTGCCAAGAAAACTCCAAATGGAGTCACAAAGAGTCAGACATGACTGATCGACAAGAAAAACAACAGCTATTTTGGAAAGCAACTTGGAGTTCTGAAAATAACATGATTAAAACATCCCTACTTGTTGACCCAGAATTGTCATTGTTAGATTTAGACTCCAAAGAGGCCAATGATAAGAAAATCCACATATACACCAAAATATTTGTATCAGCACGTTTTTGTGATGGTAAAGAACTGGAAACAAAATGGAGGTTTTTCAACTGGGGGATAGCTAACCTAACTGTAGTACATGAAACTGATGGAATATTACTGTATGTAAAAAATTATGAATATAAAAAGGATCATGGGAATATCTGTATGAACTGATGCAAAATGAATTAAGCAATGTACAAAATTACTATAGGAATGCAAACAGAATCATGCAAACAGTCAAAAGTGAATGTTGAAAAATCATACAAAACAAACATGATTTGAAAAATCCCCATTGACAGAGGCAGGAGGCCTAAAAGAGTTGCACAATAAGTCCTGGGCCAATGCCAGCCATCCTGGCTTTTGTCTTGCCCCCGGATTTCTATGACTCTGGAGGAGAGAGGGATGCTGAGGACTGCATAACTCTACCTCACTTAAATTCAATTCACTAGCAAATCAAGACATCACCCTCATGATGTCACTGGTCCTCTTTTGAGAGCAAAGGATGAACAACAATTCAAAGATTAATTATCCAGACAAAGTAGGGCAAAATTTTCCACTATGATTATATGCCTGAAAGAATTTAGTACATTCATTCCCTTCTTTCTATGTGTCCTCCCTCATTGTCTTTACACAATCTACCATACAAAGAGAAGAAAAAAACAGACTTTGAAAGCAACTTAAAAATTTAAATGGCCTGAGACTATCTATTTGGTTAATTACCATTCTAAATTCAATATCAAAATGTCATTGAGAGTAAAACCTCTTCTACAAAACAGAAGTTTATCACAATTAGTTAACACTGATATTTCTAGATCAATTATACCAGACATACATTGTGTATAGGTCTTAGCAGTAGCCACTCAGAGAGTAAACCAAGTATAACCAAAGCCTCCAAAGCTTCATGGCAAAAAGAAAAAATCAATTTTTATTGATGAGGCTTGAATCCACTATAAATGCCATGTAAAAAGCCACTTAACCTAAGTACATTATAAGACAGAATTGACCAACAGAGGGTTCCTGTGCACCATTAATCAAACAGAATAAACAATAACTCTCCAATATGTTCTTCTAATGTGTCATGACATCCTCTTTTCTCATATTTCCCCTCTGCTTAAGTAAAGACTCTGCTCCACACTTTTTGGTGTATTGTAGTCCAGATTTCTCTCTAACTTTATTCCAGATTTCATGGTTAAATTTCCTGTCCTCCCACCAGAACTGCCCCATGATGAAGAATTATATGAACTGATGCAGAGTCAGGTACATAGAACTGGGGGAAACTATATACACAATGACAAAAATATGAAAGGGAAGAACAAGACAGAAAGAAGGAAGGAAGGAAGGAAGGAAGGAAGGAAGGAAGGAAGGAAGGAAGGAAGGAAGGAAGAAAGGAAGGAAGGAAGGAAGGAAGGAAGGAAGGAAGGAAGGAAGGAAGGAAGGAAGGAAGGAAGGAAGGAAGGAAGGAAAAGAAACACAGAAAGACAGAAAGAAGGAGAAAGAGAGAGAAAGAGAAAGGAAAAAAGGAAGGAAGGAAAATGGGAAAAAGGAAGGAAAAAAAGGACAAAAAAAGAAAGGAAGGAAGGAAGGAAGGAAGGGAGGGCAGACAAGGAAAGAAAGGAAAGGAAGGAAAAGAAGGAAAGAAAGGAAGGAAGAAAATGCTATATAATTATAATGGTCAAGCTTAGCCCAGAAAAGAGATGGAATAAAATGCACTTCAACATTTCTTTGCAAAGGGGATGGATTGTGGTGTAGAACTTTGCATGCATTGTCATACTAGCTTAACTGAACTGGTTGATTTTGGCTTAGTTTAGTCCCTCTCTGGGTAAGGTGCTCCTAGGTCTATATGTTCTGGTAGTTTCTCTGCTGAGCTCCAGTCACACATAATTCAAACTTGATGTTCGGTACATATTTCAAACTCAACATGTCTGAAGCATTATTATCTTTCCCCTAAAATCAGCCTCTCTTCTAAACTTCCAGGATATTATTTGGGCATTGAAGTCCATCCTTGCTGTCGCACAGGTTCATAACCTTGCGTCTTTCTTGACTCCTCTCTCTCACTCATCCCACATATTCAATTGGTTGTCAAAATGTGTTATTTCTATTTCCACAGCATTTTCCTCTGCTTCCAGTCACTGCCCTATCCACAGTCACCACCACCACTACCATCAGGGCCCTAGTCATCTCTCACATGGACTATTTCAACAGCTTCCTAACTGGTGTCCTGGTCTCAAGCCACTCTCCCCCCTCCATTCCATTTCCCACACAGCAGCTAAAGTATGCTTCTGACTGTCACCCTCCTTCCTGCCCCCTCAATAAACTCTAATGGCTCCCTTAATCTTTAGGATCCAACACAATCTCCTCTGGTTTTCATTCAAAGATGTTCTATAACCCAACCCCTTCCTATCTTTCCAGTCTTCTTACACATTAGTCTTAAGCAAGCACTTTGAGGTACAACCTTATAAATTTCTTTTTTTTTTTTCCTTTTTTTCTTCCCTCCCCTCTCTACCAGTGAGAGAGCTACCATTAGACACAAATATTCATATACATATATATATAAATTTTATTATGTATTTTTAAAGAATAGCGAGTTATATATAGCAGATTTGCAATTCCATGTGCAGTTCCATCTTTTTTATTATATTATGTTATGGAAATGCTTGTTTTATTCTGTAAAATAAAAATAAAATAAATATTTCAAAAAGGTACAGCCTTGTAGACCTTCTTACCACTCCTTACAAATGGCGTGCCATCCTTGTTTCTGCTTTTGCACTAGCTGTCCCCCATGCTGAGGAAACTGTCCCCTCCTCACTTCAACCTCTTAGAAAGAATCCTTGGCTTTCCTCAGCTTAAGTGCCACCTTCAGCCCATCTCTGTTACCTAGCTGCCACTCACTAAGAGAACTCTAAGGGAACTCTGTACCTACTCTGCACTTATCTTGTATATGCCTATATATGTGTGTATTTCTCCCTCATAGACTAAGCTCCTTGAGGGCAAGGACTACTACTTTTTCTACCTCCCCTGCTTACCACAATACTGGCAAGACAGCAAGTACTTAATAAATTCTCATCGATTTATTAAGTGACTGGGGAGGCAGAAGCATAGATTTAGAAACAAAGATCACTTTAAAACAAAAGATATCAATAACAATTTTTTTAAAAAAAGCAGAACTTCATATAGTTCTCTGGGGGCTGCTTATCTACTTCTCCTCTCCCACCTCCCCCCTTTTAAGAAATAAGGGAACAGGAAAAATTTAAAGGTACATAATAATTCAATTCAATAAACATTTATTAAGGGCACTGTAAATCAGAGAGATAAGAAGTGGATCCTACTTTCAAGAAGCTTACAATCCAAACAAACAATTATACAATTAACAATGTATAAATAATTAACAATACAACCAATTAACTGATAAATGTTTATTAACTCACTAGAATAGGCTAAGTGCAAAGTAGAGATTTGAATAAAGTGCTTTTGAAGTTTAATCTTATGACCATAGGGGTTATTATTACATAGATTCAGGTAGGTTATATGCATGTATATACATACATATATACATATTTATATATCTCTCTGCACGTATATCTATACACACATATGTATTCTTATTGCTACCATTGCTCCAAGAATGCTTGAAGAAACCATAAACTGCCAGATACTATACATTCTTTCCTCTCTCTTCCCCTTTCCCTTCCCCTCCTTTTTCTTTCCCTCCTTTCTTTATTCTTCACCAAAGGAAGGTATCTGCTCTGATAGCTAATTCTAGTCCATCAAAATGTATCTTATCATCTTGAAGATTAGACTAGGCCAGACCTTCCTCAGAGATTTGAGGAAAATGAAAAAGGGAAACCAAAATTGGGATTTGATAAGAAAGAGGTCCTGCTAGGGTTTCCAATTGCCAGCTGGGCATTGGGGAAGGCAAGCTAGGTGGAAAAGGGAGGAGGTGAGCAGAAATTGCTACAAATTGTAAACAAGGAGCTCAATCCTCGTGATTGACAGATTCTACCAGGATGGCCCAAGGGAGCCAATTAGTGCCTGTTTCTATGGTGGGTTTGGCCAAGGAAACCTCTGCGCAGACACCCACTTGCTCTACCTCCCCCAGAGGTGGGGAGGAAGGCTCCTCTAATCAGGTTTCCAAAATGTCTTTCTACAGACATGAAAGGAAGGCCCTGTCTGTCAAAACCCAGCATGTGTGACCAGTGCCCAGAGGCACAAAAGGAATCTGTTCTATGGAAAACCGAAGGATGGCTTTCTTGAAATCGGTCTGCTTTAGAGAATCACCTCATCTGAAATGGAGACATTTTCCCAAATAGTCATCTCTCCTTGTTTTTCCTGGCTCATCTGCTTTGTTCCTCCATATGGGAGATTTGCACTGCAAAGCAGGGAACTCCACCCTTTTGGTTCCTTAGCAGTGGCAGCCTCCTTGTGCCAGATTCTAACCTGCTGCTGCAGCTTTGACCAGAGCGATAAAGGGAATCTCATAAGTGGACCAAAAAATGGAATCACAGGGAAGAGATGGTGAATTTAGCTGAAGAATTGCTGCTTGGTGGGGGTGGGTGCACCGTCTCTCAAGAAACAAAAATACTGTTCCTAGATCCTTCTCTCTACCTGTAATGAAAGAAACAAGGAACGGCAGCTCTTTAGAGTATGTGACGCAAAATTTGGCAATGTCTGAGAAGCAACTTAGCCAGATTCATTTCTGCAGCCTACTCTTCCATAAGGTTTTGACTGCCTTGAGGCACTCGCTTAGAAATCCGAGACACATAGGTTTCAGGAAGCCTGCCAGTCTAGGATACAGTGCAGGAAAAGGAGTGTGAAAGACTTGTGCTCAAATACTATGTCAGATACTACCTTTGTTATTCTGAACAAGTCATTTAGTGTCACTTATCTTCTAGTGCCTCCTCTGTGAAATGTGCATAATAACAAAAGTTTCTACATCATGGTGCTGTGAAAATCAGGTGTTGTGTGTATATATGCACACACATATGTACATATATGTCACTTTGCAAACCTTTAAAACAGTATATAAATGTTCACTATTATTTATAAATATCTAAAGGATCTCCTCCAACCATTTTAATAGTATGAAGTCTGTTGTCTTACTAGCCTACCCTCATGTACCACCTCTTATTCTCTGCTAGGCATAGCCACATACCCTACTGTATGTCAATAAATACACATGTATGTGTTACACATTTATGAGTTGTATGTGCATGTGTTACACATGTCCATCTAGGTAGGTTGTGTACATATGTATACTGACATCCAGTCAGGCATGTAGGCATATGAATGGGAGAGAATAAATAGTGGTACATGAGGGTAGGCTGGAAAAAGAGCAAAGCTAGTACTATGTATAACAACTACTCACATTCACATATATGTACATATATCTATATATAAAGACATATTAAGTGCAGGAAACTGTTCTAAAGGCTACAGGGAAGGCAAAACACGTCTTAAGTCTAATCATTCAATCAAACAGCATTTATTAAGTGCTTCTCAAGTGCCAGACACTAAAAATACGAAGATAAAAACTAATACAGTCTAGGTGGGGAGACAGAAGAGCCTCTGATCTTTTAATTTTGATGGATCCATGACTTCCTGAGGGTATATGCCCCCTCTGCCATTGGAGACTATGACTCTTCCACATTTTGTCAGGAGACCTCCTGTTTAACTGTCCTTATGAGTGGCATAATTATTACCTGTTCTTTATTACCATTTACCTTTTGGGAAGGAAGGATGTAATAATATACTGCTCCTCAGTTTCAGCCTGTAGTAAGAGAAGCATCTGTTTTAAGCAGATGAAGTTAGCTTTTTTTAAAGGATAGATTGGTTTCTTTATATAAAAGACCTAATCCATGATGAGTTGGTATCAGAGGTTTTAGCAGAATTTTCATTGACATCCATTATACCTTTCTGACTGAGCATGGTTGATTGTCATAGCTAATTCCAGAGACCTTTATCTGAATTCATATTTTCTTTTTTTTATCCTCAGAAACTGTATCCTTTATCCCTAGTCAAGCGTTACTTAATGCATTGCATGTCCCATAAGTACATTATTGCACTATCATCCCAGCCTGATTATTTTTCTAGCCACAGTTAGGCCTGACCCAAAATACAATCACAGAACAAAAAGTCTTGGGAAACTGGTGAGCAATAAGTCATGTGACTGGATTGAGAAGTCAACTTTCTATTGTCAACAGGAGAGGGCCTCCTTAATTCAAAGCTAACTTGTCCTTTGATAAGGAGCAATGCATCTAATTTGGACTTGAGAATAGCCATAGAGCTTGAGACACATGTGGTATTTTCTCCAGTGTTCAGGTGGTGCTGAGGGGTAGACTTTATAAGAAGAAAGATAATTACACATCTAAGGACACGAAAGTCTTCTGCTCATCTATCTCTTCATTTCTGGAGGCTGGAAGTGCAACTGGCAACAGAGTTCCTGGTAGGCAGGTAGTTCTTAGGAGTAAGAAGATATACCTCTTCTTTATTCTATCTTTCTCTCTTTTCTTCCCTCTTCCTTTCTTCCTTCACTCTCTCCTTCCCCATTTGTCTTGGTTTGGGGCAGAGGAACTTTCACGGGTTGGTATCATGGTAGGCTAACTTGAATCCAGAATAATTAATCACCTTTATCCTATTTACAAGAGCGTTTATATATATTGTGGATTACTGATAAGAACTATATTCTAAATTTATAGGCATGACACTTGATGGATTTGCACATTTGTTCTGAGCTAGAAATATTCCAGAAAGTTTATGTGCTTGCTAATCTACATTTGCTATCTCTCCTCAAAGAAAAATCGCCCATTTAATCAGTGAGGTTGGTTAAATTTGAAAACATCCCCTTGGCCATTGCCTAAAATGATCTCAAATTACTGGCTAGAAAAGGGAAAGATGCTAAGCTGTATACTCAAATTTCATTTCCAATGAGCACCTCTCTGAAAGAATCTAGTATTTTTTGGAGGGGGGAAGGCAGGGCAATTGGGGTTAAGTGACTTCCCCAAGGTCCCACAGCTAGTGATTGTTAAGTGTCTGAGGCCAGATTTGAACTCAGGTCCTCCTGACTTCAGAGCCAGTGCTCTATTCACTTCACCACCTAGCTGCCCTTACAATCTAGTATTTTTAAAAGTTCTACCTTTAATTCTGTAAAATTCTTATGCATTTGTCTTCCATAAAGCCTCTGATGGGATCTGCCAACATGTGGGTATTCTGGTTCTTTTAATATCTCAAGGATACCAGTATACCTTGGGACATGACCAGCCCATCTCTTCTATAATATACATTAAGGATAATGTCTTCTATATACTTTCACACTCCTGAAAGTACTATTTGGTAATAAGCTACAGACTACCACATATCTTTCCCTTGCCCTTTGGGTAATATGTAATTTTGTTGCCTTCTAGGTCACAATATCCTATGTTTCACAGACATTTAGCATTACTAGAAATATACTGATGTTAGGGAGAGTCAGCATGGAAAACACTGCACTTTCCCAGATGAGATCCCCTACTTAATTCTTGTCTCAGTTTATTATCTATCTTCAGTGCTTATCCAGAATGTGTACTGATGGACTACCTCCATAGACTGCCTATTCAGTTGTATTACATAGGCTGTGCTCTACATATTTTTCATCCACTTTGTTTTTCCAATGGGGCTGGTCAGAACAATGCCTTTTATACTGCTATAGATTTTACTTCATTGTTGTAGAACTCCATGCAATTAATACAATGTTCTTTTTAAACACAGTCATTGAGAAAACTTCAACACTGATAAGATATCCTAGTTTTGTTCTGGCTCAGTCAACACATCTTCGAAGATGTTGGTGAGCATTTTTGATGAACAGAAGTACTCCCACGTTGTGCCTCATTTCAGCAGACTGTTGAACGAGTTATCTCCGTAGTCACATCTGTCATAAAGCCTTGTATGATTTTGATGTCTGTGTGGGAGGCACCTTGTCTCTGGAGATTCTTAATGTCTGCATTTTGCTCTACTGAATCAATTTTTAAAGAAATTAATAAACAAGGTAGAGTCAGGATCTTATATTTTCTATAACTCTTATTCAATTCTCAGTATTAAAAAAAAATTTCTTGGATTGAATTTGTTAGACTGTAAAGATGTGGCTTGTAGTCCCAACAGAAGAAAATCAATTATGTAAAGCAACACTAGAAATATATTTTTTAATGTGTAAGTATTAGGGGAATGCAATAGAAGAAGAAATTACTGTGGAATGATAAGAAAAAAAATATTACAAAGGAAATGGACCTTGAGCTGAACTTTAAGGGACAGGTACTACTCCAAGGCAAGGGGAGGAGAGAAGAGGAGACAGTTGCTGGCCAAGGAGACAGTATGGACCAAAGTATGCCAGGAAGCAGTCAGTAAATCAGTCTGGCTGGAGTGAATAAAAACATCACTTTGGAAAGTAGTGGATTTTGGGGCCAAATAAGGTAAGATTTTTCGTGTCATGATGAGGAATTTGGCCATAATTCTGCAGGTAATGAGGAATTACAAAGGTGAAATACAGGCAGTTGCATTCCCACCCCACCTTCAAATATGAGTTCACGATGAAACTAAGAGGAGGGAATAGATTTAAAAGAAGAAATTTATAAAACATGACAGTGTTTGGGGGCCGAACACCATCTTCATACATTCTTATTTTCATGACTAGGATAAGTGACTGCGAAATGCTTGGACTATGCTTTAATTCCATTTTACTTCAAAAAACAAGATTTTGTCGCTACGGACAGGGACTGTATTTGTTTCCTCGGGGCCTAACACTTGTGCCTGGCCCACAGTAAGCACATAAGAAACATTTGTTGAATTTAACTGGTGGATACAAAAGGAATCTGAAGAAGTGCTAGAATGATGATTATGGTATAACTTCCCCCGTCTCAACTCCCTCCTTTTCCAGGCAGCTCCAATTGCACTTAACAGATTGGAATTAAAGAAGACAGACCAGGCAAAATGGAAATATGCAGGGATGGCACAGCCGCCAAATTCCTTTCAAGGACACACTACTGCCAGCTGATCAAGCAAATGGAGTGGGATTTTCAGGAAAGTGTGAAATAAGACGGGCTGCCAAAATAGCAACATTTAGTAAACAGTTTACAATGGTCTACATGACTCAAATGCTTCTTTAGGGAACTGGGGACCCAAGGGTCATGTGTTCTAATAGAGACTTCCAGATATTTCCTCTCAATACCCCTTTGACTGTCAAGTGACACTGAGGTGTCCTAGTGCCACCCCAGGCATGTGAGTGGGCTCTGGATGATCTCTTCTCACCCATAGCTTCCCTAGGATAAGTTTGCCATTCTAAGAGCTAGAGGAGAGTCATCTTATCCTACTCTTTCCACCCCATCATTCATTCTGTTTTAATTCCTCATGGGTCTCAAGAGGTATGACTCAGACCTCATGTTGAAAGACCTTTGGGAGAGCCCCTAAAGAGACAAAGATTGTAGGCCTGCTGTGCTAACATACCATGGGGGTATTGGCCTTCCAGGTCCCCTCACAAGGATGAACATGGGTCTATTCAAGTCTGTGGTACTAGAGTATAGACACCATTTTATAAGCTCCATTGTGCAGCCCAGAAAACAACTCAGGCTAAGGTGGTAACAGGTCCTCCAGATCTGATTCAGTCTCAGCCCCTTTCTCTCCAAAAAGGACAGCTGATGTATTCAGTACATCAGAAAAACTGAATCATCTTGGAATTCAGGTTGTTTGGAAGGGCACTACAGCTTCTTACCACTCTCTCCCAAGCTCCAGGGGTACTAGACACCCTCATGACAACAGGAGCCCCATGGTGTTATGGTTGGCAGTGTGTTTCTTGGATTCTACCCAATAAACCTTTATTAAGTGTCCACTCTATACAACAGCATTCACTTTTACAGCCCTGTTTGCTGGAAAGGTAATAAAGATTTTTTAAAAAGATACTGCTTCTATAGCAGCAATAACTATAGCAGAAGCATTGCAAAAGAACTTTGGCCCTTCCTAGGGGATCAATCAGATAGCTTTGCAGCATTGTCTGTATACTAGCAAGCAAGGGGCCTTTTTTTTCTAAATGTGGCATAAGGCAGGAGGCAGAAAGTGAGACCAAACAGGAAGAACATGCAGATGTTTTAAGTGCTGGGTCTATTGTACTCACAAAAATATTAGGCCACATCCTTGTTTGGTGAATGCAACCATATCTTTGAAGGGTGTGAGATGGGGTGGAGGAGGGGAGGTGGAAGGGAAAGAGAGATGGCTTAAGAACTGGAATCGTTTGCACACGAAGCAAATTCATTGCCTCCCAAGTATGGAGAGCCAAAAGGCCCAGGCATGCACTAAAATAATGCAAAAGGTCTGAATAGATCTGTAATAAATCTTTAAAATGAGACATAATATTTTAGACATAATAATATTTAGACATAGCATACTGTTTTAGAAGAAAAATAATATAACTTCCATAGTAAGAAAAGAAAAATTTTAAAGGGGTAGTCCTATTAACTGATCCCTAGACAAGAGAAAAGTTATTCCTTAGCTTCAGATTACATTTAAAAATGTTTTGTTTATTTTATTTTTAATTTACGGATAAACAAGCATTTCCATAGCACAGTATAATAACAAAAGATGATTGTGCATGAAACTGCAAATCTATTTTGTAAAATTTGCTGTTCCTTTTAAATATATAAAAAGTTATGATGTAAATTTCATTTTTTATCTTCCCTCCTTCCCTTCCCTGGAGATGGCTACCATTAGACACAAATATGTAGTGTACATATTTATATGTTTATGTATATACACACACGTATGTGTATATATATATATATATATATATATATATATATTATGGATACACGCAACTCTATGTATTTGTAAACTCATTCTATGCATACTTCTACTTAGTTCTTTCTCTGGATGCAGAGAGCATCTTTCTTTATATGTCCTTTTTGTTAATTTGGGTATTTATAACAGTCAAAGTGACTTATCGCTCAAAGTTGTTCTCAAAATAATATTACTGTTACTGTATACAACATAATCTTGGTTCTGCCCATTTTGTTCTTCATTATTTCATGCAAGTGTCTCCAGATTTTTCCTAATCCAGTGCTCTGCCTACTCTGCTGCAGGCTACAGACACTTGACTCATCACTGTAACAGAGAGTTGAAAATGCATTGGGAGAAGTTAAGGGAGGAGAAGTGGCATGAAACATAACATTAGGGTCTTTGCTCCTTTCCTCTGGGCCTGGTTCCAAATGAAGATTTATTCTGATATTTTTAGGTTTACTCTCAGATTAAATCCTGTAGATTTCAGCCCTCAAATAAGACATCTCAAAGCAGGTTTCCTAGGGCTATCAGTATAATGGAAATAAGAAGATGAGGAATACAATTTTGTTCACCACTAGTAAAAAGACAGAGGTTGTAGAAGCTGGAAAGGACCTTCTAAGGTCCTAATAACATCTAAGTCATTGAGTCATACTTCCTCATTTTACAGATGAGTAGGCTAAGGCAGAACTGTCAAGTGATTTGTCTAGGGTCTCAATTTCAATGAAAGAAATATCTGTCTTCTTTATCAATTCCCAAAGGCCACAATATGAAGTCTCTTCCTCTCCTATCTTTTCCCTTAACAAAGAGAAGTGAGAGGCAAACACTGATGATAACACAAATTCGTTTCCCATTAGGGACATTGAGCTTGCATAATCAGGGAGACAGAACAGTAAAGTTGTGGGAACAGAAAGACAGCACCTGCTAAACAATAGTCCTAACTTAAACATGAGCCTCTCTACCATTCTGGGGCTTCTTATGGGTAGTAGGTGGTAGTCTCTTAGACTTTTCTTCCATCATCTCAGACTCATGGAGACCTGGATCACTCCAGAAGACACTATACTCTTAACCCTCCTTTCCAATACTGAATATAGTTTCCCTCATGCCCCTCCCCCAGTACACTGATCCTATAGAGGGAGTTAACATACTCCTTGGTCCCACAACTACTTCCAGATGTTTTATGTGTTGCCACCACTCAACATCTACTCCTTTTTTTCAGATGGGTGACCTGAGTTCCTGGTGGTATTCTATCTCCTTTATCAAGAAGTTCAGTATTTGGTTCACAGTCTTCCTCTCCACCCTAACACCTACTCTTACACTATAAGATAGACAGATAGGTTAGATAGATAGATTAGATAGATAGGTAGATACATAGAGATATGTATAGAGATACAGTTATAGATATGTCTGTATATGTGCATAAACACATGTGTGTATATTTTAAGGTCCCCTCAAACATCCTCACTTTTTAGTTCCTCTGTCTCCTCAACTCCGATGACCCACTGTCCTGAGTCCTCTTCCCTGTGATCTCTTGATTTCCCCTGAGTCTGATGACTCTCTTTATGAAGATGGCTTTCAGTTATCTATAACCAGCCTTAATATCATCTAAGAGTCATTCCTATATCACCAGCTGTCTGTTGGACATTTCAAATTGGATGTACCATATGCATCTCAAACTCAACAAATCCAAAATAGAACCAATTATCACCCCCACCCTCAAAAAATCATTACTCTGGCTAACTTTCCCATGTATGTTGAAGGTACCACCAATCTTTTAGCCCTACGGGGTTGAAGTGTTGGGGTTCTCTTTCATTCTTCATTCTTACCTATCCATATACCCAATTGGTTGCTGACAAGTCTTGCTATTTTTTCCTTCTGGAGCATTTCTTGAATCCATTCCTTTTCTCTACAGTCACACAGCTTCCCTCCTAGTTCAGGCCTTTAAAACCTCCTAGTTGGACTATTCCAACAATCTCCTGATTAGTCTTCCTTCCACAGACCTATTGACTCTGGGATCCAATGATGTTACCCTATTGCCTCTAGGATCACATACAATCTCCCCTATTTGACATTTAAATCTCTTCACAATTTGGCTCCCACCTAGCATAGAACTTGTCACATAGTAGTGGATACATGACAAGTCTTTGTTAACCGATCAGGTAACTCTGTCTATATTGCTGTTCCCCTATGATTGGTGTGACCTCCAGGGATGTCCCATGCATTGGCCTGTGCTACACATTGCCTGAGGTCTTAAGTATAGAAAATACTGAAGAGTTTGGCTGATGGTAACTTTCTATCACAAGGTCAGACACAGCTGTGTCCTTGATAATGCCTCCTGAGTTGTTCCCTAGTGAGCCCTTGTTAGAGACTGAACAATCTGACACATTCACAGAACAAAAAGCTTTAGTTCTTTCTCATGATCTTGTAAGGCAAACATAATTGAAGAGATGAAAGGAACAGCACATAAATATGAGACAGAATCTATGGGACAGAAGCTGCCACTGTCTGTACTGTTGATTGAAGACTTTCAGAGCAGAGACAAGAGCAGGGGCCGGCAAAGTGTGCAGCCCTTACCTTGACCACAAAATGCCAAGTCAGAGGGTGAAGGAGTACAACAAAGAACATTTTTTACTATGACTTTTTACACATGCAGATATTTTTAATGACAGAAAATCCCATTTTTAATGACCTATAGGAATTTATTTCTTTGAGTCATGTTGACAGCCAGAATAAAGGCTCTAAGGCTCTGGTAGACAGTAATACTCTGGGAGTGCAATTTCCAAAGCTTAACAAGGTAACCCTGTCCTGGGCTCTGTTTTGTTCTTGTTGTGTTGTTGTTAAGTCCTGCCCAACTCTTCGCAACCCCATTTGAAGTTTTCTTGGCAAAGATACTGCCAAGACACTTTGCCATTTCCTTCTCCAGATCATTTTACAGATGAGGAAACTGAGGCAAACAAGGTTAAGTGACTTAACCAGGGGGTATGTGTGTACCACACACACACACACACACACACACACACACACACACACACACACACACACGTGCACGCACGTACACCCTGGTAAGGGTCTGAGGACAGATTTGAACCCAGGGAGATCAGTCTTTCTGACTCTAGACCCAACACTCTATGCACTATGGTGCCACCTAGCTGTCCAAAGGCTCTGTTTTAGATTGAACTTATGCTGTCCTATATTTCGTAGGCTTTGTCACCTGTTGCCTGTACATGTGGAGAACTCAGGAGATGGTAAGAAACTGGCAGACTAATGTGTCTAGATTTACTTGAGTCTGGCTTATTCCACAAGAGAAAAACCCCTCCTTTTCTTTTGATTTTAACAACATGGACTGTCAATGTGGGTGTACTCTCACCTTTTTCCTGGTCAGGGGCTGGAGATAAAGGAGGACCACAAAAGAAGGACCACTGACATGAGGGAAGCTCCATGTTAACTGCTATTGTGTTAGGTTACATGAAAATACTGGTTGCTAAAGCTGGCTGTGGATAGAGGCTTCAAAAACGATCAAGTGACTTGAGCGATGAAACAAGGAAACGATGGAGTAATGAGCAAGGGAACAGTGATACCTCAGTTCCTGTTGCAACAGTCACAGTCTGTGCCTTACAAAGAGAACTGCTGGGTGACAGTTGTTAACAACTGCATAAAACAGAAAAAGAGAAAACAAACAAATATTCTCAAAGCCCACCAAGTCCTGGGACTAGGGAGATGGTTGAGTTCAGAGTCAAGAGACTTGAGTTCTACTCTTGACTTTGTCACTTTCAACGTATTTAGCCTTGGGCAAGTGAGTTCACAACTACAGCAGGGGTTCTTATTCTGGACCCTGTGGATAAATTTCAAGGGATTCACAAACTTGGATGGAAAAATATACATCTTTATTTTCATTTATTTCTGACTGAAATTTATTATTTCCTTCAATTATTTTGATTCTGAGAAAGGGTCCATGGATTTTAACTGACTGCCAAAGGTATCCCAGAACAAAAAAGGGGGGGGGTGGGAAGCCCTGCATTGGAGTAACTATGAGGTTCCTTCAAACTTTAAATCTAGGATCTCGCTCAGATTAAATATTGAATTACTAAAAACCTAAAAACCTAAAAATTAACTATTCGCATTCACAGACACAAAGCAGCACAGGTCTCAGAACCTCATGAATCCACAGTCTCTGAGAGGCACATCTGGTTGGGAGCTGTCCCTCCACCTCCAAACACACACACACACTCACACATACATATATATATATATATATATATATATATATATATATATATATATATATATATATATATGTTAACTGTGAGAATTTTCCCCAAGCCCTACTGGCTGTGGCTAGATTGGGGGGGGGGTGGGCAACAGTAATCACAATGAAGGTGACTGGTCTCAAGCAGGAGCAATCTCTCATTCTCTAAACCCAGGAGTACAATTCTTTATTGAAGCTCTTAAGTCAGCATCACAATTAAAAACAGGACATCATGATCATATATAAAGTAAAAAAGTTCAGCATAAGTGGGGGAAACACTAACCTGGGGGTCCTCAAACCTAGCCTGAGTTCTAGTTAGAGATGTGCTGCAGGAATTACTGGTACAATTTTAGCAATTTTAAATATTAGTTATATTATAATAAGATTTAGATCTGGAAGAGACCTTAGATACCACATTCTAAACTAAGAGTTCTTATTTTTTTGTGATAATGGACTTCTTTTGCAGTCTTCCAAAGTTTACGAACCCTTCTCAGAATCATGAAAAATAAAACATTGTTTTAATACTTGAAATGTTTAAGGATTTAATACTGAAATACAAAACTTTAATATTTAAAAACACATAAGATTACAAAGGAAATGAATTATAGTGAAAATAAAGATGTACTTTTTTCGTTCAAGTTACAGATGACTGCCCCTCTTGAAACCTATACATAGACTCCTAGATATCCCTCAAATTAAGAACCCCAATACTCATACTGTCTTAGAGGAGAGCAGAATGAAAAATAGAATGCTTATGTGAATTGGCACATATACAGGAGAGGTAAGGTGATTAAGGTTTTAGAAACATTTGAATTCTAAGGTAGTTTGTCTGAGCTTACTTCTGAAGAAAAGTGGGAACCAGTTAGTGCTTTTTAACAACTATGACATAATTAGTGATTGTGGGAACTGAATAGGTATGGATGCATCAAGATTACAATAGTCCAGCAAGGCAGTAATGAGCATCTGTATAAGGGTCATAGATTCTTTCAAGCTGAACAAAGAGGCTTTTGACCTTGTCTAGTGAGTTTCACACCCATGTTGTTGCCTATGCCCTTCAACAAGTCTCAGATACATGTTAGGACAAACGAATATCCACCAGTACCCTGGGCCCATATTATGCTAGAGGAAGATCCATTTTATATTTGGATAACTCCAATTGTTAGGAGTTTTTTGTTTGTTTGTTAGTTTGTTTAATGGAACTTTGACACGTTGTACCTAGTTCTGCCTCCTGGACCTAAGAAACATATCTAATCACTCTACTCTGTGATAGATTTCAAATACTTGAGGACACATGTCATGTCCCATGATTCTTCCCCAACCCAGTCTTCCCTTCTTCAGTCTAAACATTTCCATTTTTATTCAACTAATTCTTATATGGCAGGATCTTTATTCTCACCATCCTGATGACCTCTGTTTCTACACATTCTGACTTAGCATGTGGATGTATCCTGACATGTGGATGTATCCTGATGTGTGGAGCTCAGACCTCTACATAATTCTCAAATCATGGTCTGTCCATGCAGAATACATGAGATCTTTGCTTCCCTAATTCTAGATACTATGCTCCTATTAAAGCAACTTAAGAACGTGAGGGCCAAAGACAACATCTTAACCTTTTCTGGGGTCATGGACTCCTCTGGTAGTGTGGTAAAGCTAAGGAATACATCAAAATAAAAATTTTAAATGCATATAATAAAACATGTGAATACAAAGGACACTGATTATGCTAAGGAACAGTTATCATTTTTTTTAACCTCCAAGGTCACAGTCCCCTTGATAACAGCAGGATCTAATGAGGTCAAGGAAGAAAGAAGCAATGGGGACTTGAAATCTAGTCTTCATAACTTTAAACTGAAAACAAATGAGAAGGGAAGAAACAAAAAGTTCAGACCCTGATGTAGACTGTAAGCTTGCTTCATGGAGGAAGTGGAAGGCAGGCTGCTCTTTAACAGATAAGTGGAATTTCAAGAGACAGAAGTCATAGAAGGACATTCCAGACAGGAGAAACAGCATAAACAAAGACATTATAACATAAAGTGTGTCTGGGAGATGTCAACCAGCTTAGCATAAAAGATTCATGGAGAGAAGAGGGGGATAAGCAGGGAGGGAAGCTGACAAAGAAAGGAAGGACCAGATTGTGAAGAATTTTGAATTACAAACTAAGTCTTTATCTTATAGGTAATAAACCACCATTGAAGGTATTTGAACATGGAAGCAATGAAATAAGAACTGTGGGTTACTGTGGGTTATTTCATGGGCATATGCATGAACAGATTGGAAGGAGGGAAGTTTGGAAACCAAAAAAAATGGTTATGCTATTGCAATAATCTTATTGTACAGCAGGGACTCCTAAACTTTCCATTGTCATAGACTTCTTTGGCAGTCTGGTCAAACGGTGGATCCCTTCTCAAAATAATGTACAAAACAAAATACACAGGATCGCAGAGGAAACCAAATATAACGAAACACTTACCAAAGTTCATAGACTCCAGGTTAAGAATCTTGGATTTAAGGGTATGAGAAATGAGGACAGTAGCCTGGGAATAGACAGGAAATTGCAAATACAAAAGACCAGGAAGCAGAATGATGAGTAGGACTTGGCAATTGCCTGGACATCAGTCGGTCAACAAGTGCTAGTGAAAGGCACCTGGCTAAATGGCAGGGATACCAAGGCAAAACAAAAGGCCCTGCCCTCAAGGAATTTACATTCAAATATGGGAAAACAACACATAAAAATGGCTGCGGGCTGGGAAATTATGAGAAAATGCAAGATGTTTTCAGAGTAGGAGATCCAAACTCTGACCCTCTTAACTATAAGAATCATACAAATTAAAACGTTGGTTATTTTCAGGTTAATTTGAAGCATAAAAAGAATGAAGTAAAAGTGTAGAAAAGTTTGAGGGGAAAAGCTTTGTTTCTGTGTGTTAGAATGTAATTAGACAGCCCTTTAAGGGGGAAGGCTGGCTATAGGATATTCCTTTTCTGTTTCTGTGTGTTAGAATATAATTAGGCATCATTGATTAAAAACATAATGATGTTGGTGTTGGCAGGCTAGATTAATAGCTAGCATTTGCACAGTACTTTAAGGCCTGCAAAGTACTCTCACAAATATCTCATTTAACTCTCATGACATCCCTGTGAATAGGTGCTTTTGTTATCCCTATTTTATAGGTAAGGAAATTGAGGCAGAGAGAGGTTAAATGACTTGCCCAAGGTTAGTTAGTGTCTGAGAGCAAATTTGGAGTCTTCCCGACTACATGCTCTACGTCCTACACAACCTACCTACATTCCAGAATAATCTCCTCCCCTCTTCTTATCCCTATAGAAACATTTAGTTTCAATTGTATGAAATATTGGGATACCACATCTTTCCTCTTCAATGGCCCTTTTCCTACTGGACCTTATGTTCAATTTTGTTTTTGTTAAATCAGAATTTACTATGTAAGTGAAATAGAAAACAAAATTCCATAAAATAATGTTACTGCTACATAAAACAGTGGTTGTGACAGATGGGAAAAAATATACATCTCAGGGGAAAATGTCAGCCAGGTATTTCCCACAGTGGAATCTTTCAGTGGTATGGCCTGACAATAAAAACATCTTTAAAAACAGTGAGAAATATTGATGTCTATTATTCATGTCCAGGAACACAATGTTCAGTTTTGAAAACAAATCTATTGGCTTTTCTACTAAAGTAAGTTTTGTGCCATTCAGAGTTTTCCCACTGCAAATATTGACATTACATTTTTTTTATTTTTCGTGACAATATCTATTTTTTATTCATGTGAAATGTATTCCCCACAGAAATTTAAACTCTCCAGTGAAAATGCAGAAATGGTCTAAACGTTTTCTCTTAGGACCGTATCTGCAACCATGGTGTTTTAATCATTCTTCAGTGGTGATGACAAAGGTTGATTGGAGGAGAAGCTTTTGACACTATTTTTCATTTTAATGAATATCATCTATTATGTTTGTAGGTCACCCTCCACAGTATGATTTGAATCATTAAAGGCTAATTAATTGTTATCTTATATACCTATGAGGTGAAGGGGAAAACCATCTGAACAACCACTGTATCAGTAATGGGGCCTAGATTAGATTTGAATGGTCTTATCAGAGATATCAGAAAACTGACCTCCTACCACTGAGGGACAACATTAGGCACAGTCATACAAGCAAGATGCCCAAGAGAAGAACACAGATTTCATGCACTGTTCCTCTTCGGCTGTTTTTTCCACTGGTAAGCATACCAGTGCAAGAAGACTGATTAATGTATATATTAATGAAACTCCCCAGAAAATACAGACAATGTAGTCATCGCTTCCCTGAACCCTTGAGGCTCACATGGGTTTGAACTTGCTCTATGAACAATAAAATGCCTTCCTTATCCCTACCCTCATGAAGGCATTACTGTTGTTGTTGCTTGTCCTTTGTTCTCGAAGAGGACAAATGATATCATGAGTCTGATGTCCCAACTTCATATAAACTGGATTTAAGTGAGGCAGAACTGGACAAAGTGGTCAGCTCCAAAGGCACAGGGTCAGGGTCAACCAAATTATGTACCACCAGCGGTCATCCCACCTCGCCCTTTTTATTTATTTTTCTCAAATATCCCAGATAAATACTATGCCCTGCACTGTGAGAATGGTGGCCTAAGCACAATTCATTTACTGGCAGACTCATTGTCCTTCCTCCAAATACAAACCTAATGTAGGAAAATATGTTCTACAGCAAGACAAAGAGTCTTTTTTCTCCATACTTCTCCAAACTTCAGTTTCTTTCTTCATACTCCTTTCCCTCATGGGTTTTATTCTTGGACTGAAAGGGAAAATCTACTCGATACTCTGAGTCTTCCCCTCCCAGAATGATTCTTTTATGAAGGTGAACTAGGCCATCCTTTGCCTCAATTCTTACCCAGATTTTAATTACTGAATGGGTGTTGCCTCAGATAAATTGAGACCTGGGAAAGACCTTAGCTTTAAAAGGCCAAAGTCTCCTACTGAATATGGGGCCATTTCCAGTCATCCTGATCTATATCTTGCCACTGGACCCAGATGGCTCCAGAGAAGAGAGTGAGGCTGGTGACTTTGCACAGGCCTCCCCCACTTAAGTCCAGTTCACTCACAAGTCAAGACATCACCCTCCTAATGTCATTGGTCCTCTTCTAGAATGAAGGATGACAACAACTTGATACATTCAGGAGTCAGAGAGAGGTGAGGCCCACTAAAACAATGAGGGCAAGAAGGGCCCATCAAGGAATAAAGGAACATTCTATCCTTTAGTCACAAGCCCTCTCTACATTAGTTTAGGCCTCTTCAGGCTAACATGATGTGAATAGAAAAACCTTGTATATCCAATCCTATAAGAGAATATTTGTGAAAAATTTACTCTAAGCATCACATTACAAAAATCATCAATCATAGACTTATAGATCCATAAGGAACCTTAGAGGCCAATCCAACCCATTCATTTTACAGATGGGTAAGCTGAGGTTCAGAGGGATTAAATGATTTACTTACTGTCACAAAGGGAGTGAGCACCAAAGATGACATTTGAACCTGGGTCCTGAAACACCAGAACTAGTGCTCTTTCCACCTTAACACATAGCCTACAGGGCAGAAATAAAGAAGAAATAAAGAAAATAAAGAAATAAAGAAAATGCAAGACAATTCCTACTTTAAGGAGTTCAATCTAGTCATATGTCGTTCTTGTTGTTCAGTCATTTCAGTCATGTCTGACTCTTTTTTACCTCACTTTGGATTTTCTTAGCACAGATTGTAGAGTGGTTTGCCATTTCCTTCTCTAGCTCATTTTACATAGGAGGGAACTGAGGCAAATGGGGTTAAGTGACTTGACTGAGGTCACACAGCTAGCAAGTGTATGAGGCCAGATTTGGACTCACTAAGGGAGTCCTCCTGACTCCAGGTCCAGCACTCTAACCACTGTGCCAACTAGCTGCTCCTCCATCTAGTTATATACTGTAAATGAAATAACTTGAGAATATTGACATTTTTTATATTGAATACAGTCTAGAGAACATCACATAATTAAGGGCTAACTCTTGCAGTATCAAGTATGAACACTAAGGGATAGTCGAAAGGCTATTCTCCGTGAAGGATGTGGAACATCATGTGGGCCTTGAAGGAAGTATAGGATTTAGAAGGACAGGTAGGGGGAAAGAGGCCAGGCTAGCATATTAGCTTAGAAAAAGGACCAAAGGTAGTAATGGGTGGGGTTTGCATGGCCTGTCTGAAGTAAAAGGCATTAGGGGTAATCAAAAAGGTAGGGAAAGAATTTTAGAGCAATCCTTGGTTTAAGTGGCCACCAATGAAACAACATTCCAAAATTTGCAGGATGCAGCCAAAGCAGTACTTAGGGAAACATTTATGTCTCTAAATGTATACATCAATAAAACAGAAAAGAGCAGATCAATAAATTGGGCATGCAACTAAAAAGATTAGAAAAAGAACAAATTTAAAATCCCCTATTATACACCAAAAAGGGAAATCCTGAAGATGAAAACATTAATAAAATTGAAAGTAAAAGAAATTGAACAAATAAGTAAAACTAAATTTTTGTTTTATGAAAAAAAAACTAATAAAATTGAAAAAAGCACAGGTTAATTTAATTAAAAAAAGAATTCCCAATTATTAGCACTAAAATGAAGAAAGTGAATACACCACCAATGAAGATGAAATTAAAACAATTATTAGGAATTATTATGCCCAATTATTCGCTAGTAAAGCTGACAATCTTAGTGAAGTAGATGAACATTTTCAAAAACATAATCTGCTCAGAATAGTAAAAGAAGAATTTTGTTACTTAAATAATGCTGTCTTAGAAAAAGAAATTGAACAAGTCATCTATTATCTCCCTAAGAAAAAATCCCCAGGACCAGATAGATTTACAAGTGAACTCTATCAAACATTTAAGGAACAATTAATCCCAATATTATATAAAGTATTTAAAAATATAGGTAAAGAAGGAGTCCTATGAAATTCTTTTTATGACACAATTATGGTGTGGAACCTAAATGAGGGAGAGCAAAAACAGAGAAAGAAAAATACAGATGAATTTTCTTAAAGATTCAAATTTTTAAATAAAATACTAGCAAGGAGATTAGAGAAATATACTGGGGGTGGAGCAAAGATGTGGCTGGAAAACAGGGACTCACTTAAGCTCTCTCCCAAATCCCTTGAAACACCTGTAAAAATGGCTCTGAACAAATTCTAGAGCTACAGAACCCACGAAATAACAGAGGGAAGAAGGTCACTAGCCTAGGACTTCCTGGATGGTTGCTGGGAATGGTCTATCGCACTGTACTGGGAGCGGAGTGCAGTCCACCATGGACAGAGCCATTAACAAGCAGGCCAGGAATAGATTGGGTGGAGGAGGCCTTAGGGCCATGAATCACTGAGCTGTAGCAGTTACCAGACTTCTCAACCCACAAACACCAAGGACAACTTAGCGGGTCAGTGGGAAAATTGGTAAATCTGGGTGAGAGAAGTGTGCAGTCGGCCCCATCACCAGGAAGGTGGAGGTGGTGTGGTGGCAGCAGCAGGAAGCTCCAGAACTGCTTCCAGAGCTCTGGCTGCAGCTGCTTCCAGCCCCAGACCCACCCGGTGGGAGGAATCAAGCTGCAGATCAGAGCAGGAGGGCAGGGAGTGCTTTGCTGGCTCAGAGGCAGGCTTCTCTTGCTTTGCCCTGCTTGGATCCGGGTCACGGTCCTGGTTGGTGATTCTTGGGGGAGGAAGAGCACTGGTGTAGGAGAACTTGATGTGTAGAAGTAGCTCTGAAAACAGCAGTGCAAGACTCCTGAAGTTTGGGACAAAGCATTTGCTACTCTGAAGGCAACCATTCCCTGACAAAAAGCTCAAGGGTCAAGTAGTTGGCTGGGGACATGAACAAGCAGCATAAAAGGACTCAGAATACAGAATCTTTTTTTTTGGTGACAAAGAAGATCAAAACATACAGCCAGAAGAAGTCAACAAAGTCAAAGAGCCTACATCAAAAGCCTCCAAGAAAAATATGAATTCGTCTCAAGCCATGGAAGAGTTCAAAAAGGATTTGGAAAAGCAAGTTAGAGAAGTAGAGGAAAAATTGGGAAGAGAAATGAGAGTGATGCAAGAAAATCATGAAAAACGAGTCAATGACTTGCTAAAGGAGACCCAAAAATACTGAAGAAAATAACACTTTTAATAATAGACTAACCCAAATGGCAAAAGAGCTCCAAAAAGGCATTGAGGAGAAGAATGCCTTAAAAGGCAGAATTAGCCAAATGGAAAAGGAGGTCCAAAAGACCATTGAAGAAAAGACTACCTTAAAAATTAGAATGGAGCAAGTGGAAGCTAGTGACTTTATGAGAAATCAAGATATTATAAAATAGAACCAAAAGAATCAAAAAAATGGAAGACAATGTGAAATAGCACATTGGAAAAACCACTGACCTGGAAAATAGATCCAGGAGAGAGAATTTAAAAATTATTGGACTACCTGAAAGCCATGATCAAAAAAAGGGCCTAGATATCATCTTTCAAGAAATTATCAAGGAAAACTGCCCTGATATTCTAGAGCCAGAGGGTAAAATAGAAATGGAAAGAATCCACTGAGCACCTCTTGAAAAAAAAAACCCAAAAGGAAAACTCCCAGGAATATTGTAGTGAAATTCCAGAGTTCCCAGGTCAAGGAGAAATATTGCAAGCAGCCAAAAAGAAATAATTTGAGTGTTGTGGAGACACAATCAGGATAACACAAGATCTAGCAGCTTCTACATTAAGAAATAAAATTCCTTGGAAAATGATATTCCAGAGGTCAAAGCACCTAGGATTAAAACAAAGTATCACCTACCCTGCAAAACTGAGGATAATCTCCAGGGCAAAATATGGATTTTCAGTAAAATACAGGACTTTCAAGCTTTCTTGATGAAAAGGCCAGGGCTGAATAGAAATTTGACTCTCAAGTACAAGAATCAAGAGAAGCATGAAAAGGCAAACAGGAAAGAGAAATCATAAGGAACTTACTAAAGTTGAACTGTTTTGTCTACATTTCTACATGGAAAGATGATATTTGTAACTCATGTAACTTTCTCAGTACAGTATTAGGGCAGTTGAAGGGAATATAAATATATATATAATATATATGTATATATATTTTATATATATTATATATGTGTATGTATATATATACACACATATATACATATATATATATACATATATGTATATATATATACATATATGTATATATATACATATATAGACAAAGGGTATAGAGTGAGTTAAATATGAAAGGACGATATCTAAAAAAAATAAATAAATAGATGAATACAATTAAGGGGTGAGAGAGGAATATATTAGGAGAAGGAGAAAGGGAGAGATAGAGTGGGGTAAATTATCTCACACAGAAGTGGCAAGAAAAAGCAGTTCTATTAGAAGGGAAGAGGGGGCAGGTGAAAGGGAATGAGTGAATCTTGCTTTTATTAGATTTGACTTAAGGAGGGAATAATACACACACTCAACTGGGTATCTTACCCTATAGGAAAGTAGGGGGGAAGGGGATAAGACAGGGTGGATGATAAAAGGGAGGGTGGATCAGGGGAGGAGGTAATCAAAAGCAAACTCTTTTGAAAAGGAACAGGGTCAAGGGAGAAAACTGAATAAAGGAGGACAGTATAGGTTGGAGGGAATTATAGTTAGTCTTTTCCAACATGATTGTTATGGAAATATTTTGTTTTGTTTTGTTTTGTTTTGTTTTGTTTTTGAGAAGGCTGGGAACAGCTTTATTGGTTAATGTCTGAAACACCGGTTGTGGTACCCACTATAAAGTGGACAGGAGTTAGGGTGCTGAGCTTCATTCACCAGTAGGAGGGGCTCCCTGGTCTCCAGAGTGCAGTGAGTGCTTGAGCCAGTGGAGATGGGGGACAACCAACTGCTAGGCCAGGAAGTGTTTAACACTGGTCATGAAGTCTTAGGGCTGGTCAGCTTGCATCCAGTGGCTGGCCCCTGCGACAGACAGGATCTGAGCTTGAGGAAACAGACACTTGATCTCAGAGAAATGATCAGGCCTCTGAGGAAGAGTGTGGGACCAGGGTAGGATTTCTGGAGCTGAGGGAAGTCAAAGATCTTGTCCATCTGGTGGATCAGGGCTTCAACGTTGACCCTCCACTTGGACTGCCCTCTGCTGGCTTTCACTAGATTTGTGAGGAGGAACTGCCATATAGTGGAGTCTTTGATGAGAGGACTGAGCTGCTGGTCTGCTACTTTGTGTGCTTGAGAGAGGGGCAGCTCCTTGGGGATCCGTACTGACTTCATGGCTACCAAGTAGGAAGAGAATTCTGAGATGGCTGTGGTCGGCAATGGGCTGATGTCCACTGAGATCAGGTGTTCTGCTCTGGCCTCTGCAATGCCAGTGTCATGGATGTCTTGCCCCGCCCCCCCCATGCTGTGTCCGATGAGGACACAGGGGGCCAGGCCAAGATAGGGCAGGAGGGCCTCCATGTCAGCACTCATGGCCTCATAGCTGGAATCAGGGCTGTGTGGGCTCTCTCCATGGTTCTGGGCATCCACTATCAGCACCTTCCTGCCCGTTTGCTGCTGAAGGGTCTTGCCGATGGTGTGGAAATTAGTTTTGCTGACAAACAACCCATGCAGGAAGACCAGGGGTGGGTGGCTGTTCTTGGAGTCCAGCAGCTTGTAGGAGAGGGGCACCGACTGGGGCCACTGCTCCCATTTGCCGCCAGGGCCCCAGGGAGGCCAGGCCCCCAGGAAGGCAGCAGGGGCTTGCAGGCCACCCCCCAGAGGCCCCTCCAGGCCTGGCTCCAGCACCACATGCTCCATGCCATCCCTGGCCCAGCCTGGGGAATTGAGAACTCAGGCTCTGACCCCTGCAGAGGTGAGCTCCACCCCCACCTGCAGCTCCCTCTCCAGGAAGTGTTTTGCATAATACTACATGTGTGACTTATGTTGAATTGCTTTCCTTCTCAAGGAGGGTGGGTGGGGAGGGAAGAAGGGAGAAAATTTGGAACTCAGAGTTCTAAAAACAAAAGCTCAAAAATTGTTTTTACATGCAACTGGGAAATAAGATATACAAGCAATGGGGTATAGAAATGTATCTTGCCCTACAAAAAAAGTAAGGGGAAAGTGGATGGGGGGGGAGTGGGGTGACAGAAGGGAGGGCAGACTGTGGAAAGGGGCAATCAGAATATATGCCATCTTGGGGTGGCGGGGAGGGTAGAAATGGGCAGAAATTTATAACTCAAAATCTTGTTGAAATCAATGTTGAAAACTAAAAAATATTAAATAACAACAAAAAATTTTTAAAAAGATTAGAGAAATATATTACAAAGATTGAATACTATGAATAAGTGGGATTTACATCAGGAATTCAGGAATTATTCTGTGCTGGGAAAACTATCAGCATAACTAACCATATCCATAACAATAAAAACAAAAATCATATTATTATATCAATAGATGCAGAAAAAATCTTTGAAAAAATACAATACTCATTTTTATTCAAAACAATAGAAAGCATAGGAACCAAATGGAGCCTTTCTTAAAATGATTAGTAGTATCTTTCTAAAACCAAGAGCAAGCATTATATATAATGAAGATAAACTTGAATCCTTACCAATAAGATTAGGAGTGAAGTAATGATGTCCATTATCAACACTATTCAATGTTGTATTTAAATTGCTAACTATAACAATAAGAGAAGAAAAAGAAATTGAAGGAATGAAAAATTGAAGGAAATAAAGCTATTACTCTTTGCATATAATAGGATTGTATACTTAGAGATTTTTTGAGAATCAACTAAAAAAACTAGTTGCAACAATTAACAACTTCAACAAAGTTGCAGGATATAAAATAAACCCACATAAATCGTCAGTATTTCTATAAACTACTAAAAACCCATCAGGAAGAGAAAGAAAGAGAATTTCCATTTAAAATAACTGCAGACAACATAAAACACTTGGGAGTCTACCTGCCAAGACAAATCCAGGGATTGTATGAACACAATTACAAAACACTTTTCACACAAATAAAGACATATCAAAATGTAAAGGAAGGTGGCCTGGCTGTACCAGATCTCAAACTATATTATAAAGAGGCAATCGTCAAAATTATCTGGTACTGGGTAAGAAATAAAGTGTTGGATCAGTGAAATAGATTATCAGGGGTAGGGAACCTGTGGCCTCAAGGCCACATGTGGCGCTCTTGGTCCTCAAGTGTGGCCCTTTCACTGAATCCAAACTTCATAGAACAAATCCCCTTAATAAAAAGATGTGTTATATAAAACTTGGATTCGGTCAAAAGGCTGCACCCAAGGACCTGGAAGGCCGCATGCAGTCTCAAGGCTACCCAAAGACCTCAGCTTCCAGGATAAGAACTCACTATTTGACAAAATGTGTTGAAAAAATTTGAAAATAGTGTGTCAGAAACTAGGCATAGACCAACATCTTACACCATATATCAAGACAAGGTCAAAATAGGCACATAGTTTAAAAATAAAGGGTGATACCACAAGCAAATTAGGAGAGCAAGGAATAGTTCATCTGTCAGAACTAATGATAAGGGAAGAATTTTTTGCCAAACAAGAGATAGAGGGTATTACTAGATATAAAATGAATAATTTTTATTATATTAAATTTTATTATATAATATAACATTTAATATATAATATTTTATTATATTAAATTAAAAAGGGTTTGCAAAAACAAAAAAAAATGCAATCAAGATTAGAAGGAATGCAGAAAGCTGGGGAATAATTTCTTACAGCAAATATCTCTGAAAAAGGCCTCATCTCTCAAATATATAGAGAATTGAATCAAACCATTCCCCAGTTGATAAATGGTCAAAGCATATGAAGAGGCAATTTTCAAATGAAGAACTCAAAGCTGTCTATAATCATATGAAAAAATAATGTTCTAAATCACTATTAATTATAAAAGTGCTAATTAAAACAACTCTGAGGTACCACCTCACACCTATCAGATTGGCTAATATGACAAAAAAGGAAAATGATAAATGTTTGAGAGGATATGGGAAAATTGGAACACTAATGAACTGTTGGTGGAATTGTGAACTGATCTAACCATTCTGTAGAGCAATTTGGAATTCTGCCCAAAGGACACTCAAACTGCGCATACCTTTTGAACCAGCAATACAACAACTAGGTCTGTATCCCAAAGAGATCATTAAAAGAGAAAAAGACCTACATGTGCAAAAATGTTTATAGCAGCTCTTTTGATGGTGACTAAGAACTGGAAATCAAAGGGATGGGGGCAGCTAGGTGGAGCAGTGAGTAGAGCAGTGGCCTTGGAGTCAGGAGGACCTGAGTTCAAATATGGCCTCAGACACTTGACACACTTATTAGTTATGTGACCTTGGACAAGTCACTTAACCCAAATTGCCCTGTCTTCCCCCCTCCAAAAAAAAAGAAAATCAAAGGGATGTCCATCAATTGGGAAATGGCTGAACAAGTGGTGATATATGATTGTAATGGAATACTACTGTGCTATAAGAAATGACAAGCAGAATGACTTCAGAAAAACCTGGAAAGACTTACATGAAGTGATACAAAGTGAAATGAGCAGAACCAGGAGAACATTGTACACAGTAACAGTGACATTGTGCAATCAGCAACTATGAATAACTTAGCTCTTCTTAACAACAGAATGATTCTAGATAATTCCAAAGGACTCACAATGGAAAAATGCTATCCACATCCAGAGAGAGAACCGACAGAGTCTAAATGTAGATCAAAGTATATTATTTTCACTGTGTGTGTGTATGTGTGTGTGTGTGTGTGTGTGTGTTTCTTTTGGTTTATTTCTCCTTTCACAATATGACTACTATGGAAATGTTTTACATGACTGTACACATAACCCATGTCAAATTGCTTACCATTTTAAAGAGATGGGTGAATAGGAAGGAAGGAGGAAGAAAATTTGGAAGTCAAAAATTTTTTTAAATTAATGTTATTTTTCTTTACATGTAATTAGCAAAAGTAAAATGCTATTAAAAAACAAAGATCTAAAAAAATTGAAGAAATATTAATTGCTCATCAGAGGCTGAAGCAATATAATAAAAATGACAATTCAACCTAAGTTAATTTACTTATTCAGTCATACCAATAAAAATACCAAATAATTATTTTACAGAGCAAGAAAACAATGATTACAAAATTCACCTGGAAGAAAAAAAAGTCTAGAATATCAAGGCATTCAATCAAAAAAAATGTGAAGGAAAGTTGCCCAGTAGTTTCCAATTTCAAGCCATATTACAAAGTGCTAATTGTCAGAACAATCTGGTACTGGCTAAGAAACTGAGTGGTGGATGAGTGGAATAGATTAGGTATATGATACCCAGTAGTAAATGACCATACTAATGTAGTGTTTAATAAATCCAAAGATCCAAACTTTTGGGCTAAGAGATCAATATTTGACAAAAATTATGGGTAAAACAATTTGACAGGAACTAGGCATAGATGAACATTTCATACTGTATACCAAGATAAGATGAAAATGGATAAATGATTTAAATGTGAAGTATGATATATATCATAAGTAAATTGAGGAGCATGGAAAAATATACCTGTCAGATCTATAGATAAGGGAAGTAGGAAACATTTATTCCAAACCAGAGATAGAAAGGATTCCAGAAAGTAAAACAGATAATTTTGATTACATGAAATTAAATCTTTTGCACAAACAAAATCAATTTAGCCAAAGTTAGAAGGAAAAGAGAAAACTGGGGGGAAACTTTGCAGCAAGTTTCTCTAATAAGTGCCTCATTTGACAAATATATGTAACAGATAAATTTATTTTTTAAGAGTCATTTCCCAATTTATAAGTGGTCAAAGGCAGTTTTCAGATGAAGAAATTGAAACTATCAATAGTCACATAAAAAATGCTTTAAAATACTACCGACTAGAGAAATGCAAATTAAAACAACTCTGAGATACCACCTCACATCTATCAGATTGGCTAACAGGACAGAAAAGAAAAAATGACAAATGCTGGAGGCGATGCAGAAAAATTAGAACACTAATACACTATTAGTGGAGCTGTGAACTATTCCAAACATTCTGGAAAGCAATTTGAAACTAGGCCCAAAGGGACATAAAACTGCATACTTTTGACCCAGCAATACCACTACCAAGTCTGTATCCCAAAGAGATTTTTTAGAAAGGGAAAAGGAACTATTTGTACAAAAATATTTATAGAAGCTCTTTTTGTGGTGGCAAAGAATTGGAAATTGAGGGGATATCTATCAACTGGGGAAAGCCTGAACAAGTTGTGGCATATAAATGTGATGGAATACTATTGTGCTGTAAGAAATGAAGAGCAAGATGATTAAAAAAACCTGGGAAGACTTAAATGAACTGAAGTAAAGTAAACAGAACCAGGAGAACATTGTACACAAAAACAGCAGTACTGTAATGAACACCAACTTCAAAAGACTTAGATACTTTGATCAAGATAATGATCCAAGACAACTCCAACAATTAAAAAAATACTATAAAAATTCACAATAAAAATGCTATCCACCTCCAGAGACAAAACTGATGCACTCTGAATGCAGCTTGAAGCATATTTTTTTAAAACTGTTGTCAATTTTATTGTTTTATTTTGTTTGTTTTCTTTTGCAACATGGCTAATGTGGAGTTCTGTTTTGCCCTACCTCACATGTACAATCAAAATCAAATTGCTTATTTTCTCAAGGAGGGGGGAGGAGCTAGAAGGAGGGAGAGAATTTGGAACCCAAATTTTTTGAAATGTTAAAAAAATTTACATGTAACTGAGAAATATTGAATGAAATTAAAAAAAATTAAAAGTTGCAAAAACTGAAGAATATAGAGGATAGGTGACTTGCCCAGAGTCACACAGCAAGTAAATGCCTGAGGCCTCATTTGAACTCCAATCTTCCTGACTTCAGGCTCAGCACTCTATGCACTGCACCACCTGAGCCCTCTTCTTATTGTGAAGTCAATAGTCAACAAGAACTTATTAAGCACTAACCCGTCCTGATACAGTAAGTGGCAACAAGCTGCCTGAATAGAAAAGACAGTATGGAAAGAAGTAACCACTCCTTAAAACTGGTGTTACAAATAACCAGGTAAAGCTTGTCATGCACTAAAGCTTTGGGGAGGATGTGTTTCAAAGGCTCTTTAAAGAAAGGATAAGTAGGATCTCATGACCTAAAATTCTATCATGAGAAATTATCCCAGCAGGGAGAGTAGGCTCCTAAGGCTAAAATTATGAAGATGACCAAAAAAAGTTTTAAGGAAGAAGGAAAGAGGCAACTTTGGAAATTGAAACAAAGGCAAGTAAACTCAGAGCAATACAAAAGCATTTACACACTCCTGTAAGAATAGCATCAGAGGAACTAAAGATCAGAATGAGCTGAGGCCAGGAAGGAAGAAAGGAGAGATTTAAAAAAATAAACTATGGTGGGAGAAGAAAGTAAGGAAAGGCTAGAGTTTATGCTTGATGTGAGTGGGACTGGGATAATTGATGATGAGTAAGCAAAACTACCCAACTCAGATTAGATTTACGGAGCTTCAGAGTTAAAGGGAACCTCAGTGGACATCCAGTCCAAAGAGATCCCCTATTCAACACACCCAATAGGCGGTCATCTAGTTTTTGAAAGACCTCCAATAAGTAGGAAAAAAGGAAACCAGGAAAGAGTCCCAGAAATAGTCTCTTCTTCTTTGGGATTTTTCTAATTGTTAGGAAGCTTTTCCTTACATCAAGCTCCAGTTTGCCTGTGATGAATGAGAAGTTCAAGAAACTTAGTTTCTGGGTAAATAATAATTTTATTAATTATGGCATGCAAATAATTAATAAAAGGATAGTCATTTGGCTTTCTTTCGTGAATCAAAGATGAATCATGGAGGCCTCTCACTGCTCATATGCCCTTGGAAGAATGGGTTTTCCTGACAGGCAGAAATCAACTCTGATAAGTTAACTATTAATAAGGAAGTGGACAAAAAGTGTTCAACTCCTCCTGCAAAGAGTGTGACTTAATCATTAGACTCTAGCAGCCTCCAGAAATCTAGGAAAAAAGATCCATTTCTACCCAGACTTTAATGGTTGGCTTTTCCCTTCATAAACTAGGTCACCCTAAATTCTAACGGAAGATTCCAGGGACAGACATTCTGTTTGTAAAGTCTCCTCACTGGGTGTTCCAAGGATTTAGGCAATCTCATCTATCAGCAATGCCCTTTAATGCTGGCTAAATAACCTACTAGGGGCTGATTTCTAAATGAGGAAATAGAAAAGGGAAAATCTTAATCTCAATAATTTATTGTTAATATAAGTGAAAATAATCATTTCTCTCTTTTTGCAACTTCTACCTATAGATTTTTATTCTCCCTTCCTGGAAAAAAACTGTCCCTTCCTGGAACAAAAAAAAATAGCATGCCCAATATTTCTTGCTTATATCGACTCTTCAAGTACTTAAAAATGGCTAAAATGTACCCCAATTCTTACCTTGTCAATGTTAAACTTGAGATTCCTCAGTTGATGTTCATATGGCAGATTTGAAACCCTTCAACCCTCCCACCAGATACTTTCTAGCTTCCACATGTCCCTTCCTAATGTGGAGCACTCAGAAGTGAACAGAAGACTTCAGATATTGTCTGACTAGGCTAGAGTGCAACAAGACCATCACTTCCTTATTCTTGGAAGTTAGGCCTTAGCTAATAGAGTCACAAATTAGATTTGTTTTCTTGGTTACCATATCGTACTGACTCACATTGAGTTTGCATTCCATCAAAAGACAAAAAATAAAACAAAAAAACAAACCCAAATCTTTTTTTCAAACTCCCCAATCTTCTACCTGTGAATTTTCTTGAACCCAAAGCTAAGACTTTGAAAATGAAGAGATACACATATATCTTATCCCATTCAGTCTTATACTCTTTACTGTCAAGATCTTTGTACATCTTAACACCAACATCTAATGTGCTAGCTATCCCACCAAGGTTTGTCTCACCTACAAACTGGCTTTGGCCACACCATTGAGAAAAAATATTAAAATGGCATAGGACTAAGCTTGGATTCTTAGGCCACTCCCCTAGAGACCCCTTACAAAGTTTACTTTGAGCCATCAACTTTACATTCAACCACTGATTATTCAAATCTGTCCCGTTAACCAATTCCTAATCCACCTAACTGTATTATCTAGCTGCTAGATGAAACTGTGTTGGTACTTTGTAATCATCCCTTCCTAATAAATTAAGCTGTACCAAAGTGGAATAGGCTACGTTAAGAAGAAAGTACTGAGTTCGCCAATCAATGGAAAGTAAAAGTTTAATCACCAGTGTCAATACTCCTGAAGAGATTCTCAGTCAGGCTCAGGGGTAGACTAGGTGTCCTCTAAATTCCCTTCCAAATATGAAATTCTGTGAGAACTGGAAAACATTAGGTTTTAATGAGCATTACTAACTCAGTATTAACTCAGATGGACATACCTCTCCCCTCCCTCTGGTTTGTGAGCTAACAGAAGAGGGATTAATATAGAAAGGTAGATTAAAAGACCCTAAAATATAAAATCAAGTCAGTTAATAAAGAATATCTACTTGATTCTAGAAGACAATGGGAACTATAAGAGAAGTCAGTAGGATATATAAATTTGAGGTTTTGTGGGTTTTTCATTAATTTGTTCACTATTTCAGGTACTTAATTGTGAACTTAAGCCCCATTAAATTTCAGCAGTGGTTAAAGGGTACAAACCACCAACAATCAAATAAAAAATATCTTGTCAATCACTAACGAACATGAATGGAAACAAATGAAGTTTCACTTTTTACCCATCCAATCTGCAGAGATAACAAAGTAAAAATGGTCAATATTGGAAGAACTACATAGGAAGGAAGATGAAAAAATATATGTTGGGCAAAGCTTTGAATTACCCCAATCAACCCTAACAGTAATATTACAGGTCATGAGAAAAGTCACTAAACTGTTCATATCTTTTGATCCAGTGATCTCAAGAAGCTCAAAGAAAGGAGGTTCCCATATTTATCAAAATATTTATAGGTACAATTTTTGAAGGAGCCAAAAATCTTAAAACAAGCCAAGTGTCCATTGATTGATGAATAGTTGAACAAATTGTGGTGGTATACAGTTGTGATGGAATATTATTTCACTGTAAAAAACTAATACAAATGAAGAATTCAGAGGATTTGGCAAGGTTTTCATGAATGGATTGAAAGTGAATAAAGTAAAACTAAAAGAGTGTCAGAGACAAGGACTAAGCTAAAGAGAAAACCATATTAAAAGCTGCTGAAATATTAGAAGGCAATTATCAATATTGCTTCCAGAGGACAGTTTACTAAACACACATCTCTCCTCTCAAAAGAAAGGTAAGGAACTGTCAGATACAGATACCATGTCACTTGATTTTGTTTCATTTTTCATTGTGCCAAAGGAGGATTCTAGGAGTTGGGAGGAAATATTGTGGAAATGTCCATAGTGTCCAACAAAGCGAATCAATTCACCTTTTTTTTCTACAAAACAACTTAAAATTAACCTCCCAAAATGATCTGTTTAATTTTCATACAAAAGATTTAGTATGATATTGTATTTGTGTGTGTGTGTGTGTGTGTGTGTGAGAGAGAGAGAGAGACAGACAGACAGACAGACAGAGAGACAGAGAGACAGAGAGATAGAGACAGAGAGACAGAGACAAAGAGAGCCCAGGGGAGGAGAGAATATTTGATAGTCTCCCACTCAAATATAAATTCCTTGTGAGTAGAGACTATTTCATTCTTTATACTTGTATCACAAACTTCTAGCATTTAATAGGTACTTTCTAAGTAGTTGCTGATAGACTGATAATTAAGGCAGAAAAATAAAGCATTTATATTCATAAATAGGTTATCACATATACAGTGACATTTAAGAGACTCACAAATACCAACTACCAAACCTTTCTGCTACTAGCCTGCTTTCCCCTCCTAACCAGCCAAATAGCCTTATCATTAGAATCACTCCTTTAGACAAAGACAAGACATTATGTACAGATGAACACTACTACAATCTACACCATACTTTGCAGAGGGACATATCCTCCAATGTTTATGTTGAAAATTTCAGCCCATGGATGTTTCCTTGGAAATCTGAGAGCAGAGCCCCAGAGTGATAGAACACAGGATGGGGCATTTAGACTGAGGGCAATGGATCAGGAGTACAAGGTGCTATCTGGAGAGTTATGAGAAGCCAAGGGAAAGCATGAGGGTATTGATCAATATTGATCAGTACCCTCGTGTACTTGGTAGAGATAGTTTCTGAAAAATTTATTTTATCCCTTCTACTAACTAGTCTATGGATTACATCAGTGAGACTATTAGATATCAATGAAGTGAAGATCTCATGTATATTACTTATGGCAATAGGAGAAACATATTTTCCTATTTAACAAAAGAAGGCTCAATTTTTTAAATGAATCTTAAAAACAAATAATTTCTTTAAGAATTTTTAAATTTTTTGCATGACTTCACATGTGCAATTGACATGATATTCCTTAACTTCTCTTTTTTAATTTTATTTTATTCTGAAATTAAGAAATAAAATAAGCATTTCCATAACATAATACAATAGAAAAAAAGATGACTGTACATGAAATTCAAATCTGTGTACAACTTTCTATTCCTTTTAAGTATATACTAAAATTATCATGTAACTTTTTTTCCTTTTCTCTTCCCTCCCCCTATCCTACAGATGACTACCATCAGACCGTGTGTGTGTGTGTGTGTGTGTGTGTAGTATTGTACATACATATAACCATTCAATATATACTTATCACTTCTTTCTCTAGATGCAGATAGTGTCTTCCTTCATAGTCATTTGTAGTTAATTTGGGTATTCATATTAGTCAAAATTACTTTGTCACTTGAAGTTGTTCTTAAAGCCGTATTGCTGTTGCTATGTATACCTTTCTCTTGGTTCTGCTCATTTTGCTCTTCATTATTTTGTGCAAGTCCATCCATCTTTTTCTAAGATCATTGAGCTCATTATTTCTTATAGCAGAGTAGTATTCCATTACAATAATATACCACAACCTTTTCAGCCATTCCCCAATTGACGGGCATCCCAGCAATTTCCAGTTGTCTGCCACCACAAAGAGAACTTCTATAAATATTTTAGAACAAAGAGATTCTTTTACTTTTTCCCTAATCATCTTTGGAAACAGAACTAGTAATGGTATTTACTGGGTCCACAGGTACAGGTAGTTTAATAACTCTTTGGGTATTATTCCAGATTGCTCTCCAAAATGGTTGGATCAGTTTACAGTTCCACCAACAGTGAGTGTCCCAATTTTTTCCATATCTCCTGAAACATTTGTTGTTTTCCCCTTCAATAATTTTAGCCAATCCAATAGGTCTAAAGTGATATATCAAGATTGTTTTAATTTGCATTTCTCTAATCAATAATGTTTTAGCACATTTTTCATATAATTATAAATTGTTTTGATTAAACATATTGCTTAACTGCTCAATGAATGAAGGAGAAGAGGAAGGGAAGGAGATAATTTGGAACTAAAAAAAATTAAATGAATGTTAAAAAGAAGGGCACAAATGTCAGAAGTAACATAGTTGTAATTGTAATGTTCTCTTAAACCAAGAATTAGGCTGTCCCCTTGATGTAAAGATGTTTGGGTAGTACAAAGCTGAAAGAAAATTGAAATTCAACAATTCCATTCTTAATGACCCTAGGGAAAAGATTGGTTATTGTTGGGAACAAATGTTAAGATAGTAAGGGGGTACCTTAATCATCCCAATGATCAACATCTCCATTTTATCATTTAATTTTCTAAACACTTTTAATTGGTTGTTGGCATTTTTATGGCCCCAAAATGTAAAATCTGCACAGATTTTTTTAACAGATGCAATGCTGAATAAATCATTGTTTGACTATCAGCCTGCAGAAAGTTGTTTTGGTGCAATTAGTCAAATATGGATGAATTAATTAATCCAAGAGGAGGATTTCACTATAAAAATGTTCAAATCAATACTGCCATAGAAACCCAAGTGCTAAACTAAAGAGATTTCAGAGCATTGAGAACAAGTACAATCTAGAGGTCTAATGAACTTCAACACTATGCTGAATACAATACTAGGTTCATGGAATACTTACTATGAACCCAGGCCAGTTCTTCCACTGGATGCAAAATATGGAAAGGAATTCTGGGCTTTATGAGAGCATCTCATGACTCAAAAAAGAGATAATATTAATTCAAGTACATACTATATTATCACTTCTAAATGAGACTTGACTGATGTATTCAGAGGAAGCAGAAGAACATTCAATGTGGAACTCCAAGAAACAGAACAGGCTAGTAGAGGCCAATGAGACTACTAGCACAGAATTTAGTGCCCATAATATAATCCAATCTCCTGTTAGAGAGATTGCTAAAGAGGTCTTATCTTGACAGCCATTTACATATAATATTAAATACTACTGGCAACTTTATTATTTCCTTAACCTAATTTAATTCAACAAACATTTTTAAGAACTTAGAGTATTGAAAAATACCTTATTGGGGTTACAGCAATAAATGGTCCAGTCTCTTCCCTCAAAGTGTTTACATTCTAAGGGAAGGGGGATATGATACATATGCACATGGTAATGAGTGATGAAGATTAAAAACTCTAGGGATTTTTGAAGGAGACATTCTAGACTTTGCAGCTCTTGAATTTTTCCATGATAAATAACCAAGGGCTACATACCAGTTATCCCCACTTCAAAGACTACCAACTCTCCTGGTGCTTCAGCACAACTCCAGGAGGCACAGCTCTAGGCTGGCAGGCATCCTCCAGCAGCCAAACCTTCCAGTGCTTTAAAGAAACCTGGGTGAGCAGGTGTCCTTAAGGGACCAGAATCCCCATCCCTACCCCAAGAGCTTCAGTGTTGCTGACCCCAGCTCAGCACCAGGTAAGCTACCACACTCCTATGGCCTCCAGTTGCCAGCACCTGAGGCTGCATCACACAAAGCCAGTGACCAGACCCCAGGCTCCCAGCACAAGAAGCTTGGGTCAGCACCTCCTATGCGCCAGCAGGAGAGACCAATTTTAAAAGCCAGGAAATAGGCAAACACAATGAGCAAAAAGCAGAAGTGGACAAAGACCATAGATTCTTATTATGAGGACAGGGAAGATCAGAAGAGGACAACATTTTCAATATACTCACATCTGAAAACTCAAAAGGGAATATGAACTGGTCTCAAGCCCAAAAAGCCTTCTTAGAAGAGCTCAATAAGGATTTTAAAAGCCAACAAGAGACTTAGAAGAAAAATTAGGAAAAGAAATGAGAAATATGCAGGAGAGTCAATAACTGGGAAAAGGAAGGACAAAAATTGACTATAGAAAACAAGTCCTTAAAAATGCAATTGGCCAAATGGGAAAAAAGGAACATCAAAGAAAACATGTCCTTTAAAAAATTGGACAAATGGGGAAAAAGTACATTGAAGAAAACAACTCTTTAAAAAGTAGAATTGGCCAAATAGAAAAGGAGGCACAAAATTTCACTGAAGAGAACTCCTTAAAAAATAAAATGGGCCAAATGGAAAAGGAAGTACAAAATCTAATTGAAGGAAACAATTTGTTAGGAATTGGAATTGGGCAAGTGGAAGCTAATGACTCCATGAGATATCAAGAATCAGTCAAACAGAAGAAAAGAATGGAGAAAAATAGAAAAAAAATGTAAAGTACTTCCTTGGTAAAACAAGTGACCTGGAAAATAGATCCAGGAAAGAAAATTTAAAAATTATTGGCCTACTTGAAAGCCATGATGAAAAAAGAGCTTGAATAGCATCTTTCAAGAAATGATCAAGGAAAACTACATTAAGGTTCTAGAACCAGAGAGTAAAACAGAAATTGAAAAAAAAATCCACCAATCACCTCCTGAAAGAGATCCCAAATTGAAAACACCAAGGAATATTGTAGCCAAATTCCAAAATTATCAGGTCACAGAGAAAATACTGCAAGTAGCCAGAAAGAAATAATTTAAATATCATGGAACCACAGTTAGGATTATGCAGGACCTTGCAGCTTCTACATTAAAAGATCAGAGGGTGTGGGATACAATATTCTGTAAAGCAAAGGAACTTGGATTATAACCAAGGATCAACTACCCATTGAAATTGAGCATAATCTTTCAGGGGAGGAGATGGACATTCAATGAAATAGGGGACTTCTAAACTTCGTGATGAAAAGACCAGTGCTCAACAGAAAATTGGATCTTCAAATACAATACTCAAGAGAGGCATAAAAAGCTAAACAGGAAAGAAACAAATGACAAAGTATTTTTAATAAGGGCAACACTATTTACATTCCCTACAAGGAAAGATGACACTTGTAACTCTTGAGAACTGTATCATTATTAGGACATTTAAAAGGGGTATACATAGACAGAGAGTGTGGGTATAAGTTGACTTTGATGTGCTGATAAAATCTAATTAAGTGGTGAAAAGAAATTGTTCTGGGAGAAGAGGAAAGGAGGAGTCAGACAAGGGTAAATTACATCTCATGAAAAGGCACAAAGGCCTATTACTGCAGAGAGAAAAAAGGGAGGGAGATGAGTATTGTTTGAACCTTACTCTTCTCAGATTTGTCTCAAAGAGGGAATAACAAGATCAGTTTAGTATAGAAATCTAACTTCTCTACAGAAAGTAGAAGGGGAAAGGGGAAAGGAAAGGGAGGTATGGATAGAAGGGAGGAAATAAATGGTAAGGGAAAGGGGGAAGAAAAGGGAAGGGGCTGATAGAAGGGAGGACAGCCCAAGGGAGGTGGTAGTCAAAAACAAAACTCTAGTGAGGAGGGAAAGGGAGACAGGAGAGAGAAAAGTACAAATGGCAGGGAAATAGGATAGAGAGAAAGACACAGAGAGTAATCATCACTGTGAGTGTGAATGGGATGAACTCTCCCACAAAATAGAAGCAGAAAGCAGAGTAGATTGAAAACCATGATCCTACAATTCATAAACCCAAATGAAAAATTAAGAAAAAATTGAAATAAAGAAAACTATTAAACAAATAAATAAAAGTAAAAGCTGGTTTTATGAAAAAACCGATAGAATAGATAAATCTTTGGTTAATTTGATTGAAAAACAAAAGAAGAAAACCAAATTACCAATATAAAAAATGAAAAGGATATATTCACCACCGATAAAGAGGAAATTAAAATAATAATTAGGGGCTATTTTGCCCAACTGTATGCCAATAAATGTGATAATCTTATTGAAATGGATGAACATTTACAAAAATATAAATTGCCCATGTTAACAGAAGAGAAAATAAAATACTTAAATAACCCCATTGCGGAAAAGGAGATTGAAGAAGCCATCAATGAACTCCCTAAGACAAAATCTCCAGGGTGAGATGGACTTGCAAGTAAATTCTATCAAGCATTTAAAGAACAATTAATTCCAATACTATATAAACTATTTGGGCAAATAGGCAAAGGAGTCCTACCAAATTGTTTTTATGACACAAATACGGTGCTGATAACTAAACTGGGAAGAGACAAAACAGAAAAAAAAATTATAGACCAATTTCCCTAATGAATATAGATGCAAATAATTTGAATAAAATATTAGCAAAGAGATTACAGCAAGTTATCTCAAGAAGATAATACACTATTTATACCAGGAATGGAGTGATAGCTCAACATTAGGAAAACTATCAGCATAATTGACCATATCAATAACAAAATTAACAGAAATCATATGATTATCTCCACAGATACAGAAAATGCTTCTGACAAAATACAATACCCATTCTTATTAAAAACATCAGAGAGCATAAGAATATATGCAGACTTCCTTGAAATGACAGGTAGCATCTACCTAAAACCATCAGCAAACACAATATGTAATGGGGATAAGTTAGAAATATTTCCAGGGTGATTAAGGTGAAACAACGATGCTCATTATCACCACTGTTATTCAATATTGTACTAGAAATGTTCACTTTAGCAATACAAGAAGAAAAAGAAATTGAAGGAATTAGAATAGGCAAAGAAGAAACAAAGCTATCACTCCTTGCAGATGAAGTGATGGTACACTTAGAGAATCCTAGAGAATCAAGTAAAAACTATATCAAATTATTGACAACTTTAGCAAACTTGCAGGATATAAAATTAACCCACATAAATCGGCAGCATTTCTATATATTACTTATGAAGCCCGGCAGCAAGAGATAGCAAGGGAAATTCCATTTAAAGTAACTGTAGACAATATAAAATATTTGGGAGTCTACCTGCCAAGACACACCCAGGATCTATGTAAACACAATTACAAAACAGTTTTCACACAAATAAAGTCAGATCTAAATAATTGGAAAAATTTCAGTTGCTCACAGGTAGGCCAAGCTAATAAAATAAAAATGACAATTGTACCTAAGTTAATTTGCTTATTCACTGCCATAGAAATCAAACTACCAAAAATTATTCTATAGAGCTAGTAAAAACAATAACAAAATTCATCTGGAAGAACAAAAGGTCCAGAATATCAAGTGAATTATTGAAAAGAAATCCAGGGAAGATGGCCTAACTGTATCAGATCTTAAATTGTATTATAAAGCATCCATTATCAAAACTACTTAGTACTGGCTAAGTAAAGGAGTTGTGGATCAGTAGGTAAGCTACAGAAGACATTATAGTCAATGACTATATTAATCTACTGTTTGATAAACCCAAAGACTCCAATTTCTGGAATAAGAACTCACTATTTAACAAAAACTGCTGGGAAAAGTTGAAAATAGTATGGCAGAAACTAGGCGGAGACCAATTATCTTACACCCTATACAAAGATAAAGTCAAAATGGGTACATCATTTAGATCTAAAGGCTGGTACTATAAGCAAACTAGGAGAGCAAGGAATAGTTAACCTGTCAGATCTATGGAGAAGGAAAGAATTTGTGACCAGAGAAGAAATAGGGAACATTATGAATGCAAAATGGATGATTTTCATTACATTAAATTGAAAATTTTTGCACAAACAAAGCCAATGCAACCAAGATTAGAAGGGAAGCAAAAAGCTGGGAAAAATTTTTTACAGCCAGTGTCTCTGATAAAAGCCTCATTTCTAAAATATATAGAGAAGTGAGTCAAAATTATAAGAATATAAATCATTTCCCAACTGATAGTCAAAAGATATGAACAGGCAGTTTTCAGAGAGAGGAATTAAAGATATCTATAAGCATATGAAAAAAATGCTCTAAATCATTGTTGATTAGAGAAATGCAAATCAAAATGACCCTGAGATATCACACCACACCTATAAGATTGGCTGACATGACAAAACAGGATTATGATAAATGTTGGAGAAGATGTGGGAAAATTAGAACACTAATTCATCATTGGTGGAGTTGTGAACTTATCCAACCATTCTGGAGAGCAATTTAGAACTGTGCCTAAAGGACTATAAAACTGTGTATACCGTTTGATACAGAAATACCACTTCTAGGTCTGTATCCCAAAAAGATCATAAAAACAGGAAAAGGACCCATATATGCAAAAACATTTATAGCAGCTCTTTTTGTGGTGGCAAAGAACTGGAAATTGAGGGGATGTCCATCAATGGTACCTACATGTAATGGAATACTATTGTTCTCTAAGAAATGATAAGTAGGTGGATATCAGAAAAACCGTGAAAGACTTATATGAATTGATGCAGAGTGAAATGAGCAGAACCAGGAGAACATGGTACAGAGTAACAGCCACATCGTGCAATGACTTACTTTGATAGACTTAGTTCTTCTCAGCAATGCAAGGATCTAAGACAATTCCAAAAGACTCATGATGGAAAATGCTATCCATATCCAGAGAAAGAATTCTGGACCCTGAATGCACATGCAAATATATTATTTGCTTTCTTTCTTTGGTTGTTTTGCTTTGTTTCTTCTTTCTTGTGGTTCCTCCTATTGGTTCTAACTCTTCTTTACATCATGACTAATGTGAAAATATATTTAATATGAATGTACAAATAGAGCCTATTTCAAATTACATGTTGTCTTGGGAAGGGGGATGGGGAGAAAATTTAAAACTCAAAATCTTAGGGAAATGAATGTTGAAAACTAAAAATAAATTAATTATTTATTTTTTAAAAAGGCATAGAGACCAAACCCCTCATTTTACAGAGTAGGAAATCGAATTGTAGGTAGGTTAAGTGACTTGTGTTAAGTTCACACAGGTAACAGTGACCTGTAGATGCCTATACAGGTCCTGTTGGCCTGATTCCTGCTGGCAAGCTTGAGGGTGGTCTGGTTTCTGTCACCAACCCTCATGGAATAATTCTAGCATCTGGAGACAGTAGTGACAAGCCTGAATAGTTGGTGTCTATGACTAGCCTAGTTCTGAGTTCCTAGTAGGCTCTGAACAGGAAAAGAGAACACTCTGGGAGGTACAAACAGACCTATTACAGGGAGCTTGAGCAAAGTCAGAATGTGAATGGGACCCTGTTAAGTTAAAACAGAGCCATCCAATCCATTTACAAGCTAGTGTGAGGAAATGTTTACATGACAAACAAAAGAAAGTTTTGTCCACAATTTCCTTTCTTTTCTGCCCCTTATTTTTAACTTTTCCTCCTTCCCTTTGTTTTTTTCCATTTTTTCCCTCTTATCCTTTCAATTTAACAATGATTTTTGTTGTTCAGTTGTGACCAACTCTTCATGACCCCATTTGGGGTTTTCTTGGCAAAGATACTGGAGTGTTTTGCCATTTCCTCCCCCAGCCATTTTATAGATGAGGAAACTGAGGCAAACAGGGTTAAGTAATTTCCTCAGGGCCACTCAGCTAGTATCTGAGACTGGATTTGAACTCAGGTCTTCCTTGCCCCGTATTGTATCCACTGTGCAACCTAGATGCCCTTAAAAAAACATTATGTGCTTTTAGTTGCCTGGTGAGAGGGAACAAAGAGTAATGCAGAGATGTCAAAAATGTGGCCAGGAGTAACTACACCTTGAAGAAAATTAAAATGTAATTGGGATGTATATGACAAAATAAACAAGATGCAGTAGAGTATAGATAATGTTAATATGTGGGTTCTTAAGTCAATACGCAATCTGCAAGGATGCTTATGTATGATTTAGTGGCAGCCATTTCTATTAGAGTTTGACACCACTGGTTAGTGGATAGAGAACTGACCACAAAACCAAGAACCCCTGGGTTTAATTCCTCCTGCCTGTATGGTCCTGGTCAAGTCACTTAACCTCTTTGTGCTTTAAAAAACTTTCTTATAGTATAAGTTGTAGAGAAGGACCTAATATTCTTTGCTATAATTCTGGGAATTCTCTAGACCAATGAAGTCATTGGCCCAATGTCCTATTTGCCAGGCAAATGTAGGATGCTAGAAATACAAAGGCCTAAAAATGAATTAGTCCCTGCCTTTAAGAAGCTCTCATTCTCCTTGGGTTAGGGGTGTGGGTCAAGATAATCTAACATGTACCCCATCTTTTTTTCTTTTCTCTCTCACATGCATCTCATTTCTATTATTCTTCTTTCATATTTCCCTCTTTACCCCTGTCCCATTGTTCTGTTTTATCTACTATCTTGTGGGGAGTATGGTAGAGTGGAGGGGGAGAAGAAAAGAGGGAACCTATGGTTTCATCGCTGTAGAAAATTTGCTCTACCAAAGCAGATCAGGAATTGTTCAGCAACTGATACACTGAGGCAGAGGATTGTGACTTGTCCAAAGTCACATGGCCAGTATGTCTGAAGAACAGCCTGAACTCAAGTCTTCTGATTCAAAGATCAGTTTTCTATCCACTACACATGTAGCCTCTTCTGTTATCCCAGTCAATCTTGCCTCTAGCTTTGAAAGAGCTAGCTTTCTGACTCCCTTTCCCCAATAGGGATAGAATCACCTCTAACCACTACCACTACATTAATGATCTCCAAGCACTCCAAAATGTTACTAAATAAAATGCCTTGATGATACAGGGGAATGATTTTTGTGACAGAAGTAAGGCTTCATTGTCAAGGCAGGAGCACATGTTCATAAAAGTTTCATTTTTTGGTCTTGGCAAAGAAAAGCAACAGAAGGAAGAAAAGAAGAGAATTTTTAACAGTTAAAAAAATGAATGGTAGAACAGGAGGAAATGAAAAGTTTCAAATATCCTACAGACTGTGAAACAAATAGCAAGCAATTTTCATTCCTCAAATAAGGAAAACAAACTGATTAGAACAATTTGGCCAAAGCATTGAAACTATTGAAAGAAAGCAGGAGGAAGAAGCTTGAAAGGAAATAATAATCTAGGGGCATAAGAGGCCATGCAAAACATTGTTACTGCAGTTAGTCCTTATCCCTGAAAAATGAGGCTTTTATGTTTAAAAAAGAGCTTCAAATGTTTTGCTAATTCAGAAATGGTTAAATGGCTTATGTTTTATTTCTATTTTCCCAGAGTCTTGCATCCATTACTAATGACTACTACTTTATTTGTCTAAAACTTCCAGAGATAATGGCATGTTGGAGCCATCCATCATAACTGAGGTTACCTTACAACATCAAAAGCCGGTATTAGGCAACATTCACTTAGATGCTTTTATGACTAAAATTGTGTCGCAGAAAAAAATGTCATTTCACTATGTCATCATGGCACTCAAACCCTATTTTCCTAATAGCTTCCTTCCATCTGTCTATTGGCAAGCAAGTACCAAGACTAAAATAAAAAAGGTATTAAAATTTGCTCCTTGTTGATTTGTTGGGAAAATGGAGCCAACCAATTAAGAGACCAAAGTCCTTCTTCCCATGGTTTCTCTTAGCTCCTGTCCTCCTCTCTTACCTATTGTAAAATGTTAGAAGACCTCTCTCCCTTTAAGCTAACCCTACAGCTAACCCTATAGCATTTTATCTAAAAGTGGTATAAATCTGTGAAGATATTTTCAGGATGCTCCTGAAGATTTTTGGAGTATGATCATCAGTAACACCCAGTGAGAAAAGGATTTTGCTTATTCACTAGCTGATGCTGGGGAGCCAAGAAGGCTCAAGGGACTTAATAAAATTAAACTGTCTATATTTCTATATAGAATGATGATACATGTAACTCCTAAGAATTTTACATTATTAGGGCAATTAGAAGGAGTCTATATAGATAGAGGGCATGAGTGTGAGTTGATTATGTTGAGATGATCTCCAAAAAAGAAATGAAGAGAGGAAAAAGAGGGATGCTCCAGGAGAAGGGGGAGGGGAGAAAAAGAATGGGAAAAATTATCTGACATAAAAGAGGTACACAAGGAAGAGTTTTTACAGTGGGGGAAACTGGGGTCGGGTGAGCAATGCTTGAATTTCATTCTCACTGGAATTGGTTCAAAAAGGGAAGAATATATATATACATATATATATATGTATACACACACACACACACACACACACACACACACACACGCATGCATTCAGTTGAATATAGAAATCTATCTTACCCAGCAGGGAAACAGGAGGAAATGGGATAGGAGAAAGTGGACAGAGGGATAATGAAAAGAGGGTAGATTAAGGGAGGCAGTGGTCAGCAGCACAACAGACTTAAGAGGAAAGAAAGGATAAGGAAAGAAAAGGATAAACACAAGAAAACATGAAGGAGGGAAAGATATATTTAGTAATAATTACTATGAATGTGAATGGGATGAGCTTCCTCATAAAATGGAAGTGGACAGTGGATTAAGAACAAGAATCCAATAGTATGTTGCTTACAAGAGACACACTTGAAACAGAAAGACACACAGAGCTCCAATAAGGGGCTAGAGCAGAATCTATTATGCTTCAGCTGAAGTAAAAAAGGCAGAGGTAGCAAACGTGATCTCAGACAAAGCAAAAGCAAAAATAGACCTAATTAAAATAGATAATCAGGGAAACTACATTTTGGAAAAAGTTACCCCAGGCAATGAAGTAATATCAAAAAATTTTATAGAAAGTTTCTCTGATAAAGGCCCTATTGCTAAAATATACACTGAGTATAGAACTGAGTCATATTTATGGAGTCATTTCCAGTTGATAAATGGTCAAAGGTTAGTTTTAGACATTTTCAGGCAGAAATAAGAAGAAATCAAAGCTAACTATCCTCATATGAAAAAAAATGCTCTAAATCACCTTTGATTAGAGAAAACAACTCTGAGGCACCACCTCACTTCTATTAGAAATGACAAATGCTAGAATGGATGAGGGAAAATAGCTACAATAATGAATTACTGGTGGAGTAGTGAACTGGTTCAACCATTCTAGATAAGATTTTGGAACTATGCCCAAACGGCTATAAAACTGTACATATACTTTGACCCAGCAATACCACTACTAGGTCTGTGTCCCAAAGAGATCAAAGAAAAAGAAAAAGGACCTCTATGTAAATAAAGTATTTGTAGCATCTCTTTTCATGGCAGCAAAGAATAGCAAACTGAGGGGATGAACACTGAGGAATGGCTGACCAAGTTGTGGCATATAATTGTAATGGAGTACTGTTTTCCTCTTAAAAGTGACAAGAGGTATGGTTTCAAAATACCATGGGAAGATATATATGGACTGATGAAAATTGAAGTGAGCAGAACCAGGAGATATCATACACTGCAATAGCAATATTGTAATTATGAGCAAGACTTAACTACTCTGTGAAAGATTTAAGTATTCTGATCCAATAATCCAAGATAATTCCAAAGGACTCAAGATAGAAAATACTATGTACCTCCAGAGAGAGAACTGATGGATTCTGAGTACAAATTGAAGTATTATATTCTCATTTCCCTTATACTTACTTTTTCTTTAGATATGGCTAATATGAAAGTTTATTTTTAATTTTTAAAAATTTTTCATTTATTTTCAATTTATGGAATCAAACATGAAACTGCAAATCTATTATGTAAAACTTGCTATTCTTTGTAAATATATAAAAAAGTTATCGTGAAAATTTTTTTCTTCTCCTCCTCTCCTTGACCTCGAGATGGCTACCATTAGACATGAATATGTATGTTTATGTAAAATCATTCTATACATACTTCTATTTATCAGTGTCTTTCCCACTGGATACAGATAGCATCCTCCTTCATATTTCCTTTATAGCTAGTAGTAGTCAAAATTAATTAGTTACTCAAAGTTGTTCTTAAAACGATATTGCTATTACTATACACATTGTTCTCTTGGTTCTGATTATCTTGTTTATCATTATTTTGGGCAAGTCCATGTTTTTCTAAGATCAATTTATTATCATCATTCCTTATAGCACAGTAGTATGCCATCACAATCATATACCACAACTTGTTCAAACATTCCCTAATTGATAGGCATCCCCACAATTTCCAGTTCTTTGCCACCACAAAAAAGCTGCTATAAATATTTTAGGACATATAGATTCTTTGCCTTTTTCCCTAATCATCTTTGGAAATTGACCTAGTGGTGGTATTGTTGTGTCAAAGGGCATAAACAGTTTAATAATTCTTTGGATGTAATTCCAGATGGTTCCCCAAAATGGTTGGGTCAGTTAGCAATTTTACAAAAAATGAATTAGTGTCCCAATTTTTTCACATCCTCTTCAGTATTTTTGCTTTCCCCTTCAATCATTTTAGCCAATCTGATAGGTGGGAATTGGTATCTCAAGGTTGTTTTAATTTGCATTACTCTAATCGATAGTTGATAAATGGTCAAATGATATGAACAGGCAGTTTTTAGATAAAGAAATCAAAACAATTTATAGTAATACAGAAGTATATTTTGCATGACTTCACATGCATAATTGATATAACATTGCTTGCCTTCCTAGGGGAGAGGGGGACAAGTGAGAAAGAGGGGGAGGGAGAGAGTTAGAAACTCAAACTTTTTTTTAAAAGAATGTTTACAATAAATAAATAATACATTAAAAATTTTTAAATATCTTTTCGATATTATTTACTGCCAAGCTAGGTTTACACTATTCTAAATTTGTTCAATTGAACTTTTAACTCAGCATAGGACTTTATATTATACATATTAAACTTCACAATGTAAGTTTTAAATTATAATTCATCTTTTTTGATTTTTGAATCTTGATTCCACCAGTCAACTTATTTGCTAATCCCTGTCTTCTTTCATTTGCAAATATTAAGTATGCCATATTTTTCTATATCCATGTCATTGACCAAAAAATGTTAGTGAAGATAGAACCAAGTAGAAAGCTCTGCTAAGTATTGCTCCCCTCCAGATTGACACCAATTCATCAATTGACACTTTTAAGGCAAGGTCTTCAACCCACTAAAATACATGGATTTGTATTATCATTCAATCTACTTTTTAATCTCATCAATAAAGACATAACACCATGCTCTTCTAAGTGTCTTGCAGAAATTTTCAATTCAATCCAACCAACGATTATTAAGCTATAGCCAAGGCTCTACGTATTGGGGATAAAAAGACAAATTGAAAAACACTCCAGGTCCTCAAGGTGGTCAGACTCTACAAAAAGCCACACTTTCTTTATTTGTAACATTCTATTATTTTAATAACCCAATCAAAATATAAAATTACAAGAGTGGTCTATATCTAGTCTTCTGGCATCTCCCTCTTTTTCCATAATTTCTCCCCAAAGGATGGACATTAATTCCACAGTCTTATATGAAACTTCATGCAGTACACTTCTTATTTTGTTGACTAATAAAAAGCTGGAAAACATTAATATTAAGATTAAACTTAAAAGTGTCAGATCTAAACACACTTAAAAGTAACAAAATACTCATTTAATATCTCCTCACTAAACTTGAGCTTAACTATTTCTTAACCAACCAAAGCTGCTCTAGTCATTCTGTAGAATTCATTTATAGACCTTCATTCTTGGTAAGGAAGACAGAAGTAAAATAGTCAGTGTGATGTTTCCCTACTTATCATCATCATCACTTTTTTCATGTAAGTAACATTTCTTTTTGTAATTACATGTAAAGATAGGTTTTAGCATTCATTTTTATAAGATTCTGAATTGTGAAAGAAGAGACAGAACAAAAGGGAAAAACCATGAAAAGAAAACAAAGTGGAAATAATATATTTTGATCTACATTCAGGCTCAATTGGTTCTTTCTTTGGACATCATCTTCACTTTTAATGACATTGGCAAGAGCTTAATAACTGATGAATTATAACCACAAAAAGCTCTAGTCTAGGCCCTCATTGTAGCAATGAGGTAAGCCTCAGTTCCAAAAGTCTATGACAGTAAAATATAAGCTATGATAATGTGACTCTCAGTAGTTGGCCACAATAAATCATGAAACAGTCAAATAAAGCATGGCTGTGCTAAAGTCAGCATATGAGCTGATAGTTAAATTTTCAATGTGAGCATTTATACCTCAGAAATCAGCACATGCTGCAAATCAGGGTTTCAGTTCTTGTTTTGTTGACTAATAAAATGCTGGAAAACATTAATTATTAAGATTAAACTTAAAAGTGTCAGTTCTCGTGGCCCCAGTTCCTGGGAAGAATGGACAAGATGGAAACTTAGATTCCTTTCAATTCTTAACCTATAATCTAAACCTAGGTTAAAACAATTATACAAGTAAATAAATACAAAATTGCAAAATTAAATACAAAATGCAAAAGAACACAAAAGATTTGAAAGAGAGAAAGAGAGAATTAGTTGATGATGGAATGTAGGAGAGAATCAAGAAAGGTCTTACATAAGAGTGAGATGACCAAGGAGAGAGCAACGAAATATTGCTTTAAAAACCCCAAGTTCACTGATCCTATCAGGCTTGTGCTGAAAATATACATTGATTTGGGGAGGGGAGTTGTTCTGCATTACAATGACCATGAGGATGAATGTCAGATTAATTATTACAAACATTTTTGCCCAATGAGTAACATCAAGACATTCCATTAAATAATGCTACTGGATGAATTGAAGAGAAGTCCATAGAGCACATGGGTACTTATTTTCAGTTTTAAAAATGGAATCAACCAGCTACAGGATCTGAAGAGCATTGTAAAATTTTGTGCTGAGTAAATGATGCAAGAGTAGATTTGTATTATGATTTTGATAGTCTCTAATTGAATAGAACATTCTGGAAAAGAGTAAACATTATTTTTCATTGGATCTTTTGGTTTGGAAATTTTATTTAATCACAAAGCTGATTTTACAAGACATTTAAGTCAACCATCACTGAACTCACAATGAAGGCAGACATAATCATTCATTTATTCAACCACTATTAATTAAGTGCCTCCTATGGTAGACAAACTGATGTACAACTTGTAGCCCACTGCCACAAGCAGCCTGCAAAATTCTTGAGTGTTGCCTGAACCAGATTCCCTTTAATTGGGAAATGTTTAACAAAATAAATAAAAATATAATACAACACATAAAATGCTAATTTGTGGTTTTGTAAATCAACATATTGCCTGCAGGCATCCATTTCTATTTGAGTTGGCACCAGTGGTGTAGTGGAAAGAAAGCTGGCCTCAGAGCTAGGAAGACCTGTGTTCAAGTCCAGTATCTGACCAAAACAAAACAAAACAAAACAAAAAACCCAAAAACTGGCTGTGCAACCCAGGGCAGGTCAGTTAACCTCTCAGCTGCAGAGGCATCTTTCTAAGATTATACAGGCATACCTCAGAGACATTTCAGGTTTAATTCCATACAACCACAACAAAGTTATTATCTTTAATCCAAAAATGAAGTTTGCCATGTTGATTGACTCTTCCTTTCACGAAAACTCTTTCTGTATCATGTGATGCTGTTTGATAGCATTTTACTCACAGAACTTTCAAAATTGGAGCCAATTCTCTTGAACACTGACTGCTTTATCAAGTGAATTTAAGTAATATTCTCCAATATCATTGTGTCTCAGAGAATAGGGAGGCCTAAGGAGAGGAAGAGAAACAAGGACTCCCAAAGGTGGAGCAGACAGAACATACCACCATCTTATATGGGCACTGTTTGTGAAGCCCCAAAACAATACCAATAACAACATCAAAGATCCCTGATCACAGATCACCATAACAGATATGATAATGAAAAAGGTTGAAATATTGTGAAAATTACCAAGATGTGATTCAGAGACATGATGTGAGTATGTGCTGCTGGAAAAAAGATGGTGCTGACAGGCTTGCTTGATACAGGATTTGCACAAATCTTCAATTTATAAAAAAAAAATGCATTATCTGGCAAGCATAAGAAAGTGAAGCACAATAAAATGAGGCATGCCTGTATATTTCAGAGAAGAACTACATTGCTAGAGGGAATTTCTTCACCTGGGAATACCTTATAACGGTGAATTCAGGTCCTACTTCTATCCCTGTGTGGGTGGGTGGAGTGGAGAATATTCAAAGACTATTAAGACATGGACCCTTGCATGCCTTATGAACCTTGAAATTTAGCAAGAAGAATATATCTTCCATTTTGCAAGGATTCTGGGAACATCATCATAGTTCTTTTAAAAGTGCACAGAGAAATGATTTAAGAAACAGCAGAATCATTCTGTCTCTTTGATAACAAAGGGATTTAGACTCATCGTAAAAGAAGCTTTGCCTTGCTCTCATGTAATGAGTCAAGTAATTGTGGATAGTTAAGTCATGTTTTCCAAAGAAATATCAGTAATCTCAAAATTGGTTTATAACTAGGATGAAACCCTATAGTTGTCGAGGGGTTTTTATACTGGTTTTCCAGAGAGACTTGCTACACAGTAAGAAAGGCACTTGGTTGTATAACGTGAGACTATAATCACAAATTGTCAGCTTGGAATCATAAGATATGTGCCAGAACATCTTGGAAACGATCTCTTTGGAGAATCAATGAAGTACATTGAGGTGATCACAAAGCAATTAGTCACTGGTTATTTTTGAAACTCTAGACTGATGCACCGACTTCCCCTAAAACCACTAAAGCATGAATGTTTGCACTCATTTTCATTCTTATGCTTCATGGACCATTTTGTGCCAGCGATGAAATCATTTAGAAGGTAATTGAGTTTGTAGCTGAGGAAAGGAAGAAGCCTTCTAAACATTCTCGGGTTATCGACTGAGTGTCAAGGAGATAGGGATGAACTTAGATTGAACATGAGATTGGGGCAGGAGGTTACATTTAAAAAAAATGGGGTAAACAAGTGGGCAAGATCCTGTTTAGTGATAGTTCAGTTCTCTGCAAAAAAGAAGTCTTGGATAGAACTAAATTTCTAAATGCTTGCAAAGCCTTCAAAATTAAAAAAAATCAAGTTCTATAAATCCTTTCTAGAGCACTATGCAATATATTATTTTATGCATTGCAGGAAAGCTAGAGGTAAGTAAACATAGCTCTAAAAGGAGAGATTAATAAAGGAAGGAATACATATTATGATGCAGCAACTTATCTCTCAGTCTTCTGAATGATCTCCAGTCTTAACAGAGGAATTAGATTTTGTTTTCTAATCATGCCAATAGACTGAAAAATTTTCCAATGAACAGTAAGGTCATAAAAATAAGCTACCAACTACTGGAGAGACATTTCAATTATCCTAAAATGAAATCTCAAAACCCACTGAAAATACTTTTTATTTCCTTTTAAAAAAATACAATTCTATTGAGAAAGACAGGTAAATATAAAGATTCTACCAGATTTATTGAGCTTTTAAACATTGCAATCAAATGCTACTGAATCTTTTCAATTCCTTCCCTTCCCTTCCCTTTCCTTTCCCACTACTACTACTCTAGGTAGTAGACAGAGTTCTAGGCTTAGAGTCAGGAACACTTTAAGTTCCACATCTGACATTTACATTTGATCATAGACAAGTCACTCAAGTATGACTTTTCTCAGGTTTAGCTTTCACATGTGTCAAATAAATATCATAACACTTAGAATACTTCTTTCTGAGGGTTGTTGGGAGGATCAAGTTAGATAATGTAGACATAAAGCATTTAATAAACTTTATTTAAAAGGAAAGGACTGGCCCACAGGTGACAGTCTTTTGAGCATGCACAGATATTCCCAACCCACTTTCAATCTAAATTTTAAACATTAAAAATTTAAATTAAAACACAGGAAACTGATTTCTCACAATGAGTGACTCAGAAGTAGGTACTGAATGATGATGAATTCTTCTAATTGGCTGTGGAGCTGGAGAAAACTGATGATTCAGAAAATGCTGAGCTGCAACTGAGTGAACATTCAAAAGGCTAAGTCTCCATCTCTTTCCTTTGTGACTGAGAGAAGGCAAGTTGTTCTTACCTCTACCAGGTAGGGGTAAGGGCAGTTATTATCCTCACGTAGTTGTGGCACCTTTAAGTATATATCCCCTGCCCATTAAGGTTACCCCTTAGAACTGAGAAGGAAGGAGATGAGGCAGGAGAGAGGCAAGGGAGAAGAAGGGAGAGGGAGAGGGAGAGGGAGAAGGAGAGGGGGGCAAGAGGGGGGAGAGAGGGGGGAGAGAGAGAGAGAGAGAGAGAGAGAGAGAAAGAGAGAGAGAGAGAGAGAGAGAGAGAGATCAGTTTTATCAGTATGCCAGTATGAGTGTGATTTGTGCACATGGCCCCAGAGGACATGTTCCAGTCAAATGTCAGTTATTACTATAATTACTACTAGCTGAGACTCTTGTTCCCTAATGACAGGATCAATACGAGAACTATCTAGTATTCCTCACTCTGGTCCTTCCATCTTCTAACCCATTCTCCATGTAACAACAGATTCAAGTTTAGAAAGAATCTTAATCATGGACTCATCAACTGAAAAACCTTCCTACAATCCACTGATTCAAGTTCATCTCTTTGGCCTGACACTCAACATTTTTGACAACATCCCCAACCTCACTGTAGTGACCCTGAGTATTAATTTTCTCTTCTGAGATACCTTCCAGCTTTAGATCCAGAATCCTACTACTATCTTCCCACATGGAGCTTCCATTGAAATATAGTAGTATACAATAGAGCCTCTTTACTGTTCCCAGGATGTACTTTGTGCCTTCTTATTTCCATGTTTTTGCTAAGGCTGTTTCCTTTACCTGAAATGTTCTTGTTTCTATGTCTATTGAAATCCTATCTGTTCTTCGCAGACCAGTTCAAAACCACTTCCTTCATTATATTTTCCCTAATCACCTCACTCCTTAATAAAAGAAAGTGATATCTTTCTCCTCTGAAGTCATAATATTATTTATTATATTAAATAGCCTATTGTATCATATTATATAATTAAAATTTTGTTATTTATATACATCATTTATTCTCCACCTCCACTAGATTTGAAGCTTATAGAAGGCAGGCACTATGGATTAAATATCATTATATCCCCTATAATACTTAGTACAATATCTTCATTCATTCATTCATTGGATAGGTGGAAAAATGAATGGAAGGATAGAAGGAAGGGAGGGAGAGAAAGAGGGAGGAAATAAATACTTAATTTAAGTACCTACTATGTTCCAGGAACTATGCTAAATGCTTTACAGATATTGTCCCACTTTATCCCTACGATAACCCTATGAAGTACGTGATGTTATGACAATTTTACATCATTTTAGAGTTGAGGAAACTGAGGCAGAAAACTTTAGGTGCCTTACACAGAGTCACTCAGTTAACAAGTCTCTGAGGCCCAATTTGAACTCAGGTCTTCCAAACTTCAGGCCTATCATTCTTACTACTCTGTCACCTACTTGTGCCATATACTTTGTGCTTAGCATTCAATGAATATTTTAAAGAATGAATAGCAAGAACAAAATTAATTGCCCTAGATATCTAAGAACTAATGACTAATCTTAAGCACCTTGTCCTAGAATCACCCAGGCTTCTGTCCTTTCCCCCTCTGTGTTATTTCCTTTCCTCGGCCTAATTACCCAATAACAATTTATCCTACTTTAAGCTATTTCAAAATTTTCTCTTTTATAGTCTTTGTTCTCTCCATTTCCTCCCTCCCCAATTTCATCAGCCACTGTCTCCTTCTTAACTTACTACTATATAATGGGTTATTGCAAAAGTCACAGGCTATTAATCTCTCCACCCCAGTCTTGCCTTCCATTTATTTCAAGTACGCTTAGAATAAGATGATCTCCTAATTTGTTTTTATTAAAATAAGTTGGGGACTGCCGTTCACATCCTTCAAAGATGATGCTACACACTCATGTAGACAAAGGCACCATCTGGTTTGAGTTCGGCCTAGCTTCAAATCACAACTAAGACGTACTGCACAAATTTGAATTCATATGGTGTCTTCTCTAGCCATTTGTACCACATGACATTTAACATGAAAATGCCTTCCTCCAAATACTAGATTAGGAACTGGAACTCTTCCATGAACAACTCATTGGTATTTGGATTATGGTAATTAGCAAATATGAAAGCTGAAAGCACAGAACTAGTTTTGAATCTCCAGTTAAATATGATAGTGTGATATGTCAAGTATGGTCTAATGAAAGGATTGGACTAGGAATCAAAAGCCATAGTTTTTAACCCTATTTCTACCACTTTTTAGCACTGAGATAAGATCTCCCCTGTCCATGTCACATACTATGTATGAAGATCAAAAGTGATGTGCATTTGCTTGTTTCAACGGCATTTTGGACAAAAAAGCCCTCTAAAGCTCTATATAACACAAGGTACTTCTTTTGTTTATGGCCTAGACTGCTAAGTTCATTAGTGTAAGGAACTCTCAGTATGAAAATTCTTTCAGCTAATGCAGGTCAGCAGCTTGTTTATAACTTTCAGTCTTAGAGTTGCTAGAGGTGGTAAGAAGTGACTTGACCATGTTCACACAGAGGTAATACCTGAACCCATGTAATATCAATTAAGTTGGGACTTTCTTATTGTTCTAAAATGATTAATTGTCTTTGATTGAGTCTTACTAGGTGCTAAGGCCCAGGCCCGAACCTCTATCTATTAGGTGCTAAGTCATTGTGGGCATGAAGCCCTCAAGGTCCTAGGGGGAGGTGCTAACTCCAGAGCCAATAGTAAGAGCTTAAGTTCTGGTCGCTCAGATGACGATGACGGCTAAAGAGTGCATAAAAAGGGAAAACAGAGCTGTTTGCTTAGGGCTCTCACTCTTGGTGGACACTCTGGGCAGCTGTAGTTAAGAGCCCTCCAGCTTGCCACATGTTCAGACTTGGTTAAACTCTGGTAAATACAAATTGAGATTTGAATCAGACAAGGTCTATCTGTTGATGTTTGTAATTTGTATTTGCTCTGAAGTTCAGGGTGCTGGCTTTTTCCCCTGAACTAAGTGAATGATATTTGTATGCTGGATTAAAGTAAGATTGTTAACCTCTTAACGTTGCTTTCTTTAGTAAAGCAGATCAAAAGAACTTGGGCTTGCAGCATTCTGTGAGCTGGTTGTTGTTGTTTTTACACCCCCACAGCAGCTGCTAGCCAGATTGTTGAAACAACCCATGTCTTCCTAACTCCAAGGTTAGTTCCCTATCCGTTATACTATGCTACTTCTTTATTTATTATTAATAATGAAGGAGAGAGAGAAGGAGGAGGACAGGACCTAGAATTTCATTTGTATAGGAAATGCCATCTGAGGAAATTACTTCCACAATATAGATTAGCTCCTAGCATTAAAGAAATCAGCAGGTCAAGGATGATGTGCCAATAGATACATGTCGAGATCTTAAGGAGACCCTAAAATTAGAATGGACCAAAAAGAAAATAACCCTATGAGAAAATTAAAAGAAAATTAAATTTTAAAATTAAAACTTTTTTTTAAAAAAATAAGCAACAATAGAAGATATAAAGTGTAAAAGACACAACAAGTCTAGAAAATAGGTCAAGAAATTATTTAAAAATCATCAAATCATCAGAAAATCATATTTGTCATTTCTTACAGCCTATTAATATTCTGTTACAATTTTGTACCACAATTTGCTTAGACATTTCCCCAATCAATGGTTATCTTTGTTTCTAATGCTTTGCTACCACAGAAAGTTCTGCTATACATATTTTTGTGTATGTAGGGACTGTCTTCCCTATATGGCAGGGATATAAACCTATTAATGGAATCTCTGAGTCAAAGGGTGTGGATATTTTAGTCACTTTATTTGCATGATTCCAAATTATTTCCAAAATAGTTGTACTGATACACAGCTTCACACACAAGGAACTAGTATGTTTATCTTCCAACAACCCTTCCAGCACTGGGGATATTCTATCCTTGGTTATATTTGTCGTTTTGCAAGTTGTGCGGTAAAACTTCAGGGTTGTATTTCTTTTAGCGTAAGTAATGGGGAACATCCTTTCATATGCTTGTTAATGGTTTACAATTCCTTTAAGAACTGTTTGTTCACATCCTTACACTACTTCTCTATTAGGATATGGATTTTGGTTGTATATATGTTCATTATTCATATATCTTATATACCAAGCTCTCAGAGAAATTTGCTACAATTTTTTTCCCATTTGAATACTATTATTATCCTGAGTACACTGATTTTGTTTGCACCTTTTCAGTGAAGCTTTTCAGTTTCGTGTAATCAAAATTATTTATTTTTATCCTCTATAACTGCTTCCATCCTTTGTTTGATTAGGAATACATCTATGCATAGCTGTGGAAAGTATGTGGTCTGCTTCTCTTCTAATTTGTTTTTATAACATAATCTTTAATTAAGGCCATTTGTCCTTTTAGAATGTATTCTGGGATACGGTGTAAAGTCTAAGCCTAATTTCTACCAAATGGCTTTTCAGTTTACTCAACACTTTACACCAATTAGGGAGTTCTTTCCCTATGCAATTTATGTTTTCCAGTTTCTTGAACACTGCTATTGTATTCCATTGTTTCTGATTCTTCCTGGTCTAGTCTGTTCCATGGATCAACCTCAATATTTTTTAACCAGTTGATAGGAGTTTGATGATTGGATTCATATTAAAGTCTGAGATCTTCAAGTGCTATTCCTCCCTCATCTTTGTCTGTTTTCATTATTTTCCTCAATATTCTAAATTTTTTATCATTCCAAGTGGATTTTGTTATTATTTGACTGAATTTTGTAAAGTGATCATTTGATTCCTATAGCTTTAAAAGTATAAAATACTTTAGTAGCATTGTCATTTTATTATATTTATATGAACCAGCCATGAGTACTGAATATTTCCCCAGCTATTTGAGTTGTTCCTTATTTCTTTAAAGTGCACTTTGGTGGATCTACAAGTCTTTTATGTGCTTTGGTAGAATGATCCCGATATATTTTGCACTTTTTAGCTAATTATATTAGGATTGGCCTTTCTATTATGTCTCATGGATTTTTTTTACTAGTAGATAGAAACGCTGTTGATTTTTGAGGCTTTATTTTGTAGCCTGAAAATTTGTGAAAGCTATTAACTGACACAGTTAGTAGATTTGTTGATTCTCTAGAACTTTCTAAGTAAACTATCATCATCAAATGGTGATTGTTTTTTCTTCTCTTTAAATGTAATTGTGCCTTTACTCTCTTTCTCATCTTTTGCTGTTGCAAGAATTTCCAGAACTATATCAAACCATAGTGAGGAGAGCGGACATTTTTGTTCTACTCCTGTATTTACTACAAAAGCTGCTAGTGTACCCACATTGTATACGATGCTTAATTTGGTTTGATAGACAACTATTTATGATATTAAAAAAAGATCTATCTATGCCTATAGGGTCTAGAGATTTTTTAGAAAAAGCAAAAGTGAGTGTTGTACTTTGACACAGCTATTTTTCTGGATCTATTGAGATAATCATAAGATGTGTGATGTTTTTGGTTTTAATATGATTAATTACATCAATTATTTTCCTAATGTTGAACCATCCTTGAATACCTGATATAAATCCAACTTGGTCATGATGAATGATGTCTTGGATGAATCACTAATCTTTGTGACAGGATTTCACTTAAAATTTTTGAATCAGTAATCATTAATGATATTTGTCTATAATTCTCCTTGTGAGCTTCTTTTCCTTCCCTGTTTTAGGTTTAGGATTACATCTCATAAAATAAATCTTTTAAGGTACTTTCTTTCTCAGTTTTTGAGATAGTTTGTGTAGTATGGGTGATTCTTTATTAGAATTTTGATAGACTTCTCCTATGAATCTACAACCAAGATTATTTTTTTCCTTTCATTGTTCCTTTACAGCTAGTTCTATTTTTCTGAGATTGTGTTATTCAAGGTCTATATCTGATCTTCAGTAAGTTTGTTTATTATTATTTTTTACATTTTGGAAGATATTCTGTGTGTGTGTGTGTGTGTGTGTGTGTGTGTGTGTGTGTTCTCAGGTTTGTTTGAATAAAACGTTGTTAATAGGTTCTCAAAATTCTTTGTTTTTTTTTTCTGGTTTTACAGTAATTCACCTTGCTTGTTTACTAGTTTATTGATTTGATTTTCTGCCCTCATCTTTTTAATCAGATTGGCTAAAGGTTTGGCAATTTTATTAGTTTTCTCAAAGGACCAGATTTACTTGTATTTTTCCATGGTGTATTTTTCAGAGGTGGAGGTCCAGTTTATCTATTTCTCCTCTAATTTTTAATGTCTCTTCTGTACTTATTTAGCTTTGTACATCTGTTCACTTTCTAATTGTTTTAAATGAATGTTAGGTTCATTAATCCAATCTTTTTCTATTTTGTAAATGTATGTTGTAGGGATACATTTTCCCTCCTGAACACTGCTGTAGCTCCCATCTCAGACACTCTAGTGTGTTGCTTCATCATTATTATTTTTATCATATCATTATTAGCTACTCGTATGATTTATTCTTTGATTTCACTCATTCTAGTATTTCATGAATTCTCCATTTGGATTTCTGTCTTTCGTTTGTGCTCCCTGAACTTATGATTATTGCATTATGGTCTGTAAAGAATGGTTTTACTATTTCTATCTTTTTACATTTGTTTGTCCTGATATATGGTCAATTGTTTTTGTAAATTTCCATTTCATATCGAGAAATAGACACCATAAGTCTCTTAGCCTGAGTTTCTCCAAAATCTTCTTTAATTTTATCTTTTCCCTTTTGTTTATCTTTCTGTTAGACTTTTCCAAAACTGAGAGCGAGACATTGAGATTTCCTGCCACTTATGTCTGTCATGCCTCACTCTTAGAAATACCATTTCCTGCAAATAAGAGCATTTTGCTCCATGGCAGCAATTTTACTTTATTTCTTCCTGTGTGGTTCATTATTAATCTTTGCTCTTCCCATAATCACTTCCCCCCATTTTCCATGAAATGTCCTTTCTGGGTCCATTCCCTCTCACTCTTCTGGGTTGCTCACAGTGGCTCTGATTTCCTTTCTCTTTCAGTCAATATAGTCATTGTAAGTCCCTCTTTTCCTTTATGGAGTACCTCTCTTCCCCTGTGGGACAATTCATCGGTGATGTCCCTGTCCACCACTGAAATAAGATTTTCCCTTGCCCTCCCCCCATTTCAATCTCTCCCTTTTCCTCATTGTCCATCTTCCTCCTCAGAGAGGTTATCTTCTTCCTGAGAGGCTGGAAGTGTTATTTTTCTTCATTGTTATCCTTTACCTTGATTTGTGTATACTGCATATTCCACTCTATCTTCTTCATCACTTTTCACTTTTTGTGCTTCCTCCTCTTCTATAATTTAGTTCCAAATATTACAGATTCATCCAAAGGTGAAGCGTTACGAAGTTTAGTCTGCGATGTTTTAGATCTGTTTCTTTTGAATTTTGCTTTCACTATTTCCCTTTATCCCTTTTTTTATAAAGAATCTCTAAACAATCTCTCTTTTTTCATTTCATTGTCTTTGGTTGCTGTTTTATTTTCCTTTCCTGTATTTCTGTTGTGCGGGATATATAAAAAGCAAATGCTTTTCAGAACTAGTTTTCATTCTGGGAATGATTCAAATGCTTTTTTTTTAACTGAACATCCATTTTTTTTTCATTCATGATTAAGCTCCAGTTTCCAAGATGTGTCATCTTGGGTTCCATCTTGAATTTTGTTCTTTAAAACACATTATCCCATTTCTTTCTGTGGTTTTTGATGGGCTTAGAAGAGTTGTGTCATTTGCATTTCCTTTCCTTTTATTGGAAGGTCTTCCACTTGCAGATTTTTCTTTCCATTGGAATTCTTCCATTTAACCACTTTTGTCTTGGAATTTGCAACATAGTGTTTGTTTATGCAAGCAATCTTTGAAGTCTTTCAATTGACACTTTTTTTTTCTGTGTTGAGAAATTGTGGATAGTTTTGTTATATTACTTCTTTAATTACTGTGTTTGAATTGTTTTGACATTACATGTTCTGGGAGACCTTTAATCTTTAAGTTGTCTCTATATATCCTCTGATATAAAATTATTTTCTCTTTTAACATTATTGTTGTTTTGCTTTTCTTCTTCCAGGTTGTCCTTAACTTCCATGTATTTTCATTTCCAATCAGTTATGGTTTTTTTGGTTTCTTTGGTGAGATTCACCACTGTGGATTCACATTGCTCTATTTGGCCATTTATTTCTGTTGTACAGAACATAAATTCTGATTCTCAATTCTTATCCTGAATTCAATTATCACCAGTATCTACCCAAGTGATTTCTTGGAGTACAGAACTGACCAGAGCTAGATGTAAGTCCATCATCTTATCAGGCCTAGTGGACACACATGCTGACATCATAACCCATTGTTCTTTAGATCTCTGGCTAAGAGCTGTGGCTACAGAGTACTACTATACTGCAGTCCCAGACAGAGCAAGCTTTGGGCTTTTGGCTTTCCATTGTGCAAGGAGGAAAGAGAAAGGTTAAGTTGTTAAAATCCCATGAGTCAATTTTGGCAGCCCTGGCAAAATATGGTAGGCAATGAGAGAGGGCATGCTGAGTTAGAGTTCCAGGTTAGGGATAGACCTTTTCTGTTGTTAGTTTGTTTTTGCCTCATTAGGGTTCAGTTTGTCCTAAATCATGAAGATAGAGGATATTACTTTGTCTCTCATCAATAACTGTTATTTGGGAGAAGTCTGAGAGGTCATGAGGATTAGATTATGTAAATGTCTGTTCTTTCATCTTGTTGGCCACATGACCTAGAAGTCATTCAGTTCACTTTTAATAGTTTTTGTTTGTTTGTTTCCTTGACTATCAGGTTAACAATTGTACTTCTTTGCTGCAGTCAGGTATGTGTACTTCTAGAAGAACCATTTTTCTACTCCTTACTCCTTTAATTTTTCCAGTCTAATATCAGTTGGATATTAGCTGATTAGAATGTGTCTGAAAGAAGAATAAAAGTGTCCTTGGAGTCATTTCTATAAATAAGGTAACCTTTTGTGGATAGATTTAATGAGATTTGGCTATTGAAAGACTCTTTCTCCCTACTTCCAGATACTTGTTTCTTTGTTTTTGTTTTTTACTACGTTTTCAAGAGTTGAGGGATAAATATATTCTGAACAAATGAGGTGAAAAGGAGAAAAAGGTGGAGCCAGGGAAAGTTTCATGGACAATTTGGCATTTAGGCTGAGCCCTGAAGTGTGGATAGGAATTGGCCAGATAGCAAAACAGTAAGAAGCCAAGGAGAGGACAGTGAGGAGAAACATTCCAAGCAAAAGTAATAGCATAAACAAATAAATAGAAGCTGAAAAACATGGGTTATATGTGCTTTGGAAGCAATATAAAAGTAACAGCAATAATTGAAAAGACAGCTCAGATTTGGAGTCAAATCACAGAGGCCTTTTACTGTCAGACAAAAGAACACGGTAGTTCTTCTATGTCTCACGACATACTAAATAAAGTCCAAAGGGAAAACCAAGGAGAAGAAATTATTTTTATGGTGTCAATCTATAATATGTTCACCTTTCTTTGCTTTTCCCTTAGAAGAAAACAGAGATAAAAATGCATTTCATTGGTGTTCCTGTTTATAATAGCACATTTTGGGCAGCTAATTTGGTTGTGGTAGCTTAAATTTGTGTTGGAATCAATTTTATTTGCATCTATACCACAAATTATCTAGAGAAGTCAGTGCATTTTATGTCAAAAGTAGGGAAATTATTGATCACTGCCCACATGTGAGAACAGAGATTGGGCAGTTGGGCAAATGCGCCCATGGAATACTAAGAAACTAAACAATTTAGTCAGCTATACTTTCCAAATATACAGATGTTTAGAATCATAAGAACAAAATATCTAAGAATTTTGTTTTATTCATCCAACCAAATGACATCAGTGGAGAAACTGCCAAAGAACACACTGCTCTCAGTACAAAATTAATTTATCATGGGTCTTCCTACAACAATCGCATAATCCTAGTCCTTGAAATGATGATTTGACACTGGGGCTTAGGCTTTGCTGAACCTCATCAGCTTCCTGAAAATTTCAGGCCCTCCTTAAAATAAGTTGCATGAAACTCATCCCTGCCTGCAGGGCTTTCTATTTTCTCAAATTCTCTGATTTCAATAATCTGGCTCAGGGTATCCAGCCTAATCACCAACTTGGTCCTGGAGTCTGCTGGGCCACCTCAACTTGGTGCCCAATTAGAGCATCTGCTCTCTCTTTCCCTAATACTGATTACCTCTGGGCCATATGAGTGACTTTTCTTGGGTTGATTTACACGGACATTATGCATATATTTTCAGAAGGAAGAGTTGAGGTAATTAGATATATAAAAGTTTCCTTATGACCCAGTCCAAACCTTTGGATAAGAAACTTTCTAACCTACTCTACCTAACGTTTCTCTGATCTAACTTAGTTTTCACTATGCTATCTGGGCTGAGCTCAGCTCTATCCAGCTCTATCCAGCTTTTCTCCAGGTCCAGAAGAAAATGGCACTATTCTTTCCAGAACAAGCTGCCGCCAATTTGAATTTCACTTAACAAGATGTTCTGGATGAAGTTCTTTCCTCTAATTGGAATTAATGACTCATAATTTGCCAATCAAGAAACCTCCTGGCCAATGGTGGGCTTTTGATGCTCAAATCCTTTCCATTTAGTCACTAATTAAATAGCTGCCATGTCAGGTAAATATAACATGAACTGACAGAACTTAAACCCCAACATACTGAGAGCCTCCCACCTCCACCCCTACAAAAAGTAGCAAAGCTTTTTGTGTGTTTTTCATCATAGAGGCATAGAATTATTTTATCTGTTTTGTTGTGTGCCAAATACTTGATAGACCTACCTCAAAATGGGAAGGTTGGGGAAAGGGAATAGTAATTTTCAGGGAAAATGTGAGGTGATTTTCTTTCACACAACTTTTTCCAAATATGTATTTTATTTTTTTTTCAACTTAATGGAGGGGTGAGGGGATAGGTGTAAAGTTCTCATGAAAAAAAAATGGTTTTGTTTAGAAAGTTTGTGAGTCCATCCCCTCCCTTCATCTTTTGACTCACCCACACATACAAACTTTTAAAAGCAAGTGAGATTCAGTTCTTTGGAAAGTTCTCGGCACACAGCAGGTGGATCAATAAACCTTTGTTGATTCTTGGCAAAAATAGAGTTGAAATAAAGCTTATAACAATAATAGCAAGTCAGTCATATACATGGTATATTTCCCAGGCTGAAGGAAAAAATAAGATTCAAACCTCATTTTGACGGGATAAGATTTTAACACTAAATACAAAAGGAGAAAAAACTCATTTAAAAATGACCAGTTATAGTCATACCGCAAGTAGAAAACAGGCAAAATAAGCTTGAATTTATACATACACATGTGTACACATACATGCATGTATATGTATATGTATATACACATACATGTACATGTAAATACATGTATATGTATCTATGCACATATGCACATGTGTACATATAAGTCTATACCCATATATGCATATGTACATGCATATGTATATGTATATATGAATTGATTTTTAAATTTTTTCCATTTGCAGGAGTTATTCCTATTTTCTCCAACAAAACAATTTTTTTGTTAGTCTCTCTCACATGTCAGAGTGATTTTACTCTGATACTGAGACCATGGTAATTATAATAACATCACCCATTGCAACAATAGACAAGTACTCCCCTTCAGTATTTCATATTCTCCAAGACTGAGGCATTGCTACACTTAGTCCCATCTCATTTCCTGGGAATCATTCTACAAAATCATCTTATATGCTGTTAATTTTGTGATAAAATGGGGAATTGAGCTATCAAAAAGTTTGTGATTAAAAAACCTGAAAGTTGCACTTAAGAGAAAATTTACAAGAAACAAGGCAAATTAGATCTGAAATCAGCATCTCCTGTGCTCTCACAAATCTTTCCCCTATCATCACCATGTTCTGCAGCTAAAGGAAGACTACAATGAATCCAGATCCTGTGGGAGTCAGGCATCTGGCTTTCACTCCCTTCCCACTGAGTAGATGGGGGGAGGAGGGGTGTGGGGAAGAAGGAAATGCTTTTAGGAAATATTTATGAAATTAACAATTGCCACCTGTGGAAATCACTGGTAAAGTCTTGTCAGTGTCTATAGAACACTGCTAGGTGTCCTTTAAGTACCAAAGTTGAGGAACAAAATAAAAGGTGTTTTAAAAAACATATCTAGTATATTTATGCAGACCTGAAAGTAAGCCCTATATTTTGTCTTCACTGCTGAAATCCTGGCATTAGTTTAAGATAGTAATCATAACAACAAATAATAACAATGTCATTGTCATTCATTCACAATTCACACATTTTTCAGTCATGTGTCACTCTTCATGACCCCATTTGGGGTTTTCTTAGCAAAGAGACTGGAGTGATTTGCCATTTCTTTCTCCAGCCCATTTTACAGATGAGGAAACTGAGACAACCAAGGTTAAGTGACTTGCCCAGGGTCACATAGCTAATAAGCATCTGAGGCTAGATTTGAACTCACGAAGATGAGTCTTCCAGACTTCAGGCCCAGCACTTCATCTACTGCACCTCCTAGCTGCCAATAACAATAGCTAATATTTATATAGTGCTTACTATCTAGCAGGCACTGTGCTAGGCATGTTACACTTATTATCCCATTTGATTTTCACCACAACCCTGGAAGGCAGGTGCTCCTTTTACAAACGAGGAAGCTGAGGTTAAGTGACTTGCCCAGGGTCATATAGCCAGTACATTGATAATTTGCGTGATGCTAGAAACCATTAGAAGTGGATCATTTTTCCATCTGTTTCCACTAATTATTCTGTTCCTAAAGGCTGGTCTTTTTTTCTCATCACATTGTTGAAGCTGAGAGCTAGTTTTTACAGTTATCAGCTTTTCCTCTACCCTGTGGGGAACTTCCTTACTTCTGGAATTGTGTTGGTCCTTCGTTCTTGAAGAGGACCATGACATCAAAGAGATGATGACATGACTTGCAGTTGATTGATTCGAGTGATGGGAAGGCTGTGCAAGGTCACCATCCTCAACTTAGGCTAAGGCCTTTTCAGGTTCTCAGTCCATGCGGTGAATAGGCCTGTTAAAGAAGTGAGTCAAGGGATGGCCCCTTTAATTAAAAAAATTCAAATTGGGAGGGGAAGACCCTCAGGGCTGCTGGCCAAAAGAGAAACAGCTACTATTGACATGCACTGAGCCAGGAGGGCCCAAAATGTAGCCATTAAGGGGTGCTTGGGCAGGGGCCTATTGTCCTACCTATGGGCTCCTGAGTGAATTGGGTTTAAGGCTTAGTCTTTGAGACAGAAATGTAGCCAGTAAACCCCAATTTGGGAAAAGAGCTTACTGTGACTGAGATCAGGCCTAGTGTGATTATATTGCTGGAGAGAATTTCCAGACAAGGAAAGTCCCTCTATTAGTGCCAGCCAGTAACATTTCTACAGCTTAAATTCTTAGAAAGTTGCCTAGAGTTCTGACAGGTAAGTGACTTGCTCTGGGTCATGTAGCTAGATTGTGTAAGAGATAGGACACTGCTGTTAAGATAGTTGTTAAAAAAAAAGACTGGATACCTCTCACCTCCCAATTACTGAAATATTTATAGAATCTTCTAGAGGAACATCTTCTGGTAAAAAGGTTTAAAACTCAATTAAAATGCAAATGAACACCAGGGCAGTGTGGCAATGATAACTCTGTAGACTGGAGGGCTGGGAAAAGGCAGGGTCAGCCAAGGATGCAAGTTTTTAGAATTGTAATTAAATTTGCAATTATTTCCCTTTCCCCAAACTTTTACAACCTAACATCAAGGCTGGATAGCCCAGCTAACATTAAGACAGAATGGAATTCCCAGCTAGGTTACAGGAAGTAGAATCTATGGGACTCCCACACAGTTGGCAGTGTGCCTCCAATCTGATGTCATAACTAGGTTTCCCTGAATTGCAATTGCCTGTGGGATAATGGAGCAGAGACCCCTCAGGTTCTTTTGGAGCAGATGAAGGTCATCCCAAATAGCAGAATAGGGAGTACATGGGGTAAACCCAGCAGCTGTGGATACCTAGAGATAATAGGCAGAGATACTTCTAGTAATTCATGAGCTCTCCTATTAGATAAATGGGATACATGCCCTCCAGCAAGAGCAAACAGGGCCATTCTCCTCCATGTGGATGGCACGGCCTTATTTTCTCTTAGTAAAAGTGAACTGAAGCAGCAGAACCTATCATCTAATTACTGGAAAACAGAGCAGCTTAACATCCATTCTTGCAAAAGCTAAATCATTATATTTGGCAGACCTTCTCCAACATTTAAATGGAAAATTCTAAATAACCTTATCCAGTATAGTTATTCATTCAGTTACTAAGGGATGCATTTTCTAGCTGCCAGCTTAGCAGAGCCATCAGGATACAGTCCTTCTCCAAATCAGATATTCCCCAAGGACTATTCTGAGGATTGTTAGTTCTGGTCCAGGCAATCAACGGGTAACACCTGCCCTTAATGTTTTAGGCACAAATCATAATTTCTGTACTTTATGGTGCACAGCTCTGAGGCCTCCACCGAGTATCTGTCAAAATGCTTGAGCACATTCAAAGCTCTTTTTCAGAAAACCTTTGGCCATGTTTTAAAGAATTTCTTCAGCCCAGCATTGTGCATGATGTCTGGGTTGTAAGACATGTTAGCCTCGCTCTGATCAGACTTGTTTGGGAGAATCGTATTGTTCCAGACACCACATTTTACAAATGACACTGCTCAGCTGAAGCATGTCTGGAATGGTAAGGAGAGGGCTGGTGGGGTGGGGAGGGAGATAGCTAGATGGTGAGAAGATTAAAGACCATGCTATGCCAGGTTCAGTTTTTAAAATACTGGAAAGAACGTTCCACTTGGAGTCAAGCATTTGGATTCAAATCCCAGCCCTGTTATTCACGACCCATGTGAATGGAGGTAAGTTACATTAGCTCTCTAGGCCTGAAGTTTCCTTTTCTATAAAATGAAGGGTTGGACTAGATCAGAAGTTCTTAACCTAATGTCTATGGACCTGCAAAGATTTCAAAGGGTCCCTGAATATGGATGGGAAAAAATTACATCTTTATTTTCATTATAATTGGTTTTCTTTGTAACCCTATGTATGTTATTTTTTTTAATTATTCTGAGATATCCACTAGCTGCCTCAGACTGCTAAAGCGGCCCATGACTCAAACAATGTTAAGAATCTCTGGATTAAGGGACAGCTAGGTGGCACAGTGAATAGAGCACCGTGCCCTGGAGTCATAAGGACCTGAGTTCAGATCTGACACTTGACATGTACTAGCTGTGTGACATTGGGCAAGTCAATTAACCTCTATTGCCTTGCCTTCCCCCCTCCAAAAAAACGAGAGTCTCTAGACTATGTAATCTCTGTAGTTCCTTCCAGCTCTAAATCTGATCATATGAGCTGATATTTAGACTTAAAAAAGATGACTTGCAGAAAATACCAGCTGCTTTCAAGTATTTGAAGTGTTATTTTGTGTAAGAGGGGTTAGAATATATATCAAAATTATAATTCATGCCTCAGACATTTGCTGTGTCAGTCCATGATCTAGTCCACCCTTTATTTTATAAATAAGGAAACTTCATTCTTGGGGAGCTGGTGTAATTTACCTCCATTCACATGGGTTGTAAATAACAAGGCTGGGATTTGAATCCAAATGCTTGACTCCAAGTGGAATGGTCTTTCCTGTATCTTAAAAACTTGTTTGTAAGGTGTATATTATATGACAGACACTACTCTCAAGGAACTCACTGTCTACTGGAGGAGACAACGGGCAAAATATTATATGCAAACAAGATTTAGGAGGGATAAACTGGAGATAATCAGCAGAGGGAAGACATTAAGATTAGGGAAGATTGGGAAAGAGCTTTTTTTTTCTAATTTCCACTTTTTTCTAAGGTGCTAAATTTAATATACACTTAATAAATTTTATATAATAGATTTCACAGTTTCATACAAAATCTTTTTTGGTTATTTATTATATACAGAAATGTTCATTTTGGTTTATTTTCTTTTTAAAAATATTTTCATTCTCAGTTTCAAATTTTCTCCCTCCCTCTATCCTTCCCCCATCCATTGAGAAGGCAAGAAATACAATATTGGGAACGGTTTCTTTTACAGAAGGGACATCAGTTGATACTTTGAGGAATCCAGGGAAACAGGAAACTGAGATGAAGAGGCAGAGAATTCCAGGCATAGGATATGAGGAGTTTGGTTTTGGACATAATGATTTTAAGATGTCAATGGGACATCCAGTTAGAGTTGTCCAATAAGCATTTGGAGATGTAAGACTGGACATTGGGGAGAGGCTAGGACTAAGTAGATTTAAGAATCATCAGCATAGAGATGATTATTGAAAGCATGGAGGTGCTTCTTAAATTGTGGGTCAAAACCCCATTTGTATGGGGTCACACAACTGAATGTCATGAAAAATTTGGCAACAGTAAAAGGTTTCTGAATGCTCAATAACCAAAAATTAATTCAAGATCAAATGTGTAATGAATCTAAGGTGTTTCTGGCAGTACTTGCCCATGTTGCATTGCGCAACTTCACTGCAGCCTTGGTTCTGAACACACATACGCACTTTGCACTACACAAGCCATCACACCATGCAATACCAATGAACACTGCCAGAAACACCTTAGCTCAGAATCGAGACTATTGTGTGTCATGAATTGCAGTGTTTTCACCGTATATACAAAATGATTAAATGAAGTTTGGCTTGGGATTAGGACAGAATTTCCAACAATTTCTGAAATGGCCCTAAACATACTTCTGCCATTTTGTACTCTATATTTGTGCAAAGAGGTGTTTTCCTCTACATTTTTCTCAGGCCACCTGAAATCCTTTGGCATGCCCACAGCCAGCTTATGCAGGTTGTACAGGCCTACTCTACATGATGCAGTATCAAATATTCCACCAAGATTTAATTCTTTGTGTAAAAATAAACAAACATCCATCTCACTAGTATGCAATTTGCTTTTGTCTTTAATAACTGGTAAAATTATATGTATAACAAAGAATTGTTTTAAAATAATATTTTTATAATTTATTATCGGTAAATGTTTGATTTGTATACCTATTTTATATACCTATATATCTAGGGTTGTGTAAAAGTTTCTCAAGTGAAAAGGGGTCGTGAATGGAAAGAATTTAATAAATCCTGGTATAAAGGGAAAAGAGAAGGGGGGCCCAGACAGAGACTTGACATATTCCCACAGTTAGTTGGCATATCTTGGAAGATCCAACTCAGCCTCAGCTTCTTCATCTGTAAAAGTGTGAATAACAAAAACTCTCATGGAGATTTTATGAGCATCACATGACATGGACAGTAGAACTAAAAGGCTATGCAAATCTGAAAAAACTATATGTTATCTCTCATTACTATTGGGAGAAGTAAAATAAATACATAACTAAAATGAAAATATGAATGAAATCAAGTTATTTAGAGGGGGAAAACATTTTTAAGTGAAAAATCTTCCCATAAAATACACTGATGAGGAGAAAATACAGCTTGTACACAACCAGCTATGGCATAGGTTGGAAACACTATAATTGGAGTCAGCAGACTTAAGGCCAAGTGTCAACTCCAACCCTTGTTTGCCGTGATGACTCGGTAGGCCACAGCCTCTCTTCCCCACATTAGTTTCTTCACTGGTAAAATGGATAGGGTATTAAGCTACACTACCTCATCTCATAGGATTGTTGAGAGAGGAGCCTCTGATAAACTGTGGATCATGGAAATCTGAGCTCTTATTAAAACAAAAAAGAAATTCATAGTCACCTAGATGAATTCCTAATTGATAAAGGGGAATAAAAAAGGCTCACATTGGTAGAGACAAGGACTTGATATACACTGTCTCACCTGAGTCTCACAACAAGAGGATATAGTTACTAGTATCCTCATTTTACAGATGAAGAAACTAAGGCTCGGAGAGCTTAAGGGATTTGCCCATGGTCACGGAGCTAGCATATATCAGAGATAGTGTGAGAACTCAGGTCTCCCTCACTTCAAGGTATAGGACTCTCTCCTTATGCCATGATGCCTTGATATTCTTTAAGTGTATTCTGCAGCTGAAAAAAAGTCTGAATGTTTTTCCAGAAAACAAAACGTTCTGCCTTTTCTTGAAGGTAAAAGGATGTGAGGCAGCATCTAAAGCTGTTGTGACCGTGTCTCTGGGTCTTCCTCAAGTCACAAAGGACAGAATCTTGAAAGGAACAATAACCTAAGCTCAGGCTCAACATCTTGACATGGTAACTTGATCTTGACATCATCCACCTCCACTAAAGATTAATCATACTCAGAGGCAAACAAGGAAAGGAAAAGCATGCTAACCATAAGATTTCCTTTAAACGGTTTAAAAGTGGCTCACTTACAAATTCAAGGAAATCCACCTGCTTTCCTTGTTTGTACAGGCATGCTAAACATGAAGCTGCCTTCATCAATGCCATTTCTTAGTAATGCTGTAGTGGGATAATGGCTGCAAAGCATTTCCTCACACCTTGAAGAACTGCACAAATGATAACTTTTTCTTATTTAACACTAGGATTATAGAGCTGTATCTGAAAGGGCCCTCAGAAGGCTACTGAATCCAGCTGCCTCATTTTTTTAAATTATAAACTTATTTTTTATTTTTAGTTTACAACACTCAGTTGCACAAGTTTTTAGTTTCCAAATTTTCTCCCCACTCCTTCTCCTCCTCCTTCCCCCTGCCCCAAGACGGCATGTAAACCAAAAAAGATTCTACATATACCTTCACATTGAACTTATTTACATAATAGTCCAGCTGTAAAGAAATTATAACCAATGGAATGAATCACGAAAAAGAAGAAACGAAACCAACAAAGAAGGAAAAAAAGAGAGCAATGAGTTTGCCTCAATCTGCATTCAGACTCCATAATTCTTTCTCTGGATGTGCATAGCTTTTTCCATCATGAGTCTTTTGGAGCTGTCTTTGAACCTTGCATTGAGAGGAGTCAAGTCTATCAAAGTTAGTCCTTACAAATACCATGTGTAATCCTGTATAATGATCTCCTGGTTCTGCTCCCTTCACTCAGCATCAGTTCATATAAGTCTTTCCAGGTTCTAACGAAGTCTGTCTGTGCCTCATTTCTTATAACACAATAGTATTCCATTACACTCATATACCACAATTTGTTTAGCCATTCCCCAATTGGTGGGCATCCCCTTGATTTCCAATTCTTTTCCACCACACAAAGAGCTGCTATAAATATTTTTGTACATACGGGTCCATTTCCCACTTGTGTGACCTCTTTGGGATACAGCCCTAGAAGTGGTATTGCTGGCTCAAAGGATATACACATTTTTATAGCCCTTTGGGCATAGTTCCGAATTGCTCTCCAGAATGGCTGGATCCAGCTGCCTCATTTTGCAGATAAAGAAAACCCAGGAAAATAAGTCTCAGGAATGCTAACTGATTTGTCCAAGGTCACACAAGTGGTAAATTCCTCATCACTGAGCAGAGGAATCTTGGTTTTTCAAAGGCTGAGAAGGAATACATTGATTAGGTAGCATGGTACTGTAAAGACAGCCATGGATTGGGAACTGAGCCTAGTCCTGGAGCCAGAGGAACTGAGTTTGATTCTTGGCTCTGACACTATTTATATGGTCACTCTCTAGGTCTTAGTTTGCTCATAGGAGAAGTTTGAATGAGAAGGCCTCAAAGGTTCTTTCTACTTTCTGAACCCTATATGCCAGAATTTTGACAATGATAGGATTTTTGCGCAGACCAATTGAAAAAACAAAACAACATTGAACACTTCAAAGTGTGTACCCCAAACCTCTTTAAGGACTCATTGCAACACCACGACTAATGTAAAAATATGTTTAATATGTATGTGTAAGTAGAGCCTATGTCAGATTGCACACAGTCTTGAGGAGGGGGGAGGAAAGAGTGAGGGAGAAAATTGAAAACTCAAAAGCTTATGGAAGCTAATGTTAAAATCTGAATTTTTTTTAAAAAAGAACTCCTTGCAAATGGAAATGCCCTGCTTACAGATGTGATGCCACATCTGCCAGTAACTTCAACTATCCAAATGGATTTTTAATTTTCTCAACTCTCCATTTGTAGTAAAGGAACCAGTTCCTTCATTGGTAAAATGAGGGATTGGACTCAAAGACCTCTAAGGTCACTTTCAATTCTTGGTCTGTGATCATAAGTGAGTTCTTTCCTTCGTGGACCAGAATTCCCGCTACTATCCTCCATTTCACTGATAACTATGAATTTTTCCAATGACAACTTTTATATGCATTTTGATAGCGCCTTTACTCTATATCCTTGAATGAACCAAGACATCAACCATCACAAGGACAACATATGATAGGCAGAAATTTCAATTTAGGCTGAGATTCCAGGAAAGCTTCATATACTAAAATAGATTCGTGTGTGTGTGTGTGTGTGTGTATCTCCCTTTGTTCTGCATAGGGGGCAGGTAGGTGGCATGGTAGATAAAATACCAGACCTGAAGACAGGAAGACCTGAGTTCAAATCCAGCTTCTGATATTTACTAGCTGTGTGACCCTGGGCAAGTTATTTAACCCTTATTTGTTTCAGTTTCATCATCTGTAAAATGCTCTGGAGAGGGAAGAGGCAAACCATCCCAATATACTTGCCAAGAAAACCCCAAAAGAGCCAGACACAACTGAAAAACGACTGAAAAGAATAACATTCTACTCAGAGACCAGTCAGTGACAGGTTCAGCCAGCCCAAACAAACGGGCAACAACTGTTCGCCTAAAAGATTGGGGAAAGCCTTTCTCTTTCGTGACAAATTAGAGGAGAAAACTTCTCCACTTGTTCCAATAGAGGTTATAAAGCATGCTAAAAAATTTTAAATGAATGGAACTATCTGCCATTGGAATTTTGAGAAATGCACAACTGAGAACTACCCACAGAGAATGCATTTAAATAAACTATAACTACAGCACAGCAACTGTATCTGGAAACATAATTAAGTGACTAATTGTTTGGAAAACACAATGGTACCCCCAAATAATTAATCACTAATCTTCCCCAGTTCTCTTCCTACTCCCATCCTCAGAAACCTCCTGTGTGTTTGTGTATCATACCAAGTCCCTAGTATCTAATCATCTTTTTTTTTTCTATTGAGCAATGTGTCCACATCATGAGGCAACACAGTCACTTTCACTGATGTGCAGTTCAGTCACAGGTTTATGACAGCCCACTGAACATAGCAATTTGTTTGAGATTGTCTAATCATTGAGCTTCTTAAGCTGGGATTGCTAGGAGTCAGTGGTAAAAAGGTCATTCTTTGTGTCTTAGTGACATAATCTATCGCAGTAAGAAGAGTGTCCTGAAGTAAATAGTAGGGGGACTTGGGGATTAACCAGAACAAATAAAAACCACATTTTGATAAGTAGATGTAGTTTATAGTCACCCTGGATCTCTCAGAGCTGGAGTTTTCTTCGAAGATCTCCTGGGGTATTTTCACTTCAAAGAAAAAGGGAAAAAAATCTACTGAACTAATGGGTTATATTTATGTTTAACGTAACCCACAGGATTTTGTCTAACTGCCAAGAAGAAGCACAGAAGAAATTACGCAATTATCCTAAGGACTCTACACCCAAGGAGAATAACAGTTTTCCATACCTCAAAGTGTCTGACAAAACCCAGTCACAAATAACTACAATTTAACTCCCTGCTCAGAGGAAAGTGAGGAGGCCCATGGTCAGACATGGATTCTATCTGTAGCCTTCCTTTAAAGTAAGCTAGGTTTTCAAGATTTCAAGACTAGAGAATTGAAATAGTATGGAATTGATTCATTTTACTTTATTTGAAGTCTTAATTCTAAAGACTGTTCAGGCCCTATAAAGATTTTATTATATTAGAAGGTGGCTCCCCTCGGCTAGGGCAGCTATATGGCACAGTGGATAGAGTGCCAGGCCTGGAGTCAGGAAGAACTGAGTTCACATCCAGCCTCAGACACTAACCAGCTGTCTGACCCTGGTCAAGTCACTTAACCCTGTTTGCCAGAGTTTCCTCATCTGTAAAATGAGCCGGAGAAGGAAATGGCAAACTACTCCACTATCTTTTCCAATGAGGTCACAAAGAGTGAGACATTCCTGAACCAAATGAACAGCAACAACTGATTAACTAAATATAATATTGCAGACAGTTTATTAGATACTGCAACTTGAATTCAAAGAGATGGAGGAGAGCTGACCACAGCATGAGGTAAATCCCAAAAAACAGATAAAAAGTGGGGGCAGAGCCAAGATGGCAGCTGGAAAGCAGGGACTATTGTGAGCTCCCTACCGAGTCCCTCCAAAAACCTATAAAAAATGGCTCTGAACCAATTCTAGAATGGCAGAACCCACAAAACAGCAGAGGGAAGCAGGGCTCCAGCCCAAGACAGCCTGGATGGTCTCTGGGTGAGGTCTATCCCACACGGAGCTGGGAGGTGGGAGCTGGGAGCTGTGAGCAGAGTGGAGATGAGCAGAGCCCAGCCTGAGCGGCGTGGACCAACCAGACCAGGAGCTGGGCAGAGCGGGCCCTAGTGCCCTGAATCAGTGAGCTGCGGCAGTTACCAAACTTCTCAACCCACAAACACCAAAGACAGTGGAGAAGGTTAGTGGGAAAAGCTGTGGGAGTGGAAGGAGTTTGTGGTTTGGCTACCAGCCCCCTGGGCAGCGGAGGTGGGGCAGCTACAGCTGCTGTTGCTTCTGGCCCCAGGCCCACCTGGTGGGAGGAATTAAGTGGCGGATAAGAGCAGTAGTGCACAGCCTGCTGAAGATCGAAGCCCAGTCCGGGTTGGGGGATCTTGGGGAAGGCGCAGTGCTGGTGTGGCAGAGCTGGCACCTCCCCCCCAAACGTGGAACATAGAACTCTCTAGTCTACAAGAAGTAATACCCCACTGAAAAACTCAAGGGTCAAGTTAGTTGGTTGGGAATATGGCCAGGCAGCGAAAATGCACCCAGATTCAGTCTCAGACTTTGCATTCTTTCTTTGGCGACAAAGAAGAACAAAACATACAGACAGAAGAAGTTAACAAAGTCAAAGAGCCTACAACAGAAACCTCCAAGAAAAACATGAACTGGTCCCAGGCCATGGAAGAGCTAAAAAAGGATTTGCAAAAGCAAGTTAGAGAAGTAGAGGAAAAATTGGAAAGAGAAATGAGAAGGATGTGAGAAAACCATGAAAAACAAGTCAATGACTTACTAAAGGAGACCCAAAAAAATACTGAAAAATACACTGAAGAAAACAACACCTTAAAAAATAGACTAACTCAAATGGCAAAAGAGCTCCAAAAAGCCAATGAGGAGAAGATTGCCTTGAAAGGCAGAATTAGCCAAATGGAAAAGGAGGTCCAAAAGACCACTGAAGAAAATACTACTTTAAAAATTAGATTGGAGCAAGTGGAAGCTAGTGACTTTATGAGAAATCAAGATATTCTAAAACAGAACCAAAGGAATGAAAAAATGGAAGACAATGTGAAATATCTCATTGGAAAAACCACCGACCTGGAAAATAGATCCAGGAGAGATAATTTAAAAATTATTGGACTACATGAAAGCCATGATCAAAAAAAGAACCTAGATATCATCTTTCAAGAAATTATCAAGGAGAACTGCCCTGATATTCTAGAGCCACAGGGCAAAATAGAAATTGAAAGAGTACACCGATCCCCTCCTCAAATAGATCCCAAAAAGAAATCTCCTAGGAATATTGTCACCAAATTCCAGAACTCCCAGATCAAGGAGAAAATACTGCAAGCAGCCAGAAAGAAACAATTTGAGTATTGTGGAAACACAATCAGAATAATCCCAGATCTGGCAGCTTCTACGTTAAGAGATCGAAGGGCTTGGAATACGATACTCTGGAGGTCAATGGAGCTAGGATTAAAACTTGGAGTCACATACCCAGCAAAACTGTGTATCATGCTCCAAGGCAAAATACGGACTTTCAATAAAATAGAGGACTTTCAAGCTTTCTCAGTGAAAAGACCAGAACTGAATAGAAAATGTGACTTTCAAACACAAGAATCAATAGAAGCGTGAAAAGGTAATCAAGAAAAAGAACAAGAAAAAGAAATTGCAAGGGATTTACTAAAGTTAAACTGTTTTGTTTACATTCCTACATGGAAAGATGACATGTATGATTCATGAGACCTCACTATTAGGGTAGCTGAAGGGAATATGCACATATATATATATATATATATATATATACACATATATATATATATATATGTATATATATATATAAGTGAATGTGTATGTATTTATATATCTATGTGTGTATATACATATATAGAGAGAGACAGAGCAGACACAGGGTGAGTTGAAAATGAAGGGAAGATATCTAAAAGAAATAAAATCAAATTGAGGGATGAGAGAGGAACATACTGAGAGAAGGAGATAGGGAGAGATAGAATGGGGTGGATTATCTCGCACAAAGGTGGCAAGAGGAAGCAGTTCTGTGGGAGGAGGGGAGAGGGCAGGTGAGGGGGGAATGAGCGAACCTTGCTCTCATCAGATTTGGCCTGAGGAGGGAATACCATACTCTTACCCCACAGGAAAGAAGAGGGAAGAAGATAAAAAAGGCGGGGGGGATGATGGAGGGGAGGGCAGATGTCGGTGGAGGTAATCAAAAACAAACACTATCAAAAGGGGACAGGGTCAAGGGAGAAAATTCAATAAAGGGGGATGGGCCAGGAAGAAGCAAAATATAGTCAGTCTTTCACAACATGCGTACTATGGAAGGGTTATACATAATGATACACATGTGGCCTATGTTGAACTGCTTGACTTCTTAGGGAGGGTGGGTGGGAAGGGAAGAGGGGAGAGAATCTGGAACTCAAAGTTTTATAAACAGATGTTCAAAAACAAAAAAAAAGTTTTTGTATGCAACTAGAAAGTAAGAAACACAGGCAATGGGGCGTAGAAATTTATCTTGCGCTACAAGAAAGAAAGGGAAAGGGGGAGGGGAGGGGAGTGGGGTGACAGAGGTGAGGGCTGACATGGGGAACAGGCAACCAGAATATACGCCATCTTGGAGTGGGGGGGAGGGTAGAAATGGGGAGAAAATTTGTAATTCAAATTCTTGTGAAAATCAATGCTGAAAACTAAATATGTTAAATAAATAAATTTAAATTAAAAAAAGAAAAAAAACAGATAAAAAGTGAAGAAGGTAATAAGTACAGGACAGAAGCAGAAAAGAGATACTGTGTGTTCAGGAAGACTGTCAAAGGAACCACAATATGCATAGCATGTCAGGAAGTTGGTCAACAACCTAAGGGAAGCAACATGGAAAGGGGAAACAGGACTACCTTCAGAGTACCTGGGTTCAAATCCTCCCTACTTGTGTGAGAGAATTAAAGCAGAGAGGCCTAGTAGGAAGTTATTCTAGTGGAATTCTGGGCTCAGAAGATTTAAATCCAGCCTCAGACACTCACTAGCTGCGTAACCCTGGGCAAGTCCCTCTACCCTGTCTGCCTCAGTTTCCTTATCTATAAAATGAGCTGGAGAAAGAAATGGCAAACCACTCCTGTATCTTTGCCCAGAAAGCCCCAAATGGACTCATAAAGAGTCAGACACGACTGAAACAACTGAATAACCACAATAACAAGCAGTAGAAATGGAAAGGAAAGAGAAAAGAATATGTTGTTAAAGAAGAATTAGAGGGTAAATAAATGTGGAGAGGGTGAGGACAAAAGAGAGGAGGAAGTCAAAAATAAGTCAGGTTCTGAGACTGGGTTAGTGAGAGAACAGCAATGTCTTAAACGGAAATACAGAACCCAAGAGGGGAAGCGCTTCTGGTTTTAGTGGTTGACAAGTTAGGTTTCAGACGGGGTGTGTTTGAGGTGACTTCAGGACCTCCTGGCTGAAGTGATTAGGAGACAGTAAGAGTTAAAGGGCTAAAGTGATCAGAGATAGATAAACATACACTTATGTTTCTAGCATTCTGGGCCATCTCCAGTCATCCTGATGAATATCTGGCCACTGGACCCAGATGGCTCTGGAGGAGAAAGTGAGGCCCTCCCTCACTCAAATCAACGTCAACTGCAAGTCCTGTCATCATTTCCCTGATGTCATGTTGCTCTTTGAAAACAAAGGACAAACACAACAACAACATATATCTACATACATACGTAGGTATATTTATGCATGTGTGTAGTGTTGTACAATACACATATTTGCGATGCATTGAATAAAAGTAACAGTGAAATCCATAACTACAGATGACATCACCAGGAAAAAGAATGTAGAAATTAAAGGGCAGAGTCAACAAGCATATGTTAAGTGCTCATTATGTCCAACTTCTTGGTGTTCAGTCATCTTTATGATTGCCCCTTTGTGACCCCATTTGGGATTTTCTTGGCAGAGATACTGGAGTTGTTTGCTATTTCCTTCTCCAGCTCACTTTACAGATGGAATTGAAGCAAGTAGGTTGAAGTGACTTGCCCAGGGTCACACAGCTTGTAAATGTCTGAAGGTGGATTTGAAATCAGAAACAAAATACAAACAGAAATTACAAACACAGACAATATAAACAGATCAACATTTCTGGCTAACCAAATCACGATATACATAGTTACCAGAGAAGAACCAACATCTGGGTTTTTTTTCAAAGGTGGGAGGGCACTCCTTAATGACTACCCAGAGTCTCCATACCCACACCAACACTCTTCCAATGAGTGAGCTCCAAACAATCTGCTAACCTCTGAGTTTATATACCCTGTTCAGGCTTCACACCTAATCAACAAAAGGGTGTGGGATGGGGCTTAGCACCTAGCAAGACTTAATCAAAGTCACTTGATTACTTTAGCATTCTCAAAGAGAAAACAGTAAAAAAAAAAAAAAAAAAGTCCCACCCTGCTTAACATTACAACCCCAGACAGGGTCAGAAAGAGTCAAATCCAACTTATATGACTGAACAACAGCAATCAGCAAAGGACGTAAACTGATCATGAGACAAGAGAAAAGGATAACAAGTGAATGGAGAATTGTCAAGCTCTTTGTAGGTCGTAGTCCCCTTCAGAAGCCTGATGAAATCTACAGACTCCTCAAGATAATGTTTTTAAATGAATAAAATAAAATATGCTGCACATGCCCAAGTCGCATAAGATGGAATAGCTCATGTGAGAAATGGAAGAAGCTTGCTTCTGAGAGAAGACATCTTGTGTTCCCCTCCCCTCTGGGTGAAAACAGCCTCTTCTCTTGGGTTGGGTAGCTATAGCTGGAACAGACTGTCTTTAAAACTACCAGCTGGGGATAGTCTCATTCTCTTGCCATTGGCCTCCAGAGGGTTAAGGTCTCACCCTCCTGAAGCTCAGGCTCCACACATTGATCTGAGTGGGAGGACTACCTTCCCCATCCCTTTTCAGGCTCTGTGGGCTCCAAAATAGGGTTTGGGATTTTAGTCTATTTAGTTTATCCTTTTCTTTTCTAGGAAGAGGAAGAAGTGGTAGCGTCATTGAACCCAGGATTTTAAGCTTTGGTAAAGGACTTAAAGGCAGGATTCCAGGCAAAAAGGAATACTGAGAAGCCAGGGTGGTGGGACAAGAGCCCAGGAAGGCTTTGGATGTGGGACCATGATATGTAGGAACTAAGTCACTAATCCCCATCTCCTCCTCAGAGACTGATGTGGTAAAAGGGGAAATTATGGTGCTTTAATTGTTGCAGGGAGTGAGGTGAAATTCTATATGTTTGTTCTTGCTATACCTGTGGAGTAAATAGTAAATATTGCTTTGTGAAAACTATTCTGATTGTTAAGTGGAAGTAGGATGAAGGGACCCTTAAAATTGAAAGAACACAACTGGGGGAAGTCTGAGCCAATGGCAGAGACTAGATATCCCCAAATCCCTTTAAGAATCGCAGAGAGTTCTGGAATGGTGTGAAATGTAATATACCTGGTCTTCAGGCAATGAGGGCCACGGTAGTCATTGTTGTGCATTGGATTACAAAGCAAACAAATTATACAGGGAATTCTTTTTCCCATCCAAGTTCACAAACCATCTAATATCTATCCATGGATTCCAGGTTAAGAATCTATGACCCAAGAGAAGTCCTCCAGGATTTTGACTGTGCCATATGTGGAGGATATATGGAAGAACATAAGCAAGAATCACAAAATAAGGAGGCATGCAGGGATCAGCTGTGACCTGCCTGCACCAATGGAGGGAGTACCTAGCTGACTGAAATCACAGAACCACTCAAGTATGTCTGGCGTTGATGGATGCCATAGACAGTGCAGAAGCGGTTAAAGGCATGGAAAACTTTACAATTTAGATACAGAGATGATAGATATACTCTTGAAGTATATAACAGATTAAGACCCTGCCGTGATTAAGTACCGAAGTAAGTAATACAGACAATAAAGGCTGTAGATGTTGGGAGGAGAAGGCGATCAATGAGGGAGTGCTTCATAGAACAGTTAGCACTTGAGCTGGACTTTGAAAGTAGCACATGATTCAGATGAGCAGAGAGGAGAGCTAAGGATATAAGAGGCGAAGAAAACAGCAGAAGCAAAGCTCATGGGATGAGGAGGGCCCATCTGTGCAACAAAACAGAGAACCAGATTCTTTGGGAAAGAGCATCATCTGCATCTTTGCAGTGGAACCCCTGCTTAACTTTTATTTTGACCTGTTCTGTTAAATGTATTTTGAAAGGGGAGGGAAGAGAAGGAGGAGGGGGAAATCTGTCCCTTTAAGAAAAATCTCTCAGGTTTGAAAAAAATATGCTAGAAGCAAATAGAATTTGGAAAATATAAATGCAAGCAATTAAAGATGTAATTAATAAATGATTTGCAGTTCTAGCATTACAGAAGTGCCTTTTTCTTTCTCAAGACCAAAGCTGGACAACATATTTTCCAGAACTTATCTGGTATTTTGGACACAAGGAAAAGGCTATTTAATTCTGTTTCAGAGGTGACCAGAAGTAGACCAAGAATTTCTCCTGCACCTCTTCCAAGACAATTAGCAGCTAGGGAGAGCAACATAATATTCCACTCTGATAAGGGCTAGTAAGGCTGAAAGGTAGATGGGCGGATACAGGGAATATTCGCATGGAAAGAAGTCATGAGACCTGGGCCCATATGCTAGCAGGAGTGATAAAGAATCCTGTGACTTCAGGGAATTCATGCCCCCCTCTTAGACTTAATTTCCTCATCTGCCAAAGGAGGGGGATGAACTAGAAGAGTTTCAAGGGACACTTCAGCTCTGTGGAACTCTATGATTTACTAATCTACAAGGGCTTTTCATGCAGATCCTTTCCAAGTCCAGAAGGCTGCTATCTGCCAAGGATATAGGATAAAAGGAAAGGCTTGGACTTTAAGACTGGCTATTAGGAAGAGCTGGGGAAATATCACACCAACAGTCTTCATGTAAAAGAAAGACAAATACTAACTGCAGGTAAGAGAAGATAGGAAAGATATCACCAAAGACATCTGTGCCCAGAAAAAAAACAGGTGGGCAGCTCACTCATTGTGATCAAGGGAATGTGGAAAGACAACCTGGGTACAACATGTTAACAGGACCAGAGGAAGGCTTGCATGGACAATTTTTCGAAAGAGGTGCAAGTGAATCTCACAGGACAAGTTGTAAAGAGATGTGACCCGCCCCAGTGGAGACAGTGCCTACAATGATATCACAAACCTACTTTGTACAAGTAGTAAAATTTAAACTAACTGATTTCCCTTTTTAAACCACAATTGTATTAAACAACAGTAAAACATGAAGAAAGGAAAAGAGAAAGTCAAAGACAAGCAATGTACTATCTTTTCTAAATTGACTCATGAAAAATGACCTTTGACCAACTTACTCTCCCATAATCCATTCATAATTGATTTCTTAAAAGGCAGAGTCCATTTACACTCTAGATTAATATTGCCTGTCTACTCACTTTTTTGTTTTGTTTTGTTTTGTTTTGTTTTTGAAAGCCACCAATTGAAAAATCCCCTTGGTTGAAGTCCTTAGGCACAGCTACTCACTTTTTTCTTGAAGAATCTGAAGAAGTTTTCCTTCCAAGGCTGCCAACCGATCAGTATTTAATGAGCCAAGCTGGTATTTTGCCACGGAAGTCAGTTACATCTTACAGATGTTCTGGCCCTATTTTAGTTTTTATTTTGGTAACCTTACTTCCTCCTTGAAGTGAAAACTTCTCTTTTTAGAGTAAAAGCTCCTTTCTGTAATTCTTGATGTTAAGCAGGCCTCTCTCATTGAACTTCTCTCTAGAGTTTGACCTCTGGAACAAGCTCTAGGCTCCTGCTTTCCTCTGAGCTCCTCCTTGAAGTAACTCCCTATCCTCATGTAATAGAAGTTTATATGTATGATTAACCTGATTATAATCAAGCTCTCCAAATGGAAGACAATACTTGCAAGCTGTTTGGGTTTTTGTTTTGTTTAGTGTTTTAGGCACCAGGCATTTTGATACAGAACCAAAGACATTATTTGCAAGGTGCGATATATGTGTGTACAAATATCATGTATTGTTTATGTATGTATGTATACATATATATGTATATGGATGTGAATGCTAAATGTATGTGTATATATAGTAAATATATATACATCATGTACAAACTTAAATATTAATAACCAGAAATTTCTTTACATAAACATTTCATAGTGTTTAAATATACACGCATATATTCTTTGGAGGGGAAGAGGGTCTAGAGTTGTGATTTCATTGATATATGGAACCCTCAATAATAAAGCTTCCCCTACCAATATAGACAGGCAACTTCCACAATGTAGAGCCTTAGAGGATTGCCTAGAGTACAGATGTCAAATCGACTACTGTAAGACCACATAACTCCCAGATTAAAATGTAACTGGGAAATGTTTAACAAAATAAATAAAAATACATTACAATACAGATAATGTTAATTTCTGGTTTTCCAAGTCATTATGGAAGGAGCTAGGTGATGCAGTAGATAGACCACCAGGCCTGGAGTCAGGAAGATCTGAGTTCAAATCCAGCTTCAGACACTTACTAGCTGTGAGACCCTGGACAAGTTACTTAACGCCTATTTGCCTGTTCCTCATCTGTAAAATGGGGACACACTGGAGAAGGAAATGGCAAAGATGCTCTGGTATCTTTTCCAAGAAAACCCCAAATGGAGCCACAGAGAGTCTGAAATGGCTGAACAACAACAAAGTACAGGGGATCTGGTTTGTATGGGAGTTTGTCAGCCCCAGCGTAGAGCACTGACCGCTTAGATAACTTGCTCAGGGTCATACAGCCTGTCTGTATCAGAGGGGATTTGAACTCAGATGTTCCTGACCCAGGAGGCATCCCTCTATCTACCATGCCACATATCCTTCCAAATGATATTTATTCTATTGACTTGTTTGCTACATATTGATCACATCTTTCTGTAATCCAAATTTGATCATTAACTCTTTGCAACATTAACCATACATCCCTATCTCCCCATTGGTAGACATTTTGCTTAGAAAAAATAAAGCAGCCCTGTTGAGCATGCCTTCCAAATCTCATTGGTTTTGAACCGGACCTGCAGTCATCCCATCCCTACTCTCTATCAGTCCCTGACAATACACCAAAATCCTAGGCATTTAAGGAGAGGTATTGTTGTTGCTACTAAGTTGTTTCCAGTCATCTCTCCTTGAACCCATTTGGGGTTTTCTTGGCAGAGATACTGGAGTGGTTTGCCATTTCCTTCTCTGGCTCATTTTACAGATGAGGAAACTGAGGCAAACAGTCTTAAGTGACCTGCTCAGGGTCACCCAGCTAGTAAGTGTCTGAGGTTGGATTTGAACTCAGGAAGATGCATCCTCCTGACTCCATACCGGGCACTCTCTCTGCTTCGCCACCTCGTTGTTACCATGAAGCAATATAAAAGAACAGAAAGATGTGGATGAAAGGGTTAAGTTCACAGTTTCCAAGCACCCTTGCAGATAACTCCTGGTCTTCTACCTGCTACATACTTGCCATTGTCCTAAGTTCCTTTGACTTTAAATTTTCCTTCTCAGTCATGGCTTTGATGTTAACTAAGGTCTAGTTCCATGGCCATGGATGTGGCTTTCCAGAGTTACCCTTTTCAGCCTAGAACAGAAATGTCAAATTTGGCATCTGGAGGCCCAAAGCAGCCAGCAAAACTCCTAAGCAGGGCTGAACTAAATTAGAACCTAAATGGGAAATGTATAACGAAATAGATAAAAATACAATAGAAGAAAAACAATGTTAATTTGCTGTTCCAACTGGCCCTAGAATTTTATAGGCTGAATCTTTTGGCCAGTTTAGTCTTTGACAAAATATAGTGCCATGGCCAATAGGCCAATAGTCAATATGTAGGGGCAGAGATACATTCCTATTTGAATTTGACACCTCTAGAGCAGAAGGCTGTGATTTTCTGGCCTTTACTGTGTATGAACCTAAACACAGCCTTCTGGGTTGGTCATCATGGGTAACCTCATCCTCACCTCACTGGCCAAGGCTATTATGTCCTCCCTCTGATTCAAAAAAAAAAAACTTCTAGCAAGAAACAAATATTCCTGACTTAAGCCTTGCCTCCCTCACACTTTAAGTCTGAATGCCTTGACCTCATTCAAAGTTGCTCATTCTCTAACCCTACTTCTTGTTCCAATTGGCCACTAGAAGTGGGTTTCTTAGGCTAGATCTCTTGGCCAGTTTAGTCTTTCATGGAAAAAGTCATTCCATCTCAGTGCCATGGCCAAAGGACCCTTCCTAGGCCTATGTCCCCAAATTCTTACTTCAAAATTATTTCTTTCAGAACTAATTTGCTCCTTTGTCCTAAACCTGTGCTTCTAGCTTGACCGGCCTATTGAGCCAAGCTGGCTGATATAGCAAAACCTATCAGAGGTTAGATAGCTTTTCCTAGTCCTTAATTAGGAATCCAATCACTTTCTGACCCCAGTGTCACAAGTCATTGGCCACTTTTGATTCTTCTCCTCTTCCATACTACAGGTAAATCCTAAAGACTATGTGTTACCATAACTACTTTTGGTCAGGACCTATGATTTCATCAGTCTTAGGAACTCCCATTGTGGAGTTTCCTTTCACTGACAAACATAACTAACAAATCTTAAAGTCCTACAGAGCTGTCTAGGGTATTTAGGAGTTAGGTGACTTGCCTATGGTCCAACAGTCAATGCGCCAAAGGGTTTTCCTAACTTCTAGGGCCACCTCCTATATGCTGTCTCTCATTACCATTTTTGAAAGTGAGAATGGTTTCATTTTTCTTATTTGTATCTCCCATGTATGGCACATCATCAATGTGTAATATGTACTTGCTGAATGGTCAATTGATAAAAATAATTACAACAAAAATATTATAAATATAAAAATATCTTTATCTCTGCCTCCAAAAAATTAGTTAGTACCCAAATTGGGCTTTCTAATTCTCTTGGTTAATGTTTCTGCCCCAGGAGCTGATCCACTGAGTCAATAAGGAAAGAGCCCTAAATAGATTACTCAATTTTTTTAAAAGTATATTCTATCCATTTCTTCTTATGTTACTTGCATCTGACATTTCATTCCAGGCTTCATTAGTCCAATTATCCTTCTGAAGATCTTTGACTCAAATCTAATTACCTCAAGTTGCCCGGCCAAAAGGGAGTATCTTCCTTAAATGGACACAATTGCTTTGACCCTCAGCGCAGAAGGTTTACTTTAATTTAATTTAATTCAAAATTATTTATAGATGAACAGATCACCTTAGCCACTTCTATATTTAAAGCTGAGTGAGCTTAGGAGCAATAATGAAATAAGAAGAAACCTGAAACTCTGAGACACTGCTTATTTAAACCAGGAAAGTTTAGGCATATACCCCAAGGAGGTCAAAGGAAGTGCTATGGGAGGACAAAAAGTCCTACACAAATGAAGGAAAAGTCTCATTTATACCAAAACTCTGAGACACTGCTTATTTAAACCAGGAAAGTTTAGGCATATACCCCAAGGAGGTCAAAGGAAGTGCTATGGGAGGACAAAAAGTCCTACACAAATGAAGGAAAAGTCTCATTTATACCAAAATACACACAGCAGCCTTTTTTTGGTAACAAAGAACTGGAGATAAAATAGAAGCCCATTAACTACAAAATGGGTAAGCAAACTGTGATACATAAAGGTAATGGCAAATTACCATTCATAAAATAAATGATGAATATGAAGAATTCAGAGAAATGTAGAAAGCCACTATCGACCAAAGCAGAGAAATATAAACAGAACTAGAAAAACAACTCAATGACTGATGATAATAATTTATGTAACACTTTTAAGATTCGCAAAATGCTCTTCAAGTATCATGTCATTTTATCCTCAAAGCAACCATGGGAATCAGGGACTATCATTAACCCTCATTTTACAAATAAGGAACCTGGGGCAGCCAGTAGTTAAACGAGGCCCAGGGTCAGAAGCTGGTTAGTATCTGAGACTAGATATGGACCAAATCTTCCTTGCTCCAGGTCTAGCCCTCTATCATCTGCAACACCTAGCTAATTCTAACATTGACTACAATGATGAAAATGGGAAGAATGAAAAAACAAAAAATAATTAATGGAATGTTGCATAAGTAGAACCAAAAGCCATGGCTAAAAAAGTGTACCTTCAGAGGATTCTGGGAAGATGGCAGAGTAGGTCAGAAAATTCCAAGCTCTCAAGATTTTCCTCCACAAAAGAGATAAGAAAAATGATGAGGTCAGAGTTGGGAGAGCTGGTTCATCAAATGTAAAAGAATTCACTTAGACCTTCTTTGTAGCCATTGGGAGCTTTATTGACGCAAAAGCAGCGGGCCTGAGATTTAGCAAGGAGCTAAACAAAGGCACTGATGTAGGAAAGGGGTCAGACTTATATAGACAAAAAGCTATACAGCCTGTAGGATGATTTTAGGGTTTCTTGTGGGGGCTGGAGATTTAGGGATAGGATAAGTCTTACAAGATAAGGACACAGGTAGAGGACAGCCAATGACACAAGATAAGGGAGACCGGAAATTTTGTGACCCCAGGATGGGGGAGAGAAAGAATTCCATGGCCTAGGGCAATGGGAAGTTTGGTGGTATTTCAAGATAAGGGGAGGAGACTTCAGGGCATCAGGGAGAGAGAAACTCATCCATTAGGGCACTTTTGTATCAAGAGACTTTAAGGCTTCTCCAAGTAGGAGGACAAACCAGGGAAAAGGCAATTTAGACCTTAGGGCACTGTTTGCATCCACATCAATACCACCTTAGGGCAAACAAAGTGGGGGAGGGGGTATAAAAATAAATAAGCATATGGGCACAACTGGTCTTCCTGGGATAATTCGAGAAGTTCAGAAGAAAAATCTCAGGATGAGGTTTGGTCCCAGTGAAGAGTAAACACCTCCAGGCTAGGTCCCCCTTTAATGACAAGCTCCAAGCCCTCTGATTAGTTGTTTGAGAGGCTGCCTCTGCCCCAGCCAAAGGAACTTTTATCCCTGGGATAGTGAGGGGAGTTGGGCATCTGAGCCCAGAAAGATTGAGGGACACTCTGCTGGCAAGGAATGCACCTGAACTTAAAAGAAGACTTGACATACAAGAGCCAAGAGAAATATAAGGTACATACCAAAGACTGATAATAAGGTGTTCAATAAGGACAGACTGTTTACTTTTTCTATATGTGAAACGTTAAATGTATGTCTAAGATTATTATTAATAATCTTATTAATAAGCTCATAAGAAAGATTGGGGGTAAACCTGAGTATAGTATGAATTTAAAAGCTAGAACCATTTAGGAAAAGCTAAAAAGAGTAATTATTGTATATAAATGAGGTGCAAAAGGAAGAATTGATACAGAGGAATTAGATGGGGGAGCAGGCTTGGTAGTTCTGGTAACTACTTTCATCAGGAATGGGTTTAAGAGGGAACAATACATACATACATATATATATATATATATATATACACACATACATACATATGTGTGTATGTATGTATATTTGTATATATATATATATTTAGAAGAGTATAAACATCTTCTAAATTCAGAAGAAATAAAATGATAGGGGGTTAGGGAGCAGAGAGAGGACAAGGGAGGGATCTTTAGAGGGGAGGGTCAGAGAATAGGTAAAAGGGGGATCTACAAAGGTGTTTAGATTTTTGGCAACGGGAGGATATGGAAGGGATCCTTGGAGTGGGGGGAGGCAAGTAATAGGAGGGCAAGGTAGTGGGTAAAAGTAAAGTAGAGGAGGCAGAAGGGCTAGGAAACAAGAGCTATGCACAAACAAAAAAAGAAAGATGAGGAGTAGAATTTGTTTGGAAAAGTCTACATATGTATGTATATATGTCTATGTCTATAGCTATAGCTATAGAGAAACATATCCAAACTTAATTGTAGCCTTCTGGGGGGCTGGGCAAGGGGGCAAAAAGAACAAAGTAAAAAAAGTGCACAACAGAGAACAAAAGAAAACTTACAAAGAAGCAAAGAAAGATGGACAGTTCAACACAACATGTATTATTTATCACACAGGCTTTCTTGAAATGAAAATTTATTTTTACATATTTTTAATCCTCTCTCATGTTCTGCAATGTACATTTTTTTTTCCTACTTTATATTTAAGTTCCAATATTTAAGTTTATGATACATTTTTGTTTCTTTTTTCAATTCTGTATTTGTGTTCTGGTGTTTGAGTCTAAAATAAAAAAATTTAAAAAACAAAATGTATCTTCATTATAGACATGTAATACAACATACACTGTAGGAGAGTAAGTGATCCATTGGTTAGTTTTGTGAAACTCTTCTTTCACTCTTTTTTATTCTTTGTTTCGAAGCATCGTTCACTGGGGAAGAGAGAGGGTAATATTCAGAAATGAATGTAATGTAAAAACAGAAGTTTTTAACAAAAGTAAAATAATCTCTAAAAATGTGAAATGAACCAGGAGAATGGGTCACTGATTAAAAAGGGGGTGTATGTATTCAAAAATGAATGTTATATAAAAAAACAAAAGTTAACAAAAATAAGGATTTTTAAATGTATAAAATAAAGGGAGCGTTTAGATTTTTTTTAGAGAATCAAAATGGATAATATTAATATAAATATTCCTATTACATTTTATGAACTTCCTTCAATCAAAAAGCCAATGACAATGGAAAATTGGAAGATGAGTAAAGTTGATTGCTCATATAAGTGTATGTAGCAATCAGCATACATTTTTAGTGCAAATCAACACCCTTGTAACGTAAATGCTTCATAAGCTCAGATCTAGAATAACCTCTGTCCCAAAGCCCTTTGGTATGGGACTCTCTCCTTACTCATGGACATGAAGGCCCTATGCCATAGGATGGGTGGCATGGAGTTGATGAAGGAGGTCCAGCCTTTGCTGGTCTCTTTCAGCATTCTCTGAGTGTTCCCTTTGAGTTCTTTAAGAGATAGTCTCCCTTGAGTCCTCCTTGGGTACTCTTCAGGACTGGGGGCTCCAAGCATTTGATCCTTTTTGGGGCTTCTAGCTTCAAAAGAGAAGACAGAAGAGACCAACCCCACTTCAGGTTGCTAAAGAAAAAGACTCTGGGGAGACATGAGAGTAGCTGGCAGTCTCCATCACATCCCTATTTCTAGCTTGCTACTCTAGAGACTGTGGGGAATTTCTCCTTGGATGAGATTAAGAACCATCTCTCTTGGTTAAACTGAGTTATTTTATCTCATTCTCAATGGGAGAACTTATTCACTTTGTATTGTCTGGTACATATTCTCCTATACATACCTTCTCTGATTTTCTGTTTTGCTACCAATTTGAATAAATGGGTTTCTTTGCTATTTTCTATGTGTTTTTATTGTGGATATGGTATCTGATGGTAAAGGGGTCCAGCTTTGGATATAGAGCTTGGGGTCCTCCTTCCTCCCTACAAATGACAAAGTGATTAATACTTAGATGGAACCTGGTCATATCCCCTAGACCAGGAGTGGGGAAGCTATGGCCTTGAGACCACATGGTTTTGTTCTGTGAAGTTTGGATTCAGTCAAAGGGTCATACCTGAGGCCTTAGAGGGCCACATGTAGCCTCCATGCTACAGGTTCCCCACTCCTGTCCTAGACTATAGTTAAGGAAATAGATATGCTTCTACCCCAGCATCCCCTCTCTCAGATATCAGAGTGGCCTCCAGCCCCTACCTCCTGCTTTCCCTCCTGGAAAGAATGAAAGTCTCCCTTGGAAAAGTGTGGGAAGAGAAGACACTGGAATTATCCATTCTGCCTCCCTTTCAGCCACATAAAGAATGATAAGTGATTGTATTATTACTTGGACCTCTACAGGGGTGGGACCTTCCACTACTATGCGACACTTATATCCAGTTTTCTCAAAGCAAAACATATAAATATGTTGGGCTTAGGTAGGCATAACTTATCACGTACTATCTACTTCAGTTTTTCTGCCTGCAAAATGATATCATTCAGTGAAAGGCAACGTGAATATATTTAGCATTTCTTGATATCTTTAGCTAATTTACTTAATCACCCATGAAAGCTGTCAACTTAATAAATGCTTATTGAATGAATGTTGAATGATTTATGCCCAGTTCACATATTTGGAAATTTGAGAACCATGCAATTAAGTGACTTGGCCTTTTCAAAATGACAAGAGATGGGAAATGCCATGTAGTTCCAAGTTCCTGTATTATGAATTGTTAAGATAAGAGACATAATGATTTTTCCTTTACCTGAAACTATATTCCTATATCATCTGTAAAGAAGTCTTGCCATCTGCCATTTTAAATGTTCTATAAAACTGCTTGTCTCTACTGCTTTGGTTAATGAAAAGAAAATACCATTTTATTCTTCGTGGATTTTGACAGATTTGGTGTCTCTCCCTCCTATTATTTTTACTTGTCAACATAGCAGGCTTCAGAGTGTTGCCTATTTTGACAAATCATTTTGAGCATGATAGGCCTGGATTTTTTATGTTTCTTTTTTTTTAAAAAAAGTGTTAATGATGTGTTTTAAGATTACAAACATTTACAGATTTCCCTCATTTCATGAGAAGGCCTTGTAAAGAAAGAAAAACTAAAACTACACTGACCTCATTTGAAAGTTCATACAGTATTTCACAGACAGCACCCTCCCTACCTCTCTTTTTTTTAAAAAAAAGAGAGAAATTTATTTTCTCTCCCTCCCACCCTATCTCGTTGAAAAGACAAACAAGTTCTTTGTAACAAACATGCACACTCGTGCATATACATACATGGCTTCAATTGTAATCTCTCTAACCTACTGGTTGTGTGATACATGGAAAATCATTTAACTTCTTAACATATTAGGCAAATTTCTAATGTTACTATTTGCCAGACACTGTGCTAAGAGCTAAGAGGAGCAATCAGGAGGCTTTAATGCAGAATATAAAGTCTGAGCCATATGTTAAAGGAAGAAGGACTCTATGAGGTAGAGGTAAAGAGAGAATGCATGCCAGGCATGGGAAGACAGCCAGAGTAAAGACATAGAGATGGAGCATGTGGCATCATAATTGGGAAAAGAAAAGCCAGTTTTACTTGATCTCAGAATGCAGGAGAGCAAGTAACATTCAAAGAGGCTGGAAAGAGAGGTTAGGGCTAGGTTTGTATAAGGCTTTAAAAATAAAAGAGAAGAGTTTATTTTATCCTAGAAGGAACAGGAAGGATATGACTTGGTTGATTAAATGGCATAGTCAGAATTGTGCTTAAGGAAAAGGTAAGAAAACTCTGGCAGCAGTGTGTAGGGTGGACTAGGGCAGTGAGGCATGAAGCAAGAGGGCCACTTGTGAGGCTACTGTAATAATCTAGGCTAGAAGTGACAAGGGTGTGAACTAAGGTGGTAGTTGTGAGAGTAGAGACAAGGGGTAAAATGCAACAGATGTTGGCAATGTGGAAGTGGAAAGATTTTGCAACCGATTGTATATATGTGGTAAGGGACAGTCAGGAGTGCAGGATAATGCTGAGACTACAAATTTGAGACACTGAAAGGATAGGGGTGCCTTTAACAGAAATAGGGAATTTCAGAAAAGGAGAAGGCTTATAGAGAAAGATAATGAGTTCAATTTTAGAAGAGAAAGAAAATAAGTTCAATCTTAGATGTGTTTGGTTTACACTGTGTATAGGACATCTGGTTTTAAATGTCCAATAGACAGCTGTTGGTCTGGGGTTGTTGACCCAGGAGAGAGACTAGGACTGGCTATGGAGATCTATAAGTCCCTTTCATAGAGATGAGGGCTAAACCCACGAAAACTAAGAAAGGTTGCCAAGAAAAAATATAGAGGGAGAAGAGAAAAGGGCCTACCACAGAACCTTGGGGAACACCCACAGTTAGAAAGTGTTATGTGAATGATGAGCAAGTAAAGAATGCCCAGAAGTTATAGAGAAAGTGCATTTCATAGATAATAGAAAGTTACTGGAGTTATTTTTTAGCTTATTTTATTTTTAATTTATAGAATAAAACATTTGCATTGTATTGTATAATAAAATGATGATTGCACATCAAACTGTAAATCTATTATTTACAACTTGATATTCCTTTAAAGTATATAATAAAATTATCATGTAAATTTTTTTTCTTCCTTTTTTTCTCCCTCTCCACCCCCTCAACCTAGAAATGGCTACAAGTAGGTATATGTATGTAAAATTATTCTATACATACTTCCATTTATCAGTTCTTTCTCTGAGTACAGATAGCATCTTTCTTCCTATGTCCTTCAGAGTTAATTTGGGTATTTGTAATAGTCAAAATGACTCAGTTGCTCAAAGTTGTTCTTAAAATAATACTGTTGTTACCATGTACAATGTTCTCTTGCTTCTACTTGTCATGCAAGGCTTTCCCTGTTTTTCTATGATCACTGAGCTCATCATCTCTTATAGCACATAGTATTCCATCATGATCATGCATCACAACTTGTTCAGACATTCCCCAATTGATGGACATCCCTGCAATTTCCAGTTCTTTACTGGAAGTTTTTTTTGGGGAGGAAAGTGAAAAGGTTAGAACCTCTGCATTAGGAAGACTACTTTGGGTGAGGTGTGTGGGGTAGATTAGAAGAGGGAAGATTGGAAGTATGGAAACCAGTCAGGGAACTACTGCAAAAGTCTAAGAAAATGGACCTGGACAACATAGTGTGAAAGCCTTGGTAGTAGACCCGTGCTTTCCCATTCATACCCCATGTGAGGTTTGCAAGCCTTCTCTAGCTCCGTTGACATTGTGTGAATACAAGAGATATATGCAGGCTACTTGTCAATTACAGCTCACTTTATCTATATATGTAACTCATCTCCCTTTTCATCCAAAACGTCATTATAAGGATACCCTTTCTGCTACTTATCCTGTCAAATTCTTCCTTAGTAATATGTTGAACCCCACTCACACCTTTGATGAGCTTCTCCACTACCTTTTGGGTGACCTTTAGGTGACCTTCTCAGAGAGTGTCATGATTTGCTGTCATATACCACCAGAAGAATATTTTTAAATGGCCTTTTATTTCATGAAGAAACTTGGGGTCATTAAAAGCACTGTCTAATTTCCCCAAAGCAAAATCATCTGTTTTCTTTCTCCTGTAAGAATCTGGTCCCAGTTCACTGTCAATCCTCCCTACTTGTCCAAGGGCTAATAACCCATCTCTAAGGGTTATCCATCAAATTTTACAAGTACTGGAAACACTGAGACAAAATGAAAGACAGGCCCTGCTTTCAAGGAGTTTATATTCTTCAGGGCAATTGAACATCATGTCTTCTCAATTTTATTCTTTCTTCTAATCTGATATTGATTTTTATCTCTGTATGACCACATCAAAGATTTTGACTCTATAATGACACACACCAGATTTAGAATGGAAACCCATGCTTGTAATAATGAACTATTTCCTATCCACTAAAATATAAACAACTTTTTATTGGAATCTATAGGTTCTTATGTTTCGACTTGCTTCTTAAAGAACATATTAATGGTCTATAGATATGAAATTTCTATATGGGCAACAAGCCTTTGGCCTCTGTTGTTTCTTACTCTTAAACCATGTTTTCCAACCTCATTGTTTTACCATCCTCCAAATGCCCAAGCCTTGGTTCTAAATTTATCAGAGCATCCAAGTGTCCATTGTTTTAATTTATATGGTCTTCCTGAATTGCTTACTGAATCTCTTTACCCCATCTTCCTCTTCAACAGATGTTAGCTTTTAAGGTCCAAATGTCTATATACAAATGCCCAAAGTTTAGGTAACAAGCAAGATGAACTAAACGTCCTAACAGAAAGACACAAATATAACCTCTGGGATAACACAAAATCTCAGTGGATCAGTCACGAGACTTGGTGTTGAGTCATAAAACCCATGAATAGAATGTGCAGTTTGATGGGTAGGTTTAATTCAAAGAGAGTAGATCCATAAAACCCAAAGTGAAGAAGCACTATATACTAAGAGGGTATGTTCCCACCATTTACTGATCACTTAGCATGTACAAGACGCTATACCAGGAATCGTGTATCTCTAATCCTTACCACTGTCAGGTTAATTTTCCAAAAGCACATCTATGATCAAGTAATCCCCCACTCAAAATCTCTGACATCTTGTCATCTCCCCTCCAAGTTGTGAAGCACCATGAATGTGAGGTAGAAGAGACAGAACTTCACTTGAGAGTCAGTGAAGATGTTTTAGCAGAGAAGTAGCAATTTCAGATGTATACTTAACAATTATTCGACTATTATAATTTGGTTGGGAGAATCAAAATGAAGTAAGAGATGTCAATGCACTTTGAAAAATTGAAAGTATTACATGAATGCAAAGTAGAACTATAACTATTGGAGAAAAGGACAGATTGATGCTCCTCACTGAATAGATTTAGATATCCTCTCTCCTGGCTAAAGTTCCCAACAAGCACAAAAGTATGAGGCAAAGCACAAAGTGAGCATTCCAATTCAGCCTTGTAGCTTTGAAATGCCATTATGTTATTAAAAGTGATAAATGGCTTGTAAAATAAATAGACCCTCTTGTTTTTTCCCTTCCTAGTCATTCTCAACTTCTTTCCCTTAAATTAGGTTAAGAGATAGCAAGCATTTGCCTAAAGAGTCTAATGCGCGTCCAGATTTATGGAGAAAAATAAATCATAATGTGACAGTGAGGAGTATTTGGATTGAATTTTATATCTGATTTCATTCAGGTTTGGGTCATATGAACCGGCATTTGTCATTTTGTTGTTGTTCGTTCTGAACCAGTACTTATTTTCACAGTTGCCCAAATACAGTAAAAATCTACCCAAAATGTGATACATTAGCTATGTAAAAACACCACAAGAGAGAAATAATCCCTTTCCTTTATCTCAGGCTTGTCAGTTGACAAAGTGTTTTTATGTCCATTATCTCATTTGCCTTGCCATATAGGAAGGAAATCTATTCTTTAGCCTAAGTTATTGATCACTACCAGGCCTAGGGGAGATACAGCCTTCTGTTAGTGTTTGGCTATTTTCCCAACACATCCTCTCCTTCTCAAAGGCTATGTTCCCTGTTTTCATGGATGTGATAATAAATGTTTAAAAACTGGCTTGCTGGAAAAATATATGGAAGATACATTTTTAGATATTAAGCTTTTTCCATCACTTTTTTAAGTCTGGGGCAGCTAGATGGCGGAGTGGATAGACACTGGTCTCAGAGTGAGGAAGACTCATCTTTCTGAGTTCAAATCTGGCCTCAGACACTTACTAGCTGTGTGATCCTGGGCAAATTGCTACATCCTGTTTTCCTCAGTTTCCTCATTTGTAAAATGAGCTGGAGAAGGAAATGGCAAACCCCTGCCAAGAAAACCTCAAATGGCATCACAAAGAGTTGGACACAACTGAAAGGACTAAATTTCTTAAATCTAGTTTATCAATGAAACAATAAATTAAGCCATGATTCACAGTGCATGCTGACTTCCAAGGTATAAATCTAACACTGAAATTTTAACAATTGGTATGAGCCGATTCCAGCATATCCCAGCATCTGTATCTATATCTATATCTATATCTATATCTGTATCTATATCTGTATCTATATCTATCTATACATACATACATATATTGATGTTTTGTATTTATATTTTTTTAATAAAATGAATTTTTAATCCTCAGTCTCTAAAACCACGTAATGAGACATACATTTTTGGTCATGGCTTATGCAGGAATTTATTTAGCTAGTTTTAAGATATTTGTTAGGAATACTTTTTCTTGTTTAATTGTTCGATGGGGGGAATAGAAAGGAACATTTGTTAAATGAAAAAAATAAAATTTAAAAACCAAAGATAAAATTAAAATGTATTTTGTTTTAAGATGATTACTATACTCTTGGTCATACCATAATTTATTTTAAAAGAAAAACAAAAAACTACATATCGTTGACAATCACAATTTTAAGTCTATTCCTGGGCTCTGCCTTCAACCATCATATAAAAGAATTTGATTGTAATCCAAAACCATGATCTCTTCCATAATCATTCTCACAGGCGGTGCCTTTATCCTATTGTGGCTTAAAAAAAAACTTTCTTATTTTTTTGAATGACACCAGGGAGAGATCTGAACATATCGCTCCCAAAAGGAGTGAAGGATACTCACTGACTGTCCAATTAATGTTTACAACTTAACTCAGCATGATTCATGGTTGTGGTATTACAGAAGAAGGCAAGAAAGCAAATCACATCTATAGTTTCCACAACAACCATTTTTTTCCAGGAAAACTGGATTCCCCTAAATAATTTAATTTTTCTTTCCCATTTAACAAACATCCCGCAAATAACAATTCAAAGCGCTTGTCTCTTTTGGAGGGCTTTAGATTCTTGGCTTCCAGTTACGGAATTTTCCTGGATCTTCCATGCCCTTCCCACCCTCCAACACACACACACACACATACACACTCCATCTGCCTCCCCTTCCCCCCTCTTTCCCTCTCCCTCCCTCCCTCCCTCCCTTCTCTTTCCATTCCCTTCACCTCCCAAGGCCCTCCCTTCTGTCAGTGCTGACATACTGAAGTCACCATGGCCGCACTATTTGTTGATCGATTTTGGCAGATGGAATCAAAAGAAATAGAAGTTGTTCATGCAGTCTGTATCTTTTTGTGTTGCTATATAATAACAAACATATTGTACACTAGAAGGACATGGCTTTCTGCCTAGACAATCCCTCACTGCCTTGTTGGTTCTGATACATTTGTTGAGAATGACACTTAATTTTTTCATCTGTGATTCCTTTAATTAAAGTCACTAATACCCAGGCAGTAAAAGTTGGCGATGCCCTCAGCATCCTCTGAGATGCCTCCTTTGAGAGGCAATCTGCTGCTGCATAATGATGGAGGGACAGCAATTCAGTCATGCCTAAGAGTATCTCCACTCCACAGAATACTGACAAAAAGAAAAAAAACAAAAAGGTAGGAAGGAAGGGAAAAAATGGAATAACATAGAATTCCAAGGAGAAATAATAGCCAAGATTACAATAACCTCTGGCCTCTAAGACTTCAATTTGAATGCCTTGCTCTAGACACAGTACACTGGCATCACAAAAGAGCGACTGTGCTGTGCAAATCCTATGGACAGCTTTTACCAGTGAAGGACTAATGTCATAAATGTAAAATTTAAGAGACCCTCAAGCCACTGGCATTTTGAAATATGCTTTGCTATATTTATTTTTTTAAAAAGATTAAAAATAACATACTGAACTATATGTCTAGTTAGGTGGCACAGTGGATAAGGTGCTGAGCCTGGAGACAGGAAGACCTGAGTTCAAATCTAGCCTCAGACACTTAACCAGCTATGTGACCCTGGGCAAGTAATTTCACATCTTCCTTCCTCAGTTCCCTCAGCTGTAAAATGGATATCATAATAGCATCTACCTCCCAGGGATGCTGTGAGGATCAAATGAGGTAATATTTGCAAAGCACTTAGCACACTGCCGGCCACCCAGTAGGTGATTTATAAATACGTATTCTCTTCCCTTCTACTTCTATTTGTCCATCTTTTTGCTTCCTCATGTATAGGAAAAATTATTTAAATCATTTTCTGTCTCTAATAAGATATGGGAAACTTTGTGGTACAGTGAAAGGATGTTGTATTTGGAGTTAGAAGATCTTGGAATGAACCCTGGTTCTGCACTTGCCACCCATAACACCAAAGACAAGCCAAGTCACCTTCCTCATCCAGGAAGTTCATTTCCTCATTTCTAGATGCAGTAGATGGAATATTGAACCTGACACTTGTTATATGTGTATGTCTTTATGTCAATCACTTACCCTTTTTATCACCTCACCTGGAAAATGGGTAACCATCTACCTCCCAGAGTTATGAGGATCAAATGAGACTTGCGAAACTTAAAGAGTCATGTAAATGCTCATTATTAATAGTATTATTGTTATTATTATTTGTTAATTTGAGGGAAGAGAAGAGAGGTTAGATGATTATCAAGAGTCCTGATTTGCCTAGAATTGTCATTTCTTAAATGTCAGTGAAAAAAGGAGGAGAATGAAAAAAAAGAAAGAAAAGAATTCATCCTTTCTTCAGGACATTCCTGTGTGAGAGCTTCCTAAGAGCTTAAATCATTGAGAAATGGCTTTATTCATGGGACCATAGGCTTATGCAACAAAATGATGCTGACATTCATTTATCTACTGATTAGGGGTCTACTATGCACCAGGCACTACACTAAACGTTGATTGATTCTGGAACAGGTGAGAGCTCAGAAATGCCTCCTTCTGAGTCCTTGTCGTACCGCTAGCTCACTGATTTATCACCTAACCGTTTTGATAACTAACCAGACTGTCAAGTATATCACTCCAGACATACTTGGAGAATTGTGGGTGGATTAGTAATATACTAAAAAATTTAAATTTAGACATTCTTGACAGCTTCACATTTAAATCTGTAGCCTAATATTTCAGTCATATCATTTTAAGGCCTTTGTTCTTCTTGAGCTTACTCTAGGATGTTTTATTTAAGGACACTGGGGGGAAAAAGAGAACCAGAAAACACTAGTTACAAATATTATCCCAATTTTAAAGTCATCCTGTGGTAATTCCTTGTCTAATGTGATTACGTGTCTATTTCTGCTTCTCTATGATACACTAATCTGTTTTATAAATATGTTTCATCGTCCATTTGACCCTGGGGTGGTCTGAGTCAAGGGCTACAGTAGCCTAGCCCCCCGTATTCTGCATTGGTCAGATGACACCTGGAATCAATATTGCACCCACTTGTTTGGGCTACATGTCATCAACACTGGAAGTGATATTTACAGAATACTTAACCATTTAAAAAGCATTTTTTCTCTCAATAACCCTGTGATTCAAGAAATGGATTATTACTTCCCCTACTTCACAGATGAGAAAATTGAGCCTCAGAGAAATTGGCACTTACATATTATCATTTGTCTACCAAGTAGCTGACACAGGACCTGGACTCATGTCTTCTGATACCACATTCAGTGTCTTTTCTACAATAACACTCTGCTTAGGCAGAGGGGATCTTTCAGAGCTATTGTAAAGGAGAATGTCTACACTTGTGGGAAGTTGAAACACATGAACACTATGGTCTCTTTCCAAGTAAAAGATTCTATGATTCTCTGTCACTGGCATCCTTTCCAATTCAAACATCGTATTTTTCTCATGTTATTGACAACTTTTGTGCCACCTGTTCCCCTACCATAAGTCACATGCCTTTTCTCATCCTCTATCAAAATCCAGTAGTATATCCTTCATTTGTACTGAGGCATAAGCACTGATAATACTTCTTATCCTTCTCCCCAGGCTTTTATTTTTACCAGGGAAAGGAACATTCATACCAATGGTGAAGAGCTAGTAACTACCAATTTTTAAGAAACCAAGCCATGGGTAGGAAAAGACAATGGTGTAGCTACAGGGCACTTTTGTCCCCTGAATCCCAAGCAGTTGTGCCTATTCTTCTCATCTTGGACAAGCTGATGTACATCCAGAGGATAAAGAAGGGGCTTAAAACTATCATTCTGTAGGAGAATTAGCTGAAAAAAAGAGCTGGCAATGTCTAATTTGAAAAAGCTAACAGAGACCTCCTTACTGCCTCCAGCCATTTGGGGTAATGGGAAGTCAGAGGACTTTCAAATCTGGGCTCTCCTATGTCTCACCCATCTGGGGTCTTCAGCAAGCTTCCTAACTTCTCTGAGTCTCAGTTCCTTTATCTGCAAATTTATGAACTTAGTAGCTATCAAATGGTCAGGAAATGTCTGAATGAACAGTAGCATATGAATGTTACGAAAGGATAAAAAGAGAGAATATTTATAAAACATTTTACAAACCTCAAAATGCTATGTCAATACTAGATATTGTCATTTCATTGTGAAATATCTTTATTCCATAAGAAATATGTTTGTCATTACAAGGAACACCAAGAAATATAGAAAGACATATAAAGTGATACAGAATGAAGAAAGTACAATTGGAAGACCGATATCAACGTTAATTATAACTCTGTAAATAATAGCAACGGTGATAAAATCTAGAAAATATATTAAATTTAGAAAAATATTTTCAATAAAGTCTAGAAAATATATATTAAAATATATAAAATGAAAGGGGAAGATAGAACATATAAATATTTAGGAGGTATATGATATTCCATTGTTCAAGTTGACTTTCGTATTGTGTTAAAGTAGAAGTAATAGAATTTCATGATTTCATTTACAATCCCTTTGTTGATTTTCTGTGTATTTGAAGGTTGGTACTGTTGGGTGATAGTTATCAGGTTCACAATAAAAATTATTTTTACAAAAACTATAATAATCACACGTGCCTATGCATGTTAGCATGGATTTTTTCTTTTTTTTTCTTTTTCTTTTTTCTTTTTTTGCTTCCATCCTTTTATTGCTGACATCCAAGAAATGATAATTCCAGGCAAATTAGTATTAATAACAATCAGAGCTGTATAACAGGATGACAAATACTTTAATTCCCATTTTAGAGATGAGAAACCTGGATCGGACTGGTTAAAGTGAATTGGAGCAGGGCAGCTAGGTGGCACAGTGGATAGAGGACTAGCCTTGGAGTCAGTAGGACCACTTCTAGGGTTGTGTCCCAAAGAGATCACACAAGGGGGAAAAGGACCCATATGTACAAAAATATTTATAGCGGCCCTTTTTGTAGTAGCTAAGAATTGGAAATCAAGGGGATGCCCATCAATTGAGGAATGGCTGAACAAGTTGTAGAGTATGAAGGTAATGGAATACTATTGTAGTAAGAAATGGGGATGATACGGACTTCATAACAACCTGGAAAAACCTATATGACATAATGCTGAGTGAGCAGTGCAGAGCCAGGAGAACATTATACACAACCACAGATATATAGATTCTGTGAGAACTAACCCTGACAGACTTGGCTCTTCTCAGCAACACAAGGTGCAGGCACAACTCCAAAGGACTCATGATGGAGAATGCTCTCTATATCCAGAGAAAGAACTATGAAGTATGAATGCAAGTTGAGGCACACTTTATGCTCTCACCTTTTTTCCCTTTTTTTCTCTCTTTTGTTTTTGTTTTTGGGCTTTTTGTGGTTCTGTTTCTTCTTTCTCATGATTCATTCCATTGGCCATAATTCTTCTTCACAACTTGACTAGTGTATAAATAAGGTCAATGTGAAGTTATACATAGAAGATATATCGGATTCCATGCCATCTTGGGGAGGGAGAGGGGAGGAGGAGAAGAAAATCTGGAACTCATAGTTATGTAGAACGGAGTGTTGTAGGACTGAGTATCGTAAACTAAAAATAAAAAAAATTTAAAAAGAAAAAAAAGAAATAATTTCTACCAATCATAGTCATCCAGAAGCTGAATAGCTTCCTCAGGAATTCTTGGACTACCTCTTATGGGTAGTCTAAGCTAAGCTTGAACCTTGAAGCTAAGGTTGATAGCACACTTGTCGAGGGTACTGTAGAGGGTTTCTTTTTTTGGGTATCCATTGGACTATGGCTTCTGAGATTCTTCTCAAAGAAGAAATTCTGTGATCATACCCTGCTCTCAGTTAGTCTGAATATGGCTTCTAAAATCAAATTCCTCAAATGCTAATGCCCATTGAACAATTCATTCAACTGTATTTCTAATTATTTTCTAGTGCAGTCCCCCTATTACAGCTAACATAGAAGCTTACCACCATACTGTATTTCCATCTCTAAGTCTTAATATACTCCATTTTATTCCACCTGAAAAATCCATTCTGCTCTACTCCATTAATCCATGACCCTCATTTCCTTTAAAATTTGGCTTGCTGGGAGGTGCAGCCATGATAGTGGAGAAAAGCCAGAAAGTTGCCTGATCTCTTCCCAATTTCCCTCAGAAACAATATTAAATTAAACCTCTAAACAGATTCTGAAGCAACAAAACCCACAAACAGACAGAGTGAAAAGGTTTTCCAACTTAAGATAACTTAGAATGACTGCAGGAAAGGTCTTTCTCATTTAGATAAAAGAGGAGCACAGAGCAGCATCAGGGCAAGCCAGAAGGAGGCTCTTAGCCACAGCACAGACCAGCAACCAAGGCCCCTCAGTCCTGGCTCAGGAGACAAGTAGAGCAGCAGGCCAGCTGTGAGGCCTCCATCCCCAGTGCAAAAGGCAAATTGCAAGCCCAAGAACCCCAGCACAACAGGCATGACTGGGCTGGGCTACCCCAGTGAAGTGAGCAAGCCACAAGAACCTGAGGTCCAAGCATGGAGAATCAGTGACCAGGCCCCTGGCCCCCAGCACAAGAAGCTTGGGACAGTGCTCCCTGTGCCCCAGGAGCAAGGGTCAACTTTTAAAAATGAGGAAAAAGCCTAAAAGAGCCCTGGCCATAGAAAGCTACTGTGGTGAAGGGGAAGATCAAAATACAAACTCAGAAGAGGACAACAATGTCAAAATGCCTACATATAAAACTTCAAGGGAGAATATGAATTGTTCTCAAGCCCAAAAAGTTCTTTGGAAGAGCTCAAAAAAGGATTTTAAAAATTAAGTAAGAGAAGTAAAAGAAAAAATGGGAAAAGAAATGAGAGTTATTGCAGAAGAATTGTGGGGGGGGGCGGAAATAGTCAACAGCTTGGAAAGGGAAGCACAAAAACTGACTGAAGAAAACAACTCCTTAAAAAGTAGAATTGGCCAAATGGGAAAAAATCCACTGAAGAAAACAACGTCTTTAAAAATAGAATTTGCCAAATGGAAAAGGAGATATAAAAGCTAACTGAAGAAAACAGTTTCTTAAAAATTAGAATTGGGCAAATGGAAGCTAATGACTCTATAAGACATCAAGAATCAGTCAAACAAAATCAAAAGAAGGAAAAAATAGAAGAAATTGTAAAATACCTCATTGGACAAACAAATGACCTGAAAAACAGATCCAGAAGAGATAATTTAAGGATTATTAGACTATTTGAAAGCTATGATCAAAAAAAAAGAGCTGGACAGCATCTTTCAAGAAATTATCAAGGAAAACTGAACTGATATTCTAGAACAAGAGGGTAAAATAATGATTGAAAGAATCCACCAATCATCTCCTGAAAGAGATACCAAAATGAAAACTCTAAGGAATATTGTAGCCAAATTCCAGAATTACCAGGTTAAGAGAGTAAATACTGCAAGCAACCAGGAGGAAAAAAGTCAAACATTAAGGAGCCACAGTCAGTATTACCCAGGACTTATGGCAGCTTCTATATTAAACTATTGGAGGGCTTGGAATATGATCTTCTGGAAGGCAAAGGAGCTTGGATTACAACCAAGAATCAACTACCTAGCAAAATTGAGCATAATCTTTCAGGGAAAAGATGGAAAATCAATGAAATAGGGGACTTTAAAACTTCTCTTATGAAAAGACCAGAGCTGAACAGAAAGTTCAGTCTTCAAATACAAGACTCAAGAGAAACACAAAAAGGTCAACGGGAAAGGAAAAAAAAACATGTTGTTCAATAAGATTAAACTGTTTACATCCCCACACAGGAAGATGATATTTGTAATTCTTAAAAACCATATCTATTAGAACAGTTAGAAGGAGTACACATAGACAAAGGGTTTAGGTATAATTTGACTTTGATGTGATTATATAAAAAATTAAGGAGTGAAGAAAAGGATTGCACTTGGAGAAGAGGAAAGAGGGAAGCAGAATAGGGTAAATTACATCACATGAAGAGGCAGAAAAGACCCATTACAGTAGAAGGAGAGAAACAAGGTGGTGAACATTGTTTGAACCTTACTCTCATCAGATTTCACTCAAAGAGAGAATAACAAACACACTCAGTTGTGCAGAGAAATTTATCTCACTCTATAGGGAAATAGAAGGAAAAAGGGAAAAGAAAATGGAAGGAGGGGCTGATAGAAGGAAGTCAGAAGTATAAGGTGAAAGAAAAGGAGGGGGAGCTGACAGAAGGGAGGGCAGATTGAGGGAGGTGGTGGCCAGAAGCAAAACACTGGTGAGGAGGTGCAGGGTGAAAAGAGAGGAAAAAGTATAAATAGGGGGAAAAGAGGATGGAGGAAAATACTCAGTAATCATAATTGTGAATGTTAGTGGCATGAACTCTTCCATAAAACAGAAGCAGATAGCAGAGTGAATCAAAAATTAGAATCTTACAATAATATGTTGTTTACAAGAAACATATCTGAAGCAGGGAGGTACACACAAAGTAAAGGTAAAAGGCTGGAGCAAAATATATTATGCTTCAGCTGAAGTAAAGAAAAGCAAGGGTAGCAACCCTGATCTCAGACAAAGCAAAAGCAAAAATAGATCTAATTAAAAGAGATAAAGAAGGACACTACATCTTGCTGAAATGTACCATAGAAAATTAAGTAATAGCAATACTAAGCATATATGCACCAAGTGGTATAGCATGCAAATTCTTAAAGAAGAAGTTAAGTGATTTACAGGAAGAAACAGACAGCAAAACTATGCTAGTGGGAGACCTGAACCTCCTTCCCTCAGAGCTAGATAAATCTAACCACAAAATGAACATGAAAGAAGATAAGGAGATGAACAGAATTTTAGGAAAGTCAGATATGATAGATCTCTGGAGAAAAATGAATGGGGAGAGAAAGGAATATAATGTTTTCTCAGTGGCACATGTCACTCACGTAAAAAATGACCATGTATTAGGGCATAAAAAATGTCACAACCATACGCAGAAAGGTAGAAATATTAAATGCATCCTTTTCAAATCATGATTCAATAAAAATTATGTGTAATAAAGGACCAGACTAAAACTTCACTGGAAACTAAGTAATTTAATCCTAAAGAATGGGTAGATCAGATCATAAAAACAATCAATAATTTCATCAAAGAGAATGATGATAATAAGGCAACTTACCAAAATTTTTGGGATGCAGCCAAAGCAATTCTTAGGGGAAATTTTACATCTCTCAATGCTTATATGAATAAAATAGAGAAAGAGGAGATCAATGAATTGGTCATGCAGTTAAAAAAGCTAGGAAAAAAAACAAATTAAAAATCCTCAATTAAATACCAAATTAGAAATTCTAAAAATCAAAGGAGAGATTGATAAAATTGAATATAAGAAAATGACTTAAGTCATAAATAAAACTGAGAGATGGTTTTATGAAAAAACAATAAAATAGATAAACCTTTGGTTAATTTGATGTAAAGAAAGAAAGAAGAAAATCAAATTACTAGTATCAAAAATGAAAAGGCTGAATTCACTACCAATGAAGAGAAAATCAAAGCAATAATTAACAGCTATTTTGGCCAGCTATATGCAAATAAATCTGACAATAGGAGTTAAATGAATGAAAATTTCCAAAAATACAAATTGCCCAGATTAACAGAAGAGGAAATAAAATACTTAAATAATCTCATCAATGAACTCCCTGAGAAAAAATCTCCAGGGTCAGATGGATTTACAAGTGAATTCTACCACACATTTAAAAAACGATTAATTCCAATACTATATTAAACTGTTTGGAAAAAATGGGTGAAAAAGAGTCCTACCAAATTCCTTTTTATGACATAAATACAATGCTAATGCCTAAACCAGGAAGAACCAAAACAGAGAAAGAAAATTATAGACCAATTTCCCTAATGAATATTGGGGCAAAACTTTTAAATAAAATATTAGCAAAGATATTACAACAATTTATTGTGAGGATAATACACTATGACCATGTGGGATTTATACCAGGAATGCAGAACTGGTTCAATATTGGGAAAACTATCAGCATAATTGACCACATCAGTAACAAAACTAACAGAAATCATATGATTATCTCAATAGATGCAGAAAAAGCTTTTGATGAAATACAGAACCCATTCCTATTAAAAACACTATAGGCCATAGGAATAAATGGAGCTTTCCTTAAAATGATAAACAGTATCTATCTCAAACCATAGCAAGCATTATATGTAATGGGGATAAGCTAGAAGCATTCCCAATAATATGAGGGGTGAAACAAGTATGTCCATTATTACCACTATTATCCAGTATTGTAGTAGAAATGTTATCTTTAGCTATAAGAGAAGAAAAAAATTGAAGAAATTAGATTAATAGGCAATGAGAAAATAAAACTATCACTCTTTGCAGATGATATAATGGTATATTTAGAGAATCCTAGAGTATCAACTAAAAAATTAATTGAAACAATGAACAACTTTAGCAAAGTTGTGGGATGCAAAGTAAATCCATATAAATAATCAGCATTTCTATATATTACCAACAGCAAGAGATAGAGAAATATCATTTAAAATAACTATAGAAAACATAAAATATTTGGGAGTCTTTCTGCCAAGACAAACCCGGAAATTATATGAACACAATTACAAAACACTTTTCACACAAATAAAGTCAGATCTAAACAATTGGAAAAATATCAGTTGCTTGTGGGTAGGCTGAACTAACATAATAAAAATGACAATTCTGGCTAAATTAATTTACTTATTCAATGCCATACCATTCAAACTGCCACAGACTATTTTATAGAGCTGGAAAAAATAATAACAAAATTCACCTGGAAGAACAAAACATCAAGAATAACAAGGGAATTAATGGGGGGGGGGAAATGCAAAGGCAGGTGGCCTAGTCATACTATATCTAAAACTATCTTATAAAGCACCAATAATCAAAGCTATTTGGTACTGGCTAAGAAATAGAGTAGTGGATCAGTGGAATAGGTTAGGTAGACAAGATACAGTAGTAAATGGCTACAGTAATCTACTATTTGATAAACCCAAAGACACCAGCTTCTGGGATAAGAACTCACCATCTGACAAAAACTACTGGGAAAATGGGAAAACAGTATGTCAGAAACTAGGCATAGAACAACATCTCACACCCTATATAAAGATAAAATGGAAATGGGTAGGAGATTTAGAAATAAAGGATGATACCATAAACAAATTAGAAGAGCAAGGAATAGCCCATCAGATATATGGAGAATGGAAGAATTCCTGACCAAATGAGATAGCACTATGAAATGAAGAATGGATAATTTTGATTATATTTTTACAGGCAGTTTTCAGGAGCAGAAATTAAAACTATCTATAGTCACATGAAAAATGCTCTAAATCACTATTGATTAGAGAAATGCAAATTAAAACAACTCTGAGGTACCATCTCACACCTGTCAGATTGATTCATATGTCAGAAAAGGAAAGTGATATGTGTTGGAGAAGATGTGGGAAAATTGGAACACTAATGCATTGTTGGTGAAGTTGTGAACTCATCCAACCATTCTGGAGAACAATTCGGAACTATGCCCAAAGGGCTATAAAATTGTGCGTAACCTTTTATCTAGCATTATCACTACTATGTCTATATCCTAAAGAGATAATAAAGGGAAAAGGACCCACACGTACAAAAATATTTATAGCAGCTTTTTTAGTTGTGGCAAAGAATTGGAAATTGTGGAGATGCCCATCAATTGCGGAATGGCTGAACAAGTTTTGGTATAAAAATGTAATGGAATACTATTAATCCTTAAGAAGTTATGAGCAGTTATATTTCAGAAAAACCTGAAAAGACTTAAATGAACTGATGCTGAGTGATATGAGCAGAACCAGAAGAACATTTTATACAGTAACAGCAACATTGTTTAATGATCAACTATGATAGACTTAGCTTTTCACAATAATACAATGATCTGAGACAATTCCAAAAGACTCATGATGGAAAGAACTATGGAATCTGAATGCGGATCAAAACATACTTTTTTTCTTCTTTTGTTTTTTCTTTCTTGTGGTTTTTCCCTTTTGCTCTGATTCTTTTTTCGCATGACTAATATGGAAATATGTTTAACATGATTGTGCCTATATAACCAATATCAGATTGCTTGTTGTCTTAAGTGGAGGGAAGAGAAGGAGGGAGAAAAGTTTGGCATTCAAAATCTTACAAAAATTAATGTTGAAAACTATCTTTACATGAATTGGAAAAATATTAAGTGCAAAAAGAAAGAAAAAAGAAGGCAACATCTGTTTGCCAATAACAGAAAAATAAAACCCTCAGCTTACCAAGGCAGAGTGGCATAAGTTATAGTCCCTGCTAATGGTGGGGTTGAGGCTAGAGGAATGTTTGAGTTCAGGACTTCTGACTTATGGTAGGACTGAAACTTATTGGGTGTCCACACTATGTCTAGTGCCCAGGAACAGAGAGCCAACAAGCTGTTGTAAAAGAAAAAAGGCAGTCTTGGGCAGAAAAAGCATGTACAAATGAGTGTGTGAACCAGTAATGGGGCTAGACCCATGACTGACTACTACACCTCCAGCCTTTGTAAGATACAGAGAACCAGTCTCAAAACAAAGCAAAAACAAACTAAAATTTAAGTGAAACTCAGCTTAAAACATATCAGTCCATGGTATTGGCTTTCCATTACTATTCCTACCTGTTTCTGCCCACTACTCCACTATCCATCACCAGAGTCCATCTATACTCATTCTGTACTATTTGCTATCACTTGGCATTTTTCTGTTTTAATTGATTTTATTCTTGTGTCATTTCATGAATGCCAGTTCTCTCCCATGGAGGCAGGAAGCTCATTGAGAGAGGGGCCAAATCCTATTCACACTTACCCAGCACTTACTGCTATTACTTAACAGACGTTAAGTTAATAATCAATGACACTGTTCTAATATCCCAGAAAGCTTCTAGGTCTTCCCTAGTTGAGAAGCTCCTTATGGAGTGAGGGCTCTGGTAGCACTGACATTTGGCAGAATCACAGCAATACATATTTTTCTTCCTGAACGGACAGCAAGTTAGCCCCCTGCCAGAACTTTTACAAGTATAATAGAAGGAAGAATAAAAAGTAACCACCACAGGTTGCCTAGATACTGTAATCTTCCTCCTCACACATATCCTCTAACATTTAGTCCAGTCTGGTCTTCAAAATGTTTCCAGAATCTAAAACGGTGACAATTGAGAATTTATTCACTACCGCGTGAGATTTATTCTAAACATATATATTATTCAGAAGTGACTTTCAACCCATTATTTCTTTCTAAATTACCATAATCCTTAAAATTATTCTAAACCCTCGTTATCTTTCATCTTTCTCATTTCTCCAAATCTTTAGCATTTATTTTGGCAATTAGAGTTTGTTTATATGACAGTGAAATTGAAACTATTTCACCATTTATTTAGTGGATGCTATTGTAGTAGAGGGGCAGCTAGGTGGTGCCATGGATAGAACACTGAGCTTGAAGTCAGAAAGTCATATTTTCCTGAGTTCAAATCTGGCCTCAGACACTTACTAGCTTTGTGACCCTGGGCATGTCACTTAACCCTATTTACCTCAGTTTCCTCATCTATAAAATGAACTGGAAAAGGAAATGGCAAACTACTCCAGTATCTCTGCCAAGAAAACCCCAAATGGTGTCATACGGAGTCAGACATAACTGAAATGACTCAGCAACAACAATGAATTGTAGTAGAGAATTTAAAGCCTTTCACCCCTTGGTACTAATGTACCTTCCTGGCATTACTATGCCTTACCCCTCTTCATTTATTGGTCCTCTTACTTCTTCTTACCCTTTGTCATTCTGTGTCTCTTGGCTTTGCTTTGGCTATCCTCTATGCCTGGGATGCACTAGCTCCTTACCTCAGTCTCATAGAACAGAGACCTAGTTACCTTCAAGAGCCACCTCAGGCATGGTCTCCTACAAGAAGCATTTCATTGTGAGATGTTCTCTCATGGGATGAAAATTCTTGGGTAATCAGAGTTTAAAACTTGTGGCAAGAACAGAACAGAGCCCCAGGCTATACTTCTTATGGGTTGTGGCTCTTGTTTACTGATTCATCTTTTCTTTGAAATCACATTTAGCAGGTCTCCCTTTTTCCCAGGTCTGCCAAATATCCCTTCTATTTCCTATAACTAAGGAGTTCTCTGATTCCTTGGAATTCCCTCACCATAAACTTGAGTCTTCACACATCTTCATTTCCTAACTACCCTTCTTCTTTTCTTTTCTTTTTTTAGTATAAGCTAGAATATTATATTTATTCTATACAATGTTCCAGCTTAATCAATATTCTAAACAATGTGCTATTGAGACACCACAATGTAATTCCAACCTTAAATCACAAAATAATGACTGATTTGAAAAAAACAAATAAGGACCACAACACTCACTTTCATCTTCTTTTCTTTACGCTTATAATTTCTAGTTCATTTGTACTTCAGGATTATCCTCTTGGCCAGCAGCTACTGCCAGCTAACATGTTAATGAACTCTAGCTGTAAATTCTGTAAGTTTCAGGCTGAATTATGGGAAGCCCATTAGTTCCCTATTTCATTAATGATTTAATTTTTAAATTCCATGTTTAATATGCTTAGAACACAGAGTTAGAGTTCCATATAAAATCATCATTAAGTACATATACAGTGTCTAGGCAAAATTAATATATATAATTATATATCTATGCGTATATACACATGTATGTATATACACATATTCATATAAATTTAAGGAAATAAATATAGGTATATATACATATATATATGTGAATGTGTGCATCTTTGAGTGTGTGCATTTGGACAGAAATATAAACATGTATAGCATAATTATATACATGTGAATATCTGTCTCTATACACATATAAACATATGCATAAGGCTATACATACATGCATATATACTGTGAATATAGATGTAGTAGATAGAGATACATGTGAATATAGATGTGCATATAGATTTCGTAGATAGAGATATATATTGTACTTTGAAAAACAGTTTACATGTTACCTCATTTAAGACTCAGAACAACCCTGTGAAGGAAGTAATATAAACATCCTGCACTTTAAGGTTTCTAAAAGGATTTGACAATTTGATCCTTACAACCCAGGGAGGCAGGGTCATCATTATCTCCCCTTTACAGATGAAGAAAATGAAGTAACCAGAAGTCTAGAGACTGACCCAGGGTCATACATGCAGTAATTGTCTGAGGCTGAATTTGAATTCATGTCTTCCTAACTCCAAGTCCAGCCCTCTCTTGACTGTGTCATCTACTTGATATGATGAAGAACCTAAGAGATTAAGTGGCTTGCCTATGGTAGCACAGCTAGGAAGGATCTATAGGCAGGATTAAAACCCAGATTTCTCCCGACTCCAGTTCCAGCATTCTTTCCACTGTACCATATTGGCAAATACCTAGGCATCTGTGTAAGTATATAGAGGGAAATAAGACTATGATTTGTTGAGGGGAGGGAAGAGGGAGACAAAAGTCATCAGACTTTTAATTATTCTCTAAATATTCCAGTCCTTGCCATTTTTATGGAACAAAGGAGTATGAAGGGAGGTTAAAAGGGATTTCCTCTTCAGACTTAACTGAGAGTTAAGCTGAAGAACTCAAAGAGAACCACAGATGTGAGAGGAATTCAAAAAATTGTTCAGAACAGACATAATCTTAGCCAGAACATCTGTTACCTTCTGTTAGCTACCTAGCTAAAGAGAAGAACCCCATAGCCACGGATTGAGAACTATAGTCCTCTCCAGGCAGAGACAGGTTGCAATGAAAATACTCACTTCCTCCTATAGGATGGAGGACAGAAAAACAAGAGATCTTAAAGACAATCATTCACCTGAACACTTTAGATGAGAGCCATTGAAAGGGCCCACTAACAAACACAGTCCAACATAAAGTATTTCTATTTAAATAAATCATTCCAAATTAAGCAAGGAACAGGCAAAAGCGAGGTTAGTTAGCAATTCCCTTTCTGCAGAACTATCTTAATTTAAACATTTCCTAATAAAATACACAAAAGTATATTTTTGTACACAATTAATTAGCTCCTAAAATACAAATCACATAATTCCTGTTTTTAAAGGACATACTGTTTGAGGTTTTGCCATGCAGTTAGTAATAATATAGTCATTTAGCTAATGTGGAGTCATTGTAATTTTTGATTTCAAATTTACTTCAAATTTTTACTTTTTACTTTACTTTTACTTTCAAAGTTTTTAGAAACCACTCCCTGGAATTTTTCCATCTCTCAGAAATATTATACATAATGGTCTCATCACATAGCTCTGCTAATGTCATTGCTGAAAGACAGCTTAGCCTACAAATGCATTAGAGCCTCAGCCTCTACAGCAAAATAGTCATCAAGGGGCCAGAGAGGATGAGGGCTCTACTGTGTTACTCCTGTTCCCGAGGAAATGGACTGAGACTAACATCTCATTTTGCATAAGCCACCCAAAAACCTTCCCCATGGTAATAACAATGAACTTTATTAGCACTGAGCAAAAGACTGACCCAACACAGAGCCTACAAAACACAGGGCCAATTCTACAATCCAGCAAATGAGATAAATCCCTAGTTTCTTTACAGGCAATGCTAGCACTCTTTCCATTACACCTCTGCTATGATGTTTTGGAGAATTGTCCAGCTAAACAAACTCTTTTCCTTCCTGCAAATTCCCTCAGTGCTTAAGACCTTCTTCCCATGCCCCTGAGTCCATCCCTATGCATGCCAGCACCTTTACTTCCATTGAGTTCCTGGGAGCCCCCATTTTGGGTATAGGCCCAGGAAGAACATGCCCTGTTACAGCCCCAATCCTCTCACCAGCCCTGCTTCCAAGAACTAGAACTTGCCACTATATTCCCTGGGGTCCCATCTGCCTCCATTCCCCACCAGCTTCTTTTCAACTTCTATGTCTAATCTTTCCACATTTGAACGTTAAGTTTTTTAAGGTCAGAGACTGTCTTTCTTTTTACATAGTAAGTGCTTAGCGATCACTTGTTGTCTTCATGCCTCTCATTTCCATCACTTAAAATTTTAAAGATTGGCCAACATTTGAAAAGGATTTTAAAAAGACTTTGACTTAAGACAGAAAAATGAAACACTAGAGGAGTCTAACTTTCTCATAAACATTCCAACAAACATCTTACAGGGTCCCAGGTAGAATAGTGATGGAGAAGATCAAGGAGAAACAACACCAGTAAGCATCTCTGCTCAATCCATTTCTGAACCACCATAAGATGGCTAGAAGCTTACAGTGTTTGCTCAGAGAAGGGATGTACCATGAAAGGTAGAAATCATCACAGACTCCTGCAAAATGGCCTTAATACAGAGGAATCTTGGCTCTGACCTCTCAGAATAACAGTTGGGAATAGAATCAGCCCCGTTCCCTATAGGTAACTGTGTATGGCTACAGGGCTGGGGAGTATATGCTTTGGGTAACTTGAAACCACAGTGATGGAAAGTCAGCACGACTCTGGGTAACTTAGAGAGCTTCCAAAAGCCCAGAAGTCAATGCTTCTCTTGGAATGACAAAAGGAGATAGCTAGTTCAGTCCCCAGGCATACACATCAGGAAGCCTTGCAAAAAGTCTGAGATTAGCATGATCTCTTACACCTAAGTGGGGTCTGCCAAGGCCATAGTAGGGCATGAAACCAATCCCAACTGGGGATTGTACAAAGAGAAGGAGACAGAGATGGGACCAAGAACAACACCAGCATTGGGCCACTAGGAGATTGAAGCAGAAATGAGAGATCATGACAGAAGTGTGGTGAAGTGCCAGATATTCCATCCATAAATGCAATGTTAGCAGCACCCAGACAACACAGCAGATATGATCAAACGGCCCTTCCATCCCATCTAAGAGTGTGAGGTGAAACAGACCCTGACCCTGGTATAAAGTTCTAATCCTAGACTGACACTAGAAATACGAGTAAACACAATAAAACCCCAAATACAATAAAGAAAATACCATGCATTAAGAGAAGCCAACAAGTAAAAGAAAGAAAAGACTAACACAACAAAAACAAGGAGAGGCTCAGAAGAAAGAATCACTTGGCCACAAGGATTCTGAGAGTGATTAGATGAAGCAAGAGACAAAAGGCTTTTTAAAGAAAAAAATTTAAAAGTGAATAAACATAAAGTAGAAAGCCTAGCCTAAGTTTTGGACTCACTGAAAAACGAATGGTTCAACTCAACGATTCCATAAGATAAGAAGAAATATTAGGAAAAGGCAAAATGTCTTGAAAAATTAGAAGTCCATGTCACATCTACTGTAAAAATAACTGCTCTGGAAAACAGACCATAGAGATCATAAGAACCATCAGAAAAACTAAAAACCATGACTAAGCAAGAGTGCTAGATACTATGTTTCAAGAAATAACAAGAGCATAAAATGGAGAAAAATAATTAACAATTACAAACAAGAATGTCAATAAGATGAACTCATCCACAAAATGAAGGAGAGTAGCAGAAGAGATGAGAAAGCAAAATCCAGCAATATGTTGCTTAGAACAAACACACTTGGAACATATACAAAGATAAAATAAGGGGATGCAGGAGAATTTACAATATTTCAAGTGAATACGAAAGAGGATGGCAATCATGACCTCAGAAGGCAATGGATACAATAGGCATGGTTGGAAGAAATAAGCAAGGAAACTGAATTTCGTATCTGGCATCACAGAAAATGACATAATATCAACACAATAAATATAGACCGACTGACATAGCATTTAAGTATATGAGGGAAAAGTTAACTGAATTATAGGAAGAAATTACCAGCAAAACTATATTATTTGGGAACTTCAATGTACACCTTTCAGATGGAGACAAAGCCAATAGAAGATAAACAAGAGAGGAGGTGGGCACCAAATGTAACTTTAAAAAGTTTTCATATTACATCTCTTTGGTGATTAGTAAATGGGAATCAAACAAAAGGAGTGCATTTATTTCTCAGCTGTGCATAGCACCTATTAACCACATGTTGGGAAATGAAAACCTCCTCAACAAAAGTGGAAAAGCAGATATACTAAACATATCCTTTACTAAAAACAACACAGCTAAGATTATAATCAATAAAAGTCATTTGAAGAAATGATTCAAGTTTGAACAAAAACTAAAGACTATAATATTAAAAAATGTATTGGTCAAAGAATAAATTATGGAAAAAATAATTTCATCAAAGAAAATGACATCACTGAAACAACATAGGGAACATGCTGCAGTCAATGGGAAAATGCATATCTTTAAATGTTTTCATCAACAAGACAGAGTAAGAATATACATATGCACTGATGATAAAACTAAAAAAATATTAGGAAGGTAAAACAAAACAAAACAAAACATCTTAACTAAAATAAAAAATAGAATTTTCAAATTATTTTAATTTAAAACAAAAAAATTGAATTTTTAAGTGAAACTAAGAGCTGTTTTGAAAAATGGTAATAAAATAAGCAAGCCATTGGCTAATATTGAGAAACTGAAATTTACCAAATTACCATGCTCAAAATGAAAAGGAGAATTCTCAATGACCCAAAAGGGCCCAGGATTGCCTAGTACAGTGGCTTGCAAGGTCACTAGCATTGTGTCATGAGACACCAAATCAGGCCCTAAAGATCCAGTGGTCTTAACCTCAAAAATCTGGCAGGGATGAACCCCAAGAGAAAGAAGTGAGAGCAAGGACCCAGGACCCAAAGAGAGACTCAACAGTGCTAACCAACCTACTCAAAAGCATAGCAGAGTCAGCACCTGGCATTGGCACAAAGGAACAATTTAGCAACTAAAGCTGGAGAGATAAGTGAATCAGGTGACCAAACATGTCTCCAGAGGACCTATGATGAAGAACATCACTCACCTCCTAAAAAAGTAGCAATGATATATCTAATAGAACCGTGCATGTATAGCCTATATCAGATTGCATTCCATCTTGAGGAGGGCTAAGTGAAGGGAGGGAGAAAAAATTTGGAACTCAAAGTCTTTTAAAAGTGAAAGTTGAGGGGCAGCTAGGTGGTGCAGTGAGTACAGCACAGGCCCTGGAGTCAGGAGGAACTGAGTTCAAATCCGGCCTCAGACACTTGACACACTTACTAGCTGTGTGACCTTGGACAAGTCAGTTAACCCCAGTTGCCCTGCTGTCCTCCCTCCAAAAAAAAAAAGTGAATGTTGAAAACTACCTTTACAAGTAATTGGAAGAAGTAAAATACTATTAAGTGGGGGGAAATAAAATAAAAATAAAAAAGAAAGATAAAAAAGTAGTTATGTACTCAACGTATAGAGAGACATGCATTTTTGGACATGGTCCATGTAGGAATTTGTTTTGTCTGACTGTGCTTATTTGTTATAGAGTTTTGTTTTTCTTTCTTTGGGTTTTTACAATTAAAAGCTTAGTAATAGAGATGACATGAAAAAGATGGCCATTAAAACATTTTTAAGGTATGTATAAGGGTCAGAATGAAGTGCTCAAGAGCAATAAAGTTTTGAAAGCATGTGGAAATATTAAAAGGAAGCAGCATGAAGTGGAAATTCAGTTTCATAAATCATTTCTTTTCATATACAATCTTCTTTTACATGTTGCTTTCTATACAGAGATACTCTTTTCTTGTTACTTAAGTTTAGAAAAAAATAATTTATTAAAGGCAAAATAATAAATTGAGAGAATAATTAGAAACAAAGAATATTTTAAATTACCATTTTCAGATGATATAATGGCTTACTTAGGGAACCCTAGATATTCAACTGAAAATTAAAGGAAATGCCAAATAACTTAGTCAAGTAGTAAGGTATAAAATAAATCCACAGAACTCATCAGCCTTTCTATACTGTACCAACAAAACCTAGCAGAAAGAGATTGGAAGAAGAAAATTCATTCAAAGTAACTATGAAATATTTAAATTATCTGGTAGTCCATGAAGAGATTTCAAAGGTGGTAAGTGATATGGACATGGTAAGTTGTTGGTAGTGACAATTTTATGGGAGTGAGGAAAATATACACTACTTTTCTCCATTAGACAGGTTACTTCAAGGAAATTCTGGATACTTATACATGGTTTATTTATTACAAAAATAAAAAGGGTTATACTTCAGTGAACTTATTTTAAACCTATAATTATCATATGAAAGGCAGTCTGACCTAGTGGAAAGATTCTCAATGGGCCTGGAATCAAGAGAACTGGGTTTGAATTCTACTTCTTACTGCTGCCAGTTGGATGGTCCTGGGCCAACCCTTATTTTCCTTCTTCTGTAAAATGAATAGAACATTTGCATTGTTTGCCTCATGGTGTTGATATAAAAAGTGTATTATAAAACTTTAAATGCCATCTGAATGTTAGTTATTATCATTCATCACAGTATGCAATGAGAAACAATTGTCTTCACAATACAAAATTGCTCTTACTAATCTTAAACATTTTTTTCAAATTCCTACTTAAAATCTATGTTCTCATTTATTTTTCAAATGAAGAAACTGAAACATTCCAAGGCAAAAATCATTTCATCAGGGCTATACAAGAAATCAAATTCTGTAGAACAGGGATTTTTAACATTTTTTGTGGGTTGTGGAAGACCTTTGGCAGTCTGGTGAAGCCCATGGATACTGTCACAAAACCATGTTTAATAATAGAAGGAAATGCTAAATTTCAGGTACAGATAAGTGAAAATATTTTTCCCCATCCAAGTTCTTGTCCCCTTGAAACCTAACTACAGTCTTGACTAGGAACTCCTACTATAAAGAAGACTATGTTGAGTACTGAAAGAATTCATTTTGGCCTTAGAGAAAAGTGTGAAGTCATTATCATTAGCAGTCATTATCTGCTGAATATCTAGCAAGAAGACATGACCTGATGTCCTGAATTATAGATCAGAACCTTGCTATGTTTCATAGACTAACAGACAATAAATCTCCATTCTACACATCTAGACCTCAAAATGCCCTGGAGAATTCAGCCAATAAACTGGAACTGCACTATTATCCCAGACCAAACTATGGCCCACAGTCACCCAGACGTAACATTAATCCATAAAAACTTTAAAACAATGTTTTAAGAGATAATGGCATAAAAATACATGCCACAAAAATAACAAAATACTCTCCAAGAGTCATGGAAGTAAATGCTTTTAAAATACAGCGACCTAGTGGAAGAGGGCAAAATCATGTGAGAACAGGATGAGGGGCATAGCATCCTTGAAGAGTGGTCTGGGGGGAGGTGGATTCTTTATGTCAGGGAGTGCTGGAGGCTGAGTCTCATGATCCTCTCCAGGAGGAGCTAAAGACTTTTAACCCATCTCCTCATTAATATGTCCATCCCCTCATTGATTGTTCACCAATCAGGGTTGATCTCTGCTAGTCAGGGGCACCCACTTTTCAAAAGGTATTTAAATATTTGATGATCCCCATGGTCTTCTGTCTTTGGTTACTGAGAGAGAACTGAGTAGTTACCAGTTGTCTGACCTATGTCTTGCCATTGAACCCCGATGACTATAGAGGAGAGAGTGAAGCTTATGACTTTGCATAGCTGTACCCCACTCATATCCAGTTTATTTGCAAGTCAAGACATCACCCTCATGATGTCATTGGTCTTCTTCAAAAACAAAGGACGAACAACAATAAGGCAGATGCTTCCAGAGAGCTAATAGATAAAGAAAGATCTTATTGCCTTATGAATGACCAAGGTTCTGTTCTCTCATGCCTTTTAAGACACTCTCACTTTCTACTATACAGTCAGTTGAAAAGGTCTTATCTAACTACCTGGTTAGCAAACTGGAACCCATTACAGAATGTCTACACATGCTCAATTGTCTCCAAAGCATTCAACTACAAGCTACAACTCTCCCGAAAGCAGTCATTCTGCACATGTGCCAGTTCCCATCAAATTTGTGATGTTTGATGGAAGGTATTTGATTGAACTACAAATTGCAATATTTTTTTCTACCTAAGCAATAGTCTGTAAAACATTAAATATAAAAGAATAATAGCAAGAAGGCAAGTTATACTGTAACTATTTCTATCAGAACCTCATTGAAAGGATGAGAACAACTCAGATCCATATGGCGCTTAAAAGTTTTCAAAGTATCGGTTAATCAATCCAGGAAGAATTCATCCAAAATAATGCTCTCTTTGGCTTCTCAAATACTCTCATTCCCCTTGAAATATTTTCTCTGTCCCTGTGCTCTTGTGACTCTATTATATCATCCAAGGGTTTTGCTACCATGCTCCCAGTTCTTTCTCCTGTGAATCAAGCCTTTTATGCTAATAACAAATCTGATAAATTTATCTGATAATAATAGAAAAAAAAGTGCTATTAGGTAATATTTTCATTTTCCAGAAACAATACTTCAGACTATTGGATGAAATTTAAGTAATTGCAATGGTGCGAATTTTATACTCCTAGAAGAGGAGACAAAGTACAAAGGAAGACCTGGGAGATGAGGGAATAAGGAAAACAATTTTTTTTATATGTAAGGATCTCATTGTACCCTCCAAATGCAACCAGTAGGCAACCAAGTCCTTAGTCTTTGTGTAAAGTTGACCACCACAAGTGGCACCCGTATTTCCTGAACCTCTTCGCAGTATCTACAATAATAACACTTTAAATCAGTGGTGTCAAACTCAAATAGAAAGGGATCCCTTCCAGCTGCATATTGACTTAGAAGGCCACAGATTAACATTATCTATGTTGTATTGCATTTTTATTTGTTTTGTTGAACATTTCCCAATTTTATTTCAATCTGGTTTGGGCCATAGGAGGTAATTTTGTGACAGTTTGTCGCCAGAGGTCCTGAGTTTGACATCTTTGCTTTAGATCATGCATACTGATGTTGAACATAGCTGACTGTTTCTTGGAAACTGTGCTCACATTCACATCGAAGTAGGCCCTGAATTTGACTCTTTGATTTATGGTAATAGTTTCTGGTTATAGGAAAGGATTAAGAAAGAACATTTCAGAATAGTTCTTGCTTGGCTCCCTCTGCTACAAAGACTATTGAAGGAAATTAACCAAGTTTGATTCTCCAACTCTTCCTTAAATGATCCATATTTTAACTACAATTGGACTCACAAACCACACAGAGAACTCTCTCTCTCCTTGAGAGGCACCTTGTTAAACACTGTGCCTATCACCAAGCTCCCATTCACAGCCAGCATCCAGCACAGGTTCCCAAAGTGGGTGATACCGCCCCATGGGGGGCACTGGAATGATGGGGGGAGGGTGATAGTAGCCTCAGCTACAATTGGGAGGGTGTTGAATAAGAATAAGGGGGTGGTGGAAGCATAAGGAAAGAAGAGAATTTTGAATAAGTGTCCCTACCTGTTTTATGTGTTGTGTAACAGAGTTAAAGTCATAGTGATTACATTATTTTCCAAATAAACACACAAAATGCAAGTTGTAACAAATCAGTGGTCAAATCCACCAACAGATCTTAACAAGCAAGTGTTGGCAGGTGAGCACGAGGTTCATTGTCAGGATGTCCAGCATGCATCAGCAAGAATATATGTAGGTAAGGACTTGTTTACAACACAATAATATTTGGTCACATGACAATACTGTGTCATCAAAATTTCAATGCAGGAAAAAAGCACAAATTTACAATAAATTACTAAATTTAAGATGTCATTTTTTTAAAAAATAAATTTTATATTTTTTTGAAATGATGCAAATTTCTAAAAAAAAAACCTGTTAAAGTGTTAAAGAAAGTAGATTATTTGGGGGGGGGGGAGCGGTGTGCTGAGTAATTTCTTTTTTTTAAGGAGGAGGTAAATCAATTAAACTTGGAAACCTCTTATCCAAAGCTGTTTGCCTATGATCGAGTATAGATTTCTTTTTTTTTTTTAAAGTAAGTCTGGAGGGTAGCATTTATAACAACAATAAGGTTGAAATGTCCATAAGAGACTAAAAATAACAGCACTCTGCTGAGTCATAGTGGGAGGTTAGAATAAGGAAAAGGGGCAGTAAGTAATGGGAGGGGAAATCACACTATCTTAAGTTTAGAGCTAGAAAGGGCATTGGAGACCATTGAATCTAAGACCACCCCTTGTTTTACAGAAAACTTAGGCTCCAGGAAATTAAGTCCAATTAAGCACCTACTAAGTGCCAGGCACTGTGATAAGCACTGGGGATACAAAAAGAAACCAAAAATCCCTGCCCTCAGGGAGTCTACAATCTTAATGGATTTAGATAGAACAGGGGAACTGTTAGAAAAGAGACCATTGGAAATAATAGTCCCCTCTTTTTCTTACCAGGAAAAGGCTTTAGAAACCTTGGAATTTTTCTACTTCAATTCAGAAAAGAGTATTTTTTTTGTTTGTTTGTCTTAGACTCTAGCCTTGTTGTTTTGAAGAAAAGTACACTGCTGGTACATCAGGAAATTCTAGGTATTAAGTATCAGGAAAACAGCCAATCCTCAGCTTTTGTTTCATCTAAAACCTCTTATCAGGTTGAGAATGTTGCTTACCTACTACTCTGGAATATTAAATTGTCATCTCATTTTGTAATAATATTTATAATTGTAATTCTCTTAAGCAACAAGCCCAGCTCACTACAGAGCTTATTGTTTACTGAAGCAGACTTAACTGATTAAATCACCCATAAGCCATTTCTTTCCCATTAGCATGCATTATGATATTATCAGTCAACCACAGTTTCTGTAGCTGTCTTCACCACCACAGGCCTGAGTTCTTTTTCTGATTCTTCAGACTAGGATTTCATGAACCTATGATCAAATCACATGAAACATGTGGGCCAAACAGCTGTGCATTTTGTTCACAGAAGGAAAAAAAAATCTCAGTCTTCTTTTCCCCCTAAACATTTCTTGTTCAGTGACCAACTCTTCCCCTATGTGCTTTGGTAGTTCCCATTTCTTCCTATCTACTTATCCTTATTGGTTTTGCACATCTTGCACCATGTGAGTCGTGTTGCTTCCAGAAGTCCAGATATTTGGAAATATTATTTTTCACTTATCAGCAATTTTCATCTTTTCTCTTTCTATCCTATTTTTCTCCATTTGCTTCTCCTACATTCTTTCTTGCTCTCTTTCTTCCTCTTTCTTTTACCTGTCTTTCTATTCTATTTGTTTCTATCCCCTTTATCTGTCCTCCTTTCTTCCTGCTTTCCTTCCTTCCTTCCTTGCTTGTATATGACTTCATTGGGTATGGCAATTCTCCATGCAGAAGCCCCATCCATTAATGCACAGTAGCAGTTCATCTGTAACCCAAAATCTTAGAGAGATACTTGAGGCACTAAAGGGTTAAGTGACTTTTCCAAGGTCCTACTGTTACCGTCTGTCAGGAGTAGGACTTGAACTCAGATCTTCCTGAATCCTAGGTTAGCCTCTAATTATTAGCCTCAATTATAAAAAAAAAAAAACTAAAATAAAGTTTAGAAATAAAGACAGTGCCTCTGCAGTATTTTTTAAAACCCACTGAATTAAGCAACAGTTGTATAAAATTTCTAGCTATCTTAGTGAGCAAATGGCAAAAGAAGTTCAGAGCCTCTAAACCATTACACTACTCTCATCAACTTCCTACCATTATAGCACCTCAATCATATAACTAAATAGAATTAAGAAGGATCATATATATTCAGAGCCAGAAGGGACCTTTTTTGTTGTTGTTTCAATTGCATCCAACTCTTCACATTGGCAGGGATACTAGCATGGTTTGCCCTTTCATTCTCCAGCTCATTTTATGGATGAGGAAACTGAGGCAAAGAGGGTTAAGTGACTTACACAGTCACACAGCTAGCAAGTATCTCAGGTCAGATTTGAACTCAGGAAGATGAGTCTTCTTGACTCCAGGCCCAGTGCTCCATCCACTGAACCACCTAGCTGCCCCAGAGAGGACCTTAGATATCATCTAGTCCAACACATTTTACTTTATCAATAAGGAAATGACACTTAGAGAGGCTAAATGACTTGTCCATGGTGATACACACAGCTAAAAAGAACTTACATTTATATAGTGTTTCCTATGTGCCAGGTACTGTGTGAAGCACTTCACCATTTGATCCCTACAATAATGCTTTGAGGTAGATGCTATTAATTAGCTACATTTTTACAGATGAAGAAACTGAGACAAATAGAGGCTGACTTGCCTAGAGTCACGTAGCTAGAAAAGTATCTGAGGCTGGATTTGAACTCAGATCTTTCTGATTCCAGGCCCACCACTCTATCCATTGAGCCACCTAGCTGCCAACCTTATAAGCCATAGAGCTAAGATTTTAATCCACGTCCTCGGACTCAAAATCCAAGAAACTTTCCACTGTACCACAATCTATCTATTTTCATTGTCTCTAAATAAAATGCAATCATTCTAAACCATTCAATGATAGAAACAAGTTTCCCCTTTTTAAGATACTTCTTTTAAAGCACCCCTCTTCTGATTCTGGCATGACTGGTACCTCTTCCTCCTAACAGAAACTCCTAGAAAAGGAACAGAAGGAGTATACTTTACAATGGATTTTTAGTATTGACCAAAGAGAATATTTTTCCATGATAGTCAAGTAAGCTAAAGATCTGTTGGGATAATTCATTAAGACAATACTTAACTTCATATTAGTTAATTTACAATGAGTTCAGGAATTCTGACTAAGCTGGGCATTCTTTTCTGGGCTGTGTTCCCACAGAATCTACCTCTACAAGACAGCCTATTCTGGAAACTATTTTTACCTAGATTATTTTTTTTTATTTTTGTATGTCTTCATCTTCTTACTCAGAAACTCACTCTCATTTGGTAATATAATGGAGATTAAACTGGGTATCTTTTCACTGCTTTTGGGCCTTGTCCAAAAGCAATACAATCTGACCTGACCAGCTTTCATTGTTGATCTTGGTTGACATTTGGGAATTTTAATATTTCAACTACTGCTGTTTTGTTGTCCTATACTTTGTGTGCAGAAGGAATCAATTATTAAAAAAACTAAAATAAAGTTTAGAAATAAAGACAATTTCTCTGCATTAAGCACTGAATTAAGCAACAGTTGTATAAAATTTCTAGCTATCTTCATGAGCAAATGGCAAAAGAAGTTCAGAGACCCCAGAGATCATCTAATTCATCTCTCTCATTTTATCAATAGGGAAACTGAAGTCCAGAAAGATGAAGAACAATTTGCCTTTTAATCCAAGAAGTCAAACTTGAACCCTAAACTTCTGATCCTAGGGCAGAATTCTCTCCACTTCTGTATTCTGCCTTCCTGTGTAGCATTGACTGCATAATTGTTGGTCATTAAGATAGCCCCAAAGGACAAATTCATTTTTTAAATGAATTTTAAAAATAAATTTCAAATGAATTTAAATTTAAAATATAATAAAAATTATTTTTATTATTGTATATATTATATATTTCTATAAATTGTATTATATATTATATATAAACATAAAATAATATAAATTTTAAAAATAAATTTAAATTTGAATGAATTTTTAAATGAAATTAAAAATTAAAATTCAGCCAGAATTCACTTGGACTAAAGAATCCTTCCTCACTCTATCAAAGAAACATGAAAATGGGAAATATGGGAATCTCCAGTATAAAAGTCAAATAACAGGCCCTAGTCTCACTAACTTTTTCATCCAGGCTTTTTTTTCCCTTGGGGGTGGAGGGGAGGAAGGGAGGGTGGCAAAGCTGGCATTTCATAGACATGAATAACTCACAGTACAGAATCTCCTTCTACCGATCCAGCTATATTGCAACCTAACCATTAATAGACTATATATTTTTATTCTAAGATTGTGAAAACTGAATTGGAATGAACGTTTCCTATGCAACGTTGGCTCTACTGAGACAGGAACCCAAGGTCAGCTGACCCAGTCTACTATAAAAGAGCAAAGAAAACCTTTGACTGAGGTGACTGCAGGCCTATGGTAGTGCTCATGGATTCCTCTTCCAGCCCTGGACCGACTCATCCCTTCTCCTTGTGCTGAATATGACTCGCTAACCTGTTTGATTCACTCCATGGCTCATATTTAAAATACAGCTGCTAACCTACTGAAATATCTCCAAGGCTAAAAGCCTGAAATATATAAAGGATGAATAAGTGCACCTGGGGCCCCAAGTATTAATGCCATAAAACTGTCATCATTCTCCACAAAGTCCTATTTTCACCCACTCACATGATGTGCATCTGTGGCCTGTTCACACTGCATAGGGCTGTAGCACAGAAAATGCCTCAGTTAAAATCTAACCACAGTATGTCGAGGAAGACTGCAGCAATTCTCTCTCTGATCCTAATTTAGTTCAGTGCCCTATCACCCTAAGGCAGTGCTGCTCAGTAAGCCACAGACTCACATGGTTCCAAATTCAGGCTCCCCATTGACTGCTGACTTGCTTCAGAGGACTAAGGGAACTATAGTAGGAAGAGTTTCAGGGAAAAGAGAGTCTAGCCCATCTCCCCCACCTTCCAGGAGGACACTATCTAAACACACCTAGAAATCTATGCTAGCCTTAAAAGCACTAGGGAAGAGGATCTCACAATCTCTTCCAGTCGGCAATACAAACTCTTAAAAATTGCTGTCAGAAAATTCTTACTTACAAAGAGCACAAATCCTTTGCCCTCTAGTTTAATCTAGTTTCCTGCTATTCTGTTCTCTTATGAAAACAGGAAATCTAGTCACCAACCTAAGGATCCATTCCTTTCTATCTAGTTTAGCTGAAGACTATGAATTCATTCGTTCGCTCATTCAGCAAGGCTTTATTGAGCACTTAATACATGAGAAAGCGTGGTAACTAGGAGACTCTGTGAATAGATAGAGTACTAGATGTGACCTTAGGAAGGCCTGGACTCAAATCTGGCCTCAGATACTTACTGGCTGTACGGCCCCAGGCTGTCTACTTCAGTTTCCTCGTCTGTAAAATAGAAGTAGTAGCACCAATCTCCCAGAACTGTTGTGAGGATCAAGTGAGATAGTATTCGTAAAGCAATTTACAAATTTTTAAGCACTATGCAAATACTAGTTATTACGACTACGACTACTACTATTATTATATTGTTATTATTGACAAAGCATAGAACTTAAAGGTAAGAAGTAATTGAGTAAAAATTCCACCAACCTTTATGATGACCTTCATGGCTTATATACTTGCTCAAATGTGTATTTCTCAATCAATGTATACTTGCTCAAATGCAGTAAAGAGGGAAAATGAGAGGGTTTTGTTGTTGTCGTTCAATCATTTTCATTTGTGTTCAATTCCTTGTTAACCCATTTGGGGTTTTCTTGGCAAAGATACTGGAATAGTTTGTCATTTCCTTTTCCAACTCAATTTACACATAAGAAAACTGAGGCAAACTGGGTTAAATGATTTGCCCAGGGTCACACAGCCAGCAAGTGGCTGAAGCAAAATTGAACTCATGTCTCCTCAACTCTAGGCCTAGAGCCCTATCTGCTATGGCACCTAGCTGCCCTGCACGAGAGGTAGCTAGTAGCACAGCAAAGAGGGCACTCTGCATGGAGTCAGAAAGACTTAAGTTTAAATCCTTTAAATCCTTTACTGGTTGTGTTAAACTGGGCAAGTCACTTAATCTGTGTCTGCACCAGTTTCTTTAACTGTAAAATAAAGATAATATAGTATCTGCCTCCCAAGGTCATTGTGAGTATCAAATTAAATAATATTTGTAAAATGCTTTGCAAACCTTAAAGCTCTATATTAATGTTATTATATAATCATAATTCATTAAGGGAGCATCTGATGTAGAGAGACAGAGAGCGAGAGAGAGAGAGAGAGAGAGAGAGAGAGAGAGAGAAGAGAGACAGACAGAGAGAAAGAGAGATTTAGCACTGCAGTATTTTCCCAGAGCAGTTATCTGGCTGAGGGCTCTGAGCTGAAGAAAAGAGACTTAGTGACTGATTTTTACAACTTCTCAAGGCAGAGAGAGAATATTTGTATCATGATCTCTTTAGGCAATAAATGAGTCAGCAGCAGCCTGGCTAGAAAGGACAGTTACAAGGAGTGGGTAAATAGCTCAACTGATATTAAAAGCACAGTCTTCAGCACTTTAGTTCATTTTTTTCCTGGGCTTGCTTTGAGATGAGGAAGAATCAAGAAAGATATAATCTGACCACAAAGGCTATGCAAATAAGAACGATTAACAATTCTACTTATCTTCAGAGCACATGGTAGCCACCACCATATCATCGCTATTAAAAATCTTCACCATCATCTAACACTCATAAAATACTTTAGCATTTGCAAAGCACTTTGCTATGTTATCTGAATTGATACAACAACCCTAGGAGGTAAGTGCTATTTTTAATCCCCATTGTACAGATGAAGAAACTGAGGCTGAGACTTAGCCAGCATCACACAGTGGCTGAGGGACTGAAGAATGATTTAAACCTTGGTCTTGTTGTGAGCAGAAGCAGAACATTATACACAGTAACCACAATATGATAAAATGATCAACTGTGAATGACTTAGCTATTCTCAGCAATACAATGATCCAAGACAATTCCAAAGAACTCCTGATGAAAGATGCTCTCCACATCCAGAGAAAAAACTGATGGAGTTGAATGTAGATGAAAGGATATTTTTTAAACTTTATTTTTTTTGGTTTTTTGGGGGGTTGGGGAGTGGTCTGGGTTTTTTTTTTGCAACATGGCTAATTGGAAATATGTTTTGCATGATTGCACATGTATAATCTATACCAAATTGTTTGCCTTCTCAAGGAGGGGGGAGAGGAGGAAGGGAGTGAATTTGAAATTCAATTTTTTTAAATGTTAAAAACGTATACATGTGATTGAGAAAAAAATAAAATTTAAGAATGAAAACATAATAAACTTTGGTCTCCTTGATTTCAAGTCTGGCACTCTATCTACTAAGCCATCTAGCAGCTTATAGTAAGAGTACTAGTGGTGGTAGTAGTATCTATTATTATTAATCACATTTATAAAGCACCTTAAGACTTTGTATAAAGGCTTTACAAATATTGTCTTATTTGATCCTTACAATACCCCCTTTGAAGTAGACCTGATTATAATCTTCATTTTACAATTAAAGACATGGAGACTCAGAAAGAGAGAGAGAGAGAGAGAGAGAGAGAGAGAGAGAGAGAGAGAGAGACAGAGACAGAGACAGAGACAGAGACAGAGAGAGAGAGAAGGAAGGAGGGAGGGAGGGAGAGAGGCAAGGAAGGAAAGGAAGGAAGGAAGGAAGGAAGAAAAAAAGGAAGGAAGGAAGGAAGGAAGGAAGAAGGAAGGAAGAAAAAAGAAAGAAAGAAAGAAAGAAAGAAAGAAAGAAAGAAAGAAAGAAAGAAAGAAAGAAAGAAAAGAAAGAAAGAAAGAAAGAAAGAAAAAAGAGAAAGAGAGAGAGAGCGTGGGAGTAAGGAAGGAGGGAGGGAGGAAAGGAACGAAGGACATTAAGTTTAATCTTCATTAATTAATTAAAGTTTAATCTTCATGAACATTTTCTCCATGACTTTCTTAAATCTAGACAATTAACAAAACAATAGATAAAGTCCTGATTTTCAGAGCTTGATTTCTGAAGTGTGAATGCTTATACAAAAAACTGAACCATCAACTTGGGTGGCAGTTCAAGCTAGCTTCAGCATATCTCAGATCAAGCAGCACCTTTTCCCTGTATTATCCTTTCCCCAGTCAACATCCTTTTTATTGAGCCATTAGTTGTGAGCATAGTAGGACATTCTTTGCCTCAGCTGTAATACCCAAGAAGACATATCAGCTTGACCAATACATCTGGCACAACTGGCAATAGAGTTGGCACAGAGTGAGATAGTGATGCAATGGTCCCTGCTCCAAATGAGGGATGGTGGAAAGAGTATTTGATGTGGAGGTAGAAAGGCATGGGTTTAAATGCTGGTTCTGCCACTTACTCTGTACCTGTACTTTGTCTCTCTGAGTCTTCAATTTCCTTATCTGTAAAATAAGGAGGATTAACTAGATGACTTCTAGGGCCCCTGACAGCTTTAATCTATGATTGTATTATCTTTTGTTGTTGTTGGGTTGTTTCAGTAGTGTCCGACTCTTTGTGACCCCATTCAGGGTTTTCTTGGCAAAGATCCTGGAGTGGTCTGTCATTTCCTTCTCCAGATCATTTTTACAGATGAAGAAGCTGAGGCATACAGGGTTAATTGACTTGCCCAGAGTTAGACAGCTACTAAGTGTCTGAGGGCTGATTTGAACTCATGAATATGACTCTCCCTGATTTCAAGCCTGGTATATCTCATAATGGTCTGAAATTCCCAAATTAATCACCTCTTTAAGAGAAGAGATCAGAGGTACCTACTTAAATGCAAATATATTATCTCACAGAGCTAAGGCAGTCAGCCTTAAAAAAAAACCCACATACAATTTATCCAATTAAGCAGGTTACCTACCTTAAAGATCCTGAAGCTAAAGTAATAACACAAAAAAATTCAAGTCTGGCCAGGACTGTTGCTATAATTGTTCTTTGCCTCTCCCTGTCAGATTTTTCTAAAACAAAAGTTGTTAAAGCCTAAGTCTGACTATGTCAGCTTCTTACTCAACAAACACCAGTGGTTCCCTATTACCTTCAGCGTCAACTGTAAAGTCTGCTGTTTGGCATTTCAAGCTTCTCTCCGGCTGGCCCCTTCCTTCCCTTCCAGTCTTTTTACACTGGCCTACTTTTGCAGCTCCTCACACAGAGCTCTCCATCTCCATGTCTCCATGGTATGCTCTCTCTCTTCAACTCCACCTCTTAGTTTCCTGAATTCCTTTAAGATTTAGATTCAATCCTACCTCCCACCTAGGCTTCTCTCCGTCCTCCCCCAGCCGCCAGTGCCTTCCCCTCTGAGGTTACCTTCCATCTCCCCTCTATCTATCTTGTATGAACCCAGTTATTTTCATGCTTGTCTCCCTCAGTAGAATGTGAACGCCTATAGGACAGGGCCTGGTTTTGCCTTTCTTTGTAATACACGGTACTTAGTACTGGCACACATGAGCTTAATAAATGTTTGTGGAGCTACTCACTGACAAAACTGCTAACTTCTAAGGGGGAAAGAAAAGGAATGCAAAAATCTAGAGGATAATCTACTATAACTAACTGAGTGATAAAAAATACACACAGAGAAACAAGTTGGAGTTTCTGTGTATCAAATCCAAAAGTGGGCAGCTAGGTGGCACAGTGGATACAGCACCAGGCCTGAAGTCAGGAAGACCTAAATTCAAATACAGCCTCAGATATTTACTACCTGTGTAACTCTGGTGAAGTCACTTAACCTGTTTGCCTCAGTTTCCTTAGCTATAAAATGAGCTGGAGAAGGAAATGGCAAACCATTTCGGTATCTTTGCCAAGAAAACCTCAAAATGAGTTCACAGAGAGTCAGACATGACAGAAAAATGACAACACAATCTACAAAATGAAAAGGCTGATTTCTAATTAGCAACATTAATTTGCATGCAAACACAAATGGGTTGTTAAAGCCATTAAAAATAATTTGTTTTCTTAAGGAGTTTAAACATCACCCTTGTAATAGTGTTTATACTTATTGAGTTATTTATTAAACCCTCTCCTCAGTGGTACTGTAAAACTTCTCTTTAGCCCAACTGGGTTTAATTATGAAGGCGTAAAGTCAAAAATAGGGAAGTTTTACTGCAAAGGGATTTTATGGCATGTGTATGCTTTGTCAGGATTTCTATATCTTAATTCTAGAATCTGACTAAGGCAAATTTTCACGGCATTCATTTTGCCCATTTTAGAGAGGCTTGGTGATTTCCCAAGTTTCCCTCCCACACAAAGCCAGTTGGCAGCACACTGGCTTTGATAGAATTATATTTTGGTTTCCAAACCGACACCCTGCAGCTCCAGCCTTTGTGCATCCTAGAAGATAAATAATTATTCATTGACTCTTTCCTCTAAGAACCTTCTCCCCCCTCCTACTTCTGAATGTCTCCAGGCCCTAATTGTACCAAAAGCTCCAGAAAAACCAGGGGCATCTCCTAGCCTCACCCCATACACTCCTCTTTCCTCCCTGCTTTCCATACTTTTTGCCAATGCCAAGCAACCTCAGATTGGAACATGGTTGCTGCATTCTGTGGCTACTCAGCACATGCAGCTGGATATCTTCCCCCTATTTATTTGGCAGGGTCAGAGCCCTTACAAAACCATATCTTTCCTTTGTGTTCCAGGGAAGCCTGCCCAGGAGACCAGCGCTTTATGTCCAAACATCCAAAAGGCCACTTAATCCCCTGGTCCAGACTACTGAGGATCCAGAGAGTTCATGTGGCTTTGGCTCTACCTGGCAACTGGCTCCAAACCCAACCCAAGTCAGCCAAGGAACCTTTTGAATATGACTCAAGCTGGGATCCTGGCCCATAACGAGATGCTCAGGGGAATCCACCAAGAGCATATCACCCAGCTCTGCTTGGGATGCTTTTTTCTGACCTGGCGTGAGCTAAGCAAAGGCAGCATTCTCTGTTATCAGTCGTTTTGTGAACTCAATAAGAGAACCACCACATTATGAGTATTTTTTTTTACATCCAGAACAAAGGAACAAAACATTTCACTTGGCTTAAGAAGAAAAAGGATTACATTTATGGAGGGTGTAGTCTCCCCACCCCACTCCCCAATTTGAATGCAGAAATATTTAAAGAGGTTATAATGGGAATTTTATCTCAGGCCACAGATGTTGCCCTATTACAATACTTGCCTTTCATCCATGACTAGTAGTAATTTGGGAGATACAGGACATGGGGAGTATTCAATCCTCCCACCTTACCAGGAAATCAAATAGCCCTGTCTCTTGACTAAGTGACTGAAGAGGAACAGAAAAAAGCATTGCCCTTTTCTACCCCCTTCACAAAGTAGATACATTTTTTTGAAAGAAATAAACATTTCAAAGATAGACTCAGTCAGAAGTAAAGGCATCGTGTTGGTCAAAGAAAGTTTTCACATTGAAGTTGCCTCTTTAAATGGAGTTGGGGACTGATGCTCTGGGCTCAGAGAGATAATGAAAAGGTAGCAATGAGCAGTTAGAGAAATAGGGAACAATCCAAGGGACATGGTGGGGGGGGGGATGTTTGTTTCTAAGGCATTTTTCTCAAAAAATTAAAATATCAGCTTTCCTTCTTCAGTATTTGAAGGGGTGAGATGGGAGAGAAGTTGAGAAACTACTCTCTTCTACATTTGTGTGAGCTGAGACTTTAAAAATTTTTCCCAGTATCATTTGGTTAGCAAATAGGCTATTTAATACAGACGATGTGACTCAAGGGCAGGAGCTTTCTCATCTTGTCCTGGTACCTCCAGTGCCTGGCAAGTGGTAGGCTTTTAAAACATATTTGTTTATTGGGCTACATGAGGATGCTTAGATGGTCACTAAGGCCATTTAGTAAAGCTGTATGTGTGTGTTTGTGTGTGAGAGAGAGAGGGAGAGAGAGAGAGATCGAGAGAGAGATGAGAAAGAGAGAGAGAGAGATGAGAAAGCTAAGTTTCAAGATTCAGGTGACTTGGCCAAGGTCACACAGGTCATAAATAGAGCAAGAATTTGAAGAAAAAATCTTCCCATTCCCATGGCTCATTTCAACTAAATCACACTATATGGAACTGAAGAAAGCACTGCGGTAGGGTGGAAAGGGCTCACATTTTGGAGCCTGAGATCCTGGGTCTGATTTACAACTCTGGCTCTTTGCTTCCTATATAATCTCCAGTAAATCACTTCATAACCTGAGATTCAGTTTTCTGAATAAAAGAGAAGGAAGGTGTCGGACTCCATGAACTTTAAAATTCCTTTCCAACTATTTATCTGTAAACCCTCCATCGTTCTTGACCTTGATGTAGCCTCTCCTCTCTAGGTTTCCAGGCCACTGCTCTTTTGCGGTTCTTGACCTCGCTGTCTCATCACCCCTTCTCAATCTTCTTTGCTGGATCTTCCTTGAGAGCATACCCCGATGGATAGACAGTATCATAGAAACAATGATCATGTACTTGGACAGACTTTGAGAGATAGTGGAAGGTAAAAGGGCCTGGGGACTCGAAGAGTTTGATGTGAATGAGCAATGGAACATGAACAACAAACTGTAGGTGTCCCTCAAGGATTTGTTCAGGGTCCTCCTCTATCCTCCCTCTATACTGTTTCTCTTGGTGATTTCATCAGCTCCTGTGGATTCATTTGTCATTGTATCATAATCATTCCCAGATCTATTTATCCAGCCTTAACTTCCATTGACCTCCAGTCTCCTATCTGCAGCTGAGTATTAGGCCTCTCAAATTGAATGTCATGTAGATATCTCTAACTCAACTCATTTTTCTGAACTCATTTTCCACCAAAAATCGTTCACTCTTCCCAACTTTCCTATTACCATTGAAGTCATTGCAATCTCCCATATTGCACAGACGTACAACGTTGGCTCCATTCTTGACTCTTTACTTACATTCAGACCACATATCCAGTTTGTTGCCAAATCTTGTTTCTAACCACACAACATCCCTTTCCAGTCTTCTTACACCTTACTTCCCCACCCCTACATGTTCTATGATGCAGTGACACCGACCTTCTCGCTCTTCCTCAAACATGCTGCTCCATCTCTCATGTCTTTTCAAGGGCTGCCCCCTATCTTCCCTTTACACTGTAGACCTTGTACATAAATTATTGCTTGCCCATTGTCTCCTTCATTAAAATGGGAGCTCCTTGAGTGTATAGATCATCTTTTATACTGTCTTTGATTCCTCAGCACATAGTATAGTACCCTGTACACAGTAGGTGCTTAATAAATACTTCTTGAGTGACTGACCTCTGAAAGAAATTTATCACTGAAGGGAAAACAGACTCATATTCCACTATGGATAAAAATCAAATAAGTCAATAATTAAGTTCAATTTAAAAAAGCATTTGTCAAGCCACTATTATATTCATGGCACCATGCCTGGCACTGTAGGTAGGGGTTGTGAAGAAATGGTTTCCTCTGACTTCATTTGCATAGGATACTCCAAGGGAAGTGGGCAGCTAGGTGGTGTAGTGGATAGAGCACTGGACTTAGAGTCAGGAAAAGTCATTTTCCTGAGTTCAAATCTGTGCTCAGACAATTATTAGCTGTGTGACCCTAGGTAAGTCACTTAACCTTGGTTGCCTCAGTTTCCTCATCTGTAAAATGAGCTGGAGAAGGAAGTGGCAAACTGCTCCTGAATCTTTGTCATAAAAACCCCAAATGGGGTCACAAAGAGTTGGACACAACTAAAAAATGATTCAATGACAAACTATTAGTATATACAGATAAGGAAACTGAGTCCCACAAGGATTAAAGTGTCCTAAAGAGGACACAGCTACTTAATATATGAGCCAGGACTTTAAGCTAAATTTCCTTACTTCCCTGAGGTGTGTTGCTGCTCTACATCTTTGATCCTATAATCTCTACTCAGAGATTTCTTTTCCCATCACCTATCCCTGTTCCTTGGTTTTAACATGTCATTCTAGTCAAGCTACATACCAACACTGCACAAGAGAACTTCATACCCCATAACCTAAATGAAGGAGTACATTTGTATCTGCAATATTCCAAATGCTCCTGGAACAGAATTTCACTCCTTATGCAAACCAGTGACCTGACAGCTAGATGGATCAGGTGAAGAATAAAGAGAAAGTGAGAAAATTGCTCATCTTTCTGGACCTGGTACTCCATCCCCTCAAAGAAACTATAAGCCTCTTCAGAACAGGGAATGCCTCTTTTTTGTTTCTATGGTCCTTGTCCCTAGCATAGAGAAAGTATTCAACAAATGTTCAAAAATTAAACTTAATGCTACATGAAGCTTCCTAAGGGATTACTCCTATCACCACCTTACTTTTCATCTTCTACCTCAAGCTAGTCTAGAGCAACGTTTCTTAAACTGTGGGGTTGCAACCCCATATGGGGTCGCAAAAGATTGGCAACAGTAAAAGGTTTCTGAACATGTGATGACCCAAAATTAATTAAAAATCAAACATGTAATGAATCTGAGGTGTTTCTGGTAGCACTTGCCCGGGTTGCATAGCCCAACTTCACTGCAGCCTTGGTTCTAAACACAAAGCATGCGATCTTTGCACTGCACATGCCGTCAGGACACACAATGCCAATGAATGCTGCTGAGACACAAAAAGGGGTCCTGAGTGGAAAACGTTTAAGAAACCCTGGTCTAGAGGACTATTGCAACCCAATGAAGCTACTCAAACTTTTTACAAGGCAAGTGAGGTAAGGACGAGCAAAATGTTTCACATTTATTTAAGAAATGGGAAGTAGTAAATGTGCTATGTGAATGTGATGAAATGTTACTGTCCTATAAGAGATGAGATGACGAAACAGTTGATTTCAAAGAGAGGTGGAAACACTAATATAATCTCATTGAGAGTGAGGTAAGGAGAAAAAGGAAAATAGTTTATGCCACAACATCAAAATTACGAAAAATGAACAATTCTGAAGATTTTACGAACTGATGAAGAATGAAATGAACAGAATCCAGAGAAAGATTATATAAGAAATAACACCGTGAAGGCAAACAACTTTGAAAGCTGGAGATCTACGATCAATACAATGACTATTCATGATTCCAAAGGACAGATGATGGAATATTATCTCCCACCATTTTTAGGGTGCACAATGAGACCTCTCCAAAATTATGGTCAACAAAGGAATGTTTTGCTTAACTATGCATCTTTGTCACAAGGTATTTCTCTTTTTTTTAATTGGGTAGGGGTGGAACAAAGAGAAAAAAAGATTTCTGTTCATTAAAAACCATTTAAAATGTAGAGGGGGCACTACAGGTGTGGAAGATTACAAACACTTTCATATGAGTCCACTGCATTGGTGTTTGTGCTTAATTGTTTACTTTATTATACAAGAGCTCTCATGGAATGGGAGTAATCAGAAATATTTGTAATGTAAAAAATATAAATCTGTTTTAAAGGAAAAGAAAAATAATTATGAATAGTGATGCCACCCAAGACACAGTCTGAGAAACTCTGCACCTAAACAGAAGCCCACTCCACCCATTAGTATTATTATAGCTATTTCATAATTTATAAATATCCATGTAATATTGGGTCATTTTATATTTTAGGTTTAAGATTTTGTATGTAAATTGTAAGAAACTCTTTAAAAAAGCAGATATGATGGGGGTGGAGAGGAAGTGCCTATGCTGAGAGGTAAATGACACTGGTTCACAGGAAGGAAAACGTCTACGGCAAAATCATCAGAGGAGTGGGGCCTATGTTTGTTTTTACATAATCTGGTCTAGAACTGCCTGGGAGGTGGATGGATAATGATGTCTTCCACCTTTCTCCAACCCACCTGCTCTCTAAACCCCACATAAGTGTAATACAGACCACCCTGGCCCCCACCACCACAAGCGTAGGTTTGTTATACTTCACCTTCCCCCTCCTCGGGGTCTCTGGTACACTGAAGGAGGTTTGGGGGTATCTAAGCTCTCTGCTCCATACCCCACTGATAATGTTCCCCTAAACGTAGGAGATGGTCCTCTGTATCGTAATTCCATTTAGCCACTTAAAAGTCACATTAGATTTTATGCAGAAATATTCACTTCTAAAGGCGTAATAAACATGCGAACATATTCCCTCCAACCTGTGGGAGGTATAATCTCCCTTCCTTCCTATACTTCCTCAGTCTCTGTGGAGGAAAAAGGGATTAGTTTCGTAACTTAGCTCAGTTTCCATAGAGCACGCACCCAGTTCAAGTCCAAAACTGCCCTCTGGCTCAAGTTCCAGGCACCCTGGCTTCTCAGGGCTTCCATGCCAGGCTGGTTGGCTGCACCACCCCCCAAGGTTGTCAGGGCTGTGACTCCTGGGTGGTAGGGATTACTTCCAGCACTTGAAACTGAGGACAAAAAACACAGAACAGAAACAAACTGCAGGCCTATTTCTTGGAGCTGGAGACAAAAAGAGAGAGCAAGAGAAGGACAGTCATTCTCTTACCGGTTCAGTTCATGGTGCCCACAATGGGGGCAAACTGGGATCTTCTTCACCCTCTGGCTGCAGCTGATAAAAGATGCCGAAAAAAATGCGACAGAAAGAGGCAGGAAAAAAAGCAGGGGAATCAGTCGCACCCATTTTAAAGACACAGGCAGCCAATGAAAGGAGGCTACCCCTAACCTGGGGATGCAGTGGGCTCTATGTTAGGCAATCTGAACATGCTCCAAAGGTGCCTCAGGGGCATCTCCATGTTCGGAGAACTTGGCCTGCCCAGAGAAGCCTGGGACACAGAAGGAATTCTGATTCCACATTCCATAAATACTATATACACAATCATTTTGGGGAGAATTTTGTGTGTGTGCGTGTGTGTGTGTGTGTGTGTGAAGAGAATATGCAAGAATTTATGGTTTCTTCATCAACTCCTAATGTGAGAACTTTGACCACCAAAGTGAATCTCACCCTAGATTCCAACCTGGCCTATGACTTACCTACCAAAGTAAGACCTGAAGCACGTAAGGGTTCAGTGACTTAAAAACAAGAAAACATGGATACCACTTGATGCAGAGTAAAGTGAGCCGAGCCAAGAAATCAATATACATGAGTACAACAATGTAAATGGAAAGAAAAACCCCAAAACAACCAAAAGTAAATGTTACAAAATTATAAAGAGCAAACATGGCACCAATGAATGGATATGAGAAGGAGACCCCATCCAATTCTTTTGCAAAAGTGGGAGTCACATATTTCTTCAGACTTTTTTGATGTATTGATTAATTTTACTCCTTTTTTGTATGTCTTTTTTTTCCTTCAAAAATATTATTTGTTATGTAGGATGGCCCTCTGGGAGGGGGGAAATGGAGGGATATTGTGAGAAATTCTTGTTAAAAAAGGATATCACTAAAAATTTATTTTAAATAAAATAGTTTAAAAAAAAGAAATAGAGAACAGAACAGTTTAGCCTCGAAGAACAATGTCTTCTGTCTTGTCCCCTCAGACCTCCTGGGTCTTTCCTAATGCTGGAAATGCCAAGGGCATCTTAAAAATGAATCATTCTCTGAACAAAAACATTGTGTGACTTCTGTAGAAATCTGACGACAACATTCTTCACTAGAAAATGAAGCAAGAGAGGGGGGAAGAAACAGAATCCCAGACCACTGAGTGAAGGCAAAATACAGAGGAATGAGACAATTAGAAATGTCTCGAAGTCAAACTGGGTTTGTTAGGAGGTAGTAGGGTCCTTCTGACAATAATTAATCAATTAATAACCATACCAAAAATAAGAACATTTATATAGTACCTACTTTGTGCCAGTCACAGTGCTAAGTGATTTATAAATATTTTATCATTTGAACTTCACAACAACCCTAGGAGGCAGGTTCCATTATTATCCCCATTTTACAGTTGAGGAAACTAAGGCCAAAAGAGATTAAGTGACTTACCAAGGTCACACAGCTAGAACATGTCTGAGACCAGACTGGAGCTCAGGTCTTCCTGAAGCCAGATCCAGCACTCTCTCTAGTAGGCTACCTCAAACAGATTGCAATACCATTTGACATGTATGTTAGAGGTTGTTGTTCACCTATAGGTTCTGGTAAGTGGCCTCTAAAGTCCTTTCCAGTTCTGTGTTTCTAATTCAAGCCTTTAAAACAGAGTGGAAGAAGTTTGATGTAGGAGTAAACTGCAGGTTAGATCAGCATTGTATATTGGTACCCACATTTATTGACTTGTAAAACAACACTATAAGCCTTTCATTTCATACTACAGACAACGAACTTAGTGCTAGCCTTCCCACAGACATGGACGGACACACACACACACACACACACACACACACACCTTCTTTCAGTCTTTGCTTGGTGAGACCTCTCCTTTGACTAATTAATGGCTCTGCCAATTATTTTCTGATAGTTACAGGCAAAGAAAGACTGAAGGATGCATCACCAGAAACAAGTAGAGAACCATTGTTATTTTCAATTTCTGCTTCTAAATGGGATGAAACCTTGAAATTAATTTGCTGACATCATAAATCTATGATACTTTGTCCAGCTATGAAAGAGGAAGGAAGATGGACATGTGAGTGTAACCCCTATCCCAAAGCTCAGTGGCTTGAATGCTATGCCCTGCCCTGTGTGAAAGAAAGGAAAAAGAGCAGGAGAACTCTTTAGTCTTCTTTAGGACTCTTTTCTGTCTCCCAGCTTTGAGAGGCAAGATGGATGAGACCAATCTCATATGAGGAAGGAAAAGACTCTGGGAAGACATGAGAGGAGCAGGCAGTTTCCATCACATCTCTTTCTCCAGTGTGATACCCTAGAGACTTAGGGGAGTTTCCCCTTGGGTGATACCTCTCTCTCACTGTTATCTCACTACCAATAGAGAGTCCCTTCACTCTGTATTGTCTGGTATATATTCTCCTACATATACCTTCTCTGATTTCTGTTCTGCAATGATTTGGAAAAATGAGCTTCTTCACTATTTGCTAGGTATCTACGTTGTAGAACTGGAAAGGGGATCAACTCTGGGACTTAGAGTTTGGGGTCCCTAATCCCCAATAACAATGGCACAGTGACCATTGAACCCAATAATATCCCCTCCATTAAAGGAATTTAAAGGAACGGATAGAAATGGTTTTAGCCTGGCACCTCCTTTCTCTAAGGAGAGCAGAATAACCTCTGGTCCCAACTTCTGGCTTCCCCTCATAACAGGAACTAAAATCTCCCTTGGAAAAGAGGTGGGGAGAAGATATGTCACTTCTGGAGATGTCAATTCTACTTCCCTTCAAACCACACAAGAGCCCCATGCCATACATGGGGTCTCGCCATATTTGAGGTCCTGTTAAATCAGGATTCGTTTCATAGCCTTCAAAACATCCATCAGAGCACTGGCTTGAAATTTAAAAGGAGGTATTGTTTTTCCTCCCAAAGATGTTCTCACTTCTATTCTGTGCATTAGTTTCTGCCTTTCCTCTTATGTTTAACATTTACTGTTTATTTTTCTCCTGCAGAATGATAGCATCCTATCTGAGAACTGCTCTGAAACATGAAGTATAGCATTGGAGGAATCCAGGCAACATGTAACTCTCATATGCCCAATAAATGTTCTTGCCTTCCTGGAAATAAGTGTGATTGGAAGCCAGTGCTAAGACTGGTAAAAGTACTTTTAAACCTTAAGTTGTTGTGTTCATACTGATACAGTCCTTAGGGAGAGACACCCAACCAGAATCACCAAAATTCTCCTATAAATAGTGTTTCCTCAAAGGACTAGCAATTCAAGAGGGCACTTGACTTACAGGTCAGCTGCTTATTCCTCACAATGCCTGTACCTTTTCAAGGTGAAACCTTGATCCCATTTCTGTGCCTCAGGGAAAACAGCTGGACAGTTGTTCTTTCAGGGCAAGGAAGCCCGAATGCTAAAATGAATTCCCAGGTCTGTTGAGACATACATGTTTTATGACGTGCATGAACATATTGACCATTCAATAGTAACCAGAACACTGGGTACCTCTGCAGCTACAAGGCTGATCACTGACCTTTAAGATTTTAAAATATGATTCACTGTGTTACAGAAGACCATGCCATGGTCAGATGTCTTTTGCATAACACATATTTATAAATATTCCCCTACCTTGTCTGCTCCATGGCACAGCCAAAGAACAACAATACAAAAATATTATGGTTAACAAGTCAAGCCTTTGTTTCAGGGAAAAATCAATCAACAAGTACCTATTAAGTGCTATGCTAGGTGCTGGAGATTAAAACAAAAAAAATTGAAATAAATGGCTCCTGTCTTCAAAGAGTTTACATTATAGCAGTGGGGAGAAGCTGGGAGCTTGGAAATCTTTAAAAGCAGTGTAAAATTTCCAAAAATCTAGCCAGCCAGTTCTCCCCATCCTGTTCAATTCTCAACCCAGCATTGTCCATCTGAAGTAATTGTTCAGGATATATTTATCAATGGAACAGTCCTGCAGCCAACTGCATACCACAGTCTGGACAACAGGCACTCCTCATTCACTTTGGTTATTCATTTGTGGTTAGTGATAACTGCTCTTTGAGTCATAGAAGGCCATAAGACCTGAAGGAATAAAGATTCATGTCACCTGAAGGGCAATGGAGAAGTCTGTGGTAGATATGAATAAACTTCAGCTGACGGCTAACATAATTGGACAAGAGAATTGGTGAAATGGATGTCATCTGAGTGATATTCGAAGAGAAGGTAGACTGTCAGCCATGGAGGGAAAGCAAGGAGGGAGTAATGAATAGCCAACATGTCCTATTAGTATATAAGCAACATAAAAAAACTAGAGGAAGGTTCACAATACTGTCCACCCATAGGGGAAGACTTAGATAAGAACATGGTTGAAAGTCACACGAGATAAGTAGGCATGGATGCGTTGTACTCTCCATCACTGAAGGGAGCAATGCTATCAATACGATAGAAAATCCAGTGATGTAAGTTCTGCTTAGTTCTTATAGCTGGATTTCTTGATCTCTTCAAAATGATGCTATTATTTAATATAGTCGATCTACCCAAAGGTGCAATGAATGTCTACATTATATTTGCAACTTACAGTCTTAAAGTGAGAAAATTAAGAGGCTACATGACTTGCCCAGGGTCACACAGGAAGTATATGTCAGAAATGGGACAGGTCTTCCCAACTTTAAAGCCAGTTTTCTATCCATTATGCCACTGCCTCTCATAGAAAGCAATAAATATTTTAACTAAAAAGAAAAGGATATGTCACATAATGAAGTCACATTTTGGGCGGGAACTGTTTGTTAGAGCTTTGTAAGACTTGTCTAAGACTATATTTAGAAAAGGAAGTTGGAAAACATTCGTGTAGTAGAAATTAATTTTGACATCATCTATGCTTGCTTCAGTATATGAAATACAGCTGAGGTGTTTCTTGTGGTGGTAGCAGGCTAGAGAGGAGCCCATTTCCTGATCGAGCTGAAATGATCTGAAATTTGTGTCTCTTCCTTCATCATCCTGCCTTTTAAGAGTCATCACTTACGTTGCTAAAATGGATATAACCTCTCTGAGTCTCAGTTTTCACATCTGTGACATAGAGATAATAATAATGCTTACCTCACAAGGTTGTCATCAGAATCAAATGATAAATATGAAGTACTTTTTAAAACTCCAAGCACTATCTAAGAGAAGGAAGGGCGATGTCACAGAGGCAGTACTTTTTTCAGGCATTGGTTGGAGTAGATGACCACTACCATTTCTTCTGACTATGATCTTCTATGATTCTAGGATACCCTGATACAGTATTTCATAAAAACTTAACGAAAGAAGTAACACAATTTTCCCAGATTTTATCTATTATTGCTGTCATCTTACTTGCAATAGCAAATTAATATGTGAAAACCATGCTTTGTATAAATATGTAATTCAATACACTTCAATTTTCTGCTGTATCTGCAAAAAGATTTTCCTCCCCCATGAAACTAGATTTCATAAGATCCTTTTTTTCTAGGGTGGCAGTCCACACACACACACACACACACACGCACACACACACGCACGCATGCGCGCACGCGCACGCAAGCGAAACTATCTGAGATAAAGGAATAATGATTTGTGGAGTCTGAGGACTTTTAGATTATGCCTCTCGCACTTAACCACACCTGAGGCCGTGACTTCACATCCCTGTGGGGCCTCAGTTTCCTCATCTCTAGAAAAGATGGTTGAATTAAATGGTCTCCTAGTTCTAAATGTATAATCCTAAAATCTAAAGAACCTATGAACTAGATATTTCAGTTATCAGCATTTCAACAATCATTAAAACTGTTCAAAGAGACCTGATATATTTATGTTAGGATTACAAGATCATGGAGGACGGGGTGGTGGAATGGATACAGCATCAGGCCTGGAGCCAGGAAGACTCTTGTCTTCCCAAGTTCAAATCCAGGCCCAGGCACTTACCAGCTGTGTGACCTTGGGCAAGTCATTTACCCCTATTTGCCTTAGTTTGCTCATCTGTAAAAATGAGCTAGAGAAAAAAATGAGCTGGAGGAGGAAATGGCAAAGCACTCCAGTATCTTTGCCAAGAAAACCCCCAATGGTGTCTTGAAGAGTCAGACACAACCGAAAAACAACCAAACAACAACCACAAGATGGGACGATAGTCGTAAAGGGACAAGGGATTTTAAAGGTCTTAAAGTCCAATCCTCTCATATTACAGATAGAGAAACTGAGGCCCAGAGGGTTAAAGTGACTTCCCCAAAGTCACGCAGATATTAAGTGGTCATCAGTAATCAAACCAAAATTCTCTAATTCCAAATGCTATGTATCCCATTTCCCTCGCACCTCCCACGCATGCATCAGGAAATTATCAAATGCAATGTTAAGGTTCTATCCTTTTCATTTGTCTGAAGGTTTTGCCACCTCTATTGTACTGAAAAATAAAAACAATCCAGCTGAGTTTATTTACATTAATGTAGTATACAAATAAAAGTCAGATTCACTTAGTGGATAGAGAGCCAACCTAGTATTTATGAAGACCTGAGTTCAAGGCCTAACTCTCGCACGTACTGGTTGTGTGACTGTGGGCAAATCATAACTTCTCTGAGCCCATGGTAATTCTCTAAGATGGTAAGTTTCAGGTGAATTGCTGATCAGCCTGGGGGAAAGAGTTACCAACAGTGGGAATTCTCAACACTGATGAAATTACAGATCTCTACTGAAAGGAGAAAAAAAACCACACTCAAAGGTGCCAAGTGAGTTTTGAATACACGGGCAGACCATTATTCTCTTTTCCCCTGTAACTGCAGAGCAAGCAGCCCATGGGAAAAGAATCAGGCATCTGAGGATTCGTGTGCAGGAGTTTGCAGTGGACTTTGAAGTTGCCAAAATGAATTTTCGCACTCTAGTTGGGTACATGGCAATACTGAGTCATCCATTTTCATGTTTTTTTTTTTTGATCCTGCAGCCCTATCTCTGGGAAAGATAACTAGCATTTCTTCCTCAGTTTTGCTTGGATATGACAGATTCTTTCACTGCCGGTACATTAGTCTTCCCTCACCACCTCAAGCTCATGTAGAACAAGAATAGCTAGCTCCTATTCATGACATTGTAAAGGAGATACGGCAAAGCTGTTGACATTCAGCAAGAAATAGGAAGCAAAGAAAACTACACTTTCCCCTTGGTGTTGCTCTTACCAAAATTTAGAAAAAGCACTCAGCCTCTCTTCCACAGTGTTTCTTCAAAAAAAAATTAACCACTTATTTAAAAAAGTCAGGGGAAAAATAGACTCAATCCATTTCATGTGCTTTCACGTGTCTATAGTATGTGATTAGCTTATTAGGTGAAAGTGTACCCCATTGCTTGGGCAATTTACATGGTTCGTGCAAGGTTAGAAAATCTAGACCAACGCAAGGACCAGGACCAGGTAACGTAAGCAGCCACCTTGGGCAAAAATAAAATGGTTGGGACAATAAAATATGCCTTTCTGAACTCACATCTTCATAAATCCAAGGTCAGCTCTCTATCCACTACAGTGATCCTAGTTCTTGTTTGTATATTACATCATATGAATAAACTCAGCTGGGGTGTTTTTATTTTTCAGTACAATACAGGTTGCAAAACCTTGAAACAATCGAAAGGACTGAACTGTAACATTTCGAAATTCAGTTATTTGATAATTTCCTGATGTTTATGTGGGGCTGGAGGAAGGGAATGGAGTGTAGAGCACTGCTCTTGGGGCTAGAGAAGTTTGATTGGGCTACTGATGACCATTTAATGCCTGTGTGAGTTTGGCAAAGCGGCTGCAACTCTCTGGACCTCAGTTTCCTCTTCTGTAAAATGAGAGGACTGGACTTTAAGGCCTTTATTCCAGCTTTACAGCAAGGATCCAGTGACTCTAATGTAAATAAATCAGACACGTGTGAATGGTTTTACTAACTGCAGGGATTTATTTCTTAATAGACTAATAGTACTTTTCATCAATGTGCATATTTTTAAGGCCAGGAAATTTCACTTCCAAAGCACATTAGCTTTTATATTGTGATAGAAAGTCCTAGGTCTCAAGGAAGATTTGGTACAGCAGAAACAACACTGGCTCTGGAATGAAGGGACCTGCGTTCAAATCCTACCTCCTGCACTGTGTGCTCTTGTGCAAGACCCTTCATCTGCCTAAGATTTAGAAAAAAAAAACTGATAGAAGTATGTATAGAATGGTTTTACATATGTGTAATATATACATACAGACACACATATACATATACATATATATATATATACATACATACACATATTTGTGTCTAATGGTAGCTGCATTGGGTGGGGAGGAAGAAAGTAAGTTTAAAAAAAGTTGCAAGATAACGATATTATATATTAAAAAGTAATAGCAAGTTGTATATAATAGATTCGCAATTTCATGTACAATAATCTTTTTTTCTATTCTACTATGTTGTAGAAATGCTTGTTTTGTTTCTTAAGTTCAGAACAAAATTAATAATTTTTTCAAAAAAATTTTAAAATAAAATAAAATGAAGGGGTTGGCCTAGATGGACTCTGAGGTCCCTTCCAGCTCTAGAGCAAGGATCCTATGATCTTTCAGTGGCCAAAAAAGGTGCAGAAAATACACAGTTCAATTACAGGTGACCTCAGTTTTCGAACCTTGGCTAGAGTATACAGATATCTCATCTTGGCTTTCTTCTCATTGATTCACTGCCAAGGTCAAAGACAAATTCCTCAGGCTGGATGGATAAGGAATTTTTCTGATTCAAAAGAAAGAGGACTGAATGAAAAGTCAAAAGACCTGAGTTCTAGTCCTCCCTCTAAGACTTATTAGCAAGATGACCTTGGGCAACTCATGTGACTTCTCTGATCTTTAGCTTCCTCACCTGAAAGTACTCCAGGACTCTAAGAGTAGGGCAGCTAGGTGGCATAGTAGATAGAACACCAAGCCAGGAGTCAGGAAGACTCATATTCCCGAGTTCAAATCCGGCCTCAGACACTTACTAGCTGTATGACCCTGGGAAAGTCACTTAACTCAGTTTCCTCATCTGTAAAATGAGCCAGAGAATGAAACGGCAAACCAATACAGTATCTTTGCCAAGAAAACCGAAACAACAGAACAGCAACAGATAAGAAATTAACATGCAGCCACAGGGATCCTTATGTATCCTTTCGAGTTCCCTATGTAAGGTTTAAGTTTGAGTTTGATACCACTGTCTTAAATGATCTCAAGGCTGGGGCAGAGGGACAAGGGTGTTATTCCAGTCCACTTTCATTTTCCCTTCCTCTCCCTCTTCCCAGAGCCCAAGACCAGGAGCCGGCTCACGCAGGGAAGGGTCAGAGAAGGCTGACTGACTGCTGAGGGCCAATGAGGTGCGAGTGACAGCTCCAGTATAGACAGATCCTTCAAATAATTCACAAGACAGTCAACTAGGAGGAAAATGAAGAAGTATAATTGTGGGTGACCTACATTTCTTCTTCCCCTTCACATTTATGGTAACTGTCTAGGAATCAGGGCTTTCTGTCTACCTCAATCTAGCACACCACTCAATGCAAAGAAGGGAGTGAGAATTGAGTTCAGCATTGACAGTTTGCTCTTTTTAAGACCAGTTAGTGTCTAGGCAGAGAAACACAATTATCAGATCTTAATTTAGTCCTAGCCTGAAGGGGAATAAAAGCTGAAGCTAGGAGTAGAGCTGGTTCAGATTCCATTGCATCCTCTTCTTTTCTTATTGTAGTTGCTTTCAATGAACAAGGATATATTTTTCTTCCTCCTATCTTCCCTCCACCATGGAAAAAAAATGAAGAAAATTTTGTAACAAATAAGCATAGTCAAATCAAACAAGTTCCTACACTGGCCATACACGGGATGAGGTGTACATCTCATTGTGTATCTTGAGTCCATCATTTCTCTGTCTCAACATTAGTCTTCTGGACCAATACAGCCATCAGAGTTCTTAAGTCTCTCAAAATTGCCTATCTTTACAATATCTGAAGAGATCAAAAAATGAGGTAAAGGATCCATATATATAAAGGTTTATAGCAGCTGTTTTCATAGTGGCAAAGAACTAGAAATTGAGGGGAGTGTTATGGGGGAACCCAACAATAAGGTAATGATTGAACAAATTATGGTATGTGACACAGTCCTTCCCTGAAAAGCTAGGAATAGGATATCAAAAGTAGAACTTCTTTTGTTCCCTAAAATAACTTTATTTTAAATTTTAATCTCAATACCCAGCTCCCCCAACTTATAGAAAGTGAAACCTTTAGCCTGAGTCCTACTCCTCCTGATTATAGTTTTCCCTTTTGTAATATAGGAACCCTGTAGTGGGAACATGGGAAGAAGAACAGAGGAGGAGGTGGAGGAGAAGAGGAGGATTGCTGAGCACTTTCTTGGTGCCTAGGTGATTTTAATCTGCTGTTACTTGTATGATTCCCCACAACCAGATCAGAAAGTGTTAGGGAAGTGAGTAGCAAATGGGGTCAAAGTATGGACAAAGGCATTTCAAAATAGTACCCCAAAATAGTACTAGAATCGCTGAAAGCTGAATTCTAATCTCAAGTGGCAAGCTACTTGATACAAGAAGGCAGGGAATTCTAAATGCAAGCATCTGGGAATAATCAAATAGCCTTAAAACCAAAAAACTGATCATCAGATTTAGAGACCATTAGCGGTGTTCTGAGGTCACAACTGTCATTCAAACACATAGGACAATAGCTTATCTCCAGAGTAACAAAGACCCAAATGATGTAGGGATAGAGAGATCAAAATTCACCCCATGATTTGGACATGGAATTATAGCCAGATGCTGGAGAAAACCTCTCAGGTCTGTCCCTAAGTTTCTGCCTCTATTTCTTCTGTGGATACTGGGGTTGCAAAGGTGATTTCCTGAGTCCCAAGTCAGGAAGAACTGGGAGAGGGAGGTAAAGATGGGAGTTTCTACAGAGTACTGGAGTTGCAGTGCTTTGCGATGGAGCAGGGCCTGCTGCCCTAGAAGAGGACAAAAACAAAAAGAAGGTGGGGGAAGGAGGAGGAACCCACATATATTACCTTCCACCTCAGTCTCACAAAGCTTAATTTTCATGTCTGTCATTCTAATTTAAACTCAAGTACAATAGGGGAGGAAAGGACTGCTCTGAGTCTGCAGGATGGCAAATCCTGAGGATAACATCACCTAGTTATCACATAAGAAGATAATCAATGTTTCTCATTTGCAGTTTGGAGCCTTAGGCACTGCATCCACTCCAATCACCCAATTTATGTGGCTCACTTTAATGCAAAACCAACCATAGTCTAAGCAAATCCATGTATATATGTAAAAGAAAAAAAAATCAATTTAGTGCACCAAAGGAAAATGAAAACCCAAAGAGGTAAAATTTGTTTCAATATTTCTAATTAAAATATTGAGATTTAACTAGTTATGATGAATGAAGTCAGATCCTCTAATTACAGGGAAAAATCTAGGCTAAAATGCCTAAGAGAAATGAAATAAAGTCTGCACATATTTCTCAAGGTAGCAAATATTTTCCAAGGTTTTTTCTTATTTCTTTTGGTGCAACTTTTTATATTATAGCAAGGTATCAAAGAACAGAATCCTGCTACCCTAAAGTGTTGACATTTTGTGTTTGAAAGGAGAGCTGAACTGTTCCATTTTAAAGCCAAGTCCACATATGTAGAGATTAACCAAACAAACACTTTCCACTGAAGGACAGTTTATTTTGCAGTTGACAGAAGGAAAGGGGGCCTTCTCTGAAATGCTTGCTTTGTCCTGAGCCCAGAATTTAAATTCAGTTCACTGACTACATCTTATCCCTTTGTTCCAAAGTACCAAAGGTGGTCTGAAACTTTTTCCTGTTCTTTTTAATAGAAACAACTGAATCTGTCAGCTTTGTTGTTTTGGCGTCTTTTCATCTTGTGCACACCAAAAGTGGAACTGATTTCAAATGGTTATAAAATTGTACAGTAGGGCTTATGCTCATCTTTTATAAACTTAATTTTAAATGTGGTATTTTACCAACGTGAATGACAATATAATAGGAAGGGTCACTCCATGGTTGGGGTTTAAGTCTGGGGTATGAAATGCTAGGACAGGATGGGTAAAGAGGAGGAACTATGGAGTCTTTTCTGAAGGGTTTTAACAAAAGAATATTGCTCCACCGTTCTCTGGTGGTCCGAGTATATTTTTATTAATGTTTTTGATTTGTTTTGGCTTTCTTTTCTTTCTATTTTGTTTTTCCCAGAGAAGAAATGAACTAGGTAATATTTTCCATGCTTGACTTTGACCTCCTGGGTATCCATGAAGGTTCTACAGGCAAATACCTCCTACTATGAATGTTTATAATAGGACAATATTTGTGTTTCTGCTATGATTTAGTAATTTACTTAAATCTCCATTAAAGGCCTATTCTGACACCCCGTCATAGAATAGAGTGTAATATCCTGAAAGCCAAGGACCCTTTTGTTTTTGGCTTTGTATCTATAGTACACAGCACAGTGATTGTCCTATGACAGGTACCTAATAAATGCTTGTTGAGTAAGAAGTGGCTCTGTATCCATAAAATCTATGCCATCAAGACACAAGCTATCAAAAATTCTAACAAGCTGGGAAAACTTCAACTATGGTCCCGTGGAAGGACATCATGTCAGGTATCCTGGCTAAGTTCAAAGATGCTAATCACTAGGGGGTTACCCACCGTGGGGATGATTTTATTCAGCCATAGGAACTCACAATGACTGTCCCTGAAGACACAGAGGACTTCTGACTATAGCGATGTAAATAAGACCATATGGATGAAATCACACATTCTGAAAATACATCATGATCGTCACCATAATAGAAATAGTAACAGTATTAGTAATTGATAGTAATAGCTAGCATTTATATAGCACCAACTGTGGGCTAGGCACTGAGCTAAGAAACAAATATACCTCACTAATGGCTCATCAGCCGTGGTCATTTGTCCTGGTGAATTGAGTGACTATTAGAATTTTTACATAATAGGTGCAAAAGATAGAGTTAGTGGGTCTAGGGACTGAAAATAATCTCAGAAACGCTGCTCTAAATAATCTCTCACTGACTTCATAACTCTAGTATTTCCAATTTCATCAAACAGCTGTTGTTAAGTTATGTGATAATTCTCTATTTTTTTTAATTTATTTAACATATTTAGTTTTCAGCATTGATTTTCACAAGAGTGTGGATTACAAATTTTCTCCCCATTTCTACCCTCCCCCCCACTCCAAGATGGTGTATACTCTGGTTGCCCTGTTCCCCAGTCAGCGCTCCCCTCTGTCACCCCACTCCCCTCCCATCCCCTTTTCCCTTCCTTTCTTGTAGGGCAAGATAAATTTTTACGCCCCATTGCCTATCTTACTTTCTTGTTGCATGCAAAAACATTTTTGTTTGTTTTTGAACATCTGTTTTTAAAACTTTGAGTTCCAAATTCTCTCCCCTCTTCCCATCCCACCCTCCCTAAGAAGGCAAGCAATTCAACATAGGCCACATGTGTATCATTATGTATAACCCTTCCACAATACTCATGTTGTGAAAGACTAACTATATTTTGCTCCTTCCCAACCCATCCCCCTTTATTGAATTTTCTCCCTTGACCCTGTCCCCTTTCGAAAGTGTTTGTTTTTGACTACCTCCACCCCCATCTGCCCTCCCCTCCATCATCCCCCCCATTTTTTTTATCTTCTTCCCTCTTCTTTCCTGTGGGGTAAGATTCCCAATTGGGTATGTATGGTATTTCCTCCTTAGGCCAAATCTGATGATCGCAATGTTCACTCATTCGCCCTTCATCCGCCCTCTCCCCTCCTCCCACAGAACTGCTTCCTCTAGCCACCTTTATGGCAGATAATCCATCCCATTCTATCTCTCCTTATCTCCCTCTCTCAGTATGTTCCTCTCTCATCCCTTAATTTGATTTTATTTCTTTTAGATATCTTCCCTTCATCTTCAACTCACCCTGTGTCCGCTCTCTCCCTCCCTCCCTTCCTCTCTCTCTCTCTCTCTCTCTGTATATATATATATATATATATATATATATATATATACACACATACACACATAGATATATACATACATACACATTCACCCATATATATACATAAACATATATGTATGCATATTCCCTTCAGCTACCCTAATGCTGAGGTCTCATGAATCATACACATCATCTTTCCATGTAGGAATGTCAACAAAACAGTTCACCTTTAGTAAGTCCCTTGGAATTTCTTTTTCTTATTCTTTTTCTTGATTACCTTTTCATGCTTCTCTTGATTCTTATGTTTGAAAGTCAAATTTTCTATTCAGTTCTGGTCTTTTCACTGAGAAAGCTTGAAAGTCCTCTATTTTATTGAAAATCCATATTTTGCCTTGAAGCATGATACTCAGTTTAGCTGGGTAGGTGATTCTAGGTTTTAATCCTAGCTCCATTGACCTCCGGAATATCGTATTCCAAGCCCTTTGATCTCTTAATGTAGAGGCTGCCAGATCTTGGATTATTCTGATTGGGTTTCCACAATACTCAAATTGTTTCTTTCTGGCTGCTTGCAGTATTTTCTCCTTGATCTGGGAGCTCTGGAATTTGGCGACAATATTCCTAGGAGATTTCTTTTTGGGATCTATTTGAGGAGGTGATCAATGGATTCTTTCAATTTCTATTTTGACCTGTGGCTCTAGAATATCAGGGCAGTTCTCCTTGATAATTTCTTGAAAGACGATATCTAGGCTCTTTTTTTGATCATGGCTTTCAGGTAGTCCAATAATTTTTAAATTATCTCTCCTGGATCTATTTTCCAGGTCAGTAGTTTTTCCAATGAGATATTTCACATTATCTTCCATTTTTTCACTCCTTTGGTTCTGTTTTATAATATCTCGATTTCTCATAAAATCACTAGCTTCCACTTGCTCCAATCTAATTTTTAAAGTAGTATTTTCTTCAGTGGTCTTTTGGACCTCCTTTTCCATTTGGCTAATTCTGCCTTTCAAGGCATTCTTCTCCTCATTGGCTTTTTGGAGCTCTTTTGCCATTTGAGTTAGTCTGTTTTTTAAGGTGTTGTTTTCTTCAGTGTATTTTTCGGTATTTTTTTGGGTCTCCTTTAGCAAGTCATTGACTTGTTTTTCATGGTTTTCTCGCATCCTTCTCATTTCTCTTCCCAATTTTTCCTCTACTTCTCTAACTTGCTTTTCCAAATCCTTTTTGAGCTCTTCCATGGCCTGGGACCAGTTCATGTTTTTCTTGGAGGCTTTTGGTGTAGGCTCTTGCACTTTATTGACTTCTTTAGGCTGTATGTTTTGGTCTTCCTTGTCAGCAAAGAAAGAATGCAAAGTCTGAGACTGAATCTCGGTGCGTTTTCGCTGCCTGGCCATATTCCCAACCAACTAACTTGACCCTTGAGTTTTTCAGTGGGGTATGACTGCTTGTAGACTAACATGTTCTATGTTCTATGTTTGGGGGGGAGGTGCCAGCTCTGTCACACCAGCACTACTCCTTCCCCAAGAACCCCCAGTCCAGACTGGGCTTAGATCTTCAGCAGGCTGTTGCACTCCTGCTCTGATCTGCCACTTAATTCCTCCCACCAGGTGGGCCTGGAGCCGGAAGTAACAACAGCTATAGCTGCCCCACCTCCGCTGCCCCCGGGGCTGGAACCCGAACCGCGAACTCCTTCTACTTCCGCAGCTTTTCCCACTAACCCCACTAACCTTCTCCGCAGTCTTTGGTGTTTGTGGGCTAAGGAGTCTGGTAACTGCCGCAGCTCACTGATTCAGGGCGCTAGGGCCCCCTCCGCCCGGCTTCTGGTCTGGATGGTTCACGCCGTTCAGGCTGGGTTCTGCTCCACTCCATTCCCAGCTCCCAGCTCCGTGTGGGATAGACCTCTCCCAGAGACCATCCAGGCTAAATTGGGCTGGAGCCCTGCTTCCCTCTGCTGTTTTGTGGGTTCTGCTGTTCTAGAATTGGTTCAGAGCCATTTTTATAGGTTTTTGGAGGGACTCAGTACGGAACTCACACGAGTTCCTGCTTACCAGCCGCCATCTTGGCTCCAGATTCAAGTTATGTGATAATTCATCTATTTATATTACTCTGATTTTATTGGCCAGATCTTTAAAAAAAATTGAGAGTTTCAGTTGTTGTTCAGTCATGTCTGACTCTGCGTGACCCCATTTAGAGTTTTCTTGGCAAAGATACTGGAGTGCTTTGCCATTTCCTTCTCTCGTTCATTTTACAGATGAGGAATTGAGGATTAAATAACTTGCCCAGGATAACATAGGTAGTGAATGTCTGAGACTAGACTTGAACTCATGAAGATGAGTCTTCCTGATTCCATGCCCAGTGCCCACTGTGCCACCTAGCTGCCTTGAGAATTTCAGTAGGTATATAGAAAACAGTACTCCATTTTAAGGGCACTAACCAAATAAGGCAGGCAATGGCAATGTTGCAAAGTCTTCAATTGTTACAAGTCTCACCGATTTACTTTGATCAATTAAATTTCACATCTGAGATCAATAGGTCCTAAACAGGTACTTCTCTCACTTGGAAGAGATGACCTTAGAGCACATGGCCCACAACCATTTTTATAACTGGTTTTCTGGAAGAGTTCTGACAATATACTTGGTACCAACATACCAGCATTGATGCCAATATACCTACAGCTCTCTTACTCATTCTTCAGTTAGTATCAAAGACTGACTACAACAAATATTTTCTTATTCCCCAATCAGCTATATCTACTTCACTCTTAAACTCTCAGGAGAAGGCCCACCCACACCCTAATTTCAGCTGATCTTCAAAGGAGAAGGAATTTAGCTCACTATGAGAACACAAAAAACGATCTTGCTTTGGGTAAGTCCTATATGCAGAGATGGTTGAGAGGCAAACAGTAGGGTTAGACTTAAAGGAATAGACTCTGTAATCATGAACCCATTAATAGGGCTGAATTAGCTGTAACTACTAACCACATTCAAACTTCAAGTCTCCTGGTGATAATACCTAAAGTGCTGGGGGAACAGTATAAGTTCTCTATTTAGCTCAGAGAACACAGAAACTGGGAAAAAAACTGGAACCATCACATATGAGAGTTGGTATGAACCCTAGTAGCCATCTTGTCCAATCCATATACAAAAGGAATTACCACTAGAATACACCTGATGAACGGTGGTACAGCCTCTTCTTGAAGAATTTTTATTATTTTAATTTTAATTTATGGAATAAAACAAGCATTTCAGTAACATAATATAATAATTAAAAAACATGATGGCACATGAAACTGCAAAGCTATTATGTACTTGCTTTAAGAAGCCGTATGGCAGAGTGGATAGAGAGATGCCCACAAAGCCCTCAGAGGATTTAATTCCCACCTCTGACATGTTCTGTATTGTGAACCTGGGTAAGTCACTTAACCTCTTAGTATTCTAGGCAACTCTCTAAGAAAGAAGTGTCAAACAGGAGGTCCATGCAGCCCCACTACCCTCCAAAGAGCCCAGGGAACCAGATTAAAATGTAATTGGAAAGTATCTAATAAAAGGAATAAAAATACAATAAAACATAAATAATGTTATTATGTGGTTTTCTAAGTCAATATGTCACCCCCAGAGATCCTCATGTATGGATTATTAGTCCCCATTTTTGTTTGAGTTTGACACCAATGCTCCAAGACAATGAGTTGCAGAGAAGATACTGATCTGCTTTATTCCAATGAATTTACAAGTCCAGTGCCTATCCCTACCCTTTAATGATAAAGTCATTCTTCAAAAGGTATAGGAAGAGGTAAGAAGACCTGGACCTCATTATGGTTAATAAGGGGTAACCATTTGCCAAAGTAGAAATGATTAGAACCCTGGGAGGAAGTGATCACTTCACATGAAAGTTAATATCTATTTAGATATTAGGAACATATTCATACAGCAATTTAGGTTTTACAAATCATTTTCTTCACAACAACCCTGTGAGATACATAGCACAAGTATGATCACTTCCATTTTATAGATGAGGAAACAGTATCACTGAAATTAAATGGCTCTTTCACAGTAAATGTTAGAGCCAGGATTTGAATCCAAGTTTCCCGATTCCAAAGTCAGTGTTTTTTTCCATGATATCTAATTACCCCTCAAAGAATTTGAGACAACAAGATCATATGAATTAAACCCCCAGATACTGAAGGTACTGACAAATGTAGCTACTTGTGGCCTTAAAAATCATAAAGAATAAAAAAAGTGCTACAGGAATAGAGATGAACAAATGTCCATATGTACCAAAAAGAAAGAGAAAGAAGGAAGGACAAAGGGAGGGGAAAGGGAAGGGGAAGGTGGAGGAAAAGAAAGGGGAAAGAGAAGAAGGGGAGAGGAGGAGGAGAGGAAAGGAAAGGAGGAGAGGAGAGGAGAGGAGAGTCTTGAAGCTCATTGCTGGAGATATTGCTGACAAATATTATTAAAGAAAGGATTTAGGAGAATTTTAAAAAGGATATAGCAATCTAGAATCCAGCACCCGGTCATCAAGAACAGCTCATACCAGATTAATTTCATTTCTTTTTTGCACAGAATTACTGGATTTATAAATCAGGAGACTGCTATAGGTACAGTTGGACTTCAGCAAAGGAATTTTTAAAATTTCATACATTCTTCTCATGAATATGATGAAGAGATGGAAGGTAGATTATAGTACAATTAAGACTCAGAACTAGTTGACTGACAAGACCCAAAGTGCAGTAATTAATGGATCAGTGTCAATTTAGAGGGGAGGATGAAAGATTTCTATCAGAGATTAAGAGATCTCTAGTGGACAATTAATAAGACATAAGAGCAGCTAGATGGACCAGTAGATGGAGAAATAGGCCTGAAGTCAGGAAGACCTGAGTTCAAATCCAATTCAGACACTTACTAGCAGTGTAACCATGGGCAAGTCACTTATCTAGGGATTTGTCACAATCTAGGGATTTGCTTCAGTTTCTTCAACTGTAAAATGAAGATTGTAATAGCACCCACATTCCAGGGCTGTGGCGAGGATCAAATGAAGCCAATAGCGCAGTGCCTGGCACATGGTAAGTGCTATATAAAAGCTAGTTATAATTACCCCTATTATTGTACTTGTAAAGCACTTAGCACCATCTTGGCATGTGCTAGATGCTATGTGAACGCTTGCTCTCTTCCCTCCTTTCTCCGTTCCCTAGGTGAGTAGGACAAGTCCGTGGCATTGGCTCTTTTTTTTTTGTTCTGCTCCACATGTTTAACAATAATGGCACACATCACATTCTCAGCTAACACAAGGCTGGAAAGACTGGCTAGTGTGTTGGGCAGCAAAGTCAGCATCCTCCAAAAATCGCAGTAGGCTGGAACGCTGAGACAAATCTAGGGTAATGACATTGGATTTGGAATAGATATGAAGTGCTCTATTTTAGCTGAAAAAACAACTGCATGAGTGGTTATGTAATAATAATAATAATAAGTCATAGGGGTATATGATCAACAATTTAGAGCTCAGAAGCCATCCAACACAAACCCCTCATTTCACAGAATAGGAAACCAAGGTCCAGAGGGGTCAAACGACTTGCTCAAGGTCACACAAGCAGTAAGCATCGGAGGCAGTGACTGAATGGAGATTTTCTGACTACAGAGCCAGTACATTTTGCACTGGTAGCATGGTATCACAGTGCATAGGGAGCTGCCCTCAGAGTCCAAAAGGCCTGTGCTCCAGTCCCTGCTCTGATGCTTATGGTTGTCAGAGCCAGGGATTAAATGACCTAATCTCTTGTTGCCCGCAGGCAACTTTCTAAAACTATAAATTGTAGAGAATACACTGATTCACATTGGCAGAGGAAGTCTCTCACCAGGAGCTATTCCAGCAATGAAATCATAGGCCCGATAAAACCAACATGAAAATAAACATGTACACAAAATAAATGTATAGTTTTTTTTGAACTGAGTGAATAGCTCTCCCAGGAATGCTTTAAGAAAAGGAGGTGGGATGATCAGTCCAGTAAGAGTGACTCATCTGTGTCACTGAGGCAGGTAGGTGGCTCAGTGATAGAACTCCCAGACTGGAGTCAGAAGACCTGAGTTCAAATCCAGCCTCAGACAATGACTAGCTGTGTGGTCCTGGGCAAGTCACTTAACCGTATTTGCCTCAGTTTCTTCAACTGTAAAATGAGGATAATAAGAGCACCTACCTCCCAATGTTGTTATGAAGCTTGAATGTGATCTTACTTGCAGAGCACTTAGCAGAGTGCCCGGCACATAGTTGGAACCATACGTTTATTCTTCTCCTTCCCTTCTTCCCTTCAATCTCCTGCTCTGCAATGAAAAGTCCAACTTCTCATTTCAGTTTTCTACCATAAAGTTCTCCACTTCCCTGAATTCTCTTTAAATTCCTTTGATGCTTTGCATTTTTGCAAGGTAACGACACCACCACCAACACCACACATTAACAATAATTTTAATAATAAACCAATAGTTGATATTACTATAACAACATAAGGCTTACAAAGCCCTTTACCTAGAGAAGCAGCAAAGTATAGAAAGCAAGCCTCGAAGCCACAAAAACCTGGATTCAAGAACTGCCTCTGTCCTATACTGTCTGTGTGACCCTGGGCAAGTCACTTGTCCCTTTGGTGGTATAGGTGAAGCTCTCTAAGCAAGACCATCAGTTGCAGAGTAGATGCCACATCTTCCCCAGAATTCCCCTTCCCAGTAAAATCAAAGGTCCCTTTAAGTACATTATCCCCTTTGAGCTCCACATTAGCCCTCTAAGGTAGGGATTATTATTGCCCCCGCTTTGCAGATGAGAAAACCGTGACTTAAAAATGTTGACTAGCTTGCCCAGAGTCAGGCTGCTTGTATCTGGAGCTTGTTTCTAACCTGAGTCTTCCTGATTGCAATTCCAGTCTTCTGTCTCCTATACAATGCTTCTCCTTTCCTTGTTTGCTTTTAGAAAAGTAGCACCTTTTTTTACTCTATATTATTCTATATATACATATATATATATTATTCTATATTTTTAATGTGGTAATTCTGCATAACTTTTTAATATATATTTTTTCTCCCTTTCAAATAGACCTTCTTTTAGCAGTATGGCCAGTATTTTATCTTTTTTCCAGGGCAGCCCCTTCAGTACAATATGGCACCTTTCACATTTAGGCATTCACACCACAGTTTGCGTATACTGCCCTTGAAAGCAATGGTTTCCCATGATACCTTACACTTCATAGATGCTCCATAGGTTTCAGCTAATTGATTTCCAGCATTGGCTGGATATATAGAAAGAGCCCCTAACTCAGGCATCCTTTACATTAATATCACACCCACATTCAGATTTCAGCTGTCTTGACCTAACTTACTCAGCTACCTGAACTACTGGTCTAGTCCTTCAGATCTTACATTTTCCTGGATCCTTTTACCTAACATCTGGTGCTTTTATACTCCTCCAAATCTTACCTGGTCACCAGTGTGGTCCTGCACTTTCGCCACTGCAGACTCAATCCCTAGGTCTTCTAACCTAAATGAGAGACAAGGGAGAGAAGGTAGAATTATTCAACTTGTATTTTGCTTCTGTTTTCCTTACCAATATCTTTTTTTTTATTTTAACAGTGAAGCAAAAATAGGTAATAAGCAGTTGAAACCCATGATAAATGTGAGAAGGTAAGACTCACCACATCCAGTCATCTGAATTATTTGCTCAAACCAAAGACCCGGTGTAACCCTGCTATGAGCACATGACACCTAAAATATATGTCCTACCTATACCAGGCTGAGCCCTGGTTCAGCATGTCTCTTTTATGTTTGTTCTTTCCTAATTATAGATAAATAAATATGTATATTGAATTGCATGCAAGCTTGGAAGCTACTTTGGGGTGTTTTTTTTGTTTGTTTGCATTTAAATTTTTATTTATTTAAATTTTAATTAACAAAATTTAATTAACAAAATAAGCATTTCCATAACATAATATAATAAGTTACTTTGAAAATTGAGAGGTTCAGAGGTTCTGGATCCTATTGGGACAGAAGTAAGTTCTTAGATAGTCACTGACAAGACAACTAGTGTAAGCTTGACTGTTTTACCAGCTGACAGTTGAACAGTGCAGAGACCAGGTGGAATTTAAAATGCCTAATTGTCAGTCCTACAAACTGCTTTCGAACCTGATGAGGTTTAAGTATTAGACTTCTAACACATTGTAACAACAGTGAAAAATTAAATTACTGAATCCCATTTTAAGGCATTCTATTAATGCTTGTTGTTTTGTTTTGAGGTTTTGGGTTTTTTTTGCATTTAACATTTCTTTCATGTGTAGGAATAAACTACCTGTTCCATACCACATGTATATTATACACTAAGTACACTTTTTATAGAGAAACTCCATATTTAAGCCATAGTCCAAGCTATAAGTAAAATTGTCCCTGAGGTGCCAAGGTAGGGAGTTTAATGAGCCAAAGGGCTTGAAGTTTTCCAGAATTGAAGCAGACACAAACTACATGCCTGGGTACAGAAAAGGGAGCTGGCCCAGAAGCAGGGCCCTTGTGATTCTAGCAGCAATGGTTAGTACTTGTTATTCTGGGCTTCAAAATGCAGATCAAAGAACATCTGCTTCACAAAGCTGATAAGCAGAACATTCATCAGCTAGACTAGAAATACAGTATTTGTTCAAGGGAGATGGTGAATTTCCCAAACCTGACACTCTAATAGGGTACAGTAGACTGCCAGAGCCTGCAGTGAGAGGCTTGTGGATAATTTCGCAGACATCATTCAAACTAAAAGTTAAGTGGCCATTCTTCTTTCCAAAATCTCATGGAAAATACAGAGCCCAAGGTATATTTATTTTATAAAAGTTTGCTTTTCACACATTACTCTTATTTGACAAGTATATATCAAGGGCCCAGCAAATATACTGCTCACTACTTATCCAGGCTTCTGGCCTTGAATTCAGGGAACTTTTTATGTAAAGCAAAAGGGCACTTCATAAAATATTCCTTGATGACAATGATGACCATTCTAGGTGATCAGGGGATTTCCTTCAGCAAAACAAACATGAGCTGCTTCAAGGAGTTTACAATCTGATGAGGGAGACAGAAAGTGCAGAAACAAATAACTAAGTGGATGAGACATAAGATAACACATTCAGGTTGGGCTCCAAGGAGACAAGATGGCATCAAACACACTGCTTTTAGCACCACTTAAGGAAGAGAAACTCCTACATGTCAAACTGGAGCAGCTATTAGCCTGGATAATGAAGCAGAATTTTTCTCCCAGTGGATTTATTGGAGCTTTTCATAGAGGTTATGATATGTATTATAAAAAGTACACAGAGGTGGGAAAAGGAGGAATTGGTAGTGTTTCTAAGGTGCTTGCTGTTTACAAAGAGCTCAAACATGAAGAGAAACAAAAATACCACTGAGAAATGAAGACACCGCAGAAGATAAATTTCATTCCTAAGGTTAAAGAATTTTTGCAGATGTAGCTCTCCCTGTGAATGTCATTTGATGTTCCAACTAGGGCCAAGAGTCCAATGATAAAAGATAAATTTTTTAAAAGAAAAATAGAGCATATTCAAAGCCAATCACAGGTGAACAGAGGTAAACACAGAAGTGAGGGTTCTTAGCTTCATGCTGTGGACCCTTTAGTGGTCAGGGGAAGCCTAGGGACCCCTCCTCGGAATAATTTTGAAATAATTTAAAAAATTCTGAATTTCAGTTAGAAATTGGTGAAAATAAGAAAGTAATTTTTTTCCTATTCAAGTTCATGGACACCCCCAAAATCTATCTATAGATCCAGTAAGGGTTTGGCCACAAAAAGTGTGGCCACTAAGGACACAGCTTAAGAACCTCGATCTAAATGCTAAATAATTAGAAAGGTGGAGGGATGACAAGAATACGTTCAGGATTTGAGTATTTTTCAAAAGCCACTCAGGTCCCACTGACCAGTTTTCTTTTAAGTCCATAGCAAGTCACAGAAGTAGCAAGCAGGACTCAGAAGCTCATATGGACATGATAGCGTATCTGAAAACCCAAGACATCACACCATTAACTGCTGTGAATTGACTTTCAGGTCAAAGCTGGATGTCATTGAAAAGAGCAATGTGGAATAGTTATTACTAATATTTCCCCCTCAGATGCTGAGATGAATGGTCCTTACACTGAATCAGTTCCTTGGCAAGCAGTTGGTGGGGGTAGGGGGAGTCCTGGAACCAATCAGGCCTTCCAAGCCTTGAGACAACAGCCACTGTGCACTACAGCACAGTATATGGTTCAGAAAAAGGCACTGGGTGTAATATGATCTTCTACACAGCACTAGGGGAACAAATAAACTTCTGTTGGTGGTTCTGATGACAATGTAACTACCACATGACCTGTCAAAGGTTAGGAGCATCCACACTCAATATTCTAACAAGCTGCTTTATCAATATGATTTTAAAAAACCTGAATATGAAAATGGATGGACCTTTGTGGTTTGAGAACATTGTGAGAAAAGCTGAAAAGGGGACTTAGGATCCTTTAGTGAAGTCAGAGCAAGGCTGTAGTATGATGTTCCACCACTATGTGTTTGTTTCTTTTTGATGTTACAATCCATCAGATAAGTATTGACTGAGCATCTATTATGTTCCCTGCTCTCTTAGAGGATGCATGATGCAGGGAGGGGCTCTTCCTCTCCCCACCACAGAGCAGACGTACCTTCTGACTTTTTCCTGTTGGCTAAGAGGACTCTTTTAGGTGGTTATGGAAATGGAATGCAATTTCAGAGTTTCTTAATTTGGGAACCTCCACTCCTAGATTTCAAGAGGGCCAATGAATTTGAATGGGGGAAAATGACATTTTTATTTCAATATAATTTGTTTCCTTTATAATCTTATGTACTGTATGCATTTAAAACCACATTTCTGAGTAGGAGTCCATAAGTTTTAAGAGTTTGCCAAAAGGGACCACACACAAAAAGGTTAAGAACCTCTGCCCATAGACATGATCTCCATCCCTGTAATGGCAAGCAAAATGGGACTTTGTGTTGTCTTTTGTTCTGGAGTGCTTCTCAGCATTAAGGCAATCAAGTGCCTTTAAGTCTTGCCTTTGTTTGTAGGAAGGCCCAAACCCGTTTGCTAGTTAGGTCATGAGAAGTGTGAAGCCCTTTCTATGTGTGAAGCGCTCTGACCCTAAAGAAGTGTATATATACTCTGAGGTTAACATTTTGCTTGGGGCTCCCTCACTGGAAGACGGTTGGTGTGGAGACTCTGCATAGCTGTTAAGGAGCACCACCCCCCCACACTTTGAAAAACCTAGATGTTGGTGCTTTTCTCTCTGGTAACTGTGTATGTATAGCTTTGGTCAGGTAACTAGAAGCCCATCTGTTGATTTGTGTTATTTGTTCTGCTTATATTTTCTCTCTTTGTAATTTCTGTTTGTATTTTCTCTGAAGTTCAATGTGCTCACTTTTCCACCTGAACTAAGTGAATGATTTATGTGTGTTTGATCAAAATGAGACTGTAAACCCCTTAAAGGTTCTTTCTTTAGAAAAGCAGATCTAAGAACTTGCGCTAGTAGCCCTCTTGTGTGCTGGTGTCATTGGCCTTACACAGCCACAGTAGCGTCAAGCAAGATTGTTGTTACAACCCCTCAGGTCTCTCCTCCATGGAATGCTGCTAATAATTCCCTTAGAGTGTGGTCTCCAATGGGGGCAAGGCCCAATGGAGGGACTATAACCTGAACCCAAGAAGTGTGTGATCATCCAATCAAAGGATGGGAACATGAGTTTCATCTCACCATCGACAATATCTAATCACTGTATTTGACTCCAACAGTGTCACCCCAACCCTAATCTCCAGTTCTCCCTTATTCCACCCCTCTGTCCACTGTACCAACTCCCAGCTTCTCCACTTCTGAGTCAGGTATTGAGTCCTAAGGACAATAATAAGGATGATGATTTGCTACCCAGACACCCACAAGAGCAACTGCATAGCAAGTACTGAGAGAATTCCTATGTTCTTTCCCCAACTTTCACCCAGATCAGTTATTGGCTGTAGCAAGCAATCCTCAGAGGGTGGGCTCTGCACTCCAGATAAGTGACAAACAAGTGACCGTCCACCTCCCCTCTTTTGACTTTGGGTGGGACAAAGTGGGTTGTACAGGATGAACAGGCATGAATGTATTGTGAAAGATGGAAGCTCTCACTACAAAGTCTTCCTCCTTCCCACAGCCCATCCCTTCTTTCAGGCTTATTTATTACTATCAAAGGCATGACAATCCTTTTGGTCCCCAGATTTAAAGCTTCAGCATCATCCATGACTCCTCATTCTTCTTCACCCCATGTATCCAATCTATTGACAAATCTTGTGGTTTCTATCTCCACAGCATCCTTCATACCTATCCCCTTCTTTCCACTCACAGAGACACCACCTAATTCAGATTCACATCACACACCCCCAAGCTAGACTGTTACAATAACCTCCTAACTAGTTACTAGGCTGGACCTCCCTGCTCTTCAACGCATCCTTCATCTGTTTGCAAAGTGATTTTTCCTAAAGTGCAGTTCTGGCCATGTCACTTCCCAGACTCCAATGGCTCCTATTAAGTCTAGGATCAAATATTAACTCCTCTTTATCTAATCATTTCCATAATTTCAACTTGCATATGTTTTATAACATACATATCTATCAGTACAGTAGTGCATATATAACAAACAAATAGAGAAGAAAAAGGAAATAGGGAGAGGGAGAGAGAAAGGGAGAAGGAGAGGAAGAGGGAGTCAGGGAAGGAAGGAGGGAGGAAGGGAAGGAGAAAAGGAGGGAGGGAGGGAGGCATGTTGCTTGAACAATTCTTTTGTTAGGGATATGTGAACAAAAAAGCTTAAAAACCACAATCTTAAAGGAACCTAATATATAATCACTGGGTACATGGAAGTGATGGTATTGGCAGCAATGAATACCACGAGGTTCCTGTGCAACCAGAGCTTACATGCTTCCTTGTGGCCTTGAAAAAGTGACCTTTCTCTAAGCCTCAATTTCCTCATCTGTAAAATGAGGGGGTAGGACTATATGATCTCTAAAACCCCCTGTAACTCTAAACCTTTGACTCTAAGGTTATCAATTTATGATCGGTATAGCTCTAAAGATGCCTTCATTATGCCATAGGATCAGGACTGAATCAAAATGGGTTCAAGGGGCCCATTTGCAGTGATAAGCGCTCTTGGCATTTGACCCAAGCCACCAGAATAAACTAGCAGAGGGCTCTGCTGTCTCCACCTCCTCATTCCCCAGGAGCTTTGAAATATCTCAAGAGAGATTCTAAGTCTGCATAACATCCCAGTGAGGAGTCTTTAGCTCCAGAGGCTAGTCTGAGAAGCTGCTTCTTGCATCCACCCCCCAGGATACTAACCTCATAATTCTGAGATTAAACTCTCATTAATATTTGTGCTCTCTCTACTCAAGACAGAGTCATTATCATGTTCCGTCTCTCTTTGTTTAGTGAATAGATAAAACGATTAGCTAGAACATTTTACCATGGCTATTAGATGTCTTTTTTTTTCTTTCCATTTTTGTTTTGTTTTGCTGGAGGTCATCAAAGATATGTTTCAGGTACTTTTCTTTCTTCTAGGAAAATTTTGTGACCTTTTTGAATATGCATTTATCTTAATTTTATGTTACTCATGAATCCTGAAGGTGGCCAAAAATGCTCTCACTCTATGTGTGTGTGTGTGTGTGTGTGTGTGTGTGTGTGTGTGTGTGTGACAGCTGTTCTCTTCCTGGACTGTTTGTTTGCTCTGGATGAACCAGACTTCCCAAGACAGAGACCATGTTTCACTGACACATCCAATTAATTAAATATCCCACACTGGAAATTCTATCTCCTCTAACACATAGGACAGGGACCTGTACACTGCAGGTGTTTAATAAATTTTTGTTAAGGTGTGGAATTAAATTGAAGCCATTTTCACTGCATGATCTGTCTTCTATTTGTTTTGTTTTTTCTCAAAGTAAGTTTTATTGATATGATGGTTGGACTAGATGGTGCGGGGGGGTCCTTTTCAGCCAGCTCTACATCTATGACCCTATTATGCTTTTTGTTTTTATATCACAATTCTTTCTGGGAATCTCCTCCCAGTCCTCCTTGCAACAAAGAAAATCTGTGTTCTAGTTCAGAATTTTGCTAATGTTTATTATGTCCCCATCCTCTACTAAAATACACTTTTCTCACTCCCTTATTATTGTAGTTATCAATTGATTGTTATGTATATTGCTGTATAGTATGTGTGCATGTTTGCATATACCCATATAGAGACTTATCTCTCAGCCCAACATCACACTGTGTGCCTGTCATCTTGTGCTTAGCATTCAGAGGGAAGAGAGATTGACCAGCATTAAAGATATCTATTCCCTGTCCCAGAGGTTACCTTCTTCATCAGTGTCTGAACAGCTGCCAGCCAGGTTGGGCAGCACAGCTGTCCTGCAAATGAGTCCTGCAGAGGCCTCCAGCAGTTCCTTCATCCAGAACAGTGGATGGTTTATTATCCTAGGGTGAGCTGGAAGCATTTCAGAGATAGAAACTGCTACAGTTGACCTGGTTATTCTTCCCAGACAAGGATGATGTTGATGATAGCATTATGTCACATGCAATTTGCCACCAGGAGGAAGTCCACTTGACTTGTAGGAAGAGATAGTGCACATAGACTGGGACCTTATGACCCAGAATGACACAAGGCAAATATGTGGGCAGGAGGCCAAGCTACAGATCTTGGACAGGGCATTGTGAGAAACCACTTTCTCTTTTTCTCCTTGCTATTTACCTGGTGTGCAGGACGTTGGGTAGTTTGAGAATTGGACACCGGTAGCCACAAACACAGCTGCTGGGGTCATTGTTATTAATTCAGTGACTATGATGGTACAGATGGAGGTGGGAGTGGGAGTAGGATGGACATACCAAACAGCCTGGGAAATATTTAAAGAGAACAACAACTGGGGGTGGGGCAGAGAGATGGAAGGGGAAAGGGGAATTCTCTGCTACTGATGAATGGCAAGAAGGTAGAGGAAGAAGAAAAGAATACAAAGAGAGCACAACAAGCCAGCTGCATTTAAGAAACATTTCCTGTTTGAGAAAGAAACAGAACAATTGAAATGACTGTAAGAAGAGGAGAGGTGGGAGAGAAATAGAACGGGGTTTCGGAGACCATGTGATCCATGTCCCTGAATTCAGGTAAGCTCCTATCTCACAGAATGACCTAACTCCATAAACGGAAGACATTTTCCAACCTCCTATCAGCAGGCCATTCATACAAGTGCCTGAGCCTCCAAATAGAGAGGGAAGAAACTGCTCATCTTACTTATGAATATAGAGACAAGATGTGAGAGAATAATTTTTAAGACATTTGATTTTAGGGTGGCTAAGTGGTGCAATAGATGGAGAACCAGCCCTGGAGTCAGGAGGACCTGAGCACAAATCCAGCCACAGACACTTACTCTGGGCAGATCACTTAACCCAGCATCCCCCCAAAAAGGAAAAAGACATTTGCTTTCAAATTATGATTCTTCATGGTAAAGAAATATCGTTCCTCACATATAAGGTAGTAGGCCCTTAATATTTAATTAATACCAATAATAAGTAATCCATATTGGGTCATCCTTCTTATGCTTGCTAAACTTTGTATTCCAGACTCATATACAAAGTGGGATTAGCACTTGTAATAACCTATTTCACAGGGTTATTAATTCCAAGACTGTCATGAGACTCAAGTAAGATAAGTTACTTAAAGCAATTTTCAGACTTTGAAACACAATATAAATGTTGGCTAATCTGTATCTTGCCACCTTTAATTTCTGTTAATTAAAAAGTTATGGAATTGGGAAGAAAACCAATGGGGTATATTGGCTTGAGGGCTGACCTCGAAGTCAGCAAGGTCTAGGTTCAAATATTGCCTCCAACATATACCAGCTGTGTAACGAAGACAAGTACCTCAACCTATTCTAGGATTATAATTGCCGATGAATTGCTGGTCTACATTGCTGAAGAAAGCTTCCACCCTGTGAGTTCCCTACATTGATGAAATCCAAATATCACTGGTAATGGGGATACATGGTGTCAAAAATGTTTATTCTTATTTAATCATACTTAGCTCAATCATATAGTTAATAAGTTATTAAAAATAACCTAATATTTTTATTTTTGATCTAAAAATTTATATTATTTTCTACCTAAGACTTTATTCTTTTTTAATTTATGGAATAAAACAAGCATTCCCATTATATAGTACAATAAAAAAGATGATTGCACATGAAACTGCAAATCTAGTATATGCAACTTGTTATTCCTAAAGTTATCATGTAAATTTATTTTTCCTGCCCTACTATTAGCCACAAATATATGTGTGTGTGTGTGTGTGTGTGTGTGTGTGTGTAAAATCATTCTATACATATTTCTATTTATCAGTTCTTTCTCTGGATGCAGATAACATCTTCCTTCATATGTCCTCTGGAATTAATTTGGGCATTTATAATAGTCAAAACGACTTATTTGCTCAAAGCTGTTCTTAAAACAATATTGCTCTTACAGTATACAATGTTCTCTTGTATCTGCTCCTTTGCTCTACATTATTCGTGCAATTCTATCCGTGTTTCTCTAAGATCATCAAGCTTATCATTTCTTTTTTTCTGCTTATTTTTGGAGGGGACAAGGCAGGACAATTGGGGTTAAGTGACTTGCCCAAGGTCACACAGCTAGTAAGTGTGTCAAGTGTGTGAGTTTGGATTTGAACTCAGGTCCTCCTGACTCCAGGGCTGGTGCCCTACTCACTGTGCCTTCTAGATGCCACAAGCTTATCATGTCTAATGGCATAGTAGAGTGCCATTCTTTTAACATTGTGAGTCTGAAAAGTCTGGAGATTGCATCAGGGGTTGGAGTTGAACTGAAATGGGTGGCTGGGGAGATTTCCCAGCAACTCCTCCAATGTTCTTGGATAGTATGGCCATCAACAAGAAGACTGGACCAAATGTAACTGATTTACCATCATAATTGTAAGGAGAGTGCTGAGCCTAAGTAGCAGTATTTACATTTTGATAAAGTTAAATATTGGCCTCCAGACAGGTGGTAGTTTCCATCTAAATTACTGAATCCTGGTTAGTTCATTTTATTAATAGGGGCTTCTGAGAGTTCTGTATTTAGTATTCCTTTTGTGGTTAGGAATAAATTACCAGACCCATTCCTGATTCACATACACACACATATACACACATACATATATGTATATATATATGTGTGTGTGTATGTGTGTGTGTGTGTGTGTATGTATATATACTTTTACTTTCCTCTTTAGAGAGATCTAGACATAAGCTATAACCAAACCATTAATCAGAGTTTCCCAGGGCTTTGGGGGAGTTAATTAACAATTTGAAGAGGGTGAGAAAGTGAAGACTAATCCCTGTAATTAAAGGTAGGCTGCCCTAGAACTGAACCTAATCCATACATATTCCAGGGCACAGAACATCTCTGTGGACCAAACAGTGGTGTGTCAATACAAGATATATATCATCCCCATTATCCTTTCTGTGACTGAAGTTGTCCTAAGGAGCTCATTTCCCAACACTTTTATTCCATTATAAAGGCAGTCAATTTGTACATTAACACAATAGTCTGCATGGAAGGATAGCAACTTGTCCAAGGACCATATCTATCTGAATTCTATCAAACTGCCAGAGAAGAATGAAATTACAGCAACAATAGCAAAACTAATTATAATTTAGAGTATAAACACTCCAACAAGCCCAAGAAATAGAAAGGTTGGCACAGAGTTGTATGTTGATACTATTCAAAACCCCTATGATGATCAGTCTGAATAGACTAGAAGCAGTTTTTAGTCCAACTTTTTTTTGAGAGAGGGGTCTCTAGATAGAAAACTTTTTGAGAACCAATGCATGTTTTTTTTTTCTTTTGGTGAGGCAATCGGGGTCAAGTGACTTGCCCAGGGTCACACAGCTAGCAAGTGTCAAGTGTCTGAGGCCAGATTTGAACTTGGGTCCTCCTGAATCCAGGGCTGCTGCTCTATCCACAGCACCAACTGGCTGTCCCTAATGAATATTTTTAGAAAAACAATTAAAAACTTAAGCTAATTCTTTATCTACTGTAGACAATGACATTTAGGTCAACATTGCTTCAGACCAGGACTGTTAAAATTGAAATGGTGTATGCATTCCCCTTCCCCCTAAATTGTACTTATTGGAATTCTCAACAAAAACTTTGGGGAAATAAATATATTTATTTTGATTTGCAGCTATTTTCCATCCTAGTTGAAGAATTACAAAGATGTAGAAATGGTGCATTTTGCGGGGACAATTATTCAGGAGGTAACGAGGAATCAGGGAAGAAGTTGAAGCAGAGAAATGTGAACAGATTTGTGTATAGTTAAGATGAATCAAGCAGCTATAGGACGTATGGATCAGAAGAAGAATATTTGGCTGAGCCCCAAGGTCTGAGAGGAGCAGATGCAGAAACGTGCCTGTGGGTGAGAGTGAGGACACAGACTATGACTTGATGACTACAGAAGGAGTACAAATTGAGCAAGTTGAGAAGGTAATCACTGTTTTGGTCTTTAGACAAGGAAAGGAAAAGGGATTTTTCAAAGCCTAAAGGCTTTGGTCCCTTCCTCTTCCCTTCCACCTTGTCTTCCTCACTGTTTCCTTGAACCTTTGGTGGCTGGCTGGTAGAGGCACTTATAAATGATCAAGTTTTGGCTGACAGCATCAGACACATTATGGTATGAGAAGTGGAGCCAAAGACACTTGTTCAGATGAGGCAATCCCTATACACCTGGAAAGGCTGGGTGGCCCAAGCTGCTTTGGCTAGCGCTGTACAGACAGGACAGAGCCATGCCCTATTCTGATTCTTACCTGTCCTATCACACCCTGGTGCCCCAAGCCTGACCTTAGAAACTGGCTCAGTCCCAGAGTACCAGTATTAATATAAAAAAATAAGCTTCTAAAACATTGGGTTCCTAGCATAATGTCATTTTGACTCTTATTTAACATAACTTTCCAAGGTCTTATTTTATTTTGTCAAGAAACAGCAACCTCCTCTGAGATTACTGAGTTTATTAAGCCTGCAAACATCCAGAATGTCTGAGAATTAATAATCTAAGCAGTAAACCAATAAGATCAAAATACTAACACAATATCATTGTTAAGAGCTCTCACAAGAATCCTGCTTAAAATGCAAACATTGGATATTCTGGTATACTAGTGACTATGAAAGAAAAAGAAAGTGGAGTGTGGCCCCTTGGAAGTGATGGCCTACTGCATAACACAAAGAGATCCAAAAAAAAGGAAAAGTACCATACGTACAAAAATATTTATGGCAGTTCTTTTTTGTGGTGACAATGAACTAGAAACTAAGAGAATGTCCATCAATGTGGAAATAACTAAAAAAATATGATATGTGAATGTGTTATAAAAATTATATGCTTATTACTAGGTAAGAAAAGGTAAAAGGAACAATTTCAGGAAAACCTGGAAAAATTTAGTTAAACTGACATGGAGGGAAGTGAACAGCACCAGGAGAATGATTTATAAAACAACAATAAGAGTAAAGATAAGCAACTTTCAAAGACTGATAAATTCAACCACCAACCACAATGCTGAAGGACTAATGGTGGTAGGAACTTAGAGAACATGCTATACCTGTCTTCAGTCTGGCAGATGAGGAACTCAGGGAACAGAATAAGACACATACTTTCTGGACATGGCCAATTTGGACATTTGCTTTTCTTTGATAGGCATATTTGTTACAAGGATTTTTTTTTCTTTTCTTTTTTTCTGATATGGGGAATGGGGAAGGGGAGAAGAAAAGAAAGATTTTTGTTCATTAAAAGAAGAAAGAAAATGAACACCTAGGTGCCCTGTAAGTGATCATATTCGCAAATTGGAGGCAAAAGAAGATACTCAAAACCAAGTCATGTGAGGAGCATTTAAAAATAATGGAGATATTTAGTCTGGATAAGAAAATGTTTAGGAAGGATGTGATAGGTGTTTTCAAGTGTTGGAAAGGTTGCAATGTAGAAGAATAATTAGAGATGTTTTGGTTCATTCCAGAAAACAAAGCTGAGACCAGTGGGAAAAATTATCAGCAAGGTGGATGAGACTCATATGTAGACCTTTCAAATGATTAAAGTGTCCAAAATGAAATGAGTAAGCCTAATCATTTGTGAGGTATATCAGTATCTGGGTATATAATTTGCTTGGACCAAGTAACAAACTCCTTGAGGACAGTAAGCTGTCTATTACTGTCCCATCTCATGCTGCATTTAAATTCTCTCTCACAATAGTGGCATCTTATTTTTTTTATTTGTTTTGTTTTATTAAGCATTTTTATTTTTAGTTTACAACACTCAGTTCCACATGATTTTGATTTCCAGATTTACTTCCCCCCTCCCCAAGATGGCATGGAATCCATTATATCTTCTACATATAACTTCGCGTTAAACTTATTTACACAATAGTCAAGTTGTAAAGAATTATGACCAATGGAATGAATCATGAGAAATAAAACCAAAAAAAAAAACAAAAGAAAAAAATGGAGAGCAAACAGGGTGCCTCAATCTGCATTCAGACTCCATGATTCTTCCTCTGGATGTAGATAGCTCTCTCCATCATGAGTCCTTTGGAGTTGTCTTTGAACCTTGTATTACTGAGAAGGGCAAAGTCTATCAGTGTTAGTCATCAAAGAATCCATATATCTGTGGTTGTGTATAATGTTCTCCTGGTTCTGCTCTGCTCACTCAGCATTATATCGTGCAGGTTTTTCCAGATTACTATGAAGTCCGTGTCTTCCCCATTTCTTATAGCACAATAGTATTCCATTACATTGATATACCACAACCTGTTCAGCCATTCCCCAACTGATGGACATCCCTTTGATTTCCAATTCTTTGCTACTACAAATAGAACCACTATAAATATGTTTGTACATATGGGTCCTTTTCCCACTTGTGTGATCTCTTTGGGATACAACCCTAGAAGTGGTATTGCTGGGTCAGAGGGTATGAATATTTTTATAGCCCTTTGGTCATAGTTCCAAATTGCTCTCCAGAATGGCTGGATCAGTTCACAACTCCACCAGCAGTGTAACAGTGTTCCAATTTCCCTGCATCCTCTCCAGCATTTATCGTTTTCTTGTTTTGTCATTTTAGCCAATCTGACAGGAGAGAGATGGTACCTAAGAGTTGTTTTGATTTGCATTTCTCTAATCAGTAGTGATTTAGAGCATTTTTTCATATGCCTATAGATATATTTAATTTCTTCCTCTGAAAACTGCCTGTTCATATCCTTTGACCATTTCTCAATTGGGGAACGACTTGTATTCCTATAAATTTGGCTCGGTTCCTTGTATATTTTAGAAATGAGGCCTTTATCAGAGGTATTAGTTGTAAAGATTTTCTTCCAATTTTCTGCTTCCCTCCTAATCTTTGTTGCATGGGCTTTTTATATAAAAGTATTTCAATTTAACATAATCAAAATTATCCATCTTGCATTTTGTAATGCTCTCAATCTCTTGTTGTGTCATGAATTCTTTGCTTTTCCATAAATCTCATAGGTAAACTATTACTTGCTCTCCCAAATTGCTTATAGTATCAGCCTTTATTCCTAAATCATGAACCCATTTGGACTTTATTTTGGTATATGGTATAGGATATTGGTCTATGCCCAGTTTCAGCCCACCATTTTCCAATTTTCCCAGCAGTTTTTGTGAAATAGTGAATTCTTAGCCCAGAAGCTGAATTCTTTGGGTTTATCAAAGAGTAGATTGCTATAGTCATTGACTACTGTGTCTTGTGTACCTAACTTATTCCACTGATCCATGCCTCTGTTTCTTAACCAGTACCAGGTAGTTTTGATGACTGCTGCTTTATAGTACAGTTTAACATCTGGTATGGCTAGGCCACCCTAGCATTTATTTTCATTAATTCCCTAGATAGTCTAGACCTCTTGTTCTTCCAGATGAATTTTGTTATTATTTTATCCAGCCCTGGAAAATAATTTTTTGATAGTTCAATTGGTGTTGAATAAATAAATTAATTTAGGTAAAATTATCATTTTTATTATATTAGCTTGGCCTAACCATGAGCAACTGATATTTTTCCCTTTATTTAGATCTGACTTTATTCATGTGAAAAGTGTTTCATAATTATGTTCATATAGGCCCTGGGTTTGTCTTGGCAGATAGATTCCCAAATATTTTATAATGTCTACAGTAACTTTAAGTGGAATTTCTCTTTCTATCTCTTGTTGTTGGGCTTTCTTAGTAATGTATAGGAATGCCAAGGATTTATGTGGGTTTATTTTATGTCCTGCAACTTTGCTAAAGTTGTTTATTGTTTCAAGTAGTATTTTTTAACTTGATTCTCTAGGATTCTCTAAGTAAATCATGATATCATCTGCAAAAAGTGATAATTTAGTTTCTTTTTTGCCTATTCTAATTCCTTCAACTTCTTTTTCTTCTCTTATTGCTACAGCTAACATTTCTAAAAACAAATTGAATAATATGCGTGATGATGGACATCCTTGTTTCACCCCTGATCTAAGGAAGGCTCCATTTATTCCTATGATTTCTAGTGTTTTTAATAGGAATGGGTGTTGTATTTTGTCAAAGGCATTTTCTGCATCTATTAAAATGATCATATGGTTTCTGCTAGTTTTGTTGTTGATATGATCAGTTATGCTGATAGTTTTCCTAATATTGAACCAGTCTTGCATTCCTGGGATAAATCCTACCTGATCATAGTGTATTATTCTTGTGATAAATTGCTGCAATCTTTTTGCTAATATATTATTTAAAATTTTTGCATCAATATTCATTAGGGAAATTGGTCTATAATTTTCTTTCTCTGTTTTGACTCTTCCTAGTTTGGGTATTAGTACCATATTTGTGTCATAAAAAGAGTTTGGTCGGACTCCTTCTTCACCTATTTTTCCAAATAGTCTATAAAGTACAGGAATTAATTGTTCTTGAACTGTTTGATAAAATTCACATGTTAAACCATCTGGCCCTGGAAATTTTTTCCTGGGAAGTTCACAGATGGCTTGCTCAATTTCTTTTTCTGAGATGGGGTTATTTAGGAATTTTACTTCCTCTTCTGTTAACCTGGGCAATTTATATTTTTGTAGATATTTATCCATATCCCTAAGGTTGTCATATTTATGGACATACATTTGGGAAAAACAATACCTAATTATTGTTTTAATTTCCTCTTCATTGGAGGTGAATTCACCCTTTTCTTTTTGATACTAGTAATTTGATTTTCTTCTTTCTTTTTTTTATCAAATTGACCCAAGTTTTATCAGTTCTACTATTTTTTTTTCATAAAACCAGCTCTTTGTTTTATTTATTAATTTAATAGTTTTCATGATTTCAATTTTATTAATCTCTCCTTTGATTTTCAGTATTTCTGATTTGGTATTTAATTGGGGATTTTCAATTTGTTCTTTTTCTAGCTTTTTCAGTTGCATGCCCAATTCATTGATATTCTTTTTCTCTATTTTATTCATGTAAGCATTTAGAGATATAAAACTTCCCCCAAGAACTGCTTTTGCTGCATCCCATAAGTTTTGTTATGTTGTCTCATCATTGACATTCTCTTGAGTGAAGTTACTAATTGTTTCTCTGATTTGTTCTTTGACCTACTCATTCTTTAGAATTAGATTATTTAGTTTCCAATTAATTTTTAGCTTATTTTTCCATGGCTCTTTATTACAAATAATTTTTATTGCATCATGATCTGAAAAGGATGCTTTGACTACTTCTGACTTTCTGCACTGGATTGTGAGGTTTTTATGCCCTACTACATGGTCAATTTTTGAGTATGTGCCATGTACCACTGAGAAAAAAAGTATATTCCTTTTTATCCCCATTCAGTTTTCTCCAGAGGTCTATCATATCTGCCTTTTCTAAAATTCTGTTCACCTTCTTAACTTCCTTCTTGTTTATTTTGAGGTCAGATTTATCAAGTTCAGAGAGAGGGAGGTTGAGGTCTCTCATTATTATAGTTTTATTGTCTATTTCTTCCTGTAACTCCCTTAACCTTTCCTCTATGAATCTGCATCCTATACCACTTGGTGGATATATGTTAAATAATGACATTGCTTCATTGTTTATGGTGCCTTTTAGGAGGATGTAGTGTCCTTCCCTTTCTCTTTTAATTAGATCTATCTTTGTTTTTGCTTTGTCTGAGATTAGGATTGCTACCCCTGGTTTTTTTTTTTCACTTTAGCTGAAGCATAACATACTCTACTCCAGCCTTTTACCTTTACCCTGTTTGTATCCCCCTGTTTCAAATGTGTTTCTTGTAAACAGCATATTGTAGGATTATGGTTTTTAATCCATTCTGCTACCTGCTTCCATTTTATGGTACAGTTCATCCCATTCACATTCACAGTTATGATTACTATGTGTGTCTTTTTCTCTATTCTATTTCCCCCCCTGTTTATGCTTTTATTTCTCCCTTTCCCCTTCCACTCATCAACAGAGTTTTACTATTGACAGCCATCTTCCTCAGTTTACCCTCCCTCTTGATTCCCCTCCCACATCTTATCATTTTCCCCTTGCTACTTCTTCCCTCCCTTCTGACCACTCCCTCCCTTTTTTCCCCCTTTCCCCTCCTACTGCCTGTAGGACAAGTTAGATTTCTATACTTATCAGGGTATGTTAGTCCCTTCTTGAACCAAATCCGATGAGAGTAAAGCTCAAATGCTGCTCTTCTCCCTCCCTTCTTTCCCTCTACTACAATGTTTTTGTGCCTTTACATGAGATGTAATTTACCCTTTTCTACTCCCTCCTTATGTCTTCTCCCAGAACCATCACTTAATATCTCTTAATTATGTTTTTATCATTATATCAGTTATTTTATAATGATATCCAGAGTCTATGAATATCCCTTTCAATTGTCATAATAAGTATACTATTCTCAAGATTGACATATATATAAAATATATACAAAACAAAATAATCCTATATAACGATGTAACTAATTAGCCTTATTGATTAACTAGGGGTTTTTTCCCCCGTTTACTTTTTATGTCTCTCTTGAGTTTTGTATTTGGAGATCAAATTTTCCATTGAGCTCTGGCCTTTTCGTCAGGAATGTCTGGAATCCCCTTATTTCACTGAGTGTCCATCTCCTTGCCTGGAAAATTATGTTCAATTTTGCTGGGTAGTTGATCCTTGGTTGTAGTCCAAGATCCTTTGCCTTTAGGAATATCATATTCCAATTTCTCTTGTCATTTAAGGTAGAAGCTGAAAGATTCTGTGTGATCCTGACTGTACTTCAATGATAATTGAATTGTTTCTTTCTAGATGCTTGCAGTATTTTCTCCTTAACCGGGTAGTTCTGGAATTTGGCTATAATATTTTTTGGAGTTTTCAATTTGGGATCTTTTTTAGGGAGTGATCGATGGATTCTTTTGATGACAATTTTATCCTCTGGTTCTAGGACCTTCAGGCAATTCTCCTTAAGGATTTCATGGAAGATACTGTCCAGGCTCTTTGTTTCATCATAGCTTTCAGGTGGACCAATAATTCTTAGATTGTCTCTCCTGGATCTATTTTCCAGGTCAGTTGCTTTTCCAAGCAGATATTTCACATTTTCTTCCATGTTTTCATTCTTTAGATTTTGTTTGACTGATTCTTGATCTCTCATAGAGTCATTAGCTTCTACTTGCCCAATTCTAATTTTTAGTGTTTTGTTTTCTTCCTTTATCTTCTCTATCTCCTTTTCCATTTGGTTGATTTTATTTTTCAATGAGACATTTTCTCCATTTATATTCTGATTTTCCTTAACCAATTCCCTGATTTTACCTTTTAAAAATTTGTTTTCCTCCATCAATTTTTTTTTCCATTTTTTTCTTTTACCTCCCTAATTTGGTTTTTATAGTCCTCCTTGAGTTCTTCCAGGAATGCTTTTTGGCCTGGAGACCAGTTCACTTTCCCTTTTGAGGTTTCAGATGTGGGTGTAGTGTCCATGCTGTCCCCTTCTGAATTAGTATTTTGATCTTCCCTGTCTCCATAATATGAATTGATCGTCTTTGGCTTCTTAGTGTGTTTTTTCACAGTGTTTTTCCCCCTCCTGGCTTCTAAAGTAGATCTCTGTTTCTGAGACTCTGGGGACTCTGTTCTAAGTTTCTCGTGTTGGAAATCTTTGGGTCTGGTCACTGGCTTTATGTTCTATGGCCTCTGGTTTCATGAGGTGTGGAAGATGGGTGGTCTGGCTGCTGGGGGTCTCCTCTTCCCCAGGATTGTTCTCCATAATGGGTGGTCTCAGTTCTTGTCTGTGCTGGTGTCTGCCACTTCCCCTGGCTGTGCAAAGCCATGTCTGGGGTCCTGGCATTGACGTTAATTAGCTTCACCCCCTGGGGCTCAGTTACTCTAGTTGTTCTGCTGAGGTGAGAGCTGCTGGGACACTTCTCTTCCTGCACTGAATAGTGGCATTTTAAACAGAATAACTCAGTGTCTCCTTTCAAAGGGATGATTCTGTTTTAAAACTAAAACATAGCATTTTGACATATTCTCAAAAGTGTCTAGAAGACAGCCAATGTCATCCTTTACTCTGAGGATAAGAATATAAAAACAGGCAGTGATAACTTTCTCCTGGTCCATGTGAGCTTCCATGTCCTGCCTTCTAGGGCTGTTACCAAAAAAGGCACTTTGTTAACCTTAAGGCACTATACAGATATGAATCATTATGATTATCACTGTTAATATCCTCTCCCTTAGTCATCTCCCAGAAAGCTGCTCAGCCACCAATTGTCTTTCAGCAGCTCCAGATTGGCAGATATGTGAGGAAAAACAGAGAAAGAAAACTATAGGCCAATTTCCCTAATGAGTATTGATGTAAATTTTTAAATAAAAAACTAGCAAGGAGATTAGAGAAATATATTACAAAATGCAAGTGCTATATTTGGGTGGGATTTATACCCCACCCAAATCTGAGGAAATATGCTGAGGAAAATCATCAGCGTAATTGACCAATAACAAAAACAACAAAAATCATATAACTATATCAATAAATCCTTAAAAGCTTTTTGACAAAATACAACAGCCATTCCTATTAAAAGTATTAGAAAACATAAGAATCAATGGAGCCTTTCTTACAGTGATAGGTAGTATCTATCTAAAACCAAGAGCAGCATTATCTAGCTGTAATGGAGATAAGCTAGAAGCTTTCCCAATAAGATCAGGGGTGAGCCAACGATGCCGATTACCACCACTATTATTCAATATTGCATTACAAATGCTAACTCTGGCAATAAGACAAAAAAAGAAATTGAAGGAATAAAAACAAGCAATGAGAAAATAAAATTATCATTCTTTGCAGATGATATGAAAGTATACTTAGAGAATCCTAGAGGAACAACTAAAAGTACTTGAGGCAAATAAATCCACATAAATCATCAGCATTTCTATGTATTACCAACAAAACCCAACAGGAATAAATTTATAAAATATTTGGAAGTCTACCTGCCAAGACAAATCTAGGAACTATATGAACACAATTACAAAATACTATTCACACAAATAAAAATATTTCTAAACAAATGGAGCGATATTGATTTCTTGTGGGCAAGCTTTGCCAATATAATAAAAATATTAAATTAATTTACTATTCAGTGTCATACCAATCAAAGTAATGGAGAATCATTGTATGGAGCTAGAAAAAAAATCACAACAAAATCCATCTAGAAGAACAGAAGGTCAGGAATATCAAGGGAATCAATGAAAAAAAATGTGGGGGAAGGTTGCCTAACAGTACTAGACATCAAACTATATTCCAAAATGGTAATCATCTAAGTAGCCTGGTACTGGTTAATAAATAGAATGATGGATAAGTGGAATAGATTAGGTACACAATAAACACAGCTGTAAAAGACCATACTAAAGGAGTATTTGATAAACCCAAAGATCCATGCTTAGGGGGCAAGAATCCACCATTTGACCAAAATTACTGGGAAAACTAGAAAGCAATTTAGCAGAAACTGGGTATAGAACAGCATTTTACATTGTAGACCAAAATAAGGTCAAAATGAATAAATGATTTAGATACAAAACATGATATTATAATTAAATTAGGGAGGCATAGAAAAATTTATCTGTCAGATCTGTGGATAAGAAAAGGGTTTATGACCATATAAGCCATAGAGAGGCCCACAGGAAATAAAATGGATTATTTTCTTACCCGAAGTTAAAACGATTTTGCACCAACAAAACCAATGCAGCCAAACTTAGAAGGAAAACAAGCAAGAGGAGGTGGAAGGATTAACAGTAATGTTCCATAATAAAGGCCTCATTTCTAAAATATGTAGGGAACTGAGCCAAATTTATAATAGTAAGAGCCATTTCCAAGTTGATAAATGGTCAAAGATTATGAAGAAGCAGTTTTCAGGAGAACAAATCAAAACTATCAAAAAAGTTCTAAATCACTATTGGTAAGAGAAATGCAAATTAAAACAATTCAAAAATACTACCTCATAGCTATCAGACTGGCTAACATGGCAGAAAAGGAAAATAATAAATGTTGGAGGAATTATGAAAAAATAGGTACACCAATGCACTGTTGTGATTATAAAATGGTCCAACCATTCTGAAGAACACTTTGGATCTATGCTCTGCTCAAATGCCTATGATACCCTTTGGCCAAACAATATCACTAATAAGTCTGTATCACAAAGAGATCAAAGAAAATGGAAAAAGGATCTATAAGTATTTATAGCAGCTCTTTTTGGTGGCAAAAGAATTAGATATGGAGGGGATGCCCATCAATTGGGGAATGACTGAATAAGTTGTGGTATATGATTTTGATGGAATATCATTGTGGTAGGAAATGATGAGGGAGATGGTTTGAGAAAAAAAATCTGAGAATACATATATGAACTCATGCAAAGTGAAGTGAGCAGAACCAGGAAAACGTTGTACATAGTAACAGCAATATTATAACTATGATCAACTGTGAAAGACTTAGCTACTCTGATTGAGACAATGAACCAATACAATTCAAAGGACCTATGATGAAAAATGTTATCCACCTCCAGAGACAGAAATGATGAACTCTAAGTGCAAACTGAAGCATACTTTTTTTCACTTTCTTTATGTTTCTTGCTTTATTTTTTTTACACAACACAGACTAAAATGGAAATATATTTTATATGACTTCACATGTATAACTGCTATCACATTGCTTGTCTTCTCAATGGATAGAGAGGAGCAGGAAGGAGGAAGAGAATTTGGAATTCAAAAATTTTATAATGAATATTAAAAATAAAGTGCTTTACTAACTTTAAAATGAAATGGCAGGAATGCTCCCATGGTCATCCAGTTTTACAGCTGCTTACTTTGTCCAATCCAGCTGAGGCCCAGCCAGAGGATCCATAGGCAACAATTTTCAAAACATAGGTTGCTCTTATTCAGCTATTTCAGTCAAGTCCAACTCTTCTTGAACCTATTTGGGCTCTTCTTGGTTAAGATACTATAGTGGTTTGCCATTTCCTTTTCCAGATCATCTTTCAGATGAGGAAACTGAGACAAAGAGGGTTAAGTGACTTGCCCAGGGTCACACAGCTAGTAAATATATGAAGCCAGATCGCGTTAAAAAGGTGAGTCTTTCTGACTCCAGGCCTGGCACTCTATGCACTGCTCCACCAACCTAATGATCAAGTGAGCACTGAATGTCTGATTTTGCCTACTCAAAGTAATGTCAGTTAATGTTGTGATTAGAAAAATATGAATTTTATCTCTGAGTGCTCTAAAAACAATACCACATTAGGTCTTCACCAAAACAAAAGCAAATTCTCTAGAAACCCTCCAGCTTCTCTAATTTTTCTTACTGCTAGGCACTTTGGACTGATTCTTCTCTCTTCATAACACTCTGCTGTCTCTTCCAAAGGCAGAGCTCTAGCACTCTAGCCAACCTTAAAAAAATCCATTAGGCAACCTAAGATTCTTTCTTAATCTAGCTAATATATTTAATTTCACAAAGTATTTCTGTGCCAGAAGTAGCTAGATAAGTAATATATTAATGAAGTTCTACTTCTCAATTTCTAAAATTGTGTTGCTGCTCCAAACCAAGAATTAGTTGGAAATGAAACCACAGGCCAGCCATGGTCCAGACATATCCTGGGGGGAGGTGAGGTGAGGAATAATGGGTAGCCAGGTTTGTTTTATTTTAATGTAATTTTTATTTTACTTCTTAAAAATTAGTGTTCTCCCCGTCTTATCTTCCCTCTAACTGAAGTAAAAAAGAAAGTATGTTAGTATGTGAGTAGCATGCTTTATCATCAGTCCTTCCAGGTACTTTAAATCAGTCTATGTCACATAATCATTCCCGTTTTAACCCCTTTTGTGTTCACTGCATTCAGTGGCCTTCAGCTGATGCAATCAATCATCAGAAAATCCCAAAAATCACTATGGAATCTCAGAAACAACAGGGAACCCTGCAGCCATATTTTCACATCCATCCATGAAAGAGAATCTTACAGTATATCCATGATTAGTGGCCAACTAGACTCGTTTGTAGGCCTCTAGTGAGAAGAAATCCATTGCTCCTTAAGGAAACTTGTATTTTTAATAGTCAGTCAATACAACAATAAAAATAAATATAAAATAAATAATAGCTCCAACTATTAGAAAATTTTTTTCCTTACATTGTCTAAATTTTCCTCTGCACTTTTGCCCATCTTCTTGCTCCTAGTTCTATACTCTAGGGACAAAAAACTAAATGTCACCCACCTTCTACATGTCACTCCAAATACCTGAAAATATCTACTCCTAAGTATTCTCTTCTCCTGGATAAACATCCCAACCAGTTCCTTCTGCTAGTCAATTGATCTATCAAAAAGTATGTATTAAGTGCTTACCATGTGCCAGGCATAAATTAGGTGCTGGCAATACAAAGACAGATCGATGTTGTTATTTCTCCCTCATTTTTTAAGAGGACCAATGATAACAGGAAAAAATGGAACATTCAATGACCTCAAAGAACGTATTCTCTATCTTTCCTCATATGGCAGGAACTGGACACCCTTTGCTTCCCTGGTTTCTCTCCCCAGTACACCCGTTAGCTTACCAATGGCTTTACCAAAATGTGTCACCCAAAATAGAACGCTTAAAATTTTACAGATGTGGTTTGGCCAGAACGAGATACAACAGAGCTATCATTTTTTGAAACTTTCTCTATTACCTGCTACCCGTGTGACCTTTGCTTCAGTTTTCTCACTTATAAAATAAGGGGCATAGACAAGAAGAACCCCAAAGTCCCTCCTAGTTCTGGATCTATGATCCTTTGACAATTTCAAACTTGAGGTCCTTAGTCGTAGACCCTTCCTGTCAATGTAACCAAATATCACATTACCTTTTTTAGCTGCCACATCCCACAGCTGTTGACTCATACTGAACTTGTTTATACCATAAAACCCCTAGTTAGCCTCAGTATCCCCCTCTCATATAGATAAAGATGCTTGTTTTAATCTGTTCATTACTTTACATACATTCCTTTTAAATTTCATTGTTCAGGTACCTAAATTATGATAGGAAGAACACAACTCACAGCTTGTCCTTTAGCACATATATCATGAATAGAAACCAGAAGTGGACAATGAACTGGGCCCAGAATTGAAGGGGAGGAGGAATACTCACTGGTTTATTTCTGGGAAAGTGTGGAATATTTTTAATGGCCCCACATCTCTGTGAAACAAAATTCCATCTTCTCAACATCAATAGCCTTCTAGGGAGGCTATATAGCTGTGAGTCATGGGATATGAGTCTCTAAAGAATTATAGTTGTAAGTCATGCAAAAAGCCATGGAGAGGCACATGGTGGATGTGCGTAGGCTGCACCATATTTCCAATGAGGACTCACAAAGGAAAAAAAGATAAAAAGCGGCATCCTCAGAGAGCTACATGACCAGAAAGAGAGACAATTTGATCATGTAGTGAGAGGAAGGAATATCCAATAGGCAGCTCACATGTTCCATTCACATCTACTCAATGGCAAGAGATCTCAAGGCCCCTGGAATAGTCCTGCTTTGGATGATTTAAGGAAGGACATGAGCAAGAGCTACACAAGATGAAAAAGCATACCTAAGTTGAATCTGTGCCATTGGAGGGAGCATCCACAGATCTGTAAATGGTCCAAAGCTATTTCATGGGCTATAAACCCACATGCTCACCTGTCAATGTGGTGGGGGATGCTGACCTCATTTTCTAACACATTAGCTATCCCTTTGAACATGTCATCCAAGTTTGATAACATGTCATCTATACCCTAATACTCATTATTGATTAAACAAAAGGAAAAGCCACACAGGGCCAGGCATAGAACCTAAGACAATCCAAAAGATTGCTTTCTGATTTTTAATGAATGGCTCCAACCATCTAATGATTCTGAATCTGCTTAACCAGACTATTGTCTAACCAGGAGTGGGGAACCTGCACCCTGGAGGCCACATGCGGCCCTCTAGGTCCTCAAGTGTAGACCTTTGAGTGCGTCCAGACTTCATAGAACAAACCCCCTTAATGAAATGATTTGTTCATAAAAGTTGGACTCAATCAAAAGGCCACACCCAAGGACCTAGAAGGCTATGGATGGCCTTGAGACAGCAGGTTCCCCATGCCTGGTAGACTCTAACTCATATCTCTCTGTATTTTCTACAAGAATATCATGAAAAGTTTTATGAAGCTTGATTCAATTAAATATTCTTTTATGAATTTAATAGCTATGCCATCTCACAATGTGGTTACTATTTCCAGAAGCCTATAGTTGCTGTTGGGACTTGAGGAGAAAAGGGATGTGAAGGAGAGAGGTGTGCACAAATAAATGAAATCAATTGTCTCTGGCTGCAAAAAGTTTATATTCTAAGAAAGTAGCTTACAATCTAGATCAGTTCCTCCTAACTTCTTTTAGTATAAAGACTACTTCTAACATAAAAAATATTCTCTTTTCACATAAAACATAAAAATATAACATAATAACAAAAATATAACACCCACAAAATGATAGCATTTACACCATTAGTATCTACTAAATAAGCAAAACAGACAATTATAAAAAGTTGCTGTGAATTCATTTACCCATAAATTTTCATTAATTAATCATAACAGCATTTACAACACTTGAAAGATAAAGATATATCTATGTGCAAGATATTATTTATTCAGATAATTGTTAAGCATTTAAGCCCTTATTATGTGTCAGGCACTGTACTAAGCACTGGGAATACAAAGAAAAACAAAGACACAGTTTTTACCCTCAAGGAGTTCACATTCTAATAGAGGAGACAGCATTTAATGAACTATATACATACAAAATGTATATGAGATAAATGGGAGAGCCTCTTATAAAGGGGAGAAGGATTGAGGTGAGCCTTGAAGGGAGCCACGGAAAATCAAAGGCAAAAGTGAAGAGGAGAAGCATTCCAAGCACAGGGGACAGCCAGTGAATTAGTATGAAGTACTTTTCATTCAGTTTACAGAAGGTATGTTTGCTTATATATAAAATTAGATCAGTTCATAAGCTGGCCCCCTTGTATTAACTCTGCCCTTTCAGCAATCTCTATTAAAACAGTCTGGGAGGCACTGATCTAGAATTCTGGTGAAATGTGAGACAGATAAGAGAATCATCGATACAGAACTAAAAGAAAGTTCAGAGGACATCTAGCCAACCCTTTTAATTCTTTTTCTTCCCCCCCCCCACTGATTTATTTGCAATTTTTAAAACATTTTTATTTAAAGTTTTAATTTCCAAATTCTACCCCTCCTTCCCTCTCTACCTTCTCCCCTCCCTCAGATGGTAAGCAATCACATATAGTTTATACATGTGCAATTATGTAAAACATTTCTATAGTAGCCATTTTGTACAAGAAGACTTGAATAAAAGAAAAAAATGAAAGAAAGTGAAAAATAGTATGCTTCAGTCTGTATGCAAACAATATCAGTTCTTTCTCTGGAGGCAGATAGTATGCTTCAATGTTAGTCCTTTGGGTCTTGTATCATTGTATTGCTATAATAGCTAAGTCATTCACAGCTCATCATATAATATTGCTGTTACTGTGTACAACCTTCTGGTTCTGCTCACTTCACTATGCATCAGTTAACATAAGGGTTTCCAGGATTTTCTGAAATCATCCTACTTATTTCTCACAGCATGATAATATTTTATTACAATCATATACAACAGCTTGTTTAACAGTTCCTCAATTGATGGGCATCTCTTTGATTTCCAATTCTTAGCCACTACAAAAAGAGCTGCTATAAATATTTTTGTACAAATAAGTCCTTTTCCTTTTTTAAATGTTCTTACTAACTTCCTTATTTCATATATGAAAAAAGGTTCAGGTACATTAAATGACTTATTTAGGGTCATATAAGCTGTGTCAGAGTAGGACAAATATTTTTTAAACCAATTTTTTTTTCCTGTCTTGTCCTTTCTGTCCAGTTCTAAGAATTTGTGTTGGCTTTTTTGCTTATTGCTTTTAAAAAAAATTCAGTCTCCCAATTTCATTTGTTTTTCCTTCTTTCCTTTCCTTGCTCATTGCAGCTCAAGGAGATTCACTGAAGGCCAGTTCAATCATTTTCTTTCAGGAATTTGAAATTTTCCTATTTTGCTATAATGGAGATCACATTGACAAAGATTTGATAGTTTTATGTCAAGAAATGACATTGAGGGTGATGTTAGTTTCAATTTCAATGGACTATTTACAGAATAAGTTAAAATTTTATTAGATTCCCAAGATATCATCTGTCTTGCCATGCCTGCCCTATGATACAGGTTGGCAGAGATGCACCCAAGTCTGCTTAGCTATGCGCTGCTGCATGTATATTTTATTTTGCTTCAGTTTGATGTTTAAAAAATGAATTCTAGTGTACATCATCCCTAATGTGCCATTCATAAACAAGTATTTTAATTATTACAAATTTTCTGTGGGAACAAAGAGATTCTTCTTTTAAAATCTGACATGAACTGTAGGTTCCATCACTGATCATAGGCTGCTGCTCTTTGTGATCTACTCCACTGAATGAGATGCATTTTCTCTTAGTCCTAGAAAGGAATAAATCAGCCTTCAAGAGAGGTTCAATCTGTAGCTCTGCTATCTTTTTTTAATTTAGCTGCAAAGATTTCATCAAATCCTTTTCCACACTTATCATCGTGGAAGAAATGCAGCACATTGTCAATGACTGTGTCTTCTCCAAAATGTGAGATCTATTAGTGTAAGAGTTTTCATTCTCCAGTTTAAAACAAATAATTTTGCTAATTCCAAGTATGTATCTTTTAAGGGATAAACCTGGGCACCAATGCTCAACTGCTTGGGGTACAAGGGAGATAGAGTTGCACTATGACAAACCACTTTAACTCACTTCCCCACTTGCACCTGCCAATACACTCATATCCCAGTTGGATGTTTGAGAATGTTTAAAATCTGACTGAAAAAAGTTTCATTCACACTGGCGCTGAAGTAATGGAAAAGTGGTTAGATTCTAGTCATGCTAATATTACTCTGAAGGGAAAAAATGAGATCTAGCAGTGAGCACAAGAATTCCATAATCCTCAGGTGAATAATGATGCTTAGAAGTCAGAAATGGGAGGTGTCTTGGAAGTTAAGAACTATGGGTTCAGAGAGCAGGGTAAACTTTACATCAAGAAAAGCTCAAGGGGGCTGTCCATAAGGCTCATTTCCTAGGAATAGGGGGATTTTACTTAGGTCAGGGAAATCCCAAGAGCAGCATGCAGGGAAGTAACTACTCTGAGGTTCAAGTGACTTCAAGAAAAGTAGTTTCAACACCAATCCAAAGGACTGACCTGGGGCCCAGACAGAAAAGACCTTCATTGCATGGTAACCAAAAGAGCTAAGAAAAAAAGCTCAATATTTGGACTGGGATTGGAAGGCAGAGGGAAATACAAAGGAAAATTAGAAACAAGTGTTAGTTTAATTGGTATACCTGTTTTATTAGCATAAGGGAAAGAGCACAAAACTGAGAATTAAAAGATCTGCTTGTACCACAATTTACTTGCCATGTGATCTCGGACAAGTCACTTAACCAAAATGAAGAAACTGTACTGGATGGTCTCTAAGGTTGCTCTCAGTTGTAATATTCATGGGCTTCTTCATTATTATATGGTTTCTCTACCAAGTTGGGCATGAGGCCCAAGTGAACCAGATCATTGTAAGAGTTTCTATCAGCAAAATCATCAGGAGAACAAAAATGGACAGAATATGGGAGATGCTTGGCATCATTTCAGTAATAATGATCACTGACAGTGAAAGCACTCCATTTGGACTCTAAACACCTCAGTCCCTGATATTCTATGTGAAGAGGCAAAAACTGCACTTAGGAAAACGAAGTCAGGAAGGGCAGCTGGACCAGACCAAGAACACACCAAGGAAATCCATTCCAGAGGCAATGCAATCATGAAAGCATTAAGGGATCATTTTATAAGGTATCTCAAGGAAAGGAGCTGGATGTCAAAAAGAATGGGGAAAAACACAGATAGTATTATTACCAAAAGAGGGTGATTGAAAAGAATATCAATAACTACAAAGTTCATAAGCCTACTTTTTCATCTCTCTAAAAACTTTATGAACCTTATCTGTAAGATTACAGAGGTTATACTCAATGTAAGTATGATCAGGGAATAGAGAGGCTTTCACAAGTCATTTTCTAGAGCAGGCCATACCTTCACCCTCACACAGCTGAGTTAAAAGTGAGGAGTTTGGGGGTGGAGCCAAGATGGCAGCTGGAAAGCAGGGACTTGCTTAAGCTCTCCCCCAGGTCCCTCCAAACACCTATAAAAATAGCTCTGAACAAATTCTAGAGCTTCAGAACCCATGAAATAGCAGAGGGAAGCGAGGATCCAGCCCAGGACAGCATGGATGGTCGCTGGGAAGTGTCTATCACATGGAGCTGGGAGTGTAGCAGAGCAGAGCCCAGCATGGGCAGCATCAGGACCAACCAGATCAGGAGCTGGGTGGAACAGTCCGTAGGGCCCTGAAACATTGAGCTGTGGCAGTTACCAGACTTCTCAACCCACAAACACCAAAGAGAACATAGCAGGTTAGTGGGAAAAACTGCCAGGAGAGAGTAAAAAGAGTTTGCAGTTCAGCCAGCACCCTGGGGGCAGCTGAGATGGTGCAGCTCTGAGGCTGCTTCCAGAGCTACAGCTGCAGTTGCTTCCAGCCCAAGGTCTACCTGGTAGAGGAATTAAGCCAAGCATAACAGTGGGAGTGCAAAGCCTGCCTGAATCTGGGCCTCAATCTTGGTTGGCAGCTCTTGAAGGAGAAGGCGCGCTGGTGTGGCAGTGCTTGCTGTGTTCAAGTAGCTCTGAAAACAACAGCACAGGCCCTCAAGCTTGGGACAAAGTACTCTCTACTCTACAAGCAGTCATACCCGAACAAAAAACTCAAGGGTCAAGTAGTGGCTGGGAACATGAACAGGCAGCACAAACAGACTCAGATTCAGACTCAAACTTTAGAATCTTTTTTGGTGACAAAGAAGAGCAAAACATACAGCCAGAAGAAGTCAACAAAGTCGAAGAGCCTACATCCATGGAAGGGCTCAAAAAGGATTTGGAAAAGCAAGTTAGAGAATTAGAGGAAAAATTGGGAAGAGAAATGAGAAGGGTGTGAGAAAACCATAAAAAAATAAGCCAAAGACTTGCTAAAGGAGACCCAAAAAAATACTGAAGAAAATAACACCTTAAAAATAGACTAACTCAAATGGCAAAAGAGCTCCAAAAAACCAAGGAGGAGAAGAATGCCTTGAAAGGCAGAATTAGCCAGATGGAAAAGGAGGTCCAAAAGACCAGTGAAGAAAATACTACCTTAAAAATTAGTTTGGAGCAAGTGGAAGCTAGTGACTTCATGAGAAATCAAGATATTACAAAACAGACCCAAGAAATGAAAAAATGGAAGACAATGTCAAATGTCTCATTGGAAAAACCACTGACCTGGAAAATAGATCCAGGAGAGGTAATTTAAAAATTATTGGACTATCTGAAAACCATGATCACGAAAGAGCCTAGATATCATCTTTCAAGAAATTATCAAGGAGAACTGCCCTGATATTCTAGAGCCACAGGGCAAAATAGAAATTGAAAGAATCCACCAATTGCCTCCTGAAAAAGATCCCAAAAAGAAAACTCCTAGGAATATTGTCACCAAATTCCAGAGCTCCCAGATCAAGGAGAAAATACTGCAAGCAGCCAGAAAGAAACAATTTGAGTATTGTGGAAACACAATCAGGATAACACTAGATCTAGCAGCTTCTACATTAAGGGATTGAACGGCTTGAGATATGATATTCTGGAGGTCAATGGAGCTTTCCTTAAAATGATAAGCAGTATCTATCTAAAACCACCAGAAAGCATTATATGTGATGAGGATAAGTTAGAAGCTTTAGCAATAAGATCATGGGTGAAGCAAGGATACCTATTATCACCAATATTATTCAATATTATACTAGAAATGTTAACTTTTATGATGAGAGGAAAAAGAAACTGAAGGATTGAGAACAGACAATGAGAAAACAAAACTATCACTCTTTGCTGATGATATGATAGTATACTTAGAGAATCTTACAGAATCAACTAAAAACTATTTGAAATAATTTAAACTTTAGCAAAGTTGTTGGACATAAAATAAGCCCACATAAATCATCAACATTTCTATATATTACCAACAAAGCCCAACAGGTATAAATAGAAAGAGGAATTCCATTTAAAATATCTGGAGCAATATAAAATACATGAGAGTCTTTCTGACAAGACGAACTCAGAAACTATATGAACATATTTACAAAATATTTCTCAAAGGATCTCAACAACTGGAAAATCTTAAATGCTTATGAGTGGACTGAGCCAATATAACAAAGATGACAACTCTATCTAAATTAATTTACTTATTCAGTGCCATGCAATCAAACTACCAAAAAATTATTTTGTAGAGCTAGAAAAAAACATAACAAAATTCATCTGGAAGAACAAAAGGTCAAGAATACCAAGAGAATAAATGAAAAAAATGAGGGAAGGTGGCCTAACTATAACAGATATCAAACTGCAATAAAGTAGTGATCATTAAAACTATCTAGTACTGGCTAGAAATAGAGTGGTAGAACAGTGGAATAGATCAGGCCCACAATACGTTGCAGTAAATGACCTAGCAATCTACTGTGTGATAAACCCAAAGATCCTAGCTTTTCAAAGACCTCTAGGAAAACTGGAGAACAGTATGACCTAAACTAGGTATATACCAACATCTTACACCATATACCAAGATCAGATTGAAATGGGTACATGATTTAAACATAAAGGTTATACCATAATCAAATTAGGAGAACAAAAAAGAGTTTACATGTCAAATCTATGGAGAAGGGAAGAATTGATGACCAAATAAGAGATAGAGGGCATTATTAGATGTAAAATGGACAATTTTGATTATATTAAGTTAAAAAGCAGAAAGGTTGGAAATAATTTTTATAGCAAATATCTCTGACAAAGGCCTCATTTCTCAAACATATGGAGAACTGAGTCAAATTTATAAGAATGAGTTACTCCTCAAATGATAAATTGTCAAAGGATATGAACAGAGAGTTTTCAGATGAATAAATTGAAGCTATCTATAAGCATAGGAAAAATGCTCTAAATCACTATTGATTAGAGAAATAAAAATTAAAACAACTCTGAGATAACACCTCACACCTATCCGATTGGCTAATATGACAGAAAAGGAAAATAATAAATGTTGGAGAGGATATGGGAAAATTGGGACATTAATGCATTTTTGGTGGAGTTACGAACTGATTCAACCATTCCGGAGCACAATATGAAACTTTGTTTAAAGGGCAAACTGTGCATACACTTTGATCCAGCAATACTACTACTAGGTCTGGATCTCAATGAGATAAAAAAGGGTAGGAAGGAAGGGAAGGACCTATTTGTACAAAAAATGTTCATAGCAGCTCTTTTTGTAGTGGCTAAGAAGTGGAGATTGAGAAGATGTCCATCAACTGGGGAATAGCTGAATAAGGTGTGTCATATGATTGTAATGCAATATTATTATGCCATAAGAAATGATAAGCAAGATGATTTCAGAAAAACCTAGAAAGACTTATATGAACTGATGAAAAGCAAAATAAGCAGAATCAAGAGAACATTGTGCACAGTAACCCCAAAACTGTATGATGATCAACTGTGAATGACTTAGGTGTTCTCAGCAATGTAATAATCCAAGGCAGTTTCAAAGGATTCAGGATGAAAAATGCTATCCATCTACAATGAAAGAATTGATGGAGTCTGAAGGCAGAGTGAAGCAAACTGTTTTTCATTTTCTGTACTTTTGATGTTTTTTTTTTCCCTTTGGCTCTGCATCTTCTTGCACAACATGACTAATGTCATCATATATTTTGCATGACTGAATATATATATAAGCTAAGGGAGGTGAAAAAAGAAAATTATTAACTCAGTTTTTTTAAAAAAATGAATGTTAGGAGGGGAGGGCAGATGGGGGTGGAGGTAATCAAAACAAACACTTTGGAAAGGGGACAGGGTCAAGGGAGAAAATTCATTAAAGTGGGATGGGTTGGGAAGGAGCAAAATGTAGTTAGCCTTTCACAACATGAGTATTGTGGAAGGGTTATACATAATGATACATGTGTGGCCTAGGTTGAATTGCTCAACTTCTTAGGGAGGGTGGGTGGGAAGGGAAGAGGGGAGAGAATTTGGAACTCAAAGTTTTAAAATCAGATGTTCAAAAAAAAGTTTTTGCATGCAACTAAAAAATAAGACACACAGGCAATGGGGCGTAGAAATTTATCTTGCCCTACAAGAAAGGAAGGGAAAAGGGGATGAGAGGGGAGGGGAGTGATAGAGGGGAGGGCTGACTGGGGAACAGGGCAACCAGAATATATGCCATCTTGGAGTGGGGGGGAGGGTAGAAATGGGGAGAAAATTTGTAATTCAAACTGTTGTGAAAATCAATGCTGAAAACCAAATATGTTAAATAAATAAATTTAAATTTAAAAAAAATGAATGTTAAATATTGTCTTTACATGCAATCAGGAAAAAATAATATTTATATCATGATTTTCACAATTCCTTGATGAATGTAATTACACTCTTCAGTATTCAACGATTGGTACTATCAAGGAAAGCACAAACAATGGAAACGTATTCTCACCAAAGGTATTCAACACTGTAATGAAGGATGTTTTGCATAGAGTCCAAATGGAAGAGGGATTCCTCATAGATAGTGAGGTCCTCCAAATGTTCTTCCTATGAAAAGTCAAGAGATTGACCTAGCCATCCAGCCAATAAAAACAAATAAATGAAGAAAACTCCCACTGTATAGATTACATCATGCAGGTGTATGTGTAATTCATCAAGTTAATCTATCAACATGCTTATTTAGGACAGGATGAGAAGATTAACAATCATCTGGGTCTGCAATTGAATAGGAGGAGAGTGTGATTCATTATATTTGAGGAATTATGCAGTGATTTCTAAAATCCCAAGCTCATTCCTCAACATAAGAAAACACATTTTTCTTTAATCAATGTTTTCCCAATGATAACTGCAAATAGTGGAATGTCAATCTCTGAAGAATCAGCATTGTGGATAACTAAAAGGAAAATAGAGAGATTCACAGTGACCATGGATATCCTGAAGAATAATCCCAGTGGAGACTTCCATGTAAATGAACCAAAAAAGAGCAATGGAGAAATGTGAGACAAGAAAATTAAGCAGCTCTGTCATGTAACAAGAGCAAGGGATAAAATGTGGGCAGACCAAGGGCTTGCTAGTTACTCCTGCAATGAGTCAGTCCCCAGAGGAAAACTTCTGGCATGTTAGATAGATTATTTGTGAAGGATTCATTAAGGAACATAGACAAGAAACACACAAGATGAGAAGGCATAGATGGGTTGTGATCTGAAGGTTTTCAGAAGGCATGTCTAGATAAATGAGACTACAAGTCCTTTGAGATGTTTAAATATGATGTTTACCAAGATTCCCTTAGACCAGGACACAATTGTTCATATATTTTAAATAGGAGACTGAGAATATTCTGCTGAAAATGAACTGTGAGGAACAGGTATACAACACAAGTAGAAAGGAAGCACTATGGTTCCAAAGATCTTTTAGAGCAAAACGTTATTGATTCCTGGGGGGAAAGTATTCAAATAGGGCTAAAAATGGACCAAATAGCCTTCTGTTCATATTGGGGGATTGGGGTTCATTTGAACAGTATCCAAAACATGTTTCAAAAACAGATCACCTTATGCAAGGGTCTACATATTTCCCTCAATAACTACATATTTCCCCAGCAAGCCAGAAGTGGGTTCTGCTTTTAAAAAATGCTACCTGTCTTTTGCTTTAAATAGATTGGAACATGGCTATTCACTCTCTAAGGAACTAAAAGTTCAGAACATTCTTGGGCATTCTACCTGCAGGGGCTCTAAGTTACATTGAAGTAGGGAGAGGATGAAAGTAACTATATCCATCCCCATTTCTATCATCTCATGCATTCATCTTTTGGGATAAGTCCAAAGAAAGACAATAAAGGATCAAAATGCAAAGAATTAAAACTAAGTTGAATGCTGAGTAACTATAAAAACCAGTCAAGCCCAGAGAAGAGATTAAGAAATACCTCCCTCTTTTGGATAGATAGGTAGAAAACAAAGGGTGTGTGATGCAGCATACCTTGTTGACTATGGAATTTTATCAATTGGTTTTACTTGTCTGTTTTCCTTTGTTACAACTCAAGGCTCATTTGGTGATGGAAGCAACTTGGAAATGACTGTCATGTTACAAAGTCATTTTCTAAAAAGAAAGCCAATGCAAGGCATTGGACATTAAAAGGATGTCCAGCAATTGGGGAATGGCAGAACAAGTTATGCTATATAATTGCAATGGAATAGTATTGTGCTATAAGAAATGATGAGCAGGATGGTTTCCAAAAAATCTGGGAAGACATACGAACTGATATAAAGTGGAGTGAGCAGAGCCAGGAGATCATTGCACATAGTAACTACAGTACTGTATGATTATCAACTGTGAATGGCTTATTCTCAGCAATACAATGATACAAGACAATTCCTGAGGACTTATGATGAAAAATGCTATCCACCTCCAGAGAAAAAACTGATGGAGTCTGAATGAAGATTGAAGCATACTTTTTTTTTACTTAATTTTTTTCTTTCCTTTTTTTAGTCTGTGTTCTCCTTTGCAACATGGCTAATATGTAAATAAGTTTTGCATGATTGTGCCTGTATAATTTATATTAAAGTTCTTGCCTTCTCAAGGAGGGAGACAGGCAGGAGGGAGGGAAGGTGAAACTCAAAAATTTTAAAAGCTAATATTAAAAATTGTTTCGCATGTAATTGAAGAAAAAAATAAAAACATTCTTTAAAAAAAGCTAATGAAGGAGCTAAGGTCACTGATAGGAACTATCATACATAGAAGCATCTGCTCATCAAAATGTTTCTTGTACTGGAATACAATATCCAGATTTGTCATAGGAAAAAGCCCAGGAATACTATTCCCAGAATTTAAAGTAACACCACTCCAGATAGTGTTATAATTTTGCTCACCCCTAAACACAGAAATAACATGGTTTATTTTTGATGTCCCTGCTTAATTCATCTGTTTATCGAGTTGCTCAGGAGAGGCAGTAAGAAAATTAACAAGTGCCATCAGCTTAACCCATAAAAATAGTATTACATTTTTCTGTCATAAGCATTCTGACTTCACAGCCTTTATCAAATCTTAGAATGGCCCTCCGATGCTGAATTGATGGAATCTCATTATTCTTAGGCAGAAACATCAAGTTTACAAATAGCATGTCAAGCTTATGAGACAGCACCTTGATTAGAATTTGCCCAAATTTGCTTTCATTTTGGCAGTTGCCATTATTTCAGATGTTGCTGTGGGTGGTATTGTATTGAAAAGTTTTCAGAATCTTCTCAGAAAGGATCTATAAGATTCCTAACTTAATAAAATACTGCTTCTTCACTGTATGTGAAACTCCTGGAGCCAATGGGAAGAAAGAGCCAGACATAACTCCCATGTATGGACAATAAATTATTGTCTGCCTCTCAGTCTCTTTCTTTCCAACCCAAAAATCTTCTGTAAATTTACAAAGGATTAGACTCTGCAGATTTAGGAAAGGGTGCCTTCTAAGTCTCCAGACAGAAACAGGCTCAATATTTACAGTGATAATCAACAAGAATGTTTAGTTTTATATAATCCAAGATCTGTGGGTACTTTGCTCATCTATAAATGCTCCTTCCATCACTTAAAGTTCTTCTCCAAAGACTTATCGTAGGATGGAGATGACCTTGGATCCTCAAAAAATATGTTAGTGGCTCTGAAAACTCCTACAAAGCTCAAAGGATTCCAATATGGGACTGGCAATGAATTATATGCCTATTGTCCAGTTTGGAAAAGGTCATTGTTAGAATTCTGGCTGTTTGGGGATAAAAAGTTTATTAATAGCTAATAGAGTTAACACTTCTGCAGTGCTTTGAAGTTCACAAAGAACTTGATCTATATTATCTCATTTAATCCTTACAACAAGCCTGTGAGGTAGGTTCCACTATTATCCTCATCTTAAAAATGAGCAGACTGAGGCCAAGAGACAATTTCCTTAACGTCTGAGGCAGATTTCAAGTTCAGATAATCCTGATTTCAAGTTTGACACTCTATCCACAATTGCACCCTGTTCCTTATTGTGAAATTAATTTTAATCAGTTAATTTTTATTGAAGTATAGAAAATCTCAAAAGTATAAGGGATGTCAGAGGCCCTCATGTAAACTTGCACATAAAATCCTCCCAAGTAACATCTCTTCAAACATGAGAAGATAGAGATTCTGTCTCCTCCTTTGAATCCTGTCTCCTCCAATATAAACATTCCCAGATTTCTCAACAGATCCTCATATGTAGTGATCCCAAGGCCCTTCACCATAACAGATGACCTCCACTGAGTACTCTCTATTTTATCAATGTCTTTCCTAAAAGGTAGGTAGAGGTGAACATAGTATGCCAAATGGGGCTTGAACAGGCAAGAGTATAGTAGAACTATGAATTCCATAGTCCTGGACATTATGCTACTGCTACCCTAAGATCACATGTGTGGCACTAGGCTGTAACTATTAATTCACATTCATTTTTCATCACATTAAAACTGTCATGTTTGGGAGCCAAGATAGCAGAGTACAGACTGGGACCCAATTGAAATCTCCCAACATTCCCCTCCAAAAATCTTTAAAATAATGCCTCAAATTAAATTTTGGAATGGCAGAGCCAACAAAAGGTCAGAAGAAGACATTGTTTTAGCTAAGACAACTTATGAGTTCCACAGGAGAGGTCTGTAACACCAGGGAAAGCACAGGTGCAAAGTGTGGCAAGAGCACTATTGGTGAGCCTTTGAGGCATCCATGCTAGCAGCAACAGCACTAGCCCAAAGACAGTAAAAGCACTGGCCAAATGGTCAGAAAGAGATCACAGGGGACACCTGGCTGGCACTGGGGACAGCCAACACTGATTAGCAACTTTAATGCCCATAAGCAGTTCTGGGTCACAGTCCCACAGTGGAGAATAATAACTATGATCAGTCAGAAGGGAGAAGTGGCCCTGGTCACAGCTCCAAAGCCAAGAGGAAACACTAACACTTGTGCTAGCAGGAGACAAGGGAACCTATTCATGGTTGCAGTGTCAAAAGAAGCATTAGTATTTGTAGCTGCAGTGGAACAGGGGCCCTTCCTAGGTAAAGAACAGAGTACAGATGAGGAGAGCATTGACTACACCTCTCCCAGTATAGCACCACCGAACAAGAAACAAAACTTGCAGATCTTGCAGAACTATGTCTGAAAACAGAAACATAAAAAAAACATAAAACTTGGGACAGGGCCTCCCAACACCCAGGTGAATAGAGCCCGACTTTATATAAAGTTCAAAGTCAAGAAATAGGATGAAAAAATGAGCAAACAATAAAAAATCCCTTAACCATAAAAACTACTATGGTGGCAGGGAAACCCAAGACAAAAACTCAAGAGACAACAAGTGAAAATAGCTACAAGCAAAGCCTCAAAGACAAATGCTAATTAGACCCAAGGCCAGAAAGAATTCCTGGAAGAGTTAAAGAAAGAACTAAGAATGGCAGAGGAAAACCTGGGGAAAGAAATGCAAGTGATGTAAGAAAATTGTGAAAAAAAAATTTAACAACTTTGTAAAAGAGGTACAAAAAATACTGAAGAAAACAACACTTAAAAAAGAGAATATACAAAATATCACTGAAGAAAGTAATTCCTTAAAAATTAGAATTGATTAAGTGGAAGCTAATGACACCAAAAGACTTCAAGAAAAAATAAAACAAAGTCAATAGAATAAAAAAATAAAATGTGAAATATCCTATAGGAAAACAACTGATGTAGAAAATTCAGGAGACATGATTAAATAAAAGAGCATGGAGATCATATTTCAGTAAATTATCAAGGAAAACTGCCCTTATATCTTAGATATCGAGGGTAAAATAGAAATTAAAAGAATTCACCAATCATCTGCTGAAACAGATCCAAAAATGAAAACTCCCAGGAATATTATAGCCAAATTCCAGAACTCAAGGAGCAAATATTGCAATCAATCAGAAGAAAACCATTCAAGTATCACTGGGTCTTGGATCATATAAAGGATTAGTTAGGATCATATAAAATTAGCAGCTTTCACTTTAAAGAAGTTGAGGACTTGGAATATAATATACTAGAAAGCAAAGGGGTTAGGATTACAACCAATAATAACCTATCCAGCAAAACTGAGTATAATTCTTCAAAGAAAAAAATGGATATTTAATGAAATAGAGGACTTTCAAGCATTCCTCATGAAAGTTTTTTTCATCAGAGCAGAATAGAAAACCTGACATTTAAACACAAGCTTTAAGAGAAGCATACAAAGGTAAACATGAAAAACTACTCATGAGGTACTCAAAGTCAAACTATTTAGATTCCTTTATGGGAAGGTAATGCATGCAATTCTTTAAAAAAAACTTTAACATTATTGTGGCAGTTAAAAAAGCATTTGCATATACAGAGAGCATGGTTGTCAGTGGATTATGCTGGGATGATCTCCAAAAAAAAATTAAAGGGTGATGAGGAGGGATGCACTGGGAGAAGGGGGAAGAGAAAGGTAGAATGGGGAAATTTTTCTCACACAAAAGAGGCACAAAAGGAAGAAATTTTATAGTAAAGGGGAAAGTAGGAGAGGTGGGGGGACAATACTTAAACCTCATTCTCATGAGAATTGGTTCAAAGAGGGAAGTGTCTATATATACATATATATGCATATGTATATAAATACACATATGATGTATGTATGTATGTATACATGTGCAGATACACACAGTTTGAGTATAGAAATCTATCTTACCTGGCAGAGAAATAGGAGAGGAAAAAGGATAAGAGAGGGTAATGAAAGGGAGGACAGATTAAGAGAGTCAGTGTTCAGAAGCAAAACATACTTCTGAGAAGAAACAAAATACAAAGAGAAATAAAGAGATAAACAGAAGAAAGTAGGATAGAGGGAAATACATAGTAATCATAACTGTGAGTGTGAATGGGATGAACTAACTCATAAAATGTAAGCAGATAGCAAAATGGATTAGAAACCAGAATCCAACTGTATACAAGAGACATACTTGAAATATAAAGACATAGACAGAGTTAAAATACAGGGCTGGAGCAAAATCTACTATGCTTCAGTTGAAGTAAAAAAAAGGCAAGGGCAGCAGTCATGATCTCTAACAAAACAAAATCAGGAAATAGACCTAATTAAAAGGAATAATCTGGGAAATTACATTTTGATAAAATATACCACAGGCAATGAAGTAATACCAAAAAGTTTTACAGTAAGTTTCCCTGATAAAGGTCTTGTTTCTCAAATATATACTGAGTATAGAACTGAGTCAAACTTATAAAAATACAAGCCATTCCTAAATTGATAAATGGTCAATACCACTACTGAGATTGTATCCAAAAGAGAGCAAAGAAAAAGAAATAGGCTATATGTGTAAAAACAGACTCATAGCATCTCTTTTTGTCATTTGTCACCTCATTTTTGTCATTTTTTTGTCATTTTGTCTTTTTGTATTGGAAATTGAGGGAATCAGGAATGAGTGAACAAGTTATGGAATATGATTGTGATGGAGTAATATTGTAATGTGGGAAGGGATGAGGGAGATGGTTTCAGAAAAACATTGTAAGACCTATATGAACTGATGCAAAGTGAAGTGAGAAGAATCAGGAGATCATTATGTACAGTAACAGCAATGTCGTAAAGATGTTCAACTGTTTGCTACTCTGATCCAATGATCGAAAACAATTCCAAAGGACTCATGATGAAAAAATACTATCTACCTCAAGAGATAAAACTGATGATCTCTAAGTGTAAATTGAAGTATAATTTTCTTAATTTATTTTTCTTGCTTTTAAACATACTCATAGATAATATAGAAATATGTTTTGTATGATTTCACATGTATAATTGATATTGTATTGCTTGCCTTCTCAGTGAGTAGTGAAGCGGGAGCAAGGGAGGGAGAGAATTTGGAACACAAAATTTAAAAAGAAAAAAATGTTTAAAATAAATATTTTTTTAAATTAAAAAAAAAGAAAAATAGTATTTTACCTTTCACTGCCAGGTGGCACAATGGATAAAGTGCTAGGCCTGGAATCATTTCAAATCTGATCTCAGATACTCAGTAGCTATGTCATCCTGAATAAGTCACCTAACAGCTATCTGCCTTAGTTTTATCAACTGTACAGTGGGGATCATAATAGCACATTCTTCATAGAGTTATTGTGAAAATCAAATGAGAAAATATTTGAAAGTGCTTGGAACAGTTGCTGGCATATAGTAGGTGCTTAATAAATGATTATTCTATTACTTCATTCTATCAGTGGTATCAGACTCAAATAGAAATGGATCCTCCCCCACTTGACTTAGAAAATCACAAATTAACATATTTGTGTCGTATTATATTTATATATTATGTTATATATTTTAAGATTCAAATATTACTTCATTTTTTAAAATTTTTAATTGAAGTTTTGAGTTCTAATTTGTATCTCTCCTTTCCTCGCTCCCTGATTGGTAAGCAATCAGATATGGATTATACATGTGCAATTATATAAAACATTTCCATATTAGTCATTTTGTATAAGAAGACTGGAATAAAAGAAAAAATGAAAGAAAGTGAAAAATATCATGCGTCAGTCTATATTCAAACAATATCAGATCTTTTCTGGAGGTGGACAGTATACTTCATCATTAATCCTTTGGGATTGTCTTGGATCATTGTATTCCTGAGAAGAGCTAAGTCATTCACAATTCTTCATCAAACAATATTGCTGTTACTGTATACAAAGTTCTCCTGATTCTGTTCAGTTCACTATGCATCAGTTCATGTAAGTTTTTCCAGGTTTTTTTCTGAGATTATCTTGTTTGTAATTTCTTATAGCACAATAATATTGCATTACAATCACAAACCAGTTTGTTCAATCATTCCCCAACTGATAGGTATTCCTTTGATTTCCAAATCTTAGCCATCACAAAAAGAGCCACTATAAATAATTTTGTACAAATAGGTCCTTTTCTCCTTTTTGGATGTCTTTGGGATATAAACCTAGTGGTGGTATTGCTGGATCAAAGGGTACACACAGTTTTATAGACTTTGGGGCATAGTTCCAAATTGCTCTCCAAAATAACTGGATCAGTTCACAACTCTACCAATACGGCATTAGTGTGCTAGTTTTCCTACATCTCCTCCAACACTCAATATTTTCCTTTTCTGTCATATTGGTCTCTTCCTTTTCTGTATGCATTGGTCTGAAGGCCTAGCTGGTAGCTCGTGCTGGAGGTGGGATCAATGAGGTGAAGCCTTGTTGCCCTGCACAGACTGTTCACTTGCCAAGGGGCTGCTGGTTTTCAGGACAAGGCCTCACTGGTGGATTGCCCCAGGCTTGGACCCTTGTTGCAGGCCCCTTGCTGGAGGCTGGCTGCTGGTTGTGCTCTTGGATCTCATTTCCCTCCCAATCTAGGGAGACAGACTTTTCCTGCTTTGCTGGTAAGCTGCTTCTCTGCTCCTAGATCTATTCTGAGATGGTTTTCTAGTTGTTTGGAGGAGAATTTGGGAGAGCCTCAAAGGATTCTTTCCTCACTCCACCATCTTGGCACCAGAAGTCCCATGTGGCATTTTTTAAAAAATTTTTTAACATTTCCCAATTATATTTTAATCCAGTTTGGCTGACTGGGGAGTTTTGCGCAGCCCTAAAGTCTGGCACCTCTCCTCTAGGCATTTTCCTAACACTAAAAAGTTACAGAGGTTGTTGATCTACAAGAGCAGAAGGAGATCCCCCATACTTATGAAATTATAAGTCAAATCACTTTTCCTATCCTAAATTTCATGTTATTAAATTCAGCCAAATCTAGACTACTGAGATGGGGTTTTTTTGATCCTTACTCTGTTCTCCAGTGCATTAGCTTTCCCTCCTAGCTTTGTGCCATATGCAAATTTGGTAATCATGGCATTTATATCTTTATCCAAAATGCTGATAAAACATAAAGTAGCCCAAGGCTAAGTACAGATCTTGGGGTGCTCCACTGGAGACTTCCATCCAAGTTGACATCAGACCATTAGTGACTGCTCCTTGGGCCCAGGCCATTCAAAAAGTTCCTGATCTAGCTGACTGCACTACTGTCTAACTCACTTATTGTCCATAAAAATAGCAAGAGAGACTTTATGAAACAATTTGCTAAAATCTAAGTAAACTACATTGATTGCGTTCCCCTGTAGATGTCCTTATTAATGCTATCAGAAAAGGAAATGTAGTGAACACCTGTGCTACCTACTTCTGAGTTGACTTAGGCCAGTGGATGACAAGCTTGAGAGTTCTGAGCTGCTTTAGGGACAAAGTCAATCAGGTGCCCACACTGAGTCCAGCACCAGTATGGTAACCTGCTAGGAGTGAAGAGCCACAGGGCGGCCACAGTGAAGAGCCATGGGTCAGAAATTCAATAGGTCAGATTCCAAGCTGCCAATCAGCTGTGGGAGTAGCTTCTGCAAACCTGACCTGGGCAGGATAGGGATGCCCAATCTCATGAATAAAAAAGGAAACAAGCTTAATTTGCCATGACTTTTTTTTTTCTAATGATACCACACTGGCTTTTGTGATCAAGAGTTTCTTTTTCAGATGTTCATTAATCACCTGTATCAGCTTGGAGGGAGTTTTCTGATTAATGACCCCTTTCAGCTAGGGCTGTTATACCTGGACTGGGTTAGAAATAGGATGGGTCACCATACCAATCAAACTACCAAAATATTATTTTACAGAGCTGGATGAAATAATAACAAAATTTATCTGGAAGAACAAGAGGTCTAGAATTTCTAGGGAATTAATAAAAATAAATGTTAGAGAAGGTGGCCTCGCCATACCAGATATTAAATTGTACTGTAAAGCAGCAGTCATCAAAACTACTTGGTACTGGCTAACAAACAGAGGTGAGGATCAGTGGAATAGGTTAGGTACATAAGACACAGTAGTCAATGACTATAGCAATCTACTCTTTGATAAACCCAGAGAATCCAGATTCTGGGCTAAAAATTCACTATTTCACAAAAACTGCTGGGAAAATTGGAAAATGGTAGGGCAGAAACTGGGCATAGACCAATATCCTACATAGTACACCAAAATAAAGTCAAAATGGGTTCATGATTTAGGAACAAAGGCTGATACTGTAAGCAATTTGGGAGAGCAAGGAATAGTTTACCTATCAGATTTATGGGTAAGCAAAGAATTCATGATACAATAAGAGATACAGAGCATTACAAAATACAAAATGGATAATTTTGATTATGTTGAACTGAAAAGTTTTTGTAGAGAGGCAGAGCCAAGATGGCAGCTGTAAAGCAGGGACTTGCCTAGGGCTCTCCCCGAGGCCCCTCCCACCTATAAAAATGGCTCTGAACAAATTCTAGGACTTCAGAACCCACAGAATAGCAGAGGGAAGCAGGGCTCCAGCCCAAGACAGCCTGGATGGTCACCGGGTAAGGTTTATCGCCCAGGGCTGGGAGCGGAGCAGAGCAGAGACCAGTGTGGGTTGTGCCCAGACCAACCAGACAGGGAGCCAGGCAGAAAAAGCCCTAGCGCCCTGAATCAGTGAGCTGTGGGAGTTACCAGACTTCTCAATCCACAAACACCAAAGACAACAGAGAAGGTTAGTAGGAAAAAAACTGCTGGGACAGAGTGAAAGGAGTTCGCTATTCAGCCACAGCCCTGGGGGCAGCAGAGGTGGTGCAGCTACAGAACTACAGCTGTAGTTGCTTCCAGCCCCAGGTCCACCTGGTGGGAGGAAATAAGTGGTGGATGCCAGTGGGAATGCAGAGGCTGCTTAGATCTGAGTCAGTCGATTGGCGGTTTTAGGGGGAGGAGAAGTGCTGCTGTAGCAGAGCTTGCTGTGTACAAGTAGCTCTGAAAACAACAGCACAGCCCCTCAAGCTTGGGACAAAGTACTCTATACTCTACAAGCAGTCATACCCCAACAAAAAACTCAAGGGTCAAGTAGCTGGCTGGGAATATGAGCAGGCAGCAAAAATGGACTCAGATTCAGACTCAGACTTTGGAATCTTTTTTTGGTGACAAGACCAAAACATACAGCGAGAAGAAGTCAACAAAGTCAAAGAGCCTACATCAAACACCTCCAAAAAAACATGAACTGGTCTCAGGCCATGGAAGAGCTCAAAAAGGATTTGGAAAAGCAAATTAGAGAAATAGAGGAAAAATTGGGAAGAGAAATGAGAAGGATGTGAGAAAACCATGAAAAATAAATCAATGACTTGCTAAAGGAGACCCAAAAAATACTGAAGAATATAACACCTTAAAAAATAGACTAACTCAAATGGCAAAAGAGCTCCAAAAAGCCAATGAGAAGAATGCCTTGAAAGGCAGAATAAGCCAAATGGAAAAGGAGGTCCAAAAGACCACTGAAGAAAATACTACCTTAAAAATTTGATTGGAGCAAGTAGAAGCTAATGGCTTTATGAGAAATCAAGATATTATAAAATAGAACCAAAGGAATGAAAAAGTGGAAGACAATGTGAAATATCTCATTGGAAAAAATGCTCGCCCAGAAAATAGATCCAGGAGAGATAATTTAAAAATTATTGGACTACCTAAAAGCCATGATCAAAAAAATAACCTAGATCTCATCTCTCAAGAAATTATAAAGGAGAACTGCCCTGATATTCTAGAGCAAGAAGGTAAAATAGAAATTGAATGAATCCACTGATCGCCTCCTGAAAAAGATCCCAAAAAGAAAACTCCTAGGAATTTTGTCACCAAATTCCAGAGCTCCCAGATCAAGGAGAAAATACTGCAAGCAGCCAGAAAGAAACAATTTGAATATTGTGAAAATATAATCAGGATAACACAAGATCTAGCAGCTTCTACATTAAGGGATCAAAGGAATATGATATTCTGGAATACGATATTCGGGGGGGTCAATGGAGCTGGGATTAAAACCAAGAATCACCTACCCAGGAAAACTGAGTATCATGCTCCAAGGCAAAATATGGATTTTCAATAAAATAGAGGACTTTCAAGCTTTCTCAGTGAAAAGACCAGAGCTGAATAGAAAATTTGACTTTCAAACAGAAGAATCAAGAGAAGCATGAAAAGGTAAAGAAGAAAGGGAAATCATAAGGGACTTACTAAAGTTGAACTGTTTTGTTTACATTCCTACATGGAAAGATGATGTGTGTAATTCATGAGACCTCAGTATTAGGATAGCTGAAGGGAATATATGTGTCCATATATATATATATATATATATAGAGAGAGAGAGAGAGAGAGAGAGAGAGAGAGAGAGAGAGAGAGAAAGAGAGAGAGAGAGAGGGAGAGAGAGAGAGACAGAGAGAGAGACAGAGAGAGAGACAGAGAGAGACAGAGACAGAGAGACAGAGAGAGAGCAAGCGAGCACGGGGGGAGTTCAATATGAAGGGATACCTAAAAAAATAAAATCAAATTAAGGGATGAGAGAAGAATATATTAAGAGGGAGAAAGGGAGAGATAGAATGGGGTAAATTATCTTACATAAAGGTAGCAAAAAAAAGCAGTTCTGTTGGAAGGGAAGAGGGGGCAGGTGAGGGGGAATGAGTGAATTTTGCTCTCAGCAGATTTGACCTGAGTGGGGAATAACATACAACCTCAATTTGATATCTTACCCCACAGGAAAGAAGGAAGGAGGAGATAAAAAAGGGTGGATGATAGAAGGGAGGGCAGATGGAGAAGGAGGTAATCAAAAGCAAACACTTTTGAAAATGGACAGGGTCAAGGGAGAAAATTGAATAAAGGGGGATAGGATAGGAAGGAGCAAAATATAGTTAGTCTTTCACAAGGTGAGTATTGTGGAAGGGTTTTACACAATGATACACATGTGGCCTACGTTGAATTGCTTGCCTTCTAAGGGAGGGTGGGTGGGGAAGGAGGGGAGAGAATTTGGAACTCAAAGTTTTAAAAGCAGATGTTCAAAAAGATGTTGTTTTTGCCTGCAACTGGGAAATATGATATACAGGCAATGGGCCATAGAAGAAAGTAAGGGAAAAGGGAATGGTGGGAGTGGGGTGACAGAAGGTAGGGCTGACTGGGGAACGGGGCAATCAGAATATATACCATCTTGGAGTGGGGGGAGGGTAGAAATGGGGAGAAAATTTGTAATTCAAAATCTTGTGAAAATCAAAGCTGAAAACTAAAAATATTAAATAAAAAAGAGAAAAAAGACACACCCCTAAAAAAGAAAAGTTCTTATATAAAAAGCCAATGTAACAAAGATTAGCAGGGAAGCAGAAAATTGAGGGAAAATCTTTACAACTAGTGTCTCTGATAAAGGCCTCATCTCTAAAATACACAGGGAACTGAGCCAAATTTATAGGAATACATGTCATTCCCCAAATGAGAAATGCTCAAAGGATATGAGCAGGCAGTTTTCAGAGAAAGAAATTAAAGATATCTATAGGCATATGAAAAAATGCTCTAAATCACTACTGATTAGAGAAATGCAAATCAAAACAACTCTTAGGTACCACATCTCTCCTGTCAGATTGGCTAAAATGACAAAACAGGAAAATGATAAATGCTGGAGAGGTTGTGGGAAAATTAGAAAACTGTTAGATTGCTGGTGGAGTTGTGAACTGATCCAGCCATTCTGGAGAGCAATTTGGAACTATGCCCAAAGGAGTATAAAAATATTCATGCCCTTTGACCCAGAAATACCACTTCTAGGGCTGTACCCCAAAGAGATCACACAAGTGGGAAAAGGACACATATGTACAAAAATATTTATAGTTTCTCTTTTTGTAGTAGCAAAGAATTGGAAATCAAGGGGATGCCCATCAACTGGGGAATGACTGAAGAAGTTGTGGTATATCAATGTAATGGAATACTAGTGCGCTATAAGAAATGGGGAAGATATGGACTTCATAATAACCTGGAAAAACCTACACGATATAATGCTGAGTGAGCAGAGCAAAACGAGGAGAAAATTATACACAACCACAGATATGTGGATTCTGTGATGACTTTGATAGACTTCACTCTTCTCAGCAATACAAGGTTCAAAGACAACTCCAAAGGACTCATGATGGAGAGAGGTATCTATATCCAGAGGAAGAATCATGGAGTCTGAATGCAGATTGAGGCAAACTATTTGCTCTCCTTTTTTTTCTTTTGTTTTTGTTTTTTGTTCTTCTTTCTCATGATTCATTCTATTGATCATAATTCTTCTTTACAACTTGACTATTGTGTAAACAAGTTTAATGCAAAGTTATATGCAGAAGATATATCAGATTCCATGCCCTCTTGGGGAAGGAGGAGGGGAGGGGCCAAGAAAATCTGGAACTCAAAATCATGCAGAACTGAGTATTGTAAACTAAAAAATAAAAAATCTCAATTTAAAAAAAAGAAATAGTATGGGGGAGAGAGGGAGAGACAAAGAGAGAGACAATGAGAGAGACAGACAGAAAAAGTGAGTGTTTTGAGTTCTCTGGGTCTTCTTTGGAGCCCTGGGGAAAATCACTTAAATGTGAAATTTGGGTTCATGTGTCTCCAAAATAGAGTGGGGGGGAGTGGTCCTTAATGCAAATCATATACAGAACAGCTATTTCCTCCTCACACACACAAAATAATGCTAACCTTACAAGGATACATCAACAAAGACCTTTAATAGGCACTTCCCATTATGCTCTATCGGGAAAATGGCATTTAAAACTCCAAAACATGAGATATTTTTGCAGGGCTGCTGAAAGTGCATTTCATCCCTGACTTAACTGTCCATTGTCTTCCTCAGGATCCATGCATTCTAGCAAGCCAGGCCAAAGTTGGACTTCAGCTTCCTTTTCATTGTCCAGTTTTCTGAGAAAGTTGCGGAGAGCTCCTCAGGTTGCCAATCAGCTTGGACTAAGGGAACCAAGAGCTCCTGACCTCTTGAACTCATGAGACTATTTTTCTCACGAGAGTATTCTAAGGAAAGTTCCGTATAAACAGTCAATATATGTCCCTCCTTTTTTGGTGTAGAAATTTCTTCTATCAATGAAGAAAAGCTGTTTGTGACTTAGCAAGAAAGTGCTAAGAAGCTTCCTGAGGCTCAAATGACTTGTCAGTGTTCATAATGTCAGAGGTCCTCGGTCTTCCTGACTCCAAATTTAGCACTCTCCCCAAGACAACACACATAATATTATATGATATGGTTTTTGCTCTCGAGAAACCATTTATTATCTATTATGTAGAAGATACTGCTTTTCACTAAGGATACAAAGATGAAAAATAACATAGTCTCTAGCCTCAGGGAGCTCATAATCTAAAAGAGTTAAACAAATATAAACAATTATAATACAAGGTCAAAGGAAAGCTTCAGACAAAAAATGTCCTATGAAAATTATAGAAATCATTTTCACCTGAGGTACTTCAAGGGAGACTTTATACAATAAATAGAATTAAGTGAAGTCTTATAAGAAGGGAGGGATTTCAACAAGAAGAGATAGGCCTTTACTGATAACCCTTTCCAGAACTGATGTTCCTTCTCTCATGACCCTCAAAGCTCCAGACCAGAAAAAAATGAGGCTTTTCTACCTGGCCCCCAGAAGTACAAATTAAGAGCAATAGGCAACAGTTAGACAAGGCAAGTCTAAGCTTTGAATGAGAAAACCTTCCAATGTTTTAGGTATCAAAAAGTTGCAGACTCTCCTAGGAGGTAGGGGGTTCCCCCTCACCAGACAGCCTCAAAAAACTTGGAGGACCACTTGTCAGGAATGTGGTAGATGCAATTTTGTTTCAGGTACAGGTTGGACAACATAGCTTCTGGTTCCTCTCTCATGTGATTCTGACTGGATAAGATTTTCAAGACAGACAAGGAAAGAATGTCATGGACAAATATTGGAGGCTATCCAGAGACATTTTTTAGGAATTTTGGAACTTGGAGCAAATTCATTTGAACTGGGGAGGAGAACTTCAGGATAGGACCTAAGTTATGACCCTTCTTATAATAGTTAAGGTAGATTAGATTTAAAGATCACAGCAGTTGAAGAGGTTACAAAATTGGGAGATTTGGATATTCAAAAGGAACAGGGATCAAGGTAGAAAAGAAGACTATGTTCTAGGTACTAAACATACTTGGGGAGGTCTTAGAAGTCCATAGATGACAGCAGACATGATCTGGATATCCTAAAGGAAACTTTAATGTATAAGCAACTTGTGAGTGAGTGAGTAGCAAAGGTGGTGTCTAAAGATGGCAATGAGTATCAAAGAATGCCAGCTCCTCCTCCTGGCACTGTACGACAAAGGGAAGAAAGAAGGAACATACATTCTTGGAGAAGACACAAAGAGATGGGCTCTTCAGGAGAAATATGGTTTTAGTAGGTGAAAGAATTTGAGAGGGATAGATATAGTCTCCTAGGATCATATATTTAGAACTGAAAAGGACTTTTGATGTCATCTAGTTCTCATTGTAAAGATGAAGCACATTTGGAGATGGTCTTTTCTCAGTGCTTATCCTTTACCTCTCTGAAGTATTTGATATCATCAACCACTATTGCTTTCCAAATATTTTCTTTTCTCTGATTTTTCATGACATGAAGTCTTCCTGTTCTTCTCCTACCTATCTGACCACACCTTAATATCTTTTGCTGGCTCATCATCCATATTGCACCCACTAACTGTAGGTTTTCCCCAAGGCTTCTTCAATTCCCATGTGTTTGTCACTTCCAAGAAAATGATTCACAGGTCTATTCAGCCAGTCCTGATCTCTTCACTGAGTCAGTTCTATATCATCAACCAACTTACAAACTATTGGATATTTCAAACTGGATGGCTCAGCGATGTCTCAGATTCAACTTCTGCAAAACAGAGCTCATTATCTTTTCATCTAAATCATTCCCTCTTCAGAATTTCTCTTTTTATTAAAGGCACCATCATCTTTCTAGTCTCCTAGGTATATGACTTCAAAATTATTCTTGACTCCTCACTTTCCCTCACTCCACATGTCCAATTACTTTTCCCAAATGAGTAGAATTACTCATTCTACCTCCACAATTTGTTTTACTTTCGACATCCTCTCTTCATTAATGCAGCCAGCATCTTGGCTCAAGCCCTTGTCATTTCCCTAAAACCAGTGATCACTGAAGTTTTTTGAATCACATACTTCTATCAGAAAAAAAATTGTGTATACACTTACTTATAAATGATATATGTAATAAGGTACTGATAATTATATATATTAAATAACACCAAAATGGGCATTAAAAAGATGGAATATTGATGATATCTTAGCTGATACCAAAGTCAAAAGGTAGTCATTAGAGTTTGCTAAGTTTGGGAGGGACATAATCAGCTTTAAGGTTCCTTTGATGGACAGTAAGGAACACCACTCACTCCAAAGAACTCAAGATAACTGTCACAAGAAGGACAATGGAGAGGTTCACATTGGGTATGACTATGATGGATGTAACATATCACTGGTGAGGAACTCTGAAGAACATGAAGAATACAAGACAGCATCAAAGAATTATATGATAGGAAAAGAAGATAGACTGGTTATATGATAAATGCAGGATGACAGATAGACACACCCAGAGTGCTCCTTTGGTACCTTCAGAATGTCAGGCAGGATAAAGTGCTCCAGGAGTACATTAGATGGACCCTGCATAGTAAACTTTTGGGAGAATGTAGACAAGAGCCACACAGGATAGACAGGCATGGATGGGTTACAAAGCACAATATTGGAGGGAACACCTGAATCACTGAGATTCTAAATGCATATGAGTATTTGAGAGTATAAGATGCACTAGAGAAGAAAGAGAGAATTGAGGTAGGAAGACAAATTAGAAGGCTGCTACAAAAATTCAGGAGAGAGGTGATGAGAGCCCCAACATTGTGTGAATACAGAGAAAAGAGCAGATACAAGAGATGTGGAGGTAGACAGAAGATCTGGAAACTGATTGAATACATAGGGTGAAGGAGATTGAGAAGGGTCCAAGATTCCAAGGTTGTGAACTGGGTGGTTAGAGGGATTTTTATGCCTTTAACAGTAATAAGTCAGTTTGGAAGAAGGTAGAATTCCAGAGAAAAATATGTAATGAGATTTCTGATGAAAACTGCAGCCCACTCATATCAGTTCATCCTGTGGGTCTCTGTCACACAAAAAAAAAACTAAGAAGAAGGAGGTAGCATGCTTACTCACCCATGGCTGCCCTGGAGTTTAAGGACCATCTGCCCAGGGGTACCTTCCCACAGTCATGAGGTAATCTGGGAAAAGGAAGGGGAGGGCATCTGCGCAGCTGCTGCTTTGAATGTTGAGATAACAGATTATAACTCCCCTAAATGGCTTTCTGATTCAGCAATTCCTGACTCAGAAGTGGGCGGAGGGAGGAAGAGTAGGAGATTGTTGGAGATAAGGATAGGTATGTTTGTTTTCAAGACAAGCCCCACTGTTGGATATTGAAGAGTGACTGAGATGAGACTCATCATCCTAGCCTCCAATTGGCTGATCACATAGTCGTTGGGGCAAAGCAACGGCCCCTTACAGACTGCTCCCATTTTGAAGACCACTGACTTCAAAGTCTTCCTACCTGGTCTTCATGCTTCACACTCTTCCCGCTGGAATTCATCTTCCATGCAGCTACCAAAATGATTTTTCTTACAAACAGATCTGACAGTATCATTATATAAGTCCCTCTGTTTGGCTTATATAGACTTTTCTAACCTACCCCAACTTATCTTTTCAGTTTCATTATTTCTATTACTCCTGTTCCCACACTGCACAATACAGCCATGTTAGCTTTCACTCTCTTCTTCAAATTCCATCTCCACCCAACGGAGCTTTGAGAGGAGAGGCTCATCCCCTACACCTAAAATTCACTTCCTCCTCCCTGCTTCATAGAATCCCTGTCTTTCTCCTTCAAGATGTTCAAGTACTACCTTCTACATGAAGCCTTTTCCGATCTCCTCCTAATTGCTAGTGCCCACTACTCTCTTGTATCTAACTCCTTTGTATTTATTTTATTATGTATAGACACACAAGCATGCACATGCAATTGCACACACGCACACACATACATACACACAAATTGATTCCCCTGACAGAATGTGAGCTCTTTGAAGGGAGTGATTGTTTCTTTCTTTTCATTTGCATCTTCATTACCTGGCACATTGTTATTCAATTGTGTCTGACTCTATGTGACCCTGTGGACTTTGTCCATGGGATTTTCTTGGCAAAGATACTGGAGTGGTATTCCCTTTCCTTTTCCAGTGTGTCTCCATTTTTACAGAGGAGGAACTAAGGCAGAGTTAAGTGACTTGCCCACAGTCATACAGCTACTGAGTGTCAGAGGGCAGATTTGCATTTAGATCTTCCTAACTCAAAACTCAGCACTCTATCCACTGTGCCACCTAGCTAGCCCAAACCCAGAACATAGTAGACACTTAATAAATGTTTGTTCACTCATTAATTGATGAGAGAACGAACATGCCTCAAGGTGAAATAATGTGTACAAGATCACCCAAGTATGATTTGCAACAGCCTGCATTCAGACTCAGGCCCTCTTGCTCTAAAGTCTATTCATTGTCTTTTCCCTGTAAGGTCTGTAATAGCAAACAGGGTGGGACTTTTTATGGCTTTTGTTTTGGAATGCTTCTCAGCACTAAGGCAATCAAATGCCTTTGAGTCTTGCCTTTGTTTCAATCAAGAATCTTTGATTGAATCAGGAGTCTTTGATGACCTAGGGAAAATGGGTTTGAGTCTCATGGTTGTGATGCCCTCTGACCCTGAAGTGTATATATACTCTGAGAATTTTGCTTGGGGCTCACTCACTGGAAGAGTGTACCGTCATTTAACCAGACAAGATTTTGAGTAATGCCTAAGGAGCGCCCTAGCTTTGAAAAACCCAGATTTTGATGCTTTTCTCTCTGGTAATTATGTATGTAATGTCTTGGGCAGGCATCTAGAAGCCTATCTGATGATTTGGGTTATTTTGCTTTATTTATATAATTTCTGCTTGTAATTTCTGTTTGTGTTTTCTCTGAAGTTCAAGGTGCTGATTTTTCCCCTGAACTAAGTGAATGATATATGTATGTTTAATTAAAGTAAGATTGTTAACCCCTTAGAGTTGCTTTCCTTAGAAAAGCAGATCAAAGAACCTGTGCTAGTAGCCCTCCTGTGTGCTGGTATTATTGGCCTTACACAGCCACAGCAGCAGCAAGTGACATTGTTGTTACAAGGTTGCAGAAGATGCTTCTCAGAGGATGTGAAGAAAAGGAAGCTGGGACATCCAGAGAAAGAAATACAGAGTCTGAATGCAGATTGAGCAAACTATTTGCTCTCTTTTTATTGTTTTGTTTCTTCTTTCTCATGGTCCGTTCCATTGGTTATAATTCTTCTTTGCAACATGACTAATGTGAAAATATGTTTAATGTGAATGTAGAGTCTATATCAGATTCCATGTGATCTTGGGGAGGGGGGAGGAGAAGGAGGGGAAGAAAATTTGGAACTCAAAAGCTTGTGGAACTGAATGTTGCAAACTAAAACTAAATAAATTAATTGAAAAGAAAAAAAGAAAGAAAGAAAAGGAAGGTGGGAGACAGATGGTGATTTGTAGGGCTGAGCAGGGCCCAGACTCCTGACATGCACTGGTACTCAAAGATGACCTAATTCTTATCAGGGCATTCCTAAGTGGTAGATCACGACGTCTGGTGGCTGGCTGGAGGGCTGAGGGTGACCATTAGGGAAGGCACCCCAGAGATGACATTGGGACAGCCAAGGGGGTGTGATGTGGATGTCAGCTGGGGCCAGGAAAAGGAGAAGACCTGTCTTGCAGCTGGTGCTGGGAGTAGGTAAGCAGGAAACTTAATTGTCTAGGGATAATTTGTGCCCTGGAACATTGGTGTATGAGGTGCAACCCTGGTTTCCCTGTGCTAGCTCTGGCAAAAGCCACATCATGTAGCCAGTGTGCTTGGAAGAAGAAGCTTAAACAGGGAACGAGAATGAGCTTCAGAAGCTATTAACTTGATTTGTATGAACAAAGTAGACAAACAGAAAGACTTACCATTCCACTTTCCACCACCAAAAAGTTAGGAATAGTACATCCAGAGCCTATCATCCAAAAGCTTCTTATCTTCAATATTTGAGGGCTTGGGAAAAAGTAATCTATTTACTTCTGAATATTTACAATCAAAACTTCCTTCCAACATTTTTATAAAACTATCACTGTTGTCTGGGTAATCTTTCCAAAACCCCAGAGATCCAAGTGGGTGTGTGACATATATTGTCAACCTGGTGTTATAGATGGGCCTCCACTGGAGGTGAAGATTCAACAGCTTGTCCACCATCCCAGAGTTGGCAGAGTGGTAACTGAAGTTGAATGACAAAAATACATGCTAGATAAGGACCACAGTAGTATCAAGGTTGGGCCACCATTTACACTGTCAAGTATAAAGGAGATTTTTCCCTTTCATTTCATCTTTTCCCAATTTAACCAGGCAGAAGCTAAGTATCCTTGCAATTATTTATTTAGCTATAGATGTTTTGTTGTTGTATGGGGAGGGGAAGATAAAATTAACCCTTTCCTCAATAAATAATGAAGAGAAATTAACCTGTTTTAATGGCATATAGATATGACATGATAAATGTGATATAGATTCACATCTGGGTAAATTCAGAGGTGCATCAAATGTCATTCCAACTTGTTTCCAAGAATTCCTTGCCTCTGATTTATCCTGATTTTGAATTTATTACGGTTTCATTGGCCAAGGTAGGAGGGCCCCAAAGCAAATGGACTGAGGAACACAATCTGCTTTATCAGTATTCTCTGACCATCAGATTAGATGCATTGACTAAAAGGGCAGGGCCATGGATAGGAGAGACTTTACTTAAGGAGAGGGTTTAGCACAGCTTTTTCTTCACATTTCTCACCAGGTACACTACTTTGGGACTATGTTAGATTTCTCAGTCATGTCTTCCTTCCCCCAGGAAACTCCTCATTGGGTAATTTTATTACCCTGAAAGACTGAATCTGGCCAGTACTCATATCTCAACAGTACCTTCTGCTCCTCTGACTGGAGGGCTCGGCCTTGGACTCCAGAGAGTTCCTTTGAGAAGAGGGCTCAGCACAGTTTTGCTCCACATTTCCCACCACTCTTCCCACTTTTGGACTTCTTTGGAACATTCTGTCATGACCCTGTTGGTATCTCTCTCCAGCCAACTTTTCAGCTTCCTTTTGCATGCTGTCTTCTCCCATTAGGTTGTAAGCTCAGTGGCAGTGGAGCCTGTCTTTGTTTTTGTTTGTGTCTGTATCTCTAGTGCTTGGCACAGTGGCCAGCATATAGCAGATAGTTAATAAATGTTTATTGTTTGACTGACTTTCCAGAGCCATTCACTAAGAACTCATGCATAACTTAGTAAATAAGTCCCATGGTTTTGCTTCAGACATACAGCTATAAGTTAAGTTACTTGCCCATAGTCACAAAGCTAGAAAGTGTCAAGAAGAAAGACACAAACCCAGGTCCTCCTAACTCCACACTCAGGATACTATTACATCAGGTTGCCATGATGACAAAAAGCTGCTGAAGGTTTGGAGGTGCTTTAAGAGAATATGTATTCTGTATGACCCTGGGCGAGTCACCTAAACCCAACTGCCTCACAAAAAAGGAAGAATGTAGATTTCATTAATCGCCAAATAGCAATAATAATAATAACAATAATAGCTGACATTTATACAGCACTCACAATGGCACAGTGGAAAGAGAGCTGGGCCTGGAGTCAGGAAGACCTGAGTTCCCATCCAGATTCAGACCCTTAGGAGCTGTGTGACCCTGGGCAAGTCACTTAACCCTGTTTGCTTCAGTTTCCTCAATTGCAAAATGAGCCAGAGAAGAAAATGGCAAAGCATTCTAGTATCTCTGCCAAGAAACCCCAAAGGGGCCACAAAGAGTCAGACGCAAATCAAACAATTGAACGACAATAACTCTACAGGCCAGGTAATGTGACCAGTGCAATAAGTGATAAGTTACAAGGATTATCTCATTCTATGCTCACAATGAGCCTGAGAGGCAGGTGCTATTATGGTCCCCATTTACAGATGAGGAAATTGAGGCAAACAGAGGTTAAGAGAGTTGCTCAAAGTCCCATAACTATTAAGTGTCTAAGGCCACATTTGACTCTAGGCCAAGCACTTTATACAAATACATACATATATTCATACATATATATCATATATATTTATATATACACACATATATGTATGTGTATGTATTTATACACATATATACATGTATGTATGTATATACATATATGTATATAAATATAGACATACATCTCTGTGTGTATATATATATAGAGACATATGGATGGATGTATATATATACATACATGAGACATTATTTCATCTATAGAAACTGTGTTTGCTTAGTTATTATATTGAATCCATGCTGCATATTTTTTCAGTTCAGATTATACTGGAGTTAGCATTTTATGGTCCATCGCCATTTAACCCTGAGCTTGAATCATTGGACTGTCCTGAACTAGTCCTGGCCCAGAATACATGGGCATTACTACAGGCAAGGTAGCAGGCTATACTACCTAGTCATAACAGGAAAGGACTATACAGTCTTGGTTTTTATTTGTGCTTGGGAGTTTTTAATCTTGAAGATGAAACAGACATTGGGAGCATCTTTAAAAAAAAAGGGAGAATAAGCGTGTACAACACGAGACCAAGAGAACTGTAAATTAGATCTAAGTAAAAGGTATCCAGGACTGGCTCACTAGTTAATTTTGTCCTTGCCCCTTCCTCTCCCCAATTTTTAAATTAAAACTTAGAAAAAGGAATTCTGTATTTGTAATGAATTAAGTTAATTAATGGGGGTGGGAGGAGGCAAGGAGAAGAAGTTTGAGTACCTAAGAATGTTGTCCAATAAATATAATATTAAAGTTTCTTTTATTTTTAGGTGAAATGTTAATTTCCCCTTCATCCTAAATAGTCCAGAGCAAGGTCAGATTCCCTAATTCATGAGATAATTTTTTGCCAGTAGCTGCCCAGATCTCACTGACCTGAAACAACAACTCCTCTATTATCAGGCCTTCTACCTCCTCTCATTTCATTTCCCTGCTAAGCCAGGACCTAGGCTCTTCAAGCTTTCAGCATGCGTTCTGACTCAGCATAGTTATCATTGCCATTTTCTGTGCTATTTGGATCCAGGGAACAGACAATTTACATATATGGTGATTGATGCCTTTCCCACCAGAAGCACAGAATGTCAAGTATCCCTGCGATTTTGATGGAGTCCAAGTATGATTAGGAAGTAGAGACCAGGATAAGCCCTCCCAGGGCTGGAGATGACCTTGAACTTCTACTTGGACTAAAATAGCTGCTGCCCTATCCAGAGAAAACAAAATGTCCTGTCCTAGCCAGGGAAAGTGTTTTTTATGAATTATGCATGTCATCACTAAGGAGTTCTATCCTTGACATGAAAGATGCATGATGGAGAAAGGAAACTGTTTTGCTTCTTTTAAATAGTGTTGATCCTCTGGTGTTCTGTGACTTTCTCCTGCCAGTGATTATTTCAAAGATAATACTCCAGAGTCATGTAAATGCAAACTTCCTTTTAGAAGTAACTTCCCTAATCTGAAATGGGGAGGGGTGTGCCTTTTATATGCATTCTCAGAGTTTATAGGTAACAAAAATATTCCAATAAAACGCCCAGTCATTATATTTGAAAGCAGATCTACTTGGGGGTTGTCATATACCATATGCTATGTACACTATGTAGAACTGGGCCTGGGGAATCTAGCAGCATGGTGATTTGAAGTCACACTGTTCACCAACTGCTAACAGTGGCAGTAAACTAACATTGTGAAAGCACTGGGAAAAAATCAGAATGAGAGATTTCCTGTTCTGGAGGATTTCACTCTGAACATGGAACACCAACAAGAGAAATAGAAAGCAGAGCAAAAATAAATACAAGGGAGCCAGCGATAAAAAAAAGAGTACCATCCCTATTTGTAATGAACTTTGGTCACTGCTGAAGAATAGTCATCTGTTGCTACTAGGCAATCTCATGGGAACATTGGTGATATCTCCTTTAAGGATATTACTTTTTTTTTGATTCATGAAAAGAGTGGTATTACCATCTCCACAGCAGTTTATGCACCAACATCTGTTACGGAGGACAAAGAGACAGAAAAATTCTATGAAGAACTTGAAGAGACCCTCCAAATTAAATATATACTTTAATTAGCTGAGTGAATTTAATGCAAAGGTGAGAATAGGTGAGAATGGCCAGAGATAAATTGGGAAATGTGGATCGGGCTTACAGAATGATAGACCAAAGACTTCTAAGACAGTTCTCATTCATGCCTGTGTATGAATTCTTTGGGCAAAGAATTAATAAGCACTAGATTTGGTGAACACCAAGGAATATCATGAAAAATACAACTGATCGTATTTTAACACAATGTAACTCATTATTGTTATGGCATTTACTCTCAAATCAAGAGAGTATTTTCTCTCTTTGTACAAAGATCAAAATTAGTACAAAGTCAGAAGAAAGAAAAAATGAGAAAAGATATAGCATTCAATAGAACCACTCAATCCTGGACAATTCAAACAAATCAGTGATCAGAAAAATGGGTAATGACAGTAGAAAGAGCACCAACACTATTATGATAATGACACATAAAGTTTAACTGATATAAATAAATTTCTGTAAAAAGGAGAACACGAGCCTAAAAATTACCTTCTTCAGTCAATATGTGACTTAATTTTTCAAAGGAAAAGATATGGAAGTTAGGTCAAAATGAGTTTTTAATATAAAGTAATTTGTAAAATCTTACAGAGAAAGATGACAGAAGATTAGAAGTAGTATTGACTCATAAAAAGGAGGAGCAGTAGAGGGTAAAACCAGTTTAAAAAAGAGACACATGTAGACAAATTTATCCTAAGGATATTGATTTAAGAATAGAAGGACAACAAAGAGATGGAAACTGGAAAAGTCTTTAAAGATTTTTATAATAAATTTTCACCATCAAGTACAATAAAGACACTTAAACTTCATCATCATATGTCAGCTCAGAATGGGCTTAAGAGAGGAGGTAGAATTAAGAAGATATACAGCAAAGTAACTGATTAGATTGGGGGTATCCAGGTGGTGCAGTAGATAGAGCATATGGCCTTCTTTGCCTCAGTTTCCTCATCTGTAAAATGAGCTGGAGAAGGAAATGGCAAACCACTCCAGTGTCTTTGCCAAGCAAACCCCAAATGGGGTCACAGAGAGTCAGACAGGACTGAAATGACTCAACAACAACAAAGCTGATTAGATTAAATGTACATAGAGGACATTCATTCTGAATGCAACACAATTGTGACAACACTGAGGTATTTATTCAAAAGGTATCACCTAAAGGAGGGCAACAAAGGATATAATCAAAGAAATGTAAGATTGAAAAACAAGATGGAGAAAACAAGAAATAACCTCAAGTGAATGGGTAGCTTATGCACTCAGCTGGTATCCTCATAAGGACATGAGAAAGAGGAGAAGACACCCAGCATGCTAAGAGGACCCTGCGGTGACATGAGAGAACATGGACAAGGGCCTCACAGGAGGAATAAGACAAAATGGGTTGCTCCTGTGGCGGGAACATCCACACTGATGAGACCACAGATTTATTTGAGTATTTGAGCATTCGAAGGGAATATTGTTAGTTTCCTGCTGAAATCTGGGTCTGTTAAAGTTCAGGAATAATGATAAAATATTGTATCTTCACCTCATAGTAGTCACACATATGCCAACATGACCCCATCCTGGACTGAGTATGTCTATGAGACATCAAATTTGCTGTTCCTTGTCTCTTAGAGTTACCCTTGAATGTATAGCTTTTGATTCACAGACTGGAGGAGATGGAAGGGTCATTAGTCGATGAGTCAAATGAAAAAGAAACTGCAGCCCAAAGAGAAAGGTGAATTGCCCAAGATCATACAGCTACAATATGATTTGGGATTCAAACCCAAACCCTCTGATGCTAACGAAGTATTCTTTTTTTTAATTTGCCACTACAAAGAGCTGCTACAAACATCCATGCAAATTCAGAGTTATATTTGTTATTTATGAGTTTCCCTCCATCTTATTCTTACTCACTATTTTCTTTCTCAGCCTCTCTTTTTACTCTATCCCTGCTACCTTATCTTCTCCCTCTACCCACCCACCCCATACTTCACTCACCCCTCCAAAAGTTCTTCAACCCCTCCTCCCAGCTTCTCAATCTCAATCTGCATACCCCTCTAAAAGTCCCTCCCCAGTGTTCTTTCCACAATTCCATGCTGCTGCTCTTCCAGGCCCATATACCCATCTATAAACCAACAAATTAAACTTCAGCTACTTTACTCCTATTAGGTTCAAGATTTCAAGGAATGGGAACATAGTCACACCTACCTTAAGTTAACTTTAAGTTTCATTGGACAATATTCCAAGTATATGTTCATAATTCAGGTAATCACTCAATAAACATTTATTAAGTATCTGCTATGTGCTAGGGCCTAGCACTACGTTTGAGTGCTGGTGAGAAAGGCAAAAAACAATCCCTGTCCTCAAGGATCTTGCAGTCTAAGAAGGGACATGACATGTAAACCACTATGTACAAACAAGCTATATACAGGCTAGGGAAGACCAACCAGCAGATTACTGTAATAGTCCAGAAGTGAGACAATGATGGCCTGCGTTAAGTGACAAAGTCAGAGGACAGAAGGAAGCATTTACAAGAAATGAAATGAAGGTAAAATCTACAACACTTGGCAACAAATTGGATATAGGGGGTGAGAGATGGTAAGGAGTTGAGGATGACACCTGGTTTGCAAGCTTGAAGTAATGGGAAGATTGTATTGCCCTCTATAGTATTCAGGAAGGTAGGATGGATAGAAAGTTTAGAAAGAGAGATAATGAATGTAATTTGAACATGCTAAGTTTAAAATGTATAAAGGATATCCACTTAACGGCTGACAGTTGGGTTGCAGACTTCATCTGACCTGGGAAAATGAAGCTACACTCAGAAAAGTGGCCCTGCCCACATAAGAACCTCAATACCAGTAGGCCAGCAGAACTTGGAAACCCTAAGGTTTTATACTAGGGGAATCAGAGGGAGATGAATACCTCAATGTAGGACTAGCAAAGTCTACCTTTGAAGACCCTAATGGTGCATAGCTCAGATAAGGCAAGTAGAGATAGAATTTCTTTGCAGTAAGGAATCTTTCACTAAAGTTTTCTCTGTTGACATGCCTTTCCTCCCCCATTAAGAAAGGGCCCAGAAATCCATAACCTCACAATATTAGACACTTTGCCAGGCTGGACAACATAATTAGCCATTTCAGTGCTGCCTTCATTACCATCTGAGACCTCCTATAACAGAGGTAGGGAACCTGTGACCTTGAAGCCACTTGTGGTCCTCTAGGTCTTTGGGCATGGCCTTTTGACTTAGTCCAAATTACAGAACAAATTCTTTTATTAAGAATATTTGTTTTGTGAAGTTTGGATTCAGTCAAAAGGTCACACCTGAGGACCTAGAAGGCCAGACTTGGCCTTGAGGCTGCAGGTTCCCCACCCTGTCCTAGATCTTATCTGACATACTAATTCCCAATTCCAGATTACTTCTGCCATCTTTTCTTCTCTTTTCTCCTGCTGAAAGAAGACACAGAAACCACTGGCCAGCTCCAAATCCATGGGGTTCAACTTCAGCTGGGCCATCTCAACTACTTACCAACTCTTTTCTATCTCCCTCTTGTTGAATCCCTATCAAATTCCCTGCGGTAATTATATTCCTCTTTTCTGAAGTCCCCAATCTCAACCTCCACACCCCCTCATTCTTAGCAAATGGCCTCATTCCCCACTTCATTTCTTCATCTATCCAACAGACATTTGCTGAGCACTGTTGGTGCTAGACACCATGGGAGAATCAGACTCAGCCCCTGATTCCCTGCTATTTTTAGTACATCACAAAGGTAACTTTTCTGTGCAAGAGAAAAATGGAGATAATATATTAAACACTACAAAGTAAACACCTGAACTGACTAGGAAACCATTATTATATAATTTAAAGATGCTATAGGACTCTTAATTATCTTGAGCTTACATTCCTCTTCAAAAATGTTCCCCCTGCCCCAACCTCCTATCCTTTCTAACTTGGAAAGCATTTTTGATAGATAAAACAGAAAGAATAGAAGTTGAGTAGTTTGACTTTCTCTGATCATCTGTTAACATTATACCATCTGGTCCAAGCAATGAGTCTGTCTCTTTCTTGTTCTTGCTCTGAATATATCTTCAAAATAATATTAGCTGGCATTTATATAATGTTTTAAGGTATACAACAACCCTGGCAAGTAAGTGCTATTATTATCCCCATTTTACAGATCACAGAACTGAGTCACACAGTTACTAAATATGTAAGACAGGATTTGAATTCAGGTCCTTTCTGATGCCAAGTTCTGAGCTACATCCACTGTGCCTAAACAAAAAATATACAAACACCATTGAATGTCCTTAGAATTTTTCTTGAGGGAATCAGAGCCAAGATGGAAGAGTACAAGCAGCAACTCAGCTAAACTCTCCTAACATTCTTCTCCAAACAAATTTAAAATAACTCTTCAAATTGAATTCTGGAGTGGCACAGACAACAAAAGGTGCAGGTGAGACATTTTTCAGTCCAAGACAATTTAGAAAGTCAGCAGAAGAGTTTTGTGATACCAGGGTTGAGGCCAGTACAGAGGTTAGCACATGGAGTGACAATACCAGATGGGGGCCTTGGAAGTGGCTGTGACAGAGGCAGCAATAGCTTGGGAACTCTCAGCCCAGAGACAGAAAGGGAATCACACAACAGGTCAGAAAGATATTACAGGGAGCCCTTTGCTGGTACTGGGTGCAGGACCCTGTTACATTGTCCATATGCAATTCCAAGGTACAGCTCCAGGTTAAAGATGAGCGCTAGTGCTTGTTGCCACAGAGAAATAGGGGTCCTAGCAAAGAAGGGAGTAGTGGCCTTTGTCTCAGTTCCAAGGCAGAAAAGAGCACTAGAACTTGCAGCTGCAGAAGAACAAGGTCCCTTCCTGGGTAAAGACCAGAGCACAGACCAAGAGAATGACCACATCTCTCTTTGGATAATACCACTTTTAGAAGTGTCAAAAAAACCTTGCATATTCACAGAATTACCTTCAAAAATGGCATCACAGAAAAAAACATCTAAAGCTCGGGACAGTTTCCTCTCCATACCAGGAGCAGAGCCCAACTTTAACATAAAGTTAAAAGTCAAGAAATAAGCTGGGTAAAAGAAAATGAGCAAACAACAACAAAAAAAGAACCTGACCATAAAAATATACTACGCTGAGAGTAAGAGCAAGATATACACTCAGAAGAAGACACAAATGTAAAAGTAGCTAAGCCTCAAAGAAAACTGTGAATTGACACAAGCTAAATAAGAATTCTTGGAAGAGCTCAAAAAGGAATTTAAAAAGCAGAGAAGTTAGAGGAAAAATTGGGGAAAGAAATGAGAGTGATGCAAGAAAATTGTGAAAAAAGAGTCAGTGTCTTGGTAAAAAAGGCACAAAAATTGTAAAGAAAATAATAACTTAAAAAAGAGAATTGACATAATGGCAAAAAAGGCACAAAAATTCACTGAAGAGAACTCCTTAAAAAGAAGATTTAGCCAAATGAAAAAAGAGGTACAAAAATTCACTGAAGAAAATAATTCCTTAAAAATTAAAATTGGAGAAGTGGAAGCTAATGACTCTATGAAAACAATAAAAAGAAACAATAAAAAAAGTCAAAAGAATTTTATGAACATCTGTGTTGGTAAGCAAAATGGGCTCTTAGCACTTAGTTCAACCAAGTGCCCTTGAAGGGTTTGGCTTTTGTTTCCTTTGAGTAATTCAGTGTATGTCATTGAGTCTTACTAGGTGCTAAGCCCCAGGTCCAAACCCCTATTAGGTGTTAAACCTATGTGGGTGTGGATTGGTAACTAAGGTGGGGCCCAAAGTGGGGCTAACTAAGGGGAGGCGCTAGCTCAAGAGCCCATCATAAAAGCCTAAGTTCTGGTCATTCAGATGATGTTTGATAATGTCTGAAATACTATAAGAAGAGAAGACAGAGCCATTTGCTCAGGGCTCTCACTCATGGTGGTGCTGATGCAGAGACTCTGGGCAGCTGTAGCTAAGAGCCATCCAGCTTGTAATCTGATTGCTGAGACTTTGTTAAACTCTGGTAACTATGTATTGGGATTTGAATCAGACAAGGTCTGTCTGATGTTTGTACTTTGTTTGTATTTTGCTCTGAAGTTCAGGGTGCTGGTCTTTTCCCCTGAACTAAGTGAATGATATTTGTATGCTGAATTAAAGTGAGTTTGTCAACCCCTTGACGTTGCTTTCCTTACTAAAGCAGATCAAAAGAACCTATGCTTTTGCAGCATGCTGGTAGCATTCTTGTTGTTGGGCTTGTGTTGGTCTTTCACCCCCACAACAGCTGCTAGCCGGATTGTTGAAACATCTGGTTTTAAAACTTTGAGTTCCAAATTCTCTCCCCTCTTCCCTCCCCACCACCCTCCCTAAGAAGGCAGGCAATTCAACATAGGCTACGCATGTGTCATTATGCAAAACCCTTCCATAATACTCATGTAGTGAAAGACTAACTATATTTTGCTACTTCCTATCCTGTCCCTCTTTGTTCAGTTTTCTCCCTTGACCCTGTCCCTTTCTGAAAGTGTTTGCTTTTGATTACCTCCTCCCCCTACCTGCCCTCCCTTATATTGTCACCTTCCCCCTTTTTTTATACCCTTCCTCCTTCATTCCTGTGGGGTAAGATATCCAATTGAGTGTATATGTTATTCCTTCCTCAAGTCAAATCCGATGACAGCAAGATTCACTAATATGTATATGTACATTCCCTTTGGCTACCCTAATACTGAGGTTTTATGAATCATATACATCATCTTTCCATGTAGCAATGTAAACAAAACAATTCAACTTTAGTAAGCCCCTTATGATTTCTCTTTCTTGTCTACCTTTTCATACTTCCCTTGATTCTTGTGTTTGAAAGTCAAATTTTCTATTCTGGTCTTTTCACTGAGAAATCTTGAAAGCTTAAAAGTCAGCTGTTTTATTGAAAATCCACATTTTGCCTTGGAGCATTATACTCAGTTTTGTGGGGTAGGTGATTCTTGGTTTTAATCCCAGATCCATTGACCTCCAGAATATCATATTCCAAGCCCTTCAATCCCTTAATGTAGAAGCTGCTAGACCTTGTGTTATCTTGATTGTGTTGCCACTATACTCAAATTGTTTCTTTCTGGCTCCTTGAAATATTTTCTACTTGATCTGGGGGCTCTGGAATTTGGCAACAATATTCCTAGGAGTTTTCTTTTTGGCTTTTTCAGGAGGTGATGAGTGGATTCTTTCAATTTCTACTTTACCCTCTGCCTCTAGGATATCAGGGCAGTTTTCCTTGATAATTTCTTGAAAGATGATGTCCAGGCTGTTTTTTTGATCATGGTTTTCAGGTAGTCCAGTAGTTTTTAAATTATCTCTCCTGGATTTATTCTCCAGGTCGGCGGTTTTTCCAATGAGGTATTTCACATTGTCTTCAATTTTTTCATTCCTTCAGTTCTGTTTTATAATATCTTGATTTCTCCTAAAGTCACTAGCTTCTACTTGCTCCAATCTAATTTTTAAGGTAGTATTTTCTTCAATATTTTTGGGTCTCTTTTAGAAAGTCATTGATTTGTTTTTCATGGTTTTCTCGCATCACTCTCATTTCTCTTCCCAATTTTTCCTCTACTTCTCTTGCTTGCTTTTCCAAATCCTTTTTGAGCTCTTCCATGGTTTGAGACCAGTTCAGATTTTTCTGGGAGGCATTTGATGTAGGTTCTTTGACTTTGTTGACTTCCTCTGGCTGTATGTTTTGGTCTTCTTTGTCACCAAAAAAGATTCCAAAGTCTGAGTCTGAATCTGAGTCCATTTTTCCTGCCTGGCCTTCTTCCCAGCCAACTACTTGACCCTTAAGTTTTTTGTTGGGGTCTGACTGCTTGTAGAGTAGAGAGTACTTTGTCCCAAGATTGAGGTGCTGTGTTGCTATTTTCAGAGCTACTTCTACACAACAAGTTCTACCACCCCAGTGCTCCTTCTCCCCCAAGAACCACCGACCAGGACTGTGGCCCAGATTCAGGCTGGGCAAAGCAGGTTTTGCACTCCCACTCTAATCTGCAGCTTAATTCCTCCCAATAGGCAGGCCTGAGGCCAGAGACAACTGCAGCTGTAACTCTGAAAGCAGCTTCAGAACTGCACCACCTCAGCCGCCCCCGGGGTGATGGGCCACTGCAAACTCTTTTCACTCTGTCCCAGCAGCTTTTCCCACTAACCTTCTCTGTTGTCTTTGGCATTTGTGGGTAGAGAAGTATGGTAACTGCCACAGCTCACTGATTCAGGGTGCTAAGCCTGTTCCACCTGGGTTTTGGTCTGGTTGGTCCTGGTGCAGCCCAGGATGGGCTCTGCTTCACTCCATCCCCAGCTCCATGCAATAGACCCTTCCCAACAACCATCCAGGCTGTCATGGGCTGGAGCCCTGCTTCCCTTTGCTATTTTGTGGGTTCTGCAGCTCTAGAATTTGGTCAAAGCCATTTTTATAGATATTTGGAAGGACCAGGGTGGGGAGCTTAAGCAAGTCCCTGCTTTCCAGCCACCATCTTGTCTCTGCCCCCTCAAGAATTTTAAAAATAGAAGAAAATGTGAAATATTTTATGGGAAAAAATAACTGATTATGGAAAATAGATTGAGCAGAAATGATTTAAGATTATTAGACTACCTGAAAGCCAAGATTGAAGAAAAGAGCCCAGATATCATATTTCAAGAAATTATAAAGAAAAACTTCAAAGAGTAAAATTGGAATCAAATAAAAAATATTGCAAGCAGCCAGAAGGAAACTATTCAAATATCATGGAGCCAGGATAACACAAGATTTAGCAGCTTGCATGTAAAAGGGGTGGGCAATGCTCTCCTCATTATTGGTCAAAGAGGGAACAACATACACATTCAATGACGTATAGAAATCTATCTTACCCATCATGGAAGTAGGAATGGAAGAAGATAAAAAAGGAGAGGAGCTGAAAAAAGTAGGGTGGATTAAGGGAGGCAGTGGTCAGAAGCAAAAAAAAAAAAAAGACTTTTCAGGAGAGCCAGGTTAAAAAGAAAGAGGATAAACAGGAAAAGAAATAGGATGGAGGGAAATACACATTTAAAAATCATAACTGTGAATGTGAATGGGATGAAGTTGCCCATAAAATGGAAGCAGATAGCAGAATGGATTAGAAGGAAGAATTTGACAATGTGTTGGTTACAAGAAACTCACTTGAAACAGAAAGACACACAGAGAGTAAAAATAAGGGACTGAAGCAGATACTATTGCAGTCAGCAGGTTAAAAAAAAGACAAGTTGAGCATTCATGATCTCAGATAAAACAAAAGCAAAAATAGAACTGGTTTAAAAAGATTATCAGATTTTTTTTTAATCCATTCTGCTATCCGCTTCTGTTTTATAAGAGTGTTCATCCCATTCATGTTCAGAGTTATGATGTCTATCTGTGTCTTCTTCTCCATCCTATTTCCCCCTGTTTATGCTTTTATTTCTCCCTTTCCCCTTCTCCTCCTCAACAAAGTTTTGCTTTTGACCGCCACCTTCCTCAGTTTACCCTCCCTCTTTATTCCCCTCCCTTATCTTACCGTTTCCCACTTGCTACTTCTCCCCTCCCTTCTGACCACCCCCCTCCCTTTTTTCCCCCTTCCCCTCCTACTTCCCGTAGGACAAGTTAGATTATCAGAGAAATTACTTTTTGTTAAAAGGTACCACAGATAACGAAGTAATATCAATACTACACATACATGCACCAAATGGTATAGCATCCAAATTCTTAAAGGAAAAGTTAAATGAGTTTGAAAATAATAGAAATGAAACTAATAAAACTAGGAGCTGGATTTATGTGGGGAAAACAGTAAAATTACAAATGACTAGTTAATTTGACTTTCCATAAATGAAGAAAAACAATCAATATCAAAAATTAAAAGATGAAAGCACTACCAACAAAGATTAAATTAAACCAATTATTAGGAGCTATTGTGCCCAATTGTATGCCAATAAATCTGACAATCTAAGTGAAATAGATTAATATTTACATAAACAAAAATTACCAAGATTAACAAAAGAGGAAATTGAATACTTAAATAGATAAGAGGTATTATAGAAAAAGAAATTAAACAAGCTATCAATGAACTGCCTAAGAAAAAATGCCTAGGGCCAGGTGGATTCACAAATGAATTCTAGCAAACATTTAAAAAACAACTAATTCCAATACTATATAAAATATTGGGTAAATAGTTGAAGAAGGAGTCCCACCAAATTCATTTTACAAAACAAATATGGTGCTGATACCTAAATGAGGAAGAGATGAAACAGAAAAAAAACTATAAATCAATTTCCCTAATGAATATTGATGTAAAAAGTAAATAAAATATTAGCAAGGAGACTACAGCAATATATCACAATGATCATACACTATGACAAGGTGAGATTTATACTAGGAATGCAGGACTGGCTCAATATTAGGAAAGCTGTCACCATAATTGACCATATCAATAATAAAAACAACAAAAATTGTGTAATTACCTCAACAGACACAGAAAAAGATTTTGACAAAATACAACATCCATTCCTACTAGAAAGCATAAGAATGTATAGAACATGCCTTAAAATGATAAGGAGTACCTATATAAAACTAAAAGCAAGTATTATATGTAATGGGGATAAGTTAGAAGCCTTCCCAATAAGATCAGAGGAGAAGCAAGGAACTCCATTATCTCCACTATTAATCAATAAATACTGTGTTAGAAATGCTAGCTATAGCAATAAGACAAGACAAAGAAATTGAAGGAATTGGGGGGTGGAGCCAAGATGGCAGCTGGAAAGCAGGGACTTGCCTAAAGCTCTCCCCCAGGACCCTCAAAACACCTATAAAAAATGGCTCTGAACTAGAACCGCAGAACCCACAAAATAGCAGAGGGAAGCAGGGCTCCAGCCCACGACAGCCTGTATGGTCACTGTACTGTTCTGGGAGAGGAGCAGAGCAGAGCCCAGCCTGGACTGTACCCAGACCAACCAGGAGCCGGGTGGAACAGGCTGTAGCAACCTGAATCAGTGAGCTGTGGCAGTTACCAGACTTTTCAACACACAAACACCAAAGACAACAGAGAAGGTTAATGAGAAAAACTGAGGGGACAGACTGAAAGGAGTTCATAGTGTGCCACCTCCCTGGGGGCAGCTGAGGTGGTACAGCTCTGAGGCTGCTTACAGAGCTACAACTGCAGTTGCTTCCAGCCCAAGGCCCACCTGGTGGGAGGAATTAAGTGGAGGATCAGAGCAGGTGTGCAGAGCCTGCTTAGATCAGAGTCATGGTCTGGGCTGGCGGTCCTTGGGGGAGAAGGAGAACTGGTGTGGCAGAGCTTGCTGTGTAGAAATAGCTCTGAAAACAACAGCGCAGCCCCTCAAGCTTGGGACAAAGTACTCTCTATTCCACAAGCAGTCATACCCTGACAAAAAACTCAAGGATCAAGTAGTTGGCTGGGAACATGGCCAGGCACTGAAAACAGATGCAGATTCAGACTCAGACTTTGGAAACATTTTTGGTGACAAAGAAGACTAAAACATACAGCCAGAAGAATTCAGCAAAGTCAAAGATCCTACATCAAAAGCCTCCAAGAAAAACATGAATATAACCTGACCTGGAGAATAGATCCAGGAGAGATAATTTAAAAATTATTGGACTACCTGAAAACCATGATTTAAAAAAAAAAAAGAGCCTAGACATCATCTTTCAAGAAATTATCAAGGAAAACTGACCTGATATTCTAGAGCCAGAGGGTAAAATAGAAATTGAAGGAATCCAGCAATCACCTCCTAAAAAAAGATCCCAAAAACAAAACTCCTAGGAATATTGTTGCCAAATTCCAGAGCTCCCAGAGCAAGGAGAAAATACTGCAAGCAGCCAGAAAGAAACAATTTGAGTATTGTGGAAACACAATCAGGATAACACAAGATCTAGCAGCTTCTACATTAAGGGACTGAAGGGCTTGGGATATGATATTCTGGAGGTCAATGGAACTAGGGATTAAAACCAAGAATTACCTACCCAGCTCCAAGGCAAAATATGGATTTTCAATAAAATAGAGGACTTTCAAACTTTCTCAGTGAAAAGACCAGACTTTAATCTGACTTTCAAACACAAGAATCAAGATAAGCATGAAAAGATAAACAAAAAAGAGGAATCATAAGGGACTTACTAAATTTGGACTGTTTTGTTTACATTCCTACATGGAAAGATGATGTATATGGTTCATGAGACCTCAGTATTAATATATATATATATGTATATACATATATATGTGTGTGTTTTTGTGTGTATATACATATATATGTATATATATATATATATATATATATATATATATATATATATATATATATATACAGAAGGGATGGCTGACTGGGGAATGGGGTAATCATAATATATGCCATCTTGGAGTGGGGGGAGGGTAGCAATGGGGAGAAAATTTGTAACTCAAAATCTTGTAGAAATCAGTGCTGAAACCTAAAAATATTAAATAAATAAATATTTTTTAAATGAAGGAATTAGACTAGGCAATGATTAGGAAAGAAAACTATCCCTCTTTGCAGATGATATGATGCTATATTTAAAGAAATCTAGAGAACTGACTAAAAAGTTAATGGAAACAACATCTTTAGCAAAGGTGTAGGATATAAAATGAACCCTCTTATATCTTACCAATAAAGTCCCATAGGAAAAGATAGAAAGAGAAATTCCATTTAAAATAGCTGCAGATAATATAAAATATTTAGGAATCTACCAACCAAGACAAACCCAGGAACTATATGAGGACAAGTACAAAACATTTTTCACACAAATAAAGATAGATCTAAACGACTGGAGAAATATTCCTTGCTCATGGGTAGGTTGAGCCAATATAATAAGAATGACAATTCTATATAAATTAATTTACTTATTTAGTGCTTTACCAATTAAACTACCAAAAATATTTTATAGAGATAGAAGAAAATCATAACAAAATATCAAGAATATCAAGGAAATAAATAAAATAAAAATTTGAAGGAAGGCAGCCTAGCAACATCAGATCTCATACTGTATTACAAAGCAGTAATTATGAAAATAATCTGGTACTTGCTAAAAAATATACTAGAGGATCAATGGAATAGATTAGGTAAACAATGCACTATAGTAAATGGCCATGGTACTCTAGTTTTTGGTGAATTCAAAAGTCCAAGCTTTTGGGACAAGAACTCACTATTGTACAAATATTGCTGGGAAAACTGGAAAGCAATTTGGAAGAAACTAGGTATAGTCTAACATCTCATCCCATGTATTAAGATAAGGTCAAAGATTTATATGATTTATACATAAAGAGTGCTGTCATAAGCAAATTCAGGAAGCATGAAAATTTTTACCTGTCAAATCTATGTATAAGGTAAGAACTTTTGACCAAACAAGAGACAGCGATGACAATGGGAAGTAAAATGGATTTTGACTGCATAAAATTTAAAAGGATTGCATAAACATGACCAATGTAGACAAGAATAGAAGGAAAGCAGAAAACTAAGGAAATTTTTTACAAGTTTCTCTGATAAGGCCACATTTCTGAAATATATGAACTGAGGCAAATTTATTAAAAAAAACAACAAAATAAGAGCCATTCCCCAGTGGATAAATGGGAACAGGCAGTTTTCAGAAGAAAGAACCAAAGCTATCTACAATCATATGAAAAAGTTGCTAAATCACTATTGAATAGAGAAATGCAAATTAAAATTGGCTAACATTTCCAATTCTTTGCTACTACAAAAAGAGCTGCTATAAATATTTTTGTACACATGGGTCCTTCTCCCACTTGTGTGATCTCTTTGGGGTACAACCCTAGAAGCGGTATTGCTGGGTCAAAGGGTATGAACATTTTTATATCCCTTTGGGCATAGTTCCAAATTGCTCTCCAGAATGGCTGGATGAGTTCACAACTCCACCAGCAATGTAATAGTTTTCCAACTTTCCCACATCCTCTCCAGCATTTATCGTTTTCCTGTTTTGTCATTTTAGCCAATCTTACAGGAGAGATATGGTACCTAAGAGTTGTTTTGATTTGCATTTCTCTAATCAGTAGTGATTTAGAGCATTTTTTCACATGCCTACAGATATCTTTAATATCTTCCTCTGAAAAATGTCTGTTCATATCCTTTGACCTTTTCTCAGTTGGGGAATGACTTGTATTCCTATAAATTTGACTCAGTTCCCTGTATATTTTAGAGATGAGGCCTTTATCAGAGACACTAGCTGTAAAGATTTTCTCTCAATTTTCTGCTTCCCTCCTAATCTTTGTTGCATTGGCTTTTTTATACAAAAACATTTCAATTTAACATAACCAAAATTATCCATTTCGCATTTTATAATGCTCTCTATCTCTTATTGTGTCATAAGTCTTTGCTTTTCCATAAATCTGATTGGTAAACTATTCCTTGCTATCCCAAATTGCTTATAATATCAGCCTTTATTCCTAAATCATGAACCCATTTTGACTTTATTTTGGTATATGGTATAAGATATTGGTCTATGCCCAGTTTCTGCCCTACCATTTTCCAATTTTCCCAGCAGTTTTTGTGAAATAGTGAATTCTTAGCCCAGAAGCTGGATTCTTTGGGTTTATAGAAGAGTAGACTGCTTTAGTCATTGAGTATTGCATCTTGTGTACCTATTTATTCTACTGATCCATGGCTCTGTTTCTTAGCTAGTACCAGGATGCCCATCAATTGGAGAATGGCCGAACAAGTTGTGGTATATGAAGGTAATGGAATACTATTGTGCTAGAAGAAATGGGGATGAAACAGACTTCATAATAACATGGAAATACCTACACGATATAATGCTGAGTGAGCAGAGCAGAACCAGGAGAACATTATACACAACCACAGATATATGGATTCTATGATGACTAACCTTGATAGACTTCTCTCTTCTCAGTGATACAAGGTGCAAAGACAACTCCAAAGGACTCACAATGGAGAATGGTACCTACATCCAGAGAAAGAGCTATGAAGTATGAATACAGATTGAGGCACACTGTTTGCTTTCCTTTTTTTCTTTTCCCTTTGTTTTTTTTTTCTCTTTTGTTTGTTTTTGGGTTTTTTTGGTTTTGTTTCTTCCTTCTCCCGATTCATTCCATTGGTCATAATTCTTCTTTATAACTTGACTATTGTGTAAATAAGCTCAATGCAAAGTTATATGTAGAAGATATATTGGAGTCCATGCTATCTTTGGGAGGGAGGGGAAGAAAATCTGGAACTCAAAATTATGTGGAACTAAGTGTTGTAAACTAAAAATAAAAAATCTTAATTATAAAAAAAATTAAAAATTGGTTAACATGACAGAAAAGGAAAATAAAAAATGCTGAAGGAGATGTGGGAAAAATAGATACATTAACACACTGTTGGTGGAGTTGTGAAATGATCTAACCATTCTAGAGAACAATTTGAAACTATTCCCAAAGAGCTATAAATCTCCCCTTTGACACAGCAATACCATTACTAGGTCTCTGTCCTAAAGACATCAGAGAAAGAGGAAAGGACGTATATGTACCAAAGTATTTATAGCAGCTCTTTTTGCTGTGGTAAAATATTGGAAATTGAGGGGATAGCCACCAATTGGGAAATGACTGAACAAGTTATAATATGTGAATATGATGAAATACTATTGCTTCATAAGAAATGAGCAGCTAGATGGTTTCAGAAAAACCTGATTTATATGAACCGATGTAAAGTGAAATAAGCAGAACCAAGAGAATGTTTTACACAATAACAATGATATTGTGCAATGATCAGGTGTGAGTGACTTAACTATTTTGATCCAGGACAGTTCTGAAGAACTTATAATGAAAAATATCATCTACCTCCACAGAGAGGATAGATGGAATCTACATGCAGATTTAAGCATAATTTTTTCACTTTGTTTATTTTCCTTGTTTTTTATGGAACATGGCTAATATGAAAATGTTTTGCAAGATTTCACATATACAACTGATATCACATTTCTTGCCTCCTCAATGGGTAAGAGATGGGTAGAGGGAAAAGGACAAATTCAGAATTCAAAAAAATTTAAATGAATGTTATAAAAAATAAATTGTTTAAAAAGGAATTTTTCTAGAGCCTCAATACAGCTCATCTCTAAGCTTCCTAATTCTGTCTACAACATTCACTCCTTGTCTCAAGATTTTCTTTGATCAGCCAGTCTAGAAACATTATTTAAAAAGAATGAAATGTAATCAGTACAATATGATTTGCTTTTTGAGAACATTGTAGGTCTGTATATTCCCTTATGATATATTCATCTTTGGTTGTACTGGTTTTTTGTATATTTTTAAAATTTTGAACCAAAATACAAAATAAGAAAAAACAAATACTAAAACTAAAATAATACAAAATAAGAAAAGAAAACAAAAGCATTGCTATGTGTGCAGCAAAACATGACAGAGGATTCAAAATATACAGCAATAAATTTCCATTTCAAGAAAGCTTACATAACAAATACTACAAATTGTGTTTAGATCTGTTCATCTTTTCTTTGCTTCCTTGTAAGTTTTCTTTTGTTCTGATGTACACTTTTTACTTTGTTCTTTTTTCCTCTCTCCTCCCCAGGCTACAATTAAGCACAGATATATTTATATATAGATACATACATACACACATATATACATGCACACAGATACACACACACACATATATATATATATATACATGCATACACATATACATACAAAGATATATGTATATATTTATTTCCTATCCCTCCTGACTCCTCTACTTTACTTCTAACTGCTACCTTGCCATCCTATTATTTAACCTATCCTCCACCCCACCCCCCCACCAAGGATCCCTTCCTTATCCTCCTACTCCTATTAATCTAAACACTCTTCTATATACCCCACTTTAACCTATTCCCTCACCTTCCCCTCTAAAGAGCCCTCCCTTATCCTCTCCAACCTTCCCATCCCCTTAAGTTTTTTATTTCTTTTTTAATTTAGAATATTCTAAATATATATGTACTGTTCCCTCTTGAACCCATTCCTGATAAAAGTAGGCTTCCAGAACTACCAGCGCTCCTCCCCCACCTAATTGTTTCAAGTCAGTTCTTCCTTTCACACCTCCTTTGTATAGGATAATTACTCTTTGTAGCTGTTCCTAAATAGTTTTCCTTTTTAAAATTGTATCATACTCAGGTCTACCCCAATCTTTCTTATGAACTACCCAATTACTAATAACAATCTTAGACGTATGTTTTACATTTCCTCATAAAAAGGTAAATTTTCTGTCCTTATTAAGTCTTTTATAATTAGGTATGTACCTTATTTTTACTTTGGTATGTACCTTATATTTCTCTTGGCTCTTGCATGTCAAATCTTCTATTAAGTTCAGGTTTCTTTTTTTTTTTTAAAACAAAGTCCTGAAAGTCTGACAATTCATTAAATATCCATTTCTTTTTTCATCCAAGATTATGCTTAGCTTTGCTGGATATGAGATTTTCAGCCAAAGTCCAATTCTTTTGCTCTTCTATATATACTGTTCCGATACCTGTGGACTTTTAGTGTAGCTGCTGCTAGGTCTTGTGTTATTCTAATCGTGGTACCGCCATATTTAAATTTCTTTTTCTTGTTTCTTCTAATATTTTATCTTTGAGATGGGGGTTTCAGAATTTGACTAGAATATTTCTGTGGGTTTTCCTCATAGGATCTCTTTCAGGTGGTGATTGGTAATTTTTTTCTATTTCTACTTCCCCCTCTTGTTCCAATGCTTCAGGACAATTTTCTTTAATTATTTCTTGTACTATTGTATCAAGATTCTTTTTTTGATCACGGCTTTCAGGTAATCTGATTATTCTTATGTTTTTCTCTTCTTGATCTATTTTCCAGATCAGTTCTTTTTCTTCTGAAATGTTTCACAGTCTCTTCTACTTTTTCATTGTTTATATTTTGTTTTATTATTTCTTGCTCTCTCATAACTTTGCTGGCTTCCCCTTGCCCAATTCTGATTTTCAAGGAGTCATTTTCTTCCTTAAGATTCTGGATCTCCTTTTCTAATTGTTTGACTGTGTTTATCTTCTTGTTTTTCTTGGACTGTTATTATTTTGTTTTAGCTTTTCCTCAATCTCTCCCATTTGATTTTTAAAGTCTTTTTTAAGTTCTTCCATGAGTTCTTCTTGGGTATGTGACCATTTGACATTACTCTTTGGGACAGAAGAGGGTTTCTTTGCTTCAGCATCCTCCTTTGAAGATGAACCCCAGTCTTCTCTATTCCCATAGTTAATTATGTTAAAAAATATATTTTTGCCAGTGCATTTTTTTTATTTGTAGCAGCTTAGTTTTTGTAATCACCGGGGGTGTGGGAGATGGTGCCTCTGGCCTCAGATCCTCCTTCAGTTCTCTGCTCTGGCCTGGAACTGAAACCAAGACCTCTAGCCACATATCAGTGCCCATAGCCAGTGGCATCGCCACTCCACTGCATCTATACTCACTGGGTGTATATTGGTTCTTTCTCACCCCTGGCTATATATCTGCAGCCCCACCGACTCTGGTATTCCTTGTCAGCAGAGGTTCCCTTGAACTTCCCTGGCTCAGATGCCCAACTCCCTTCACTGTCCTGGGGTAAAAGTTCTTGCAGCTGAGGCTGAGGCTGAGGCAGCCTCTCAACTCAGCTAACCTTGGGGCTTGCAGCTTTTTGTTTAAGAGGTCCCTAGCCTGGAGCTGTTTACTCTTCATGGAGACCAAATCTCATCGTGGGATTTTTCTTTAGATCTTTTCTGATTGTCCCAGAAGGACTACTGTTCTGCCCCTACTCTTATTTATTTTTACCATCTATGTTCGCTCTGAAGTGCCATCTCATGTGTGGGGGAAATATGGAGAGCTTTGATTTTTCTGACCTATACTGCCATCTTTCCAGAATCCTCTCCCATACAGTATCTTTTAAAACTGAGCTCATTGGAGAGTTTCCTTTCCAGTCATATTGATCAAAGGACTCAAGATTTGGAGGAGAACCAAAAATATAATCTTGTCTTATTTTTTCATTTTATAAATGAGGAAACTGAGGTTCAGAGAGGTTCAAATGTTCTCTAAAGTCATATGGGTAGTAAGGGACAGCACTGAAATTAAAGTGCAGATCTTTTTCTTGAAATTGAGTATTTTGGGGGAGCAGCTAGGTGATGCAGTAGATAGAGCACTGACCTTGGAATCAGGAGGACCTGATTTCAAACCCAGCATCAGACACTTGACACTTACTAGCTGTGTGATGCTGGGAAAGTCACTTAACCCCAATTGCCTCCTGAAAAGAAGAAGGAAGAGGAGGAGCAGAAGGCGGAAGGAGAGGAGGAGGAGGGAAGGAGGAGAGGGAAGAAGGAGAGGAGGGCAAGGAGGGGAAGGAGGGGAAGGAAAAGAAGGAAATCGAATTTTTTTCTATTACATTTTCCTCTTTCTTTCCTTAACATTTACCAGGACTTCATTTTGAAAGGTGTCCCCTCTGCCCTCCTTTTTTCTTATACTTTGCTCTTACAAATGTGCGTACTATTTCTCTGAACTTTTTGAAATCTGCTTTCCTACAATCTTAGGTACATGGCTGACTATTCTGGAAAAAAATATTGTTAAAACTCTCCATGTTTTGCCTAAGAAGGGGTAACAGAATAGAATTATTATGAAAAGTGTCATGTAAGTGCTATATCTAACTGTTTACGTTACATATATATATATAATATGCTACCTATACAATGAATTATAATATTTATATACTAAATACATTTTGCCATAATATATTATACTATATTAGAAACTCTTCTTTATCTATTCTGAATTCTGCAATGACATTTGTGTTTTCTCCCTACATTTGTGTCACTTCAATATTACCAACCAGTTCTTGGCCAGAATTAAATCGACATCAGTATTTCTCCTCTCTTCTTTTTGCCTTTTGAGAGATATAATTGTTAGTAGGGCAAATTATTCTATCAGATTCTCTGTTAGCATGAGATTTCTAAAACCTATCTGCATAGCTGGAGTCTGTTGTCACTAATGTATCCTATTGCTAAAACAACTTTATGAGCTACACCAGGAATCATCCAGATCTTCTATTTGAATAGGTAGCCTATAACTTCCTCTTTCAGTGATGTCACTTTGGTTTCTCTCCCCATTTTTATCTTCAGCCACCTGCTCCCTGTTCCATTTGTAGCCCCCAATTTGTGGATTTCAAAGCAGGAAAATATTCTCCTTGTTCTCTCTCTCTCTCTCTCTCTCTCTCTCTCTCTCTCTCTCTCTCTCTCTCTCTCTCTCTCTCTCTCTCTCTCCCTCCCTCCCTCCCTCCCTCCTTCCCTACCTCCCTCCGTGTGTGTGTGTGGGGGGGGGGGGGGGGAGAGGGAGAGCAGAGACAGAGATGGTGATAGATAGATAGATAGATAGATAGATAGATTGATTCAGCACTTACATAACAATCTCTGCTCTTTTTGTTGCCCCTCATTTGTAAATTTCTAAGCCAGAAAATATCTTTCTTATTTTTTGTGTATGTGTGAGCAATAGACAGAGAGAAAGAGATGATGACAGATTGATTGATTGATTATAGATAGGTAAAGATATGGCACCTACATAACACGCTCTGCTGTATGTGTGAGAGAGAGATGATCGATTAATAGATGACAGATAAATGGATATCGACAGATTACCTAGATATAGGTAGATATGGCATTTACATGATAATTTTCATAAATAATTCTATTCTAGCACTCCAGCAAAATGTGGAGAATTTTAACAATTTTTTTTTGTATCAGGAAGTATTTATTCATTGTCCTCCTTTCATTGTCTCCATAATAACTGTCTTTCTGCACTCTTTCACCCCTTCCTCTTATACCTATGCTAATAATAATATTCCAAATATGCTCTCTGGATCCTAAATGACTGATTGCTTAAGATTTACAAAATTATCACAGTGTACTAAATCCTTTGCACACTGTACAATCCTACCTAATCTGACCTCTAGAATCCAACAATTTGAGGACATAAATGTATCTTTAAAAACGTTAAATGGGGTTATCAGTGTTCCTTTTCTTTAACTATATGTTTTCTTTTGTTTCCAGAGAAACAAACTGCTTAACATTAAGATTTTCTTTTTCTAAGATAATTGTAACTGAAGGCACCAAACTACTCAGCACTTAGAGGCATCTATGAAGCAAGATGTGGAGGAGGTCAGAAACAACTTCCACCACTGATTAATAATCACTATTATTGATAAAAACTTATATTTGAGTTGTATTCACAGATTATTAAAGATAACTTTATATACATTTGATCTGAAAACCTTTACTCATTAGGGCTATTCCAATTCTCTCATCTCTAGACATATTGTTTACAGCTGGAAGGGACCTGAGAATTTATCTTATTCTAGAAGAATAAATTGAGCGTCAGAGAAGTCTCCGACATAGGCAGGGTCACAGGTCAGACTTAAACTCAGACCTCTCCTAATTCTAAACCTAGAACTCTTTTCATCTACCATATCAAAGTGCCTCCTCACAAGTCAACATAGTTACTTACTGCCAAAGTTTAAATTAAAATAATAGCTAGCATTTATATAACATTTAAAATTGACAAAGCACTTTACAAGTATCATCTCATTTTATCCTCACAACAGTCCTATAAAGATAGGTGCTATTATTATCTTTATTTTACAGTTGAGGAAACTGAGGCAGAATGCAGTTAGGTGATCTATTCAGGGTCACACAGATAATAAGTATCTGAAGCCAGATTGGAACTCAAATCTTCCTGACTTCAGGCCCAGTGTTCTATCTATTGTGTCATATACTTTGTGCTTAGCATTCAATAAAAATTTTAAAGAATAAATAGAAGAGGAAATATACATTCCAATTAAATCACACACATGCTGAAATATTAAAGTAATTCCTTTGTGTATTACTCTTCTGGGATAACACTTGTTTCCAACATTGGTCTTAGTATAGTGAAAAGAGTACTGGGCTCTAGAGACTAAGGACCTGGGTTCAGATTCTGACTCTGGCATTTGCTACCTGTGTAGCCCTAGATAAGTCAGTTCATCTTCCTGGGCCTTTGCCATAGATTACTCATCAATAATAAAATAATGATAATGATGATGGTGTTGATGGTGATGATGATGATGATAGCTAGCACTAACAGAGAGCTTGGTAAAGTTCAGTAAAGCACTTTAAAGATATTACCTCATAATGCTTTAAGGTTTGCCAAGTACTTTACAGATAGGATCTCATTTGAGCCTCCCAACAATTCTGGGAAGTAGGTGCTTTTATCACTAATAATATGCCATTATTAGTTAGAGTTAAGGAAACTTAAGCAGATAGAAGCTAAGCGACTTGCTCAGGGTCACACCACCAGTAAGTATTCAAGGCTGAATTTAAACTCAGATCTTTCTGATTCTAGGCCCAGCACTCTATCTACCATGCCACCTGGCTGCTAGTTTAAAAGATTTAACAGTGAATTAATTGAAAATTTATTAGTGAATTGGCTGGAGAATCAGCACATTAATTGGTGAATTAAGTGGGAATTAATTAGTGAATTAATTTGAAGTTAATTTTATTAGTGAATTAATTTAATAATAACTAAACAAATAAATGAATCAGCAAACGAATGAAATGACAAACTATATAGGACTAAAGAATGTGGGCTTTCAAGTTTGAAAAGACTTAAGACAGTCTTTAGCCCTAGTGGGAGAACTTCTATTTTCAGCCCAGAACAAAGTCTCTGTCCAGACCAGCGAACATCAGAATACTGACTAACCACAGTTATGACTGGCTCTCTGCATGGATAAAGCTGCCTACTTCCCCTCTAATGGCACATTTTTATCCATGTTAAGCCTCGTCTGTGCTATTGTACTAGTTGGAGTCTTCATTTCATACATGGACCTCTCTATAACACTCAAAACCAACTCCCTTTCTTTTCTGGGTTCAAACGTAAATCACCTATTATACCTCCCATAAAGGTCCAGCTTCCCTCCAGTCTATGGCACTTCTGGATTTCTGTACATTAGCTTTCAACCTGTTCACGTAGCTTAAATTACTAATATGATATACCACAGATCTAATAAATGAGAGTACCCATGGGCATCAGCTCTGCTTCCTTCCTATTGTTCCCTATGAAACTTTACCTTTACAAGATCCTAGGAACAGATCCCTCTGAGTGGGGTCAAATCACTGAGTTTTACAATACTTTAAATGGGTAATAAAAATGCAGACCATTTCCACCTATAGGAAAACAAGACTTATCTCACCACAATATCCTAGTTCACCAGTGACTTTTTACCCCTGAAGAACACCATGATCTTTTTGAAGGAATGCAGAGGGGTTTATTAAGAGTGACAGCCAGGCCACAGATCAATGAAGTAATCAGTAAGCACCTCCTATGGGCCAGGCACTAGGGACAGAAATACAAAGGGGGTTGGGGGAAGTATGTCCATAAATAAGTAGATTTGAAATATGTATGTGAGGAAATGAGGGGAAGGAAAAAAGTCACTGAGAGCTGAGGGGATCAGGAAAGGTGTCAGGTAAGAGGCTGCTGCCTGAAATGCATTTTAAAGGGAACCAGGAAATCTTGAGGTAGAGTTGAGGAGGGAATATATTTCAAGCATGAGGCACAACCTACCCACCGAGGCTCAGAGTCAGGAGATGACGTGTCATGTGGGAAGAACAACGAGGAGATGAGTTAGGTTGGATTGTAATTTGAGTGCCTTTAAATGCCAAATAGAGGAGTTTTTAGTAGATTCTAGAGACAATAGGGAGACTTTGGAGTCGATAGAGCAAAGGAGAGACATGATCCAACCCATGCTTTAGAAGCATGTCAACTATTTGGAGTATTGGAAGGGAGAGACGAGCCTTTCTAATGGAGATGCTCCATGAGAAGGAACAAACGTTTTACCCTCAATGCAGAGGGAAACCCCTTGTGGATAAATCAACGACTGAGTTCCCTAGCCCATTGGGCCCTATAGTGATTCTTATGGTAAGACTGAATTATGTTAGGAATGTAGGAATATTCAACCATATTCTCCCATCTATCTTTCCAACAGGCGGGGAAGGTCATCTGACTCATACAGAGGAACATCAAAATTCCATGGGGAAAATCTGAGCAAGAATAAAAAAAGGAGGTCACACATGACACTTTTAATTTTATCCCTATCCTTCTAAAAGTAAATAGTCAGGGACAGGTTTCCAGCAAAAAAAAAATTATAAATCCAATGCAATGCTTCAGCCATGAATTGTGAGCCAGTTGACATTTTACAAGATGATAGAATGTTACATCTGAAGAGATTATTGTACATTTTTAACAAAAGCAAAAATCATTAAATTTAATACTTAAAAGTTGTTGTGAAATTGAAAAGAAGCATAGCAGAATGGAAAGAGTTCTAAAACTGGACTTAGGAAGAATTAGGGGCTGCTTCAGATGTTTCCTAGCTGTGTGACCCTGAGCACATCATTAACTTCTCTTAGCCTTTTGCCTAACCTGTAAAATGAGGGGGCATAGACTCTATGACCTTTAAATTCTCTTTAGCTTCTAAATCTAGGATCCTATAAACTAAGCGTGTATGTCTTTATATCACTTTGGGGACATTTTTTCAATATATACATATAAAAGTAATATAAAACTATGTATGTTAACATTTTGATTCCAACTAATTTCCTACTTCAAATATGGAGGTGATGCAGTGGAATAGAGTTTCATTAAAATATATAGATTTTTTTTCCTCTGAACTACTCTTCTAATGAGGCTTAGATCCTCTAATGTCCCATTTAAGGGGCTTAAATGACAATTTGAAGATTTCCAGCTCATAGAGGTAGGAACAATATCTTAATTCCTCTCCCCATTCAAGTTAGGCTAAGTTTTCCTTAAAAGGCATCAGAATCATCCTAGAGTCTTGCTGGCTCAGGAGACAAAAGATTCAGAATGCTAACCACTTCCTCTCACAAGTTGCTAAAGAGGTGCTTTCAGACTTGGCTGATAAATCACACTAGATGATTTAAACAAGGGAGTTTCTCTCAACTGAATCAACTAAGGTGTCCTCAAGACCTATCCTTGTGGAATATCCTTCTGTTGGGGCTAAACAAATCTCTTTTTTTACCTAATTGTTGAATGATTTATTTTTTTTTTTGTTAATTATTGAAGTACCTTATTTTCTTCCTATATAAAACCCAGGCACCAGTGTGCTGACAAATGTTCAACAACCAGCTCTCTTGGAGAAAAATGTACTCAGGGCACACCTTTAAGTTTTATTTGCCTTATTGTAACAACAATGCTGCCTGCAGCTGCTAGCACAGGTTTTTTTATCTGTTTTTCTAAGGAAAGCAACTTTGAGAGGTTAACAATTTTACTTTAGTTAAATATACATATGTCATTCACTTAGTTCAGGGGAAAAAGTCACCACCCTGAACTTCAGAGAGTATACAAACAGAAACTGGAAGAAGAAATTATATAGGGGGGCAGAGCCAAGATGGTGGCTGGAAAAAAGGGACTTGCTTATGCTCTCCCCAGGTCCCTCCAAACACCTATAAAAATGGCTCTGACTAAATTCTAGAGGTGCAGAACCCACGAAATAGCAGAGGGAAGCAGGGCTCCAGCCCAGGACAGCCTGGATGGTCTCTTGGAAGGGTCTACCGCACAGAGCTGGGAGCAGAGCAGTGAAGAGCTTAGCTTGGGCAGTGCCAGGACCAACCAGACCAGGAGCCAGGCAGAACAGGCCATAGGGCCCTGAATCATTGAGCTCTGGAAGTTACCTTACTTCTCAACCCAAAAATGTCAAAGACAACACTGCAGATTAGTGGGAAAAGCTGCTGGGACAAAGTGAAAAGAGTCTGTGGTCGGTCACCACCCTGGGGGAGGCTGAGGTGGTGCAGTTCTGAGGCTGCTTACAGAACTACAGCTGCAGTTGCTTCCAGTCCCAGACCCACCTGGTGGGAGGAATTAAGCTGCTGATTTCAGTGGGAGTGCAAAGGCTGCTTTGCCCTGCCTGGATCTGGGCCCCAATCCTGACTGGCGGTTCTTGGGGGAGAAGGAGCGCTGGCGTGGCAGAGCTTGCTGTGTACAAGTAGCTCTGAAAACAGCAGCACAGGCCCTCAAGCTTGGGACAAAGTACTCTCTACTCTACAAGCAGTCATACCCCAACAAAAAACTCAAGGGTTAAGTAGTTGGCTGGGAACATGAACAGGCAGTGAAAATGGACTCAGATTCAGACTCAGACTTTGGAATCTTTCTTTGGTGACAAAGAAGACCAAAACATACAGACAGAAGAACTCAACAAAGTCAAAGAGCCTACATCAAAAGCATCCAAGAAAAATATGAATTGGTCTCAGACCATGGAAGAGCTCAAAAAGGATTTGGAAAAGCAAGTAAGAGAAGCAGATGAAAAATTGGGAAGATAAATAAGAAGGATGCCAGAAAATCATGAAAAACAAGTCAATGACTTGCTAAAGGAGACCCAAAAAATACTGAAGAAAATAACACCTTAAAAAATAGACAAACTCAAATGGCAAAAGAGCTCCAAAAAGTCAATGAGGAGAAGGATGCCTTGAAAGGCAGAATTAGCCAAATGGAAAAGGAGGTCCAAAAGACTACTGAAGAAAATACTACCTTAAAAATTAGATTGGAGCAAGTGGAAACTAGTGACTTTATAAGAAATCAAGATATTATAAAACAGAACCAAAGAAATGAAAAAATGGAAGACAATGTGAAATATCTCATTGGAAAAACCACTGACCTGGCAAATAGATCCAGGAGAGATAATTTAAAAATTATTGGACTGCCTGAAAACCATGGTCAAAAAAAGAACCTAGATATCACTTTTCAAGTAATTATCAAGGAAAACTACCCTGATATTCTAGAACCAGAGGGTAAAATAGAAATTGAAAGAATCCACTGATTGCCTCCTGAAAAAGATCCCAAAAAGAAAACTCCTAGGAATTTTGTCACCAAATTCCAGAGCTCCCAGATTAAGGAGAAAATACTGCAAGCAGCCAGAAAGAAACAATTTGAGTATCGTGGAAACACAGTCAGGATAACATAAGATCTAGCAGTTTCTACATTAATGGATCAAAGGGCTTGGAATATGATATTTGGGAGGTCAATGGAGCTAGGATTACAACCAAGAATAACTTACCCAGCAAAAATGAGTATAATGCTCCAAGGCAAAATAGAGATTTTCAATAAAATAGAGGACTTTCAAGCTTTCTCATTGAAAACAGCAGAGCTAAATAGAAAATTTGACTTTCAAACACAAAAATCAAGAGAAGCATGAAAAGGTAAAGAAAAAAGAGAAATCATAAGGGACTTACTAAACTTGAACTGTTTTGCTTACATTCCTACATGGAAAGATGAGGTGTGTAATTCATGAGACCTCAGTATTAAGGTAGCAAGGAGAGAGAGAGAGAGAGAGAGAGAGAGAGAGAGAGAGAGCGCACAGGGTGAGTTGAACATGAAGGGATCATATCTAAAAAATAAAATCAAATTAAGAGATGAGAGAAGGATATATTGAGAGAGGGAGAAAGAGAGCTAGAATGGGGTAAATTATCTCACATAAAAGTGGCAAGAAAAAGCCGCTTGTTGGAAGAGAAGACGGGGCAGGTGAGGGGCAATGAGTGAATCTTGCTCTCATCAGATTTGACTTGAGGAGGGTAACATACACACTCAGTTGGGTATCTTACCTCACAGGAAAGGAGTAAGCAGATAAAAAAGGGGGGGGTGATAGAAGGGAGGGCAGAAAGGGGGAGGAGGTAATTGAAAGCAAACACTTTCAAAAAGGGACAGGGTTAAGGTAGAAAATTGAATAAAGAGGGACAGGATAGGAGGGAGCAAAATACAGTTAGTCTTTCACAACATGAGTATTGTGGAAGTGTTTTCCATAATGATACACATGTGACCTATGTTGAGTTGCTTGCCTTCTTAGGGAGGGTGGTGGGGAGGGAAGAGTGGAGAGAATTTGGAACTCAAAGTTTTAAAAGCAGATGTTCAAAAAAAAAGTTGTTTTTGCCTGCAACTGGGAAATAAGATATACAAGCAATGGGGCACAGAAATCTATCTTGCCCTACAAGAAAGTAAGCGAAAAGGGGATGGGGGGAGTGGGGTGACAGAAGGGAGGGCTGACTGGGGAATAGGGCGATCAGAATATATGCCATCTTGGAGTGGGGGGGAGGGTAGAAATGGGGAGAAATTTTGTAACTCAAAATCTTGTGGAAATCAATGCTGAAAACTAAAAATATTAAATAAATAATAAAATATAAATTTTTTAAGAAAAAAATTATATAAACAGAAAAATAACACAAATCAGCAGACAGGCTTCTAGCTTTCTGTTCATGTCATTACATCCATAGTTACCAAAGACAGAAGCACCAATATCTGGGTTTTTCAAAGCTGGGGGTGGGGGGCTCCAACATCTACCCAGAGTCTCCTCTGGTCAAATCACACACACTCTTCCAGTGAGTGAGCGCAGAACCTCTTTTTCCTGCAGTTTTGAGAGTTCTAGCTTGAGGGATACCCTCAGAGTATATATATATATATATACCCCTTTTCAGGGCCTGAGGGCTTCACACCTCTTGTGACCTCATTAGCAAAAGGGTGTGGGCCTTCCTACAAACAAAGGCAAGACTGAATCCCAGGCACTTGATTGCCTTGGTGCTGAGAAGAGCTCCAAAAGAAAAGAACAGTAAAAAGTCCTACTTTGCTTGGCCTTACAATTATTAGCATTTTCCCCATCACTTTCTTAAGTCTAGATAATCATCAAATATTAATCAAGTCTTGACAGACAGCATCTGCTGATTTCTGAGGTATAAATGCTCATACTAAAAATTCACAAGATGGAATTAGACCAAGCTCCAGCACACCCCTGAACTTAAGCTGGAAAGGTATTGGTTAAGTCAAGCACAGTCCAGAACTCCCTATCTGTAGAATAGATAGAAGCTTCTTGTGGACCAGATGTCTCTCATTTCTGTCTTAACCTCTCCAGTCCTAACACAATCATTGTACATTGTAAGTGGAAGATGAAACCTTGTGGAATTGAATTGAGAGGTATCCTCTCCTTGGGAAGACTTGGCTTTAAGTCTTGTCTCATTCAAATGCCATCTGTATAACAAATGGTACTTAGCAGTTCAGTACCCCAGGCAAGCCTCCAAGGCTTTTAATTCAAGGGAGGTGCTGATCTGTACCATAAGGGAAGTTTCTCACCAGGAAGTGCCCCTATACCTTTGAGGTCACAGGCCTGGACATAAAAATCAAAAACAAATAAACAATGACAATGACAAAAAACAAAAAACCTAATGGTCCATAGGCAAGGTAATAATAGTTCTAATAGTCTAAACATAACATATTTTCACTTTTTCTCACTATTTTCATCAAAGTCATGGATTAAATAGACATGAGATCTACTACTACCTAGTTGTAAGAAAAACATAAGAACTTCATGCTGACACTATTTAGGGGCACCATTCATTAGGTGATGGCTAAATAGGCAGCCTAAGAGAAAATTTAGGTTCACATAGGACCTCCTGTACATATTGATTATGTGATCCTGGTCAAATAAGTTAACTTCTCAGTGACTGAGATAATCCTTCGGGACTATAAATTTCAGGCCAAGCAATGATCTACATTCAAAGATGAAATTTCCTACACCAATAAAATCACAAGTCTTGTAAAATAAATAAATAAATCAATCCTGGAGTCTGTACCAATATTTTTCACCAGTCACAACAGACAAGAGACTGTCTCACAAGAAGATAAAGAATGCTCTGTCAACTTTGCCAAATCTCTGAGGGCGAAACTCCAACAAAGGATATATTGTTCATTTGCCATCTCTGACAGGGTTATCATGTCCCCAGAAACACAAAGAGTGCCCTGCAGGTGATATAATGGCTGATTCCACAATAGAAATGAAATCCTCCTCCAATCTATAATAGCATAATTAAACTATTGAATGTCAACACTAAAAGTAGAAATGAAGAAAACATGTTTAGACAAAGAAAAGGCAAATTTTGTTTCTGAGTAAGATTTGATAAAACTACAAAGTAAAGCAAACCCAAGAATGTGATCTGTCATCCAAGAGCACTGTCTATTCTGTCTGTTTTCTCTGTCCCACACTGGTCTTCAAAATTCCTGGCTGAGCCTCAGCAAGTCAGGCCAGAATTGGGAATAGACACTACGTCTCTCAAATTCTAGTCCAAAATTCTGCATCTAGACTCTGTTGTCCAAGGACAGGTAAAAGTTATAACTTAAAAATTTATAATGATAAAATTTCAAAAGGGTCATTAAAATTGAAGAGATGATGCCTCCAGTAAAGAAATGGTGAAAACAATAGAAAACAAAGGAAGTACCACAGGAGAGGTGAATTTTCTCTTCCTTAGAGAAAAGCATAGGTGCAAACTTTCAAAGGAGAGAAGAGGGTAGATGGTAGAGTTTGAAAACTATAAAGTAATAAACTTGAATTCAATTCCTGGTATGAGAATGTATTTTAAAGGAATTGCTTGTGTTTAGAAAGGGAAGAAGCATCATCAAGAACTAGCATAACCTTATCAAGAACAGGTCATTGGACACTAACATGGTTTCCTTTTTTATAGGGTTACAAGACTAATTGGGTGAAGACTGTAAGTATAGCTTTGCTGGCTTTCAGAAAAGGATTTGACAAAATCCCTCCTAACACCCTTCTGGACAATATGAAGAGACATGGGCTGAAAGTATGGCTAAGGAGATACAGAATTGATTGAATCCCCAGATCTGAAATTTAGTTATTAATGAGTGTATATCAAGCTCTCTTCCGGGAAGCCTTTAATGAAGCATTCAAGGAATTTGTTTTAGCCTTGAGTTATTCAACATGTATCTCAATTATTTGGATGAAGGCATAGATCCATCAATATCAATTTTTTAATAACTCAAAGCAGAGAGTAGTAGCTAGTACATAAGATGCCATTGGTGAGGATAGGAAAAAACCACTCTCCAAAGGCTAGAATGATGGTCTGAATCAATAAGCTGAAATTTAATGGGAATAAATATAAATTGTTGCACGTGGGCTCAAAGGATCAACTTTACAAGTACAGGATGGGAGAAGTGCAGCTAAACAACAATTCCTGTGAAGTGATCTGAGAGTTTTTAATGTGTAGCAAGCCCAATATATGTAAAAAATGTAAAACAGTAGTCAAAAGGCTAGCCCAATTAAAAGAAGCATAGTAACAAGAATGTGGAAGGTGGTAGTATGTCATAGGAGACTATACTCAGCCATAAGAGATTGATTAACAGGATTGAGATATTTAACCCCAAGGAAAGATGACTGAAGTGGAATAATATAGCTTGTCTTCAAGTATTTGAAAGACCATCTCATGGAAGGGAGATTAAGCTTGGTCCACTTGGGTCCAGAGTAAAAAACTAGGAACAATGGATGAAAGTTACATAGAGGCAGATTTAGGAAGAACTTCTTAACAATTATAGCTACTCAAAAGTGGCAGGAGATGCTTGATTGATAGTTCATTCTCATTCACTGAAGTTCTTCAAGAAAAGGCTGAATTAACACTTAAACATTGGTGATATTTTGATAGGGATTACTACCCTGGAATGAGTTGGAAGTCCTTCCTATTCTAAGACGCTCTCATCAAATGAATTGTAAGTTTCACAAATGGAGAGAAGCAGTTTTCCCTCCTGTTTCCTTACATGTGCTTCCTTCAAGATTTTAAGATGTGCTTCAAGAAGACCATGACAGTATGAATGACATGCACTGTGGTCATAGTTACAGGTGTTTTTCAGATGGAGAGAGGTTGATGTAGGTTGATATAGGTTGTGGACAGGGAGCCTCAAGCAACTCATTATTTTTTCAAACAGTCATTGAATAAGGATTCATCTGGTTCATTCTGAAACAGACATAATTCTATTTTACACATTATACAATATATGTCTGTAAACTTTATACTTCCCAATTCTGTCTTGAAACTGGAAGGTTAGCTATCACAAACTGTCATAATGAGCTCCCAGTTGGTCCTACATAATACTCTAAAGAAAATAAGAATATGTTGACATAGAAAGGCATTGTAACAGGAAGAGCTAGTAGGAAAGTGAGGAAAAACTGGGTTAGAGTTGGACCTTTGGCATACATTAACTGTGTGACCCTGGGCATATCATTTACCCTATCCATGCCCCAAGCAACTCTCTAAGATTATAAGGTGCAGATACGGGACCCATTTGTGTTGGCAGAAAGTAATCTCCTCACAAGATGTTTTTTAAAATGTCAACAATAACTGCCTTATAGGAGTGTTATAAGGAAAGTACTTTTTTAAAAGAGAGAGAAAAAAAAGAAATAAAGAAAGAAAGAGAGGAGCAAGAAAGAAAAAGAGAGGGGAAAGAGAGAGAGACAGAAGGAAAGAATATAGCTGCATAGACATGAGGCCAAGCTTCAGGTAATTCTGGAAAGAGTGCAAGTGGGTTAAATGTCAGAGAAAATTCCAGTACTTTCCACTCCTACTTGGGAAAGTGTTTAGGCATGAAAAGCTCTGTCCACAGCCCACAGTCTGTGCTCCAACCAGCCTGGAATTGGTGCTGAGCAAAGAGAGTCAGTGGGAGGAGTGTACGAGCAGAAGCCAGACAAGACAGGGGGAAACAGCCAAGTTCTACTCTATGTTTTGAATTGCTAATTAATCCTCTGGTAGAAAAAGTCTCAAGTATAAATTACATACACACTCCCTGGGCTCTGGGGATCCCAACTTGACTTCACACTCCACTGGAAATCTTAACTCTGTCCTTCAAGGTCAAGTTCAAATACTACCACCTCCATGAGGATTTCATTGTTCCTAGTCAAAAATGACCTCTTATTCCTGGATCCTGTAATACTCTTTCACTGCTCTTCTATGTTCATTTTACAATGTCATGTATTTGTGGGCACACACATTTCCCCTCATAAATTGTAAGATCATTGAGGATATGTACACCAGCATACTGCCTGTTTCAGTTCACTTGTTTTCAGACATGTTCAATTCTTCTTGAAACCATTTGGGGTTTTTTTTGGCAAAGATATTGGAGTGGTTTGTCATTTCCTTCTCCAGTTCATTTTCCAGATGAGGAAACTGAGGTATCAGCATTAAGTGACTTACCCAGGGTCACATAGCTAGTAAGTGTCTGGGGCCAGATTTGAACTCAGAAAGATGAATCTTCCTGACTCTGAGCCTGGTACGCTATTCATTGTGCCACTTAGCTACCCCTACACTGCATAAACAGGCATTGAATAAATATTTGTTTAAATTAATGAGTTAGAGCAGTGGCTCAAACAGTGGAAAATTTCAACCACCTTGGCAGGTCAAAAGAGATTTTTAAGTAAACTGGACTTTGGGCTAAGCTGCTGCCTAATCCGACCATCATTTTGCATGATATTACAGCATTTAAGAGCCATAGAACATGAAGTACAAGATTTTATTCCTCCTGAAGCTGGACTTTATACACTTCCTCAACATTCTGAACTTTTGGCTAATTGCTGGCCACAAAACTCCCCATCTTGGTTATGGCAATTCAATGAAATCCTAGATCCATCTTTTTCTTCATGTCCTTGATTTCCCTCCTGGAAGCTCAGTTACCAGCCAATCTGTGATGGTTAGGCTTTGAGAATATCCTGAGTTTTCAGAGAACTTAACAGTTACTTCCTGACTTCCATTCTAATTCAAATGGGAATTCAAGACCTTTACAAGGATTTATTTTAAGCTTCCGGCCAGGCACCAAAAAGTTGCTAGTTTCTATTATGATTTACAGACCATTTTGTTAATGTACAGCCCTAAACCTATTAAGAGTTTGTTTGGAGTGCTGGTGGCAGACTTCCTCCCTGTCTCATTCACTCAACCAAACCCATATCCTAGGTGCCCTTTTTCCCCTTTGGGGGCCTACTGCCATTGTGATCTCTGTTTTCCTCTAGGTAATGACCTATTCTCAGAAAAGGATCTTATCTAAGTCATTTTATACCTTGATGTGAGTTTAAGTTGTGTTAGCTTTTTAATTAAGCCTTTCACTCGCTACATAAAAAAAGATTTTTGTCCCCTGAAACTAGAATGTCAGCCCTGAAGGAAATTCAGATTCCCCCAAATCTCCTTCTACTACACAAAAGTTTGGCCCTAGAGCCCTGAACTTCAACAACATTGATTCAAACTCTACAAGTCCCCTAGTACTATGCAGACGGTAGACAACAGATTTTTTGACTGAAATGCACATGGAAAAACTACTATTTAGAGATGGGTGGAACCTTAAAGATAGTGTAGTCCAAATAGTGCTTCCCACTTCTTGGCACACAGGTGATACATTAGAGGTGTAGAATGAGCCAGGCATTTGCAGACATAATGTGTGTATTTGTTTTGCTTTATTACACTCATTTGTTATAAGGAAGAGCTTTGGGACAGGGTATAAGAGAAGGAGGAGGCAGAGTGATGCCTAAAAAAGACAAAGAAAAGAATGTCAATAAAACACTTATAAAACCCAAAGAGAGCAGAAGGAAATTCAGAAGGGGACACAGGCAAGGCAGAATGGAAACTATCAAGTTTAAGAAATACTTTAAAATAAGCTGTACATAATAGAGATCCACAGTTTCATTTAGAATACTCTTTCTAGTCTTCTTTGCATATGGAAATATACAAATCTGTTAATCTCATAATAATGAAAAAGATTTTTAAAAAATCACCTCTCCTAACCCTTTAGTTTACAGATGAGAAAAGTGAGGTCTATAGAGTTGATATGCCCAAGGCCACACAGATAGTAATTAGCAGAACAAGTGCTAGAATTCAGGACTTTTGACTCAAAAGCAAGTGTTCTCTGTGGGGAATATATAATTATACCCTAAAAGGGTATAATTCAGGCCTTCACAGCCTGAATGGGGGTAGTGGAGAAGCTGCGACCTATATTCAAACATCTAAGACAGAAGGCAGTAAGTGGGAAGGGCCAGATGAGTAGTCAGCCTCAGGAACTTCCCAAGTGCGGAGGAAGGAAGGGATCCTTTGTGGCTGGGAGGATAAGAGAGGACATGCCGGAGAAAGTGGAACTGGCCTAGAAGGATGACCAGAGCTTTCCAATAAACATTTATAAAGCATTTACTAAGCGCCAGGCACAGTGCTAAGTACTGATGATATAAATGCACAAGATAGTCTCTGCCCCTGAGGAGCTTACAACACAGTGAGGCAAGATGATACACACAAAAAAAGCTGAAAATGAGCGGAAGGGGTAAGAGAGGGGGAGAAAGGAAGGTGGAGGCATTGGGGCTTGATGGAGAAGTTCCAATGAGTGCACGCAGATGGGAAATGACACCAAGAAGAAAGATTCCAAGCAGAGGGAATAACAAAACCAATGTGTAGAGTCAAGAAATCAATATATTCTATGTATGGTATAGTTGAAAGAAGGGGAAGTTAGGGGGCACAGTGGACAGAGTGCTGGGCCTAGAGTCAAGAAGATGCATCTTCCTGAATTCAAATCTGGCCTCAGACAATCACTAGCTGTGTGACCCTGGGCAAGTCACTTAACCCGGTTTGCCTCAGTTTCCTGATATGTAAAATGAGCTGGAGAAAGGGCAAACCACTCCAGTATCTTTGCCAAGAAAACTCCAAATGGCGTCATGAAGAGTCAGACATGACTAGAAAATGGATGAACAACAATAGATGAGATAATCCTGTATTAAGAGCCAGGAGAACATAATTCTACCCAATTCTACCACTAACTAGCTATGTTAGTGACACTGGGTAAGTTGCTTCATCTCTCTAGGCCTCAGTTTCTGCACCCACAAAATGGTTGAGTTGGAATATACTATATATGAGTTCTTTCTAGCTATAACATTCTATTATTATGCTAGGGGAATGGTACCCAAAGCAAGCAGAATTTGAGATTTGTATAACAGTGAAAGATATGCTGTGGCCAGGTTGTAGAAAGCCTTGACTGCCAGGCTAAGGCATTCAGACTTTATCTGGCAAAGAGAAGACATTACAGATTCTGGAGCAGGGGAGTAAAACAATCAGACTGTTGCTTTAGGAAGATTAATCTGTCAGTAGTGTGATGAATGGCCTGGAGAGAGTAAAGGATGGAGGCCAGTCAACCAGTAATTGCTACTGCAATTAATTAGGAGAGAGGCAATGAAAGCCTGAACTTGTGTGGTAGCAGTGAGAATGGAAAAGAAGGGCTAGATGAGAGCCAGAATTGGAAGGAAAACTTGATAAGTGTTCCCAATTGTTACAAAATCTTATTTCTGAGGCAGGCTGTGAGTTATTTGGTTACCGTACAACTAATAGCTTGAGCCATCCCATATCCATGTTGTATGGACAGTCTTTTTATGGAAAGCTAAACTGATTCTTAGAAGAGGAATTATCCAGGTTAGAGGTCGCAAGAAGAGGATCTTTAAAACTCTGAAAGGATTCTGACCCCAGGAGGTCACAAATATGAATGTTATAATGAAAAAAATTCACATTTATGTAATGCTTCAAGTTTTACACTACCCTTGACATATATTATCTCACAAAAGACCCTCCCAAGCTCATAAAGCTAGTAAATTTCTGAAGTAGTATTTGAATCCTCATTTTCCTGACCAATGAGTCCAGTGCTCTATCCAATTAGTTCGTGATACAATATGAAGGACTCAGAAAAACATCAAATATCCCTCCTACTCAAAACCATAACTAGGAATTATCTCATTTGAGGCAAAAACAGCAGGTAGGGGAGGGTTGATCAGCAAGAGTCCAACAACAGAAATAATTGTTCCAAGCTAAGAGGGACCAGCCCTTCCCCCCAGAAAGAGCTAGGGGAAACAAACAGTAGGCCTAGAAAATGGATGGCATGGAGGTGATAGCTGGATTACTCATACCACATGGTGGCATAGGCTGACAGTGGCCATAACACAAGGCTCAGTGTTAGCACTTGCTGTTATGAAGTGCTGCCCACCTTAGTCAGAACCATGGACAAAGCCTATCCTTATTTATCTCTCTGATCCCATCTAGGATCAAGGTTTCATTTTCACTTACTTCAGAATTGGATTTCCTTTTCTTATCATAAATTTACTCCACACTCTATTCCTAATACAATTATTCATCTCAAGCCTGCTAAACAGGTAAGTTTACTCACTTTTATTCAATATCCTGTCATCAGCTTTGCCATTACTGTTTTTCTATCTCTGTGATGCCCAAGTTAAATACCTTAACTTGAAAGACACTAGGTTGGCTTTATTCTGCTCAGTCCCTAACTAATTTAAAAATGCAACCCTCCACCCACCCCAGGTGTAATTTAAAGCACAAGTCCAAGTTTGTAGAGGACATCCATGTGGCATAGTGGATAGAGTATAGAGCCTGGAGTCAGAAGGACTCATCTTCCTGAGTTCAAATCCAGCCTCAGACACTTACTAGCTGTGTGATCTTGGGCAAGTCACTTAGCCCTGTTTGCCTCAGATTCTTCATCTGTAAAATAAGTTGGAGAAAGAAATGGCAAACCACTGCAGTATCTTTGCCAAGAAAACACCAAAATGGGGTCACAAAGAGTCAGATATGACTGAAGACAACGTTGGTTTGGTTTGGTTTGTATCCCCTGTAAAAACAGATAGTGGTTTTATTTGTCCTCCTGCTTTTGTGCCAAGCTCTCACAGAGTTAAGTTGCAGCACAGAATTCGATTTCCCAATGGCAGGAAGGATTTGACATTGACGGTTGCCCTGCCTTGGGGGATCAAAGCCCTACCATATTCCTTTTCATTTTTCCCACCTATTGTGCCTGTTAATAGGCAGCGCTACTGCCTCTGGCAAGAACTTTGGAATAGACTTTGCCTAGTGTAGCCTTTTAAGATCCCACTGGCAAGTCAGGGAAAACTTTAAAAATCACTCTATTAGAGTAATAATTTTTGGTTACTTGCTGCATTGCCTACGCCCTTGTTTTTATTTTTAGGAACATTCTCGGGAAACAGAGCCCTATCTCCTCAGGCAGAGAATACAGTTCAGTCAGCCACTTGACTCTCATCCTCACTCGCTGCCCCCACCCTCCCACCTTTATAACACTGGCTAATTTATTTGATGATGACAGACGTGAACACAAAGACACCCAAACCTTGGGTAGTCACAGGCGTAAGGACAGCTTTCAGCCATGAAACATAAGTTGCCTTTTCATGCAAATTAGCACAGACAGCATTGGTCCCACCTGTAGTTAAAATAAGGGGTTCTCTAGATGGCATAATTTAAGTGATTCTGGGAAGATTCTACTCCAAAAATCCCTCTCACTGGCTTACAGATGATGCCTGAAATGCCTGGAATCCATTACCAATTTGTTTCATTTGTGTTAAGAACTGCTGCATCTTTGGGTGGGTGGGTAGGGCCTGGGGAAGGTGAGAGGTAAGAGAGGTAAAGGACTCTCTTAGAGAATATTAACTACAAAATGAATAGATATCTAGATGTCTGTCAGGGAAAGTTTTCTCTTTTATGATCCTCTTCATACCACAAGAGACAGTGTTGCCTAGTGGCTATCGAGCTGGCTTCAGAGTCAGGACATTTGGCGGACAGAAGCTGTTGATTGAGTGCTGGGCCTGGAGTCAGGAAGACCTCAGTTCAAATTCAGCCTCAGACATTTACTAGCTGCTGTGTGACCCCAAGCAAGTAACTTTACCCTGTTTGCCTCAGTTTCCTACATCTATAAAAGGAGCTGGAGAAGGAAATGGCAACCCACTCTTGTACCTTTGCCAAGAAAACACCAAAATGGGGTCACAAAGAGTCAGACATGACTGAAAACAATTTTGACACATTCTAGATTGTAGGACCCTGGCCATGTCACTAAATATCTCAGTGGTCTGGGCAAATCTCTAAAACTATAAGTTGAAGGGACAGCACCAACCTGCATGCGTAGGAGAAGTTTTCTCCCCCTGGAGTTCCCTGTGCCAGTAAAATCACAAGTCCAGCCCTCAAGGCCGCAGAAGAAGGGATTCCCATAAATTATTTCCTTATCCCCCTACCCCCTGCAATGATTCTCACAACCTGACTAGCTACTACTCCATCCCTACAACTCTTCATCCTCTCTAAACATGGACTTCCCACAACCTCAGCTTTATTGGTGGGAAGGAAACCTGGGCCTTTCACTTTTCCATTGCCCTACTACCTGAAAACAATACAATCCATCTTGCTTTTAGTGGGTATTCTGCTAAGCAGAACAGGGCCAACATACAGAAGAGTAAAATAACAAACAAGACACATACAAGTTTCCAGAGGAATTATCAGCTGATCTTCTTCGGAGATCTTCCCTTCCCCCCTGGAACTAGGCTTTAATCTTTGTTAGCTCTCCTTTGCAATTCCGGCACCACATTCCTCCTAACTTAACACCTTCTTCCTGACCCTGTCCTTAGGGTCAGGCAAACACTTTCTGCCCAAGTTCCATATTGATCAAGCACTAGAGTTCTAGCTGGTGAATTTTATTTACCGTTAGGGGAGTCAGCCATTTTCAAATCTGATTTCGTAGCCACAAGCTCCTATTTCCCATCCACCTCCCTTGCCCTAGAATTGCTGGCCACAGGCTTTCAGGAGTCACATTCTTGCTACTTGGATCCCTAGACAACAAAAATTCTCTCAATTTGTGTGAACCAAAGTAGAATAGATACAGAATAATAACACACAATGAATACAATGTCGATGCAAAGATGGTCAAAAGGAAGCCAAACTCTGAGTGAATCAAAGATGGGTAATGGTCCCAGAAAACAGATAATTAAACAAAACCCCTACTCCCAGCAAAGAACTGCTGAATGCAGTACAATAGTCACTATCTAGGGTGTTTTTGTTTAATTCTTGTCTTTATGACAAGGAGGAGAGATGCAATTCTGGTTGTGGAGAGATTTTTCCAGAAATTACTGTGATGTAAAAACAAAAACACTCCTTTTATAAAATATCCTTTTCTCTCTGGCCTCTAAAGCTTTCTATCTCCTGGACTACCTAGTATGACCTGAAGCACCTCAACTGATGGCTTTAGCCCCTGGAACCTCTAGCCCCACGGTGGGGAACCTGTGCCACATGTGGCCCTCTAGGTCCTCAAGTGCAGCCCTTTGTGTGAATCCAGACTTCACAGAACAAATCCCCTTAATAAAGGATTTGTTCTGTAAAAGTTGGACTCAATCAAAAGGTCCCACCCAAGGACTTAGAAGACCACATATGGCTTCAAGGCCACAAGTTCCCCACCCCTGATCTAGCCTTCTTGCCTACCTGTCTACTTCCTGTGCTATTTGGTCTCCCTGAAGCCATGAAGATTTCTCTTCTACCCACAGTTCAAACCTGCTGTCTTGACTTTCTCTTCTCTGTGTCCCATGGGGCCCAGGACCAAAACAGTGAAAAGGGGTAGAGAGAGGAAGGGAGAAAGGGAGAACATGGAAAAGGGAAAGAAAAAGGAAGGGAAAAGGGAGGGGAGGGGAACCTAAAAGGCTAGGCCTCCATGAGTAACCTTGTTCCATACGGAACAGTCCAATCCTACCCCCAACATAATGGTATTGAGCTTCTTCCTCTTCTGACCCAGAGGATTTCCCTTGAACCTCTCCTCACTCCCAGGTCACTGGTTAATCATAGACAATATATGTGACCTAGGATCAGTACCAATGAAGAACTGTCCTTAGATCAACTCTCTGGTTCTAACTACATCTTTGCTGAGGGACCATTCATGTCCCTTCCATATGAGCATAGTTTACTAGAACAGCCAGGTTGACAGTTATATCACATAGGGGAAGAGGAGTTGGTAGAGACCTCAGATGTTACCTAGTTCAACTTGAACTTAAGCAAAAGTCCCCTATGGACATCTAACCTTTTCATAAAAAGGAGGAACTCTAAAGGAGGTCCATTGTACTTTGGGACAGCTTAATTAGGAGGATTTTTTTTCTACAAATAAAGCTAAATCTGAATTTTCAATTTCTATTCTTCATTCCTGATTCTGGGCTCTCAAGTCTAATCACTCTTCTACATGACAGCCTTTCAAATACTTGAGCATAACTATGTCATTCTAACTAGCAAGATTCCTTAAACACCCAATAAATAATAACATACAATTCTACCCCACACACACACATATGCACACACATTCAAACATACATACACACATTTGAACTACTCTTCAATAGGGTTTTATTATGCTCATGTTTCACACCCAAAAAAGGTAGTTGGGCTATAATTCAACTTGAACATAGAACCAAAGTATTTTGACAAGAGGCTTTTGTTCATTCCAGTCTTTCCTATGTGTCTTTCTTTATGAATTACAAACATAGAGACCACAGAGCAAAAGAAATCTTAAAGATCCCTTTACCCACCACCTTTATTTAACAGATAATTAAATTGAGTACCAGAGACCCTACCACTTATTCAGTCACGTCACTAGTAGTAAGATAGATATCAGGATTTGAGGATATCCCTGTGGGATACTCTTTCCTAGCAACATCACTATCTTCACAACCTCCTCTCTTCATTAACTCCTCTGGTTGGGGAGATCCTTTAAGGACCACAGTTTTGGCAGACTTTGAAGTCAGTGGCCCTTTCTCTCCATAGCTTTCTTAGGAGTCTAACCCACTTTAAGATTTTCCTTATTTTACGGTGAAAACATGCATCCATAAAACTTCAGAATTATTGCTATTAGGTCTTCCAAAGACAAAAATCTTTGTCCAATTTCCCCCTATTTCCATTTTAATAGAACCTCTTACATGCCTATGTTCACAATAGAAGCTAGAAATAACAAATTAGACATAAATCTCCCTTTAGATTTTTCTATTTTCTTATTGCAGATACACATATCTACTAGCTTCTAAAGGAAGATCAAGAATCAATTTCACATTCCCATATTCAAAGTGAAAGCTGGGTAAATTCAAATCAATTCTAAATTACTCTTTGTCTGATAACAGCCTTAAGATAAAGAATTCTGGTTTCATCATTTCAAGGTCAATTTGTTGGGAACATTTACAACTCATTGAAGTGTGTTGCTTCAATGCAAGTGTCTCAATGGCTCACCCATGTGGCTACAGAGGAAACAATGCTTACCACTTAAGAAAGTAGAAAGAAGAGAATCTTTTAGAGCAGTGAACAGTCTCTCCTCAAAAAAAGGAAGGTATCCAGGAGAAAATCGATACTACTGTGCTGACTTATTCCCCATAATTAGCAGCATGCTTCTGGGCTGTTGTTTTTTTAATCCAGAAAGGCACTGTCTAAAAAGTGACAGGCAGTGATGAGATGGCTTTCTCCAGGATGAGTGTTTGGAGGAAAAAGATTTTTCCCTGAGAGGTCTGGAGGGAAGGAAAAAAGTAATGACAGGAGTATTGGAGTCACTGTAATTTAAAACACCCTCCACAAAGAAAGATAAGCTATTTGGGAAATGGTTATATAAACATCTGATTAATACAGCAATATGCAAGAAAGGTACAACATGATCATAAATCAAGTATTCTTTGTGTTTCTCAGAAAGAATGTGGCTCATGGTAATGTTTCCAGCTGTCTCCATTTTCCTTCCAGTCATCCTATCAGAAGAAAAACATGGCTAAGGCAATTATTTTAGGGAATCCAGCTCTACAAGCCTAGGCTGAAAGCAAATAAATAGGGCAGGAGGAAGACGAGTTACCAGCTGCAAGAGAACCCTTTCCTAACAGTGGATGTGACCATCCTTCTAAAAACACCACAAACAGAGGCCATTAGGATGTTGACTGGTCCATTCTTCTCTGGCAGCTAGGTGGCACAATAGACAAAGAGCTATACGCAGAGTTACGAAGATCCAAGTTCAAATCCAGCTTTAGACACTTACTAGCTGTGTAATCCTCAGCAAGTCACTGTCTCAGCTTCCTCAACTGTAATATGGGGATAATAATAGCAGGATTCTTATAAAGATCAAATGGGCTATTTGTAAAGCTCTTGGCAAATTTTAAAGTACTATATAAATGCTATTTTCATCATATTATTATCTGTGCACAGAATCATACTCTAGAGACTAAGGAATACTTCCTTATCGTATTTCCATGTAATAATTTAAGGCACATTAACTGAATTTTTTAAATAATTCAGAATTCAAACTTTTCATCAAAGTAGACAGGCATGGCTTTTCTATTTAGTACAAGCTAGTGTCCTAATTCTGTATTATTTTGAATGCTTGGAACTTCTAGAAAAGGTACCAGCAAAAGTACCTTTTTATGACCAAAGAGCTATGTAGAAATATAATAGAAATATTTTTGTGAGAAATGAAGAAGAGGAAGAATTCATAGAAATATGGAAAAACATATATGAAGTAATATAGGGTGATGAAAGCAGGATAAAACATAAATAGAGATTGCAATAATATTAATGTACACAACTCAAATCCGTGGCAGTGATTGTAACAACGTCACTTGAAGCTACTGTGGCTGTGTAAGGCCAATAACACGAGCAACCAAGAGGGCTGCTAGCACAGGTCCTTGATCTGCTTTTCAAGGAAAGCAACTTTAAGGGGTTAACAACCTTACTTTAATTAAACATACATATATCATTCACTTAGTTCAGGGGGAAATGCCAGCACCCTGGACTTCAGAGAGAATACAAAGAGAAATTACAAGCAGAAATTATAAACAGCGCAAAAAGAACTCAAATCAACAGACAGGCTTCTGTCTGACCATAGCAATACCTACATAGAGAGAAGCACCAACATCTGGGTTTTCAAAGCCAGGGGGCTACCCAGAGTCTCATCTCTAACACTCTTCCAATGAGTAAGCCCCAAGCAAAATGCTAACCCCAGAGTATATATATACCTCTTCAACCATGGGACTCAAACCCATGCAACCTAGGCCTTCCTGTGACTTAAATAGGTCATCAAAGACTCCCAATGCAATCAAAGACTCTTGATTGAAACAAAGGCAAAAATCAAAGGCACCTGATTGCCTTAGTGCTAAGAAGCACTCCAGAACAAAAAACAGCAAAAAGTCCCACCCTGCTTGCCATTACAGTAATTAATCTTGGTTTTAGAGAACAAAGCATATAAAACTATATCAGTAGAAAAAGCATTGGACTGGGAATTAAGTAACCTAGGTTCAAAAATATGGTTCTACCACCTGAATGAGTAAATTACTTCACTTCTCTGAGAATCGATTTCTTCATCTATAAAATAAGAAGGAGGGAGAGGAGAGGGAGCAAGTATTTATTAAGTATCTACTACGTAGCAGGCATGGTTATCTCACTTGATCCTTAGACTGGAAGTGCTATTATGATCCTCATTTTACAGCTGAGAAAACTGAGAAAGAGGTTAAGTTACTTGCCCAGGGTCACACAGCTAGGAAGTATCTGAGACTACATTTGAACTCAGGTCTTCCTGACTTTAGACGGGGTTCTGCCACACTAATCTAGATTTAGATGGCCTCTGAGATCTGTCCCAGCTCTAGATCTATGAATTGTGATTACTCTCAACCTCTAAAGTCTTTTCTAACACTACATTTATGATCCTAAGATATTAGAGATGTGGAGGAGTACAGGAAGGCAGCATAAATCATCAAGTGTGAATATTTTGGGGGCCTCCTATGCATTCACTGTTTTTCTTTGCTTCATAGGAGCATAGATTCAGAACTGGGAAGACCTTAGAGGATATTCCCCATTTGTTAAGTCCCAGTCTCTAATTTTTAAATATAAAGAAACTGAGGGACCGCGAAGTAAAGTGACTTACCAAGGGTCTCACAGCTAGTAAGTGTCTGAGTCTGTATTTGAACTCTTCTTCCTAGGTGCTCTTGACTCCAAGGTCAGCACTATATCCACTCAGCCACCTAGTTACCCTCAATAAGGCACAGAAGTATTCAAGAAAATAATTGCAATTGTTTTGAAACTTCGAAAAAAGAATGAAAAGCACACCAGGTACCTTCAGAATTTTATGGGTATTTTATTTCATTAAAAACATATTGTAGATAAATAAGCAGTAAACAAAAAAAACTGGAGGGCACTCTTACATGAATGGAGTTGGAAAAAATATTGCAGACTAATAGTGTTTCTCCCCATTTTCAGTGAAGCACCCCAAAGCTCCTAAACAGATATATGAGGGAGAAAGGAAAGGGAAAGGCGAGGGAAGCAGCAAAAGGAGAACAGAAAATGAATTTCCAGAACACCCACAACATTTTTATAGACTGAACAATTTAGGACCCGTGAACTCATGGAGCAAAACAAGATGCTCTTCTGGAAACTCCAGTAATTTATGTTCCTGGACAAAAATATCAACATATCCAATGATGCTTTTCTGTAAATTTATGGGAGAGTGCTTTACTGCCATCAGCTACAAAATATCTGACTTGGGCTCCTCTATGAGCTATAGGCCCACCTCCCAGAATTCTTAAATTAAATCTTTATACAAAATGCCCACCCCACAGCCCCTCAATTGTCAATCCACTATCTATTAACTCATATTGGTTTTGAGCCCTTTCAAGGCCAGCCTTCCTCAGATACTCAGGATCCCTTTTGTAAGTCTGAAAAAGAGCTCCATTCCATGACATTTCAGACACAGATTTCAGAAACAGTTTTTCCCAAAGTGGGAATGAATGAACCAGCAAAGCAGGTGGGAAGGTCTTCTGTCAGGACCTGCTTCTCTTCTCCATCAAGGTCACCTGGAATTTCTTCTCCAAATGAGCAGTCACTGCAGGCTCTTGACAGCAGGTGCTCAAGCAGAATGGGCAGAAAGCCAAAGCCACAAGGGGCGCATACCATCGTTTTACTAGATTCACACACACACACACACACACACACACACACACACACACACACACACAAGCAACTTGTAAAGCAATGTGTAAATTGTCATTATCTATTCCAGTAGCTACAAGATGATTAAAAACCAGAGATTCTGGGGATCTAGTGAGGACTGTAGGGGAGATGAGTTGAGTTACGACTTCTCTGAGCCTTTGTTTCTTCATCTGCTACATGAAGTGACTGGAGCCAAAGACCTCTAAGGTGATTTCGAGCTATGACCAACCTCTCTGACTATGAGCACAGTATTTCCACATCTATAAAATGTGAAGGTTGCACTGGATGGTGTCTGAGGCCCCTTCCAGTTCTATTTCCATCATCCTATGAATTTCTGCTTGTACACACACACACACACACACACACACACACACACACACACACAAAACAGACAGGAATAGGAACACAAATCAGAAAAATCACACACAAGGTACTTCTTTGTTGAGGGTGTTAACACTGTATGTTTCTTTTCCATCATCCATGTTTGGGGTTTCACTCCCTCTCAACTCCAGCATCTCCATGAGATGCGTATTCATTCAGATGACAGAAACCTACAGCTCCAGTAAGGGGCCTGACTTCTTAAACAAGCTGCAGAGAGGATTCTGAGGACAATAAATTCCCCAGTTTATGTCTGGTTTCACACAACAGACCTATTGTGGGGCCACCAAGCTGCTGCTGCCCAAAATGCTCTGCTGACCTCACGAGAAGCGATGTAAACAGACACCGTGCTCCAGTGACGCCAGTCTCGATGTCTAGAACTCCTGGCCTTTCATATTTTATGACATTTCTGTGTACATTGACTCCTATTCTTTGTTATGAACAGCCAGTATTTATTTCGCTTTGATGTAAACTCATACCAAAATTTCACAGGCTACCGTTTTCCCTTCTTTCTCTCAGAGATGCTTATGGCCCCAGAAACCAGGGGATGAAGAAAGATAAATCTGAACTAGACTATTCTGAACCACCACCTTCCCTATCTAGTCAACCTGGGGTGTCTCTATCATACTTCCCTTAGAGTCGCCTTTCCTTGAGACTTTCTTACAGGTCAACCTGCCTAGTCATGAAGTGATTTAGGTTGTTGTGTCAATCTACACAATTTCTGTCAAGCACCTACTGTGTGCCAGGTCTTGGTGTTAGGCACAAAGACAAAAATGATGAAGTTCCTGACTCAAGGAGCTGCCCTAGTTTTCATTTGACAGGAATACCTAACATCTAAAGGATGTTGATCCTTTCCAAAATATTTTGACAGCACTCGCCTCATTTGCATTTCACAAAACCTTTTTGAGGGAGAAATGGGCAAATATCATGATACCTATTTTACAGATAAATTGAGACAGAGGGAGGTAAAGTAACACCCAAGATTACATAGCAAATTCCTTCAGAGGCCCCTGCCACTTCCCTTTACTCTTCCATACATTGCTTCAAATCACTGTTTTTCCTATCTGACCTTTGAAAAAGTTTCCAATAACCCTAATAAATGCAAAAACCAAGTTACATTATTTCCATCACTCCTTGCCTCATATTTACTCATAAATAGTTGATACCGTGGAGTCATTTATTGCCCTAACCCTGAAATTTCCTTATGGATTCTAACAGTTTCTTTGATGCTCCAGGCTTTAGGGCCCCTAGCCAGGCCTCAGTCATTTTCTGAGGGCAAAAATTAATTTTCTTCTCTAATCTCCACCACCATTCCAAAGCGGAGAAGGATGATTATTCAGAACATAATCTTAGAGAAAGAGACCCTAATGTCAGTCTTAAAGAGATACTACATAAACTACTATAAATTCCAGTGATTGCTCCTGGTTGTTCTACTTACAAACTCATCTATGCCATTCAGATAGTTGGCCAAACTTGGAATTTCTAGACTGAGAACCAGGATTTTCCAGTCACACAATCTACTCAGTAAAAATGGCTCTAATAGCCCCCATCTCCAGGCTAGAAAGACTCTGCTACACGTAGACATAGATAATCTGGTCTTTTGAGCTCAATATAAATGTTATTCTTAATTTATACACTTCCTGCTTTTTATTTGAACCCTGTTTTTACTCACTCATTCTTCTTATATTAAGATATAGACCCCATGGCTTAGTGGATGAGGAACCTTCCCACACCATGGAAACCATTGAGTTGTTCTGAAGGTTACTTTGATTATGTTAATCTTAGTGAGACAGACGTAGAAATCAGGATTTTCCATCATCACAGGCTCTGAAAGCCTGCTTTGAGACTGAATAAAGACTGAAATTGAAAATGCCACCCATGAAAAGAGGCATTCCTCAAGATACAGTGACTCATTGGCATCCAGATGGCATGATGGAAAGAATGAGGTCCCTCTGGAGTCGAAGGCACAGGGCTCATATTCTCCTTCTGCTCTTATTACCTGTATGACCTTGAGCAAATCACCGGACTTTTCCATAAAACATGAGGGTTCAAATAGATGACCTCACTTCCAGGCAAATGAAGAATAAGATAAAGAAGCCAAGACTCAGGCAGGAGTGAGGAACCTGCAGCCTTAAGGCCACACATGGCCTTCTAGATCTTTAAGTGAGGCTTTTTGACTGAGTCGAAAGACCTCACTTAAGGCCTATCTAAAAGACCTCACTTAAGGATCTAGAAGGCCACATGTAGCCTTAAAGCCACAGGTTCTCCACTCCTGGAGAGAGATCAAGCAACCTACCCAAGGACATATAGGTAGCAAACATCTATGTGCCTTCTATGTTTATGATTCTATTATCACCATAAATAAGATGCAATACATTTGGGGATTGCTAATGAAAACTTTGCAAATGGACCAACATTTTTTTAACCTCCCTGTCAGCTTTGAGCTAAAAGTCATTTTTATTATAGAACCAGAGAATCTTAGAACATGGAAGGGAGGATATTAAGCAATCACCCAATCCAATCCCCTCATTTTACAGCTGAAGAAACTGAGGCTTAAAATGGCAAGTGACTTTCTCAAGGCTGTATGACAAGCTTGACAAAGGAAGGACTAGGAAGTCAAAACTTCCACCTAACAGTTACTTATTTGTCACAACAGCATCTTGTAGCTGAAAGATAATGAGAAACACTGAGTTTTAATAACTTGGCCAAGAAGTCAAAGTAGCCAGAACAGTTTTAACAACGATGCTCCTTCATTATCTAGTTCAGGAGTTCTTGACCCTTCTGGCAGTCTGGTGAAACATATGGAGCCCTTTTCAGAATAGTACTTTTAAACAACTGAAGTAAATGCTCAATTTCAGTTGGAGGTAAATGAAAATAAAATTGTAATTTTTTTTCCCATCTAAGATTTCTCCTGGAATTTATCTGTGGCCCTTTTGGGGTCTATGGGGAAGGGAATGAGCATTTAGAGTTTGTACTATGTGCCAAGCACATTACAAATAGGATCTCATTTAATTCTCACAAAAACCCTGGGAAGTGCGTACTATTATTATCCGCACTTTACAGCTGAGGAAACTAGGACAGATAGAGGTCAAGGGACTTGTCCAGGCTCACATAGTTAAGTAAATATCCAAAGCCAACTTTGAACTCAGGTCTTCCTGACTCCAAGACCACCATTCTAGCCACTATGACACCTAGTTGCCTTCAATTTGTGGACCCTGAGTTAAGAACCCTTGATTTAGTCTGTGGCTTAGCCCATAGAGCCTAGCAGGTATACAAAATTGAGGGAACAATAAAGGGCTGAGGACTTCAGACAAAGGTTTGGGTATTTGTGTAGTCAATGGAGGTCCATGTTCCTTATAGTGCTTTCCCCAGCTAGAAACACCTTGCTTTGGGTTTGATTCAGGTGTCCTGGTTCTGAGTCAACGTTCCTCATCCCTGCTTCTATGGCCAAACACGTGTCCTGACAATCTCCCAGCAAGTCACCACTGAGAGGTTACAACCTCTTATTCCATTATAAGTACTAAAGCTCCATGTCAAAAGATAGCATTTGCTATAGACTAGAATCTGCATAAATGTTTTTTTTTACAAGCTGAGATGCTAAGTATTCTTAGACCAGAAATAGACAATTGTGATTATCCAGACCATGTACTCTACAGGGAGGGCTTATGTCATCCTTGCTCATCAGGTTAGAAACTATTAGATAAAGCCCTAAAGCAACTAGGAGAGGGCTCAAGAAACATTCCATTTAAATCCCCACAAGGCAGATGCTTCACACGTTGGACCCCTTCATCAGAGGACAACTTGAGCTGTGTGCCCTGTTTGGCTCCCCAGTTCGTCACTGTGATCTCCATCTTATGTAGGCCAGCAGGGATGGGATAATGGCTTTTCTAAGATAAAAGAACATTCTGTGCATTGTGTCCAATCCTTTGGGGGGAAATCAGAGTCCCATTTATTCCTGAAGTTATAAAGATCTATTTTTTAAAGGATCTGTGAATAGCATGCCACTATTATGAAACACTGCTATTTTGAGCAAATAGTTGTAAATGAATCAGAAACGTTTGGACTGAATTTCCCTTGAAATATTCTTGGGTTTATTAGTTAAAGGAAAAGAATCCCTGGCAAAGGGAGTTCTGCTGAAAGGAGCAGGTTTAACAATTAATTAGAGTTATTTTTCCAAACTCACAGCAAATGTCTCTAGGTTCACCCTCAAACTAGTCTGCATAGGCAGCATTAAAAAACTATTTCCAATTTAGGCATCCATTAACCATTTGGAAGGTCAATGCAATTAATTACCTTGGTGATGATGAATGGCAAATCCAGCAATGACAGAAATGAGGCTGAATCTATGGTAGGCTTGGGGAAGAAAACAGTCTCACAGTAAAGCATTCAATAAACTCTTTTAGGGGACTAATCATTGAATGCTCTGAAAAAGGGAATTTCATAAATGGCACCCTGGATTGGTTAACCCATTGTGGCTCTATTAGCTACAAGTGTACTTTAATCATATTATATGTGTGTATAAACTTTATAGATTTCCAGCTCCCACAATCTTCCACTTCCTATATAGGGTGAAGACTTTAAGGAGATATGAACAGACTCTGTTTCATCAAATTCAGTCATGTCAACACTTTTCCCAAACTTCTATTTTACTGGGTTCTATGAAGAAGGACTTTCTCAGAAACATTCAGCTTTTTAAACAGAAACTCTTAGATATTTGGTATCTGAAACCTCCAATGTACTCATCTCCTAGGAGGGAGGCAAAGCTCATTTTGACAAAAAGTAACACACTTTTCCAGTCCCAAGACTGTATTTCTCTAAGGTCAGTCCCAACAGTTTTAACAGAATGAAGCTAGCAAGCTGTTGAATCACTATAGGTGCTGCTCAATTTAAAAAACAATACTAAAATTCAATTTTTCAATTAATAAAATAGAAACAATAATGCCCAGTATCCCAAAAGTAAATCAAAAGAACTGTTCATATGTCAATAAAGCAATACAAACAATCCCAAAATACAAAGTGTTCCAAAAGTGTTTGTGGAGTTTAATCTATCAAAGCTTAAAACTCCACTGAGATTTTGGGGATACCCTGCACAAAGATTTATTGCCAGGCATAAGTTAATTCAAATAGATAAAATTTTCTCTTCAATAGTGCTGCCAAGAACAGATTCCAAACTTCCTGTAACCCTCATATTCCCTTGATTTTCTTAAAAAGTACCCTAGATTCATCTTAGTGAGTTTCTGCTCTGAAAAATCACAACTCAACATAATCCAAAATTGACTCATCATCTTCCTACTCCCTCTCAAATCAGCCCTCTTTCTCCAAACTTTCCCATTTCTACTGATGGCACCACTATCTTCCAAGAAACCCAAGCCCAAAGCTGCATTCATCTTTGACCTTTCCCTCTCTCCATGCCTAAGCACCTCCAAAAGTCTACAATTCTATCTCAACAACATCCCTCCCATGCATCCCTTTCTCTTCATTCACACTACTACTGCCCTAATTCTGCCCTTCATCACCACTTACCTCAGTGATCATCACAACTTTGCATCTGGCCTCCTTCTGTTTCTCCCTTATCCTACTCCATACTTGATACAAGTACCGAAATAATTTTCTTAAGGCTTAAGTTTAAGCTTTCAGCTCTCCATCATCACCACCCCCACCACCCCAAATTAAATAAATAAATAAATCAGTGGCTCCCAATTGTCTCTGGGATAAAATGCAAATTCCTTAACTTGGCATTCAAAGCCCTCTGTAGGGGATATCCATCACTTGAGCTGGACAAGTTGTGGTATGTGAATGTGATGGAACACTATTGTTCTGTAAACAATGATGAGCAGGCAAAGTTCAGAAAAACCTGGAAAGACTTGCATGAATTATTGCTGAGTGAAGTGGACAAAATCAGGAGAACACTGTACCCAGTGACAACCACATTGTTCGATGACTGACTTCATTAGGCTTAGCTCTTCTCAGCAATGCAATGATTTAAGACAATTCTAAAATTCTGGATGGAAAATGCTATCCACATCCAGAGAAAGAAGTATGGAGTCTGAATGCAGATGAAAGCAGACTATTTTCTCCTTTTTCGTTGTTTTTTCTTTCTTTCTTGTGGTTTTCCCCTTTTGTTCTGATTTATCTTTCACAACATAACTAATGTGGAAATATGTTTAATATAATTGTACATGTATAGCCTATATCAGATTGTTTGATGCCTTGAGGAAGGGGGAGGGGATAAGGGGTAAATTTAGAACTCAAAATCTTATAAAAGTGAATATAGAACATATATAAAATAAATTATATATAAATATATAAATAGAAAAAATGAATATAAAAGTGAAATAACATAAATAAAACCAAAAAAAGAAAAGATAGAGCCCTGTGTAACCTAGCTTTGGTCTACCTTTCTAACCTTATTTCACCTTACTCCCACTCTCACATTCTGCACTTCAGCCAAACTCAACAACTAGCTGTTCCCCAAGCTCCACATGCCATCTCCCACCAGTTCACATTTACACAAGCCACACCCTGTGCCTGGAATTCATAGACAATATGCCTCATTTCACCTTTGAGAATCTTTCATTTCTATGAAGGCCACTTTCTTCATGTGATCTTCTCTGATTTCCCTGTATGAAGGGGTTCTCTTCCTCCTCAAATACAAATAGGGCACTGGAGATCTCTTCTTAGCCTCCCATCACTACCTAACCTGGTGTATTATACTTATCCGCATGTACACTGTATCCCTCATCCCACTCTACACGCCAGTAAAATGTGAGCCCTTAAAGGCAGATCACAATCTGTATCATTTCTCTTTTGTGTCTCTAGGACCTAGCTCCCTAAAACATAGTAACTACTTAGTAAATGTCTGGATTAAAGATATGTGTGTGGAATGAGATAGCTCTGAGACCACCTAGGTCAGAGCTCTCACTTGCTCTGGGTATTTGTCACAGACCTATCTATATACAGCCAACCCACAGAATGTTCCAGATCCATAAGCTTTCCTACCCTGGAAAGTGCCAAGTGGCTCAAATCTCATGACTGTCAAGCAAACTTTCACCTCAATGAGTGCCCAAAACATGCTGATGACCCCCTAAAGTAGGTGGAGGGGCATGCAGTGAGGTCCTAGAGAACCAGCCATCATGGCTCAGCTGAATAACTTGTAAAAAAATACCCTAAAAAAGTCAACGAAGGAAGAGTCATTATTCTGAGGCTTTTTAAAATATAAAGTCCTTTTTGGAAATTTGTTTCCACTCTTTTAAATGGCCATTTCTTTAACAATGGCTCCTAATTATCTATTTATTTTGACAGCTCATGTCCTCTGATAAAATGGGCCATATGCAACATTTTCAGATTAAGAATTTTCCCCTGAAAAGCATGCTATTATTAACTATATGAAATATCAAGGCTTTGGGATGCAAGTGGCAATCAAAAACCGGAAAAGTAATTTTTTTTATCACAGTCTGGTTTTTGCTTTGGGTTTCATTATTTAAAGAGAAAAGCTAGAAATAAATTCAATAAGTAGCTATTGGGGAAGAGACGGGAGAGCAGAACTGCCACCAGCTGGACTCTGAATGCTCAAGGATCACCATGTCCTAGTCTCTCCTCCCCCACCCTCACACCCAGGCATCCAGGCCAGTGCTCCATACACAATGAGCAATCAGCCATGCTTCTGGGTAGCAACATAAACTGACCCACACCAAAATTTCAAAATAGGAAAAATTTGTCTTTAGTGTTTTTCCACTCTCGCTCTTGTCCCTCTATTTCTCTTCTCCTGGAACTCTGAAGCCCCATCCTGCACCTCCTGGGTAGTTCCACTGGCTGTCCACCATGCCTGAAATATTCTCCCTCTTCATCTCTGCCTCCAGGCTTCTCTGGCTTCCTTCAAGTCTTAGCTAAAACCTCATCTATAAGAGGCCTGTCCTGATCCCCCTAATGCTAGTAGTGCCCCGCTGCGGATTAATTCCAGTTCACCCAATCGATAGCTCATTTGTACACAGTTGTTTGCATATCGTCCTTCCCTCTCTTTCCCTATTAGACTGAGCTTGAGAGCAGGGACTGTCTTTTGCCTTCCTTTGTATCCTCAGTGCTTGGCACAATGCCTGGTACATAAACGGTACTTAATAAACGCTCACTCACTCACCCCCAGGAGAGTCCCATGTCCCCAGGCCTTTTCTGTTATCCCACGCCTCATTCTCTCTCAACTAGCCTGGGATCAGAGGATCCAGGGCAGGAGGGCTCATTAAATCCAACCCCCACATTGGATTGATGAGGCCAAGATTACTCATCTATCAGATCCAGGCCTTTTGATTACAAATCTAGTTATATCTGCCACATTGGACTGATCTCCTGTGCTATGACTCCTTAATTGACACAGAGTTCATAGCCTGGGATGCTTTGGCACCATAGTGTTTTATAGGCTTTGACAACAATTGATAGGCATGAGCAGTGGACAGAGATGGGAATAAGGACCATGGTGAAGGAAAAGGGGTTAGACTATCAATCCCAGGAGTCCTGCCTTTGCAGAAGAAATTCACCTCATTGTATTCTCAATCCTATCAGAGGGTAATCATGGAAAGGCACCTGGGGGAGGAGGCTAAGTAGGAGAAGCCAGCTGGGCTAGGTGCGGGGCCGGGGTTGGCTTGGGAGGTTGCCTTGGAATGCCTGTTTCATTAAGTTTCACCCTATCTTTTCAGACTAATTACACACCATTCCCCCTAACATACAGTCAAACCTAGATATTTGCTATTCCCTGTATACAAGCTGCCTTTCATCAATATGTGTTTACATAGGCTGCACCCTGCCCCCCACCCCATACCTGAAATGCTCTCTCTCCTCTCCTCTCCCTTTGGAATCCTTAGCTCCCTTTAGGAGTCAGTTCAGGCGCCATATCCTACAAGAAGCCCTTCTTCCAGGGTTAATAAACAGTAAAATTATTTGTGCCCTGTTTTGTCTTAGTTCATTTTCGGTTGCATCCAACTCTTTCTTGGCAGAGATATTGGTGTGGATTGCCATTTCCTTCTCCGTATCATTTTACATATGAGTAAACTGAAGTAAACAGGGTAAAGTGGCTTGCCCAGGGTCACACAACTAGTAAGTGTCTGAGGCCAGACTTGAACTCAAGAAGACGAGTCTTGACTTCAGGCCTGGAGCTCTGTGCACTATGGCGCCACCTGGCTGCCCATCACTAATTACAGGTGTTCCTAAAGTCTGGCACATAGGCAAAAATGCATATTTTCAAGAAATTAAATGAATGAAATTTTCAACATTTTATTTAATTGGAATATTAACAAATAACATCTTCAATATGATTTCCATCATTTGTGATGCAATGGTTGATGCGCTTTGCAAGATTCACGTGAACTCGATGCAATAACTCCACATTGCCATCAATTTTAGCACGTTCACTCTTTATGCGTTCAATCAAGTGTGTTGCATCTGTGATTTTCATTGCGTACACCTTCTTTAGAATACCCCAGAAAAAGAAGTCAAGGGGGCTAAAGTCTGTTAATATTCCAAATATTTCAAAATATGCATTTTTGCCTATGTGTCCACTCTTTAGGAACACCCTGTGCACTTATTTTCTATACACACTACGCATTGATTTTCATGCATATCTTTTCATGTTATTTTCTCCCAACTGTATGCAAGTTCCTAAAAAGTAGAATCTATTTTGGTTTTTTGATTTGTAGCCTTATGGAGGGCACAAGCATTTATTAAGCACCAGGTCCTATGCTAAGTGTTTTTCAAATGTCTCACTTGATCCTCACAGACAATCCTGGGAAGTAGATGTTATTTTTATCTTCATTTTACAATTCAGGAAACTGAGGCAGAGGTTAAGTGACTTGCCCAGAATCACAAGGCTAGTAAGTGCCAGAGGCCAAATTTGAACCCAGGCCCATCACTATATCCACTGTGCCACCTAGCATAATGTCCAGCACCCAACAAGTATTTAAAAAATGCTTACTGAGTTTACACATAACAGTGACAACAGTAGAGACAACTGTATTTGGGACCTCTTTTCTAACCACCAAAACATAATAGTTCAATCAAGAGGGGAATATGATAGTGCCTTCTGAAGATGGTGAGAATGGCTCCTACATTTCTGGATTTCCTGACATATCCTTTGGTTTTCAGTATGGCACAATTGGGTCTTTGCCAGAATCAAAATGCCTTATGGAAAAACTGCCTGATTGGATAAAATTTTGCCACTGAGAATAGGTACTACCCAACTAGATAGAATACATGTAGACTGGCATTCCATCTCTGGAGTTTGAGATTTGGGCAAATCACTATTACCAGTCATCAAATCATCAAATGACATTCGTTAGTCAACTAGTTCAATGTTTCCCAAAGCTCAATCAGATTTCTCAGGTCTCTCCCTGAGACCATCCTACCCTTTGCCAATTGAGTTTTGGCAGCTTTGGGTTAGAAGGCCATGAGTTAGAGAGGAGAAAGTAGGACACAAGAATGGGGAGGAGAAGGAGAAGTCAGTTTTTAATTTCATAGGTTTCAAGAAGAGCCTTTGGAAATCAAAGTTTTGCAGGACGATAAAACTTTGCCATGCATTAATCATTAGGAAACATTGAAAGAATTCAACTTTTCATCCAATATAGGAATCTCTTCTACAGGATCCCTGACAGATGGCCATCCAGCCTCTTCTTGAGCACCTCCAGTGGCAGAGAACTCAGTACCTCAAAAAGCAGTTCGTTCTATTTTTGGATAGCTGTTCTGACCTCCATTTTCCCTGCTTGTAAAATGGAAGCTAACTCACTTTAGGCTGAGAAAAACATATCTAAGTGAATATAGAAACATACTCAGGTAAAGTGGTGATGTCATTCATGCTAACGAAGAGAAGAGGGAGCATGACTGATGTCTGTACTGAATGCCTTAACCTCACTTAAATCATTATATTCTCTTTAAAGCAATTTCTGAGACAACACAAAGTTAACTAATCCACAACATTGTCTGTTCCTTTCTCCCACTCTACCATCCAGAATGGTGCTAATAAAAACCGGAGATGATGAGTTACAAAAGGAAGAGAAGCAACGTCCCAACTGCCTAATTCAATTTTAAGTCCATGCTCTTATGAACCAACCCCACACTGAGTAATCAGCATCTGGTTAACCAAGAGTTTGTTATGTAAAGGGACACATGACGTTCTAAAAACAGAGGAACAACAGTGGCATGAAGCCACGCTCAGATGGGTCATTAGGTTCAGATCAGTATCTGAAGCTTATCCCAAGGATAGATCTAGAAATTTCATAAGAACAGGTGCCCTTTCATACTATTTCCATTACTTCATAGTTCAGTGACTCTTGCCACTGACTCTCCTCTCAACAAAGGGAAATGAAGAACAGAAAAGAAGCCCTAGAGAGAGATGGAGAGATTCATAAAAAGCATAGGAAAAATTTTACTCCAATACAGTCAAAATTCACAACACTAGAACCAATATTTAAGGAGCTACTTCTTCAATCAAATAATCCTCTAGACTTGGTTACAAATTCCTGTCAACCTAGTGAAATCTATTTAATAACATTCATTTTCATTGTCTTCATCTCCTGCTAATTTAGTATTTGAAGTATCACAGGATGCACAGTGAAGCACAGGCTTAACCTCTAAAGGTCTTTGTTTTTAAGATTATAGATGACACTTAGTTAACACTTTGAGGTTTCAAAGCACTTTGCACCCAGCTATTTTACAGATAAGGAAACTGAGACCCAGAGAGGTTGAGGAACTCCCTTGTGGTCACCTAGCCAGCAAGCACCAGAGGCAAGATTAGAACCAGATTTTCTCCTGAGACCAGATGTTTGTGGACTACATCTCACTGCAGAATCAACAACAGAAATGATAATCTTTTTAAATGAATTTAAAATACTATTGTGACTATAAGAAAAAAAGTGAGGAAATCTGAAAAATGTGGAGATGCACATGGACTGTTGGAGAATAAAATAAGTAGAACCAAAAGAAGCCTAAGCATGTAAATCAATAATACAAGTAGAAAGAACACTAAAATGACCCCAAATGCAGAGTAATTAAAATGACCAAACTTGTCTCCAGAAGAAGTGAGGATGTACCTTTAAGGGTGGGCAAGTGGTGGGACTAGGGGTACGGGATGTGTACGTTGTCAACAGCACTCACTGTCTCGATTTGGGTTTTCTTGTTCTAAGGTAAGGGCTCATTTAGTGGTGGTAGAAACAGTGAAACATTATATCCAAAAATGACTGACATAAAAGCAGTAGGCATAAAAACTTATTAAAATAATAATAATAAAATGTTCTACCCGAAAAGAGAGCAGGGGAGAATTTAAGAGAAAACCAACCACCAAAAAGAGGAAACTTGCAACAACTTTTTCATCTATAAAAGCTACATCAGAAACACAAAGAAATTTCAAAACAATAACAGAACAAAAGAATAGTAATAATCAAAGAAGAAACGCATTAAATTTTGCCAACCTCTATTATATGGACCTCCTTCCTGAGCGCTAGATAAAGCAGAAAGAGTTAACACCTATTTGCCCAGAGTAAGTAATTAGCTCCCACTCCCAAGTGTATTTTCCATGGCAGCCTGAGACTCTTGTCATTGATAATTCTCTGCCCCAGAGGTGTGCACAGACCAGATGGATCAATGTCAATTCAAGGCCCCACTGCTGAGTCTTGCCCCATCACCAGCCGTGAGCCTTTCTGTGCTAAATGAGAACCGTCTCTAACACTCTGCCCAAATAGGGATGTCCATTCCTGCAGAGATCTCCCTCAGACTTATTAATGCACTGTTTTATTAAAGAACATTGACATTATCCCCAGAATTTGTTTGCAGCATCTGACTCAATCAACAGATCTGCCCGGCATAATAACTGACGCGCTCTGTCCTTTTCCCTGAGGCATCCTAAAGAGAGAGCTTCTCGTTTGATTGCTAACCTTTTAGAGAACCAGAAAGTGCTGCCTGACAAAGCATTCACACAGATATGAGCAGTAAAAAAGATCCACTAAAATATGTAGTCCTATCTTATGTAAAAGGCGAGAGAAAGTGTCCACCAAGAGTCTAAATTTGCGAGTGGACCGTTAGAAAAATCTGACTAATTTCACATTTTTGTTGATGATCCTGCCAATGGAGATTGCTGTTTCTGCATCCAGTTGGGACCCAAAAAACTAAATGTGAACACTAATGCTACACTTCACCAAGGAAAAAACTCTCTCTGATCAGTAACTGCAGCCTCAATACAGTTATCCCTTCCACGTCACAAGGGTTAAGAACACAGTGTCCCCTCATTCTGGAAAATCCATGTAACACTTTTTGGCCCTCCCTTCATACCAGAGAAAAGTCTGAATTATTATGATATTAAAAAATAAAATATATTGATATTATATAATACTATATATATATATACATCTATACATATATATGTGTGTGTATGTACATATATATGTATATATATGTATATATACATATATATACATATACACTTTATGCATTTCTGAGTTTCTAAACTTTTTATGCATCATCCACTGGCATTGTGTATTGTCTGTGGCTTTCGCAAAACTCCCCCGAAATTCCCATTTAATTTCTTATGCTGACCCATAAAATATCGAAACCGCAGTGGGAAAAATTGTGATATAGTCACTTGCAGCCACAATTAGCTCCTTCCCTCCTGATTGCTGTTCCATGTCAGATGGCTCCCTATGCCCACCTCCGTTGGTTTCAGCTGACCACAGATAAACATCATGATTTGAAGTACCCTCCAACCCTCCTCCCTTCCTAGCTCACTTCAGCTCTTCATGCAAAAGCCATATTAACGTGTTGCCTGCTTCCTATTTAGCAGCCACATTGTGATATGCACCATGTCAGTGGTGAGACTGCTTATAATCCAGGACTTCCATGTTGGTGACCATGTCTTGACATTTAATGTCAAGTAGAATCTATTAAAAATATAGGACCACAGGGGCAGCTAGGTGGCACAGTGGATAGAGCACTGGCCCTGGAGTCAGGAGGACCTTAGTTTAAATCGTACCTCAGATACTTCTAGTTGTGTGACCCTGGGCAAGTCACATAACCCCAATTGCTTAAAAAAATACATGCATGTGTGATCACAGATTAAAAGTTGGAAGGGACCTTAAAGATCATTGATTCCAATGTCTTCATTTGACAGTTGTGGAAACTGAAGGTGAGAGAAGATAAGTGGTATGGCCAATTTGAACTCAGGCCTTCCTGATTTCAGGTCCAGCTCCCTATTCACCGTGACGCCTTGCTGCCTCTCATTACATATGTTATGTAGGCAAACAAGGCAGGACATAGCAAAAAGTAAAGAAGACAAAATTTTCTTTGGCATTCTTCATTCCGTTTCCTGTACTTCTTTCTCCTTCTTATTACCCAGCTCTAGGTGCTATTAGATGACAATCAACAAATATTTGATGACCAAGCAAATTCCAGAAACTCACCCTCCAAACACATACACATATGAACAAGCTATGGAACTGCCATTAGTCTTCCTTCCAAACGTGTTCCCTTTGCCTTGAAATTTTGCTCCCTTTCTCTATCACAACTTACCTGTCCTACATCCCATTCATTTAGGATCTAACTAGATAACAGATCAGATATGCTAACATTAATGACTGATATGTTAATGATATTCATAAGTAGCAAAAGACTCAGAAGAATGTCTGGAGAACATTGAGTAAATTCTCTATAAAGGATGTCCAGAAAGACATGAATGAGAACACATGGATGGGTAGCAACTGGTGTGCATCAGGTAAGGAAATATCCACACCCATGAAATCATGGTCTTATTGAAGTACTAAAGCAATTGTTCTGTATATTATTCCTCCTTGATAACAATTGTATCCAATAATGATTTTAATGCAATGGAAGGAGTACTGGCTCTAGAGACTGAGGACCTGGATTCAAATGCCGACTCTGACATTTGCTGTTTGTGTGACACTGGGCCTTAGATTCAATAATAATAATAATAAAATAACTAGCATTTATATATGTATATGTATATGTATATATATATGTATACCCAGTGCACCAAACACTATATGAATGTACATTTTATATATAGTTATATATATATATACATATATATGTACATACATAAAATATATGATATGTACAAATATGTTATCTCATTTGATCCTTGCAAGAATCTTGGAAATTAGGTGATATTGTCATTCCTATTTTACAAATGAGGAAACTGAGGCACATAGAAGCTAAGTGGCTTATCCAGAATCACATCACAGTTGAGTCTGAGGTGGGATTTGAACTCAGGCCTTCCTGACCCCCCTGGGTCTGTTACTCTGTACATCGCACCACTTATCTGCCTCTCTTGAGGGCCTAAATGGCCTCCGATGTCTTTTCTAGATTAATCATCTTATGAAAGCAACTTACTGACACATAGAGCTATGACGCCAAGAAGTTATGACAGAATTTCAGGACCCATCACAAAGAGTTGGAGGACCTTGGTTGAAACCTTGGCTCTGCCGCTGATTACCTGTTGGACTTTGGACAAGCCATTTCATTTCTCCAGGCCTCTGCAAAATTAAGAAGTTGGCCTCAATAACTGCTAAGATCCTTCAGGGTCTTTATCTCTGAACCTGTAAATCAGTGTTGAGCAGAGCTTTTTGCTCCCTCTCAAATCATAAGGCCAAGACAATGGCCTTCATCAGCCATGTGTTAAAGTCAAATTCACTGATGAATATGCTTAAGTGGTCAAGTGAGACATCTATAACAAGAACTATCTCCAGTTATACAGAATGCTGGAAATGACTACTGCTTTACAAGTCTTCACTTTGGGCGAGGAGACTCAGCCTCACATCAGTTGGAGGGGACAGCATTAGTTATGGTTGGCAGAGAATTTGGGGAATATAAAAAATGTTTGAAAATAGTTTGAAAGATTTTTTTTTATATTTGGATAGAAGGATTCTGTATTTAATATAATCTCTGTTCCTTTTGGGACAACTGTATTTGGCATTCCAACTTCCTTTTTTTTCTTTTCTTTCGATCTTATGTGTAGACAGTAACTTATCCACATCCCAGAAAAGAAATAAACAGTGGGTGTTCAATAAAACCATGCTGACTGGAGTAAAAACTCCACTATTAGAATGGAATGTTGACCAACCAGTATTTGATTAGGAACAATGAGTTTGTTTAATCAAGTCTAATTTAAAATAACATACTTTATTTCTTGCCATAATAGAACCATCTCTGTCTGCCAGACAAGGCAGACTTTCATAATGCTTCAGAAGAGAGGGTTTTCCAGGCTTAAGATTCCTAAATAACATTGTCAAAACATGTGACTCACATGTGACATCAAAGGGCAAAGAATGACCTTTGTGGCCTAATCATTCTTATCGAAAGATATGCTCAGTTGCCTACTTGGGGTAGTCTAACCAGAGAAAAATTACAAAGGTGACATAGTGAAACGAGTTTGGAATTAAGAAGACTCGGATTCAAATCTGCATAATCTTGGACAGGACACTTAATCTCTCTGGGTCTCGGTTTCATCATCTGTAAAATAATAGGGCTAGACTAGTTGACTTCTATATCTATATTCTCAAGTTTACGTTGGGCTTCCTTCCACCTCACTTTTATAGCGTTCCATTCTCCCACCCATCCTATACTTCCCTTATTGTACCAAATGCCTATTCTGCATTTCATTTCAGTGCCTTCTCTCATTCATTTCTAATTGGAAGATGATAGGATTACTAGAAGGGACAGTAAAGATCATCTAGTCTACCTCCCCCCATTTTACAAGATGAGGAAATTGAGGCCTGGAGAAATTAAGAACTGGCCCAAGATAAATAGCAAAGCCAGGATTTCACATTAAAGTGCTCCAACTTCAAAACCCAGTAATTATTAACTGATGAGGCACAGGACATTCTCTCCTTCCAAGCATATTTGTACTTTAGTAGAGGTCACTTCAAGACTGAAAGGTCTTCAAGAAGCAAAAGAATAAATCTCCAGTGAAAAAATTTATCCAGGCACAAAGGAATCTGCCAGTATCTCTCAAATCAAGCCATGCAGACAACCACTTACCCCACATTCTCCCAAGCCAGTCCTGAATACCACCATACTTTCTATGAACACTTTCTGCACTTATGTAACCAGGCAGAAGGCAGTAAACAGTTTGTTGTTCAAAGGTGCATGTGGTCATTTATTAAACAGAACCTTGTGACCTGAATAAGTTTACAACTTCCCAAATAAATTACCAAGCTTCTTGGTTCCTTCCCAGAGACAAGGCCTATCTCCCTGCATAACACATTGTCCCCCAAAGCCTTTCCTCTTTGCTGAATTACAGAGTTTCATCCTTAACCAAGTTAGGAAATAGTCTTTGTTCCCTCATTACATGAACTTTGTCACTTAGAGAATAACAGGGAGATTTGAGGCTAAATCAAAACAATCATATAAATAATTATAATTGGTACTTTAATATCTTCTGTGACAAAATGGCTATCACATTATCTCAGTAGTAGACTATAAGCTTACTGAGGTCAAGGATTTTTTTTTTTAGTTTTGTCTATGTAGCCTCAGAGCCTAATACAATGTCTGGTATATATTTTATTTTTTGATCCAGTGTGATGTAAATGGTGTGGGAAACTTCCAGTTTGGAAACTCCATCCACTGATGCTGGTCAGCAAATCATCTATCCCTTATAGACTGTTGTCTGGCGCACCAAACATTGTGACTTGACATGGTCACACAGCTATAAGGAAGAATCATAATTTGAATAACAATCTTCCATACTGTAAGCCCAGCCCCTTCATCTAATATCTAGATAATACCACAATGACCACTTAAGAGTCTTAATAAATTCTTGTTGAGTAGCAGATAGAGCAGCTAGGTGGTGGAGTGGGTAGACAGCTGGGCTGGAGTGAGGAAGACTCCTCCTTGTGAGTTCAAATACTCATGACCCTGGGCAAATCACTTAACCCTGTTTGTCTCAGTTTCCTCATCTGTAAACACTCCAATATCTTTGTCAAGAAAACCCCAAAATGAAGTCATGGAGAGGTGGACATGACTGAAAACCAACTTAACAATAACAACAATCTTCCTGAGTTCAAATCTGACCTCAGATACTTCCTAGCTGCTCCGTGACCCTGGGCAAGTCACTTAAGCTTATTTGCCTTAATCTCCTGGAGAAGGAAAGCGTAAACCACTCCAGTATGCTTGCCAAGAAAACCACATGGACAGTATGGTCCACAGGGTCATGAAGTGTTGGACACAACTGAACAACAACAAAGTGTGAAGTAAAAGACATACACAATCAAATGAAATGTACCCCATTAAATGGATGCCAAACACCATCGTATTTGATGCCTTTCTATTAAAGAGCAAATAGTAGATGAAAGTCCTGGACTTGAGGTCAGTAAGACTGGGGTTTGAATCTTGCTTTAAACATTTATCATCTGTGTGATATGGAACAAATTATTTTAACCTTATAACCTTCAGTTTACTCATCTGTGAAATGGGAGCATTGGGCTAGATAATCTCCATGACCCGATGAATTCTCCATTCCAAAATTCTTGGCCATGTGATTCCACTGCTTCTCCTGTTTTTAAGTGTTGATGCCTAAATGTATCCTTTTATTTAACACAGGCCTTGATCCCATATGCATATTTAATATTTAGAAACATACATAAAAAAGAATTATTTTTAAAGATAGGGAACAATAACGATTCTTGAAAATCTCTGTAGCTAAGTAACTCTAAAAGTTGGTGAGGAGCTGCAGCTGAAATTGCAGGTGTGTTATTTTGCCTCTTTCATTGCTGTCCTTTATTAAAGATCTTTAGTGATTAATGGGAAAGCTTTCTGGTATTACTCACCGTCTTCCCTGGCTATAATTTGATATACTTTCAACGGTAAATTCCATTTCAGCTCATGATCGTCCTGTAAATGCGCCCCAGAACACTTGCCACATTCCTGAATTCTGAGGGCAATTTATGATCATACTTCAAAACCTGACTGCTGTGTAGGAGCTCAAGGTAAATCCCCAGAGTAGCAACATCATCTCTGTGCTTCTTTACTCATCCTCAATTTGGTCAGGATACTTGACTTTATTTTAACAGCCACTCTGATGAAGATTGATTCTGTTTTCATTCTATTAGGTGTATTATTTTTTTAATGTGAACAGTTAAGAAAATAGGACTATGCAGAACAATTCCTTGAAATAGGCTTTAAATAGATGATAACTTAAGCCCCTAGTGAAAATGAGTTTGGGGTTTTTCATCTACTTCCTAGTGCAAAAGCATAATTTATTATGATTAACATTCCCAGATCAAAGGAAGGAAATCCCAATGTTCACATTGCAGGTTAAAATGGAAGTGTCAGTACATGGCAGGAGGCCGGCAGGAAGGCTTCTCTGCTGCAACTTCATTCAGCCCCCCCCCATATTACAAATAAGGAAACAAAAGTCCTAAAACATTATCTACACATCAGCTAGGAGGCTCAGTAGACCTAGAGTCAGGAAAATCTGAGTTCTAATTCAGCTTCACACACTAGCTGTGTGACCCTGAGCAAGTCATTTAACCTTTGCTTCAAATTCTTTAGTTCTGAAATGAGGAAATTAACAATAATACCTACCTCCCAGGGATATTGCAAGGATCACATGAGGTAATATTAGTAACATGCTTAGCACACAATTGGAGCTTAATAATTGCTTGTTTCCTTCTTTCCTATATAAATTGCCCAAAGTCACATAGGCAGCAAAAAGGATTTGAACTCCAGTCAGTGCTCATTCCATCATGATGTTAGAAATGGTGAACATGGGAGAAAAAATGAAAGGTCTGAGTACTGTCTAAGACCACAGTCTTATTATGTCAAGGCTGAGTCAGGGAGAGAACATGGTGAACTTGCCCACAGACACACTGTCAGCTTCAATTGGGAGCAGCAGATGCATGCAGCCTCCATAAAAAGGTCCAAAGTCTAGGGAAACAGGTTGAGTTCTGTACCTTAAATGCCCCCAACACGCCCTGGATCTTTCTTCTTGATCCAGTACTGACCTCCCACCCCTACAAAACAGAATTCAATATCTTTTCCCCTGGGTCTGCTTCACATCTGAATTTCCTTATTACTGTCAAGGAAAGTACTCCCCAAAATCACCCAGGCTCACAACCACAGTGTAACCCTCAACTCCTCATACTCACTCACCTCACATCCATTCAGTTACTGAATGTTGCATAGTAAGATAGAAAAGAGATAGATAAACCTATAAGTCCATAGATGATATAGCTCTAGACATATGTCTATAGGAATATGTGTATAAGGGTACTTATATCTATATCATATGTGTGCCTCATCTCTCTACACGTATGGCCACAACCTTAGTTCAGGCCCTCATCACTTCCCCCCTGCACCATTCAGTAGTATTCTAATAGGTCTCGCTTCCTCAAGTCTCTTCCCATTCCAATCCTTCCCTCCCTTACCAGCCAAGGTGATTTTTCTAAAGCCTAGCTGTGATAACATCACTCCCTCTCCTCTCACCCACTCCCATCTTATCCAGTCATTTCTTCTTTCTTCCAGGACTAAATATAAACTTCTATTTGACTTTAAAGCACCTGATAATCTGGGTGGGCTCTTTTTACCTTTCTAGCCTTTTTATACTTTATTCTCGTCCATGCATTCAACTGCCTGGCTACGTTGGCCTACGTGCAATTTACTCTGTCTCCAAATCTTTGCACTGACTGTTCCCCATTCCTGGAATTCTCTTTCCCCTCACCTCTGCCTCTGTACCCCTTACTTTCTACAAGATTCAACTCAAGTGCCATATTTTGCAGGAAGTTTTTTCAGGTTCTCTTGGCTGACAATGTTTTCTCTTTTCAGACAAACTTATATATACTCTGAAAGTGTTTTGTAGGTGTCTATGTTCTCTCCTCCATTAGAATGCAAGCTCCTTGAGGACAGGGGCTATTTTTGTCCTTACTTGACTCCCCAGTGCTTAATAAATTCTCGTTGACTACAACCGTTTCCATGTCAACCCGATGGATTCTGGTGCTGTGCAGGAGCCCAGTATTGATGTGACCTCTTGTTTTATATTTACTCACCAGGACTATGTTACCTATTTGGACCCTGCCCTCTGCCACTCTAGGGAATTATGTATCCCCAGCCCCAGTCATTAACTCTCATCAGGCAGGATTACATAGAGACCCTGACAGGAGGTGGTCTTGCTGGTATTGTGCAAGTTTCAGGCTATCAATGATGAGTAAACTCTATTAAACCTAACTAAATAATCTAAGTACCCCTTGTGTCACTATTCTAAGAATATTCCAAACAACTGGAAGAAAGCACTGGGTTCCTAAGCAAATTGGGAATGGGACAAGTTCTTTCAATTAGGTGACCATTCAAGAACACTAGTACAGTCAAAATTTATCCTAGGGAATAGAGCACCTAGCTTTTGCTGTGAGGGCTCAACTAATATCAGGGTAGTCAAATATGTTCACCAGAGCCAGCTATGTATTCAAATACAAAGATGATTTCTTCTATGTTGCTTTTTTTCTTTTCTTTTTTTGTTTTCTTTATACAATTTACTTGCCCAAAGCCCCTGGCTCTAAATCAAAAGAACCTGATTTCAAGTCCTAATTCTGCCACTAATGATGTAACTGACTTTGGGCAAATCACTAAACTTTCTGGGTCTCAGTTTCCTGGTCTGTAAAATGAGAGTGTGGGACTAGATAGCTTCTCAGTCTTTAAAACAAGCAGCTTCCTGGAAGCTGTCCAGCCCAAAGAGAAGAACTCAATGGAGAAATAGTAGCCCAGGGATTCATCAGCTGACTTAGTTGTGATTATTTAGAAAGGGAAAAATTCCCAGATGCTTCATTTGCATGGAATTTATTCCCTGATCATTCTAGAGCACTCGTGTTGAACTCAGATAGAAATGGGAACCATTAAATTATACATAAAGATCCCTGTGGGCCTCATATTGACTTAGAAAACCACACATATTTATATATTCCTTTTTTACTAATACACCAACACATCAAAATCATAGAGGATTTTAAATACATTTTAATCTCTTTGGGGCCACACTTGGGGAGTATTTGGGGTCCATGTCTGACCCCTCTGCTCTAGAGGGCCACGTTGTCTCTCTTTACTAACCTCTCCTCTACTCTTTGCCCTCCCATCTGTTCTTCTGACTCTGGACTTCAGTACAATGACTCATCGATGATTTCACATTGGAACATCCAGCACCGCTTGCAGCCTTCTTACCCTTGAACATCCTCTGAGGCTTTAATGACCTCCTCCTCACAACTGGTGAGTTCTGCCCGAGGCCTCCATTTTAGGAAGATGCTCAAGCTGGCCAATCTTCATTCAGTTTCCAGCAGCTGTGGTGGTGATTGTTCAAACTTCAACATCATGCTCCTGCACTGGATAGTTTCACCTTCTCTCCCAATCCACCCCCGCTCTTTCCAACTTCTTTGCATCCATCGTCTTCACCCATTAGATTATAAGCTCTTTGGGGGCAGGGCCTGCCTTTCTTTTTGCTTGTATTTGTATCTCTAGCATTTATCACACTGCTTGGCACATAGTAAGATTAGTAAATGCTTCTTGCCTTGCCTTGCTGCCTGTTACCAAATCAACGTGCTAGTTCCTTCCCAACAAAAAGTTCTCGGATCCCATCTCCTGTAGGAAGTCATCCAAGAGGACAAAAAAGAAAGGTGATGACACTTATGGATTCTGTCCTAGAAAGGAACTTGTAGAGCTCTTCAGTGGTGGGATCCAGCCGGTTCGCAATAGTTTGGTAGAATGCATGCCTAATTTTAGTTTGAGTTCCAGGAACCTATTGTTATCAGGGGTGGGGCCTGCACCCATGTCAGAGGCAGGGGCCATGCCTTGGCTCAGTTGGAGAGGTACCGTGCAATCAGCACCAGGCCTGGAATTGGGAAGAGCTGAGATCAAATCTGGCCTCAGACACTACCAGCTGTGTGACTCCTGAGCAAGTCACTTAACCCCTATTTGCCACAGTTCCTCATCTGTCAAATGCGGACAAACTGGAGAAGAAAATGGCAAACCACTCTAGCATCTCTGCCAAGAAAACACCATGGATTTCATCCATGAGGTCATGTAGAGTCAGATACAACTGAATGACTGAACAACATGGGCAATGGGAGTTTTTAAGAACCCAGAGAAGGAAGTCAGTGTGGGATGGAGAATTCAGAATAATGGGAATAATCATGGGGATGAGACAGAAAAGAGCATGGCTGGCTCAACTCTGCACAGGAAATTCCCCTGGCATGCTGATTATAGAACTGAAGTTGCAGAAGGCAGCCCAGTGGAGTAGGCACTGGTCCTGTGACCAGGCTATTTAGTAATGATAATAATAGCATTTACACAGCACTTTAAGGTTTCCAACATGCTATAAATATATTATCTCATTTGATTTAAGGGAGCCAGACAATGAAAAAGAAGATAAAGACTGAAACTATAATTTCACTAGTATTGGTAACTCCCAGATAAAAAATAAATAAAATTTGAACCACCGTTCCAGAGGACCACTGAACAAGAATGACAACCATATCCTGAAAGACTGGTGATGGACTCAAATATAGAACGAAACAGACATTTTCAGATTTAGCCAATATGTAAATCTGTTGTGCTTGACTATGCATATTTTATGAGGATTTTTTATTAATGGGGGATGGAGGGAGTGGGCAGGAAAAAGGAACTAACACTAGGTTTGCAAAAAAAAGAAAAAAGATAAGATAGTTATTAAACCATTTTTAAATGCACAGAAGAAAATGGAAGGAAGAATAGTCTGGAGTCAAGAAAACACATACCCAGCCCCAGGCTCTCTCCTGAGATACAATCCTACGTTGCCAGCTGCCTATTGGACATTGTGAACTAATGCCTGATAGAAACCTTGAACTCATCATGTCCAAAACAGAATCCTTTCTCTTTCAAAAGAAAAAAAAAACTTCCCCTCTTCCAAATTTCCCAATTTCTATAGCAAATGCTACCATTCTTCTAATCTCCCAAGTCTGTAACCTCAGTATTAACCTTGATTGTTCATTCTTCCTCATGTCACACTTTTATTCAGATACCAAATCTACGATTAGTACCTCCACCACATCTCTCACAGACATCTCTTTCTCATTATTCTAAGTCTGGACTCTAATTACTTCTTCTCTGGCCTGTTACAATAGCAACTAAATTGCTCATACTGACTCAAAATCTCTTCTCAACTCTAATCCATCCTACAGAGAACTGCCAAAAGGATCTTCCTTAGGAACAGCCCTGACTCAATTCCAAAAGACTCATATGCTAACCACATCCAGAGAGAGAATTAAGGAGCCTGAATGCAGATAGAAGCATTTAATTTTCACTTTTATTTGGTTTTTGTTTTTTCCTTTCTTGTGGTTTTTCCCTTTTGTTTAGATTATTCTTTCATAACATGACTAATGTGGAAATATGTTTAATATGATTGCACGTGTATAGCCCATATCAGATTGCTTACCATCTTGGGGGAGGGGGAGGCAGAGGAGAAGGAGAACGGGAGGAAAATTTGGAACTCGAAATTTTACAAAAATGAATGTTGAAAACTATCTTTACATGTAACTGTAAAAAATACTACTAAGGAAAAAAGAAGTCTGACTTTATCACTCCCCTCCTTATCTGTGTGACTCTCTGGGCTTCAGGTTCCTCATCAGTAAAATAAGGGAGTTGTGTTGGATGATCTCTCGGGTTCCTTCCAACTCTACATTCTGTTATTCAGTAATGCCATAAATATTCTTCCTATTTATGGATATATTTATTCCAAGTTTTTATTCTGTGTATCCTCTCCATGTTCATGAATGTCAATGATATTTGTCTTAAAATATAAACAAATGAAGGAGAGGGGCCATGTGTTTAATACACTTTGTATAACACTTAATGCAATGTCTTATACAACTAGGCACTTGGTAAATGCATTTTATAATGACAAAAACCAGGAACTCCATAGCCTATGCTTAAATGCCTTAATGAATCCATCTTCTCAATATCAATATCAAGCAAGGCATAATATAAAAGTGGCATATTTTTCATGTAGTATATCCAAAAGAAAAAGGAATCTTTTATAGATGGTGAGATTTTCCAGATATATTTTTCTTTATGGACAATAGGGTATATGTAATTCCATCAAGCCCCATAACAGTGTCGCTCCAAACCCTCAGAAGACATCTACCTAAAACAGACTATGATGTGAAGTTAAATGAATGGGCAATTAAGTCCATCAGTTTATAGACATATGGGACAGGGATAGGGGTAGGAGCAGGGTTAGAAGTAGGGTTAGAGATAGAGAAAGAAGCAGAGATACAGAGGGATGATAGAGATAAATAGAGATAGAGAGACAGAGGGATAGAGGGATGGATAGATGGATGGATAGGTAGATAGATAGAAAGATAGCTAGACAGACAGATAGACCCCAGACTTAGAAAGACATTAAGAATGGCAATGAGCTCCCCCAGAATCAAATGAAAGAGACAGAGTAGGCCATTTGGGAAATTACGCAGTGCTTTTTAACAACCCCAAGCTGCTTCCTTGAACAAAAGTCCATCTTTTGAAATATTCTTCTAGTGATGCCACTTGGTTTCCAATCACAAAACATCACATTCTCCAAAAAATCAACTTTGCAGGCAATTCAAAAAAAGAATGAATAAAAAATATGTATTGAGCACTTAGTAAAAGCCCATGTGGCAAGCACTGGGGATATAAATAAAAAGCAGAGATAGAATCTGTCTTCCAGGAGCTCACATTTCAATGGGGGAGACAACATGCATACAACATCGTGCAAGTCTATAAGTCAAATGTAAAAATTCAATGGTACTTTGGAATGGAAAGATACATGTTGGGTATAAGAAAGCTAAAGGATAGTATCAATGATGACTTTCATGGAAAGTATGTCATAAAAGTTATCATCTAAGAAATGTATGACTGGGAAAAAAGATACATTGGTCATGTGTTAAGACCAAATGTGAAATTTCACGAGAACCAGTGAAGATGTTTCTTTGCATATTAATTAGCAATAAGCAGCATTAAATTTTACCTATTACTGGTACAGAACCCAGAAAACTAGAACATATATTCATTTTTGTTCTACAATTAGCCATTCTCTTAAGACTGAAACACATTTCTACGATTTATGACCACAATTTCCACGAGTCACAAAATGGCAATATTATGTTGGTAGGGAGCAAAGACCAATTTTGTGACTCCAACAGGTATAGTTTCATTGAGTTCCTAAATTAAACTACAATATCTGTCTTTATTAAACATATAACTACATAACTTATATAAACTAGAAGAAAAAAAAAGATAAATTTTTTTTCACATTGAATTAATTTATATATTAGTCAAGTTGCAGAGAAAAATTATGACCAATGGAATGAGTCATGAGAAAAAAGAAACAGAACCAAAACAAAAAAAAACCAAAAACAAAAAAGAGAAAAAGGCGAGCATGAAGTGTGCCTCAATCCGCATTCAAACTTCATACTTCTTTCTCTGGATATAGATAGCATTCTCCATCGTGAGTCCTTTGGAGTTGTGCCTGTACCTTGTGTTGCTGAGAAGAGCAAAGTCTGTCAGGGTTGGTCCTCACAGAATCCATATATCTGTGGCTGTGTACAGTGTTCTCCTTGCTCTGCTCCACTCACTCAGCATTATGTCATGTAGGTTTTTCCAGGTTGTTACGAAGTCCATTATCATCCCCATTTCTTATGGCACAATAGTATTCCATTACCTTCATATACCACAGCTTGTTCAGCCATTCCCCAATTGATGGGCATCCCTTCGATTTCCAATTCTTGGCTACCACAAAAAGAGCCACTATAAATATTTTTGTACGTATGGGTCCCTTTCCCTCTTGTGTGATTTCTTTGGGATACAACCCTAGAAGTGGTATTGCTGGGTCAAAGGGTATGAACGTTCCTGTGGCCCTTTGGGTGTAGTTCCAAATTACTTTCCAAAATGGCTGGATCATCTCACAACTCCACCAGCAATGCAACAATGTTCCAATTTTCCCACATCCTCTCCAGCATTTGTCATCCTCCTGTTTTGTTATTTTAGCCAATCTGACAGGAGAGATGCCGTATCTAAGAGTTGTTTTGATTTGCATTTCTCTAATCAGTAGTGATCCAGAGCATTTTTTCATATGCCTATAGATACCTTTAATTTCTTCCTCTGAAAACTGCCTGTTCATATCCTTTGACCATTTCTCAGTTGGGGAATGGCTTGTATTCCTATATATTTGGCTCAGTTCCCTGTATATTTTAGAAATGAGACCTTTATCAGAGATACAATTTTCTGCTTCCCTTCTAATTTTTGCTGCATTGGCTTTTTTTGTACAAAAACCTTTCACTTTAACATAATCAAAATTATTCCTTTTGCATTTTGTAATGCTCTCTATCTCTTGTTGGGTCATGAATTCTTTTCCTTTCCATAAATCTGATAAGTAAACTATTCCTTGCTCTCCCAAATTTCTTATAGTATCAGCCTTTACTCCTAAATCATGGACCCATTTTGACTTTATTTTGCTATATGGTGTAAGATATTGGTCTATGCCCAGTTTCTGTCCTACATTTTCCAATTTTCCCAACAGTTTTTGTGAAATAGTGAATTATTAGCCCAGAAGCTGGCCTCTTTGGGTTTATCAAAGAGTAGATTGCTATAGTTGTTGACTTCTCCATCTTGTATTCCTATCCTATTCCACTGATCCACACCTCTGTTTCTTAGCCAGTACCAGGTAGTTTTGATGACTGCTACTCTGTAGTACAGTTTAATATCTGGTATGGCTAGGCCACCTTCAATAGCATTTCTTATCATTAATACCCTAGATATTCTAGACCTCTTGTTTTTCCAGATGAATTTTGTTATTATTTTGTCCAGCTCAGTAAAATAATTTTTTGGTAGTTCGATTGTTATGGCACTGAATAGATAGATTAATTTAGGTAAAATTGACATTTTTATTATATTAGCTCAGCCTAACCATGAGCAACTGATATTTTTCCATTTATTCAGATCTCACTTTATTCGCGTGAAAAGTGTTTCATAGTTATGTTCATATAGGCCCTGGGTTTGCAAATAGACTCCCAAATATTTTATAGTGTCTGCAGTAACTTTGAATGGAATTTCTCTTTCTATCTCTTGCTGTTGGGCTTTGTCAGTAATGTATAGGAATGCTGAGGATTTATGTGGGTTTATTTTATATCCTACAACTTTGCTAAAGTTGTTTATCATTTCAAGTAGTTTTTTATTTGATTTTCTAGGATTCTCTAAATAAATCATCATATCATCTGCAAAAAGTGATAATTTAGTTTCTTCTTTTCCTATTCTAATTCCTTCAATTTCTTTTTCTTTTCTTATTGCTATAGCTAACGTTTCTAGTACCAAATTGAATAGTGGGGGTGATAATGGACATCCTTGTTTCACCCCTGATCTTATTGGGAATGCATCTAGCTTATCCCCATTGCAAATAATGCTTGTCGATGGTTTTAGGTAGATGCTATTTATAATTTTAAGGAAGGTTCCATTTATTCCTATGCTTTCTAGTGTTTTAATAGGAATGGGTGTTGTATTTTGTCAAAGGCTTTTTCTGCATCTATTGAGATGATCATATGGTTTCTGCTAGTTTTGTTGTTGATAGGGTCAATTATGCTAATAGTTTTCCTAATACTGAACCAGCCTTGCACTACTGGAATAAATCCTACCTGGTCATAGTGTATTATTCTTGTGATGAGTTGCTGCAATCTTTTTGCTAATATTTTATTTAAAATTTTTGCATCAATATTCATTAGGGAAATTGGTCTATAATTTTCTTTCTCTGTTTTGACTCTGCCTGGTTTGGGTGTTAGTACCATATTTGTGTCATAAAAAGAATTTGGTAGGACTCCTTCTTCACCTATTTCCCAAATAGTCTACAAAGTATTGGAATTATTTGTTCTTTAAATGTTTGATAGAATTCACATGTAAAACCATCTGGCCCTGGAGATTTTTTCCTAGGGAGTTGATTGATGGCATGCTCAATTTCTTTTTCTGAGATGGGGTTATTTAGAAATTTTACTTCTTTTTCTGTTAACCTGGGCAGTTTATGTTTTTGTAGATATTCATCCATATCTCTAAGGTTGTCAAATTTATGGGCATACAATTGGGCAAAATAATTCCTAATTATTGTTTTGATTTCCTCTTCATTAGAGGTGAACTCACCCTTTTCATTTTTGAAACTGGTAATTTGATTTTCTTCTTTTTTTAATTAAATTGACCAAAGGTTTATCAATTTTATTGGTTTTTTCATAAAACCAGCTCTTTGTTTTATTTATTAATTCAATAGTTTTCTCGGTTTCAATTTTATTAATCTCTCCTTTGATTTTCAGAATTTCTAATTTGGTATTTAATTGGGGATTTTCAATTTGCTCTTTTTCTAGCTTTTTCTGCTGGATGCCCAGATCATTTATCTCCTTTTTCCCCATTTTATTCATGCAAGCATTTAGGGATATAAAACTTCCCCTAAGAACTGCTTTTGCTGCATCCCATAAGTTTTGGTATGTTGTTTCATTATTGTCATTCTCTTGAATGACGTTATTGTTTCTCTGATTTGTTCTTTGGCCCACTCATTCTTTAGAATTAGATTATTTAGTTTCCAATTAGTTTTTAGCTTATTTTTCCATGGTTCTTTATTAAAAATAATTCTTATTGCATCATGATCTGAAAAGGATGCTTCGACTACTTCTGCCTTTCTGCACTGGACTGTGAGGTTTTTATGCCCTAGTACATGGTCAATTTTTGAGTATGTGCCATGTACTGCTGAGAAGAAAGTATATTCCTTTTTTATCACCATTCAGTTTTCTCCAGAGGTCTATCATATCTGCCTTTTCTAAAATTCTTAGCTTTTTTCTTATTTATTTTGAGGTTAGATTTATCAAGTTCAGAAAGGGGGAGGTTGAGGTCTCCCAATATTATAGTTTTGCTGTCTATTTCTTCCTGTAACTCCCTTAACCTCTCCTCTAAGAATTTGTATGCCTTACCACTTGGTGCATACATGTTAAACAATGATATGGCTTCATTCTATATGGTGCCTTTTAGCAGTATATAATGTCCTTCCTTATCTCTTTTAATTAAATCTATCTTTACTTTTGCTTTGTCTGAGATTAGGATTGCTACACCTGCTTTTTTTACTTTAGCTGAGGCGCAATATATTTTACTCCAGCCTTTTACCTTTACCCTGTGTGTATCCCCCTGTTTCAAATGTGTTTCTTGTAAACAGCATATTGTAGGATTATGGTTTTTAATCCATTCTGCTATCTGCTTCTGTTTTATGAGAGTGTTCATCCCATTCACGTTCAGAGTTATGATTTCTATCTGTGTCTTCTTCTCCATCCTATTTCCCCCTGTTTATGCTTTTATTTCTCCCTTTCCCCTTCTCCTCCTCAACAAAGTTTTGCTTTTGACTGACGCCTTCCTCAGTTTACCCTCCCTCTTTATTCCCCTCCCTTATCTTACCATTTCCCACTTGCTACTTCTCCCCTCCCTTCTGATCTCCCCCCTATCTTTTCCTCCTCTTCCCCCCCCCCTTCTTCCCATAGGTCAAGTTGGATTTCTAAACTTGTTAGGGTATGTTATTCCCTTCTTGAACCAGATCAGATGACAGTGATGCTCAAATAATGCTCTTCTCCCTCCCTTCTTTCCCTCTACTATGTTTTTGTGCCTCTTCATTTGGTATAATTTACCCTTTTCTACTACCTCCTTACCTCTTCTCTCAGAGCCCTCCCTTTACATCTCTTACTTACATTTTTTTTATCTTTACATCAGTTAATTTATACAGGCATTCACAATCTATGTATATCCCTTTCAATTGTCATAACAGCTGTACCATTCTCAAGACTGACATATATATGTATATATATAAACCATACATAAGATGATATAATCCCACATAAAGATGCAGACAACCTGCCCTTATTGCTTAATAAGATTTGTGGGGGTTTTCTCCCCAGTTACCTTTCTATGTCTCTCTTGAGTTTTGTATTTGGAGATCAAATTTTCCATTGAGTTCTGGCCTTTTCATCAGGAAGGTCTGGAATTCCCTTATTTCATTGAATGTCCATCACCTTGCCTGAAAAATTATGCGTAGTTTTGCTGGGTAGTTGATCCTTGGTTGTAGTCACAGCTCTTTTGCCCTTCGGAACATTATATTCCAATTTCTCCTGTCTTTTAATGTGGAAGCTGAGAGATTCTGCGTGATCCTGACTGTAGTTCCACGATATTTGAATTGCTTCTTTTTGGCTGCTTGCAGTATTTTCTCCTTGAGTTTATAGCTCTGAAATTTGGCTATAATATTTCTTGGTGTTTTCAGTTTGGGATCTCTTTCAGGGGGTGATCGGTGAATTCTTTCAATGACTATTTTGCCCTCTGGTTCTAGGACCTCTGGGCAGTTGTCTTTGATAATTTCTTCGAAGATACTGTCAAGGCTCTTTTTGTCATCGTGGATTTCCAGTAGACCAATAACTCTTAAATTGTCTCTCCTGGATCTATTTTCCAGGTCAGTTGTTTTCCCAATCAGATATTTCACATTTTTTTCTATTTTTTCATTCTTTACATTTTGTTTTACTACTTCTTGGTGTCTCAGAGATTCATTAGCTTCCACTTGCTCAACTCTAATTTTTAATGAGTTAGTGTTTTCATTTTGCTTTTGAGTCTCCTTTTCCAATTGGTTGATTTTGCCTCTCAGGGTGTCATTTTCTCTTTCTAGATTCTGAATCTCCATAGCCATTTCGCCAATCTTTTTTCCATATTTTCCTTTAGCTCCCTAATTTGGTTTTTAAAATCCTCCTTTAGCTCTTCCAGCAGTGCTTTTTGGACTGGAAACCAGTTCACATTACCTTTTGAGGTATCCAATGTATGTACAGTGTCATTGCTGTCCTCTTCCATATTGGTATTTTGATCCTGCCTGTCGCCATAAAAAGAATCTATTGACCTCAGTTTGTTTGTTGTGTTTTTCTTCATGTTTGTTGGCTTGCCTTTTCCTGGCTTTACAACAAATTTTTCCTTTGGGGCTCAGGGCTCTCTGTCCCAGCTTTCTTATTCTGGGGATTGTGAGTCTAGAATTATAGCCTTCAGTTTCCTGAGGTGTGGGGGAGGGGTCTGGCTCCCTGATAGACATCTCCCTATGGGTGCTCTCCAGCACTGTTGCTCTTCAGCAATGGTCTCAGCTGTTTGTTGTTTGAGCTGATGTCTGGCACTTCCCCTGGGGGAGCAAGATTATGTCTGGCCTCCTGGTGTTAACCCCTGCTGACTCTGCCCCTCTGGGACTAATGAACTTCTACTATTTGACCACTGAAGCCCCACTTATTTCTCCTCTGTTCCAGCTTTCTTTTTTTTCCCCCTGAGGAATTCTCTGGGTGAGGGGGGGAGGGATTAGAGCCGTTTACCTGGCCATTATGTGTCCCAGAAGCTGCGTTTCATTCCTTCGGGCTGCAAGCCTCAGGAGTAGGTGTTTTCCCAGCCAGTGGCATTGTGCTGCCTCTCCTCGCTTCCACAGACTGCCCATCCTGCGTTGGGAGACCTGGGGATCTCTGCCGGTTTCGGGCGCCCAGCTTTCTCCCAGCCTGTCTCCCACGTGGATTTCCCAGCCAGCTGCTTCTGCTTTGGTCTGGAGCAGCTCCCTACATCAAGCCCTCTCCGAGCCTACAGATTAGTGCCTTCAGCCTTTCAGACTCTCCCAGCTCAGAAATTTGCCCCACGCAGACTGCTCACGGTTTCTGACTCTCTCAAATCTGCTCAAATTCACTTTTTTATAGGAATCTGACAGACCTTGTGAGAGAGCTCCAGTAAGACACTGCCTTCATGCCAAAAAAGATAAAATTATGACTTGAAGCAAACTTTAAAGAAAGAGGCTCATTTGTGGTTGTTCAGCTGTTTTTAGTCATGTCTAACTCTTCATGACTCCATTTAGAGTTTTCTTTCCTTTTTCTTTTTTTTGATTATATATTTAATATATTTAGTTTTCAGCATTGATTTTCACAAAAGTTTGAATTACAAATTTTTTCCCCGTTTCTACCCTCCTCCCACTCCAAGATGGCATATATTCTGGTTGCTCCGTTCCCCAGTCAGTCCTCCCATTTGTCACCCCACTCCCACCATCCCCCTTTCCCTTCTTCTCTTGTAGGGCAAGATAAATTTCTATGCCCCATTGCCTGTGTATCTTATTTCCTAGCTGCATGACAAAAACTTTTTTTGTTGTTTTTGAACATCTGTTTTTAAAACTTTAAGTTTAAAATTCTCTCCCCTCTTCCCTCCCCACCCACTCTCCCTAAGAAGTCAAGCAATTCAACATAGGCCACATGCGTATCATTATGCAAAAGCCTTCCACAATACTCATGTTATGAAAGATTAACTATGTTTTGCTCCTTCCTAACCTATTTTTTATTGAATTTTCTCCCTTGACCCTGTACCTTTTCAAAAATGTTTGGTTTTTATTACCTCCTCCCCCCATCTGCCCTCCCTTCTATCATCCCCCCTTTTTTATCTTCTTCTTCCTTCTTTCCTGTGGGGTAAGATACCCAATTGAGTGTGTGTGGTATTCCCTCCTCAGGTCAAATCTGATGAGAGCAAGATTGACTCATTCCCCCTCACCTGCCCCCTCTTCCCTGCCTACAGAACCACTTTTTCTTGCCACTATTATGTGAGATAATTTACCCCATTCTATCTCTCCCTTTCTCCGTCTCTCAATATATTCCTCTCTTATCCCTTAAATTGATTTTATTTTTTTAGATATCATACCTTCATATTCAACTCACCCTGTGCCCTTTGTGGGTGTATATATAAGTATATACATATATGTACATATGTATATATATACACATACACCTACACATATACATACATAGACACACACATGTATGTATATATGTACACATATATATGTATACACATATATATATATATATATATATGCATATTCCTTTCAGCTACTATGACATTGAGGTCTCATGAATCACACCCATCATCTTTCTATGTAGGAATATAAACAAAACAGTTCAACTTTAGAAAGTCCCTTATGATTTCTCTTTCTTGTTTACCTTTTCATGCTTCTCTTGATTCTTGTGTTTGAAAGTCAAATTTTCTACTCAGCTCTGGTCTTTTCACTGAGAAAGCTTGAAAGTCCTCTATTTTATTGAAAATCCATATTTTTCCTTGGAGTATGATACTCAGTTTTCCTGGGTAGGTGATTCTTGGTTTTAATCCTAGCTCCATTGACCTCTGGAATATCATATTCCAAGCCCTTCAGTCCCTTAATGTGGAAGCTGCCAGATCCTGTATTATCCTGATTATTTCTCCACAATATTCAAATTGTTTCTTTCTGGCTGCTTGCAGTATTTTCTCCTTGACCTGGGAGCTCTGGAATTGGGCGACAATGTTCCTAGGAGTTTTCTTTTTGGGATCTATTTGAGGAGGCGATCTGTGGAATCTTTCAACTTGTATTTTACGCTCTGGCTCTAGAATATCAGGGCAATTCTCCTTGATAATTTCTTGAAAGATGATATCTAGTCTCTTTTTTTGATCATAGCTTTCAGGTAGTCCAGTAATTTTTAAATTATCTCTCCTGGATCTATTTTCTAGGTCAGTGTTTTTTTCAATGAGATATTTGACACCGACTTCCACTTTTTCATTCCTTTGGTTCCGTTTTATAATATCTTGATTTCTCATCAAGTCACTAGCTTCCACTTGCTCCAACATGATTTTTAAGGTAGTATTTTCTTGAGTGGTCTTTTGGACCTCCTTTTCCATTTGGCTAATTCTGCCTTTCAAGGCATTCTTCTCCTCATTGGCTTTTTGGAGCTCTTTTGCCATTTGAGTTAGTCTATTTTTTAAAGTGTTGTTTTCTTCAATTTTTTTTCAGTATTTCTTTGGGTCTCCTTTAGCAAGTCATTGACTTGTTTTTCATGGTTTTCTTGCATCATTCTCATTTCTCGTCCCAGTTTTTCCTCTACTTCTCTAACTTGCTTTTCCAACTCCTTTTTGAACTCTTCCATGGCCTGAGACCAGTTCATGTTTTTCTTGGAGGCTTTTCGTGTGGGCTCTTGCACTTTGTTGACTTCTTCAGGCCGTATGTTTTGGTCTTCTTTGTACCAAAGAAGAATTCCAAAATCTGAGACTGAATCTGGGTGTGTTTTCGCTGCCTGGCCATGTTCCCAGCCGACTCCTTGACCCTTGAGTTTTTCGTCGGGGTATGACTGCTTGTAGAGCAAAGAGTACTTTGTTCTAAGCTTGAGGGGATGCGCCGTTGATTTGAGAGCTATTTCTATACAGCCAGCTCTGCCACACCAGCACTCTTCCTCAAGAACCACCAACCCGGACCTGACGCAAATCTTCAGCAGGCTCTTCACTCCTGCTCTGATCCGCCACTTAATTCCTCCCACCACATGGGCCTGGGGCCGGAAGTAACTGCCGCTGTAGTTCTGTAGCTGCACCTCCCCCGCACAGCCCCTGGGGCGGTGGCCAAAACGTGAACTCTGTCCCCTGCAGCTTTTCCCCCTAACCTTCTCTGTTGTCTTTGGTGTTTGTGGGTTGAACAGTCTGGTAACTGTCACAGCCCACTGATTCAGGGTGCTAGGGCCTGTCCTGCCCGGCTTCTGGTCTGGTTGGTCCTGCCGCCTCCCACACTGAGCTCTGCTCCCCTCCACTCCATGCACCAATAGACTTTATCCAGCAACCATCCAGGCTATTCTGGGCTGTATCCCTGCTTCCCTCTGCTATTTTTTCGGTTCTGTAGTTCTAGAATTTGTTCAGAGCCATTTTTTATAGGTTTTTGGAGGGACGTGGTGGGGAGCTCACGCAAGTCTCTGCTTTCCAGCCGCCATCTTGGCTCCACCCCCGGAATTGATTTAGAGTTTTCTTGACAAAGACAGTGGAGTGGTTTGCCATTTCCTTTTCCAGTTCATTTTTACAGATGAGGAAACTGAGGCAAACAGGCTCAAGTGACTTCCCAAGGGTCACGTAGCTAGTAAGCGTCTGGGGCCAGATTCGAACTCAGAAAGATAAGTCTTCCTAACTCCAGGCCTGGTGCTCTATCCAATGTATCACCTAGCTGCTCATTTAGGAAGCTGTTATACAATGAGCCACTCTTTTTGAACAAATCCCTTCATAACCATAACTAAGGCAGGGATCCAGGGCTTTTCCATGTTTCAATAAAGTATGAATAGAGTGAGCTGCTTCTCCTCTGTGGTATCAGTGAGTTTTATCCCTGTGCCTTAGAGGGAGTTTTCTGGTATTACTTTACCCCAATCTGTCTGTCTCTCCCAGAGCCTGCCTATGCCACCATCCCTACTCCACTAACTGAATTTTCCCTAGGCCAGGTGCTAGAATTCCTGGCTATAACTCTGACTCCCTTATGCCCTCAGGAGCTAGAGTACAATTTATACCAGAATCTTCTTTTGGTCACACCTTCCAGTAGCATCTACTTTATTCATCAATTATGTTACTGCTCCAGCTACTGAACATCTGGTCTTTCTAGGAAGCCAGCTACTAGTTGCCAAAGCCTTTTCATTAGCTAATCTACTCTATTTAACTTTATCTCTATAAATGTCAACTGTTCACACCAAGAGAAGGCTGGTAGAGCTAGGCTTTTCTCTATACAGTGTCCTAAAAGTCTCAATGCTGTTTTAAGTTTTATCTGCTCCCCTCATGACTGCAAACTCAACTTAATTCATGGATAAGAAAATGGCAGCTGTCCAGTCTTTGCTCCTTCTCTTAAAAGTATTTTTGTCTGATTGTAGAGAACTTGACATTTTGGTTTCTGTGCAATGGAATTCCCTCACTTAGAAACCTGCAACAGCTGATAAAAATTTTTGCAAAATTTGAAAATCAACTGGAGGAGTGGTTTCAAACTCAAATAGAAACAGGAACCACTAATCAATACATAAGGATCCCTGCAGGCCATATATTGACTTAGTTTTAAAGAATAATATGATCTATGTTTTATGTATCTTTATTTATTTTGTTAAATATTTCCCAATTACATTTTAATCTGGTTCTGACTACACTCTGGGAGTGTTGTGGGCCACGTGCAGCCCACAGGCAGTGTGTTGGACACCTCTGCTTACAATATAGACCACAAAAAGCAGTGACTGGATCAATGATCTAAAAGTTATTTCAACTCATATAGAAAAAAAAACAGGAGCAGGTGCAATGAGATATTGCCTTGCTTATTAGAGGACTATTTTTATTATACAAATAGAAGAAATTATTGGAGATAAAAATCAATGGGTTTGGTTTCTCAAGAAAAAAACCTTTTTCACAGCAAAAAGCACTATCTACAAAAGAGAATAGATCTTAATAAATATGTCAGATAATGTTCTGAATTTATAAGCAAATGATGCTTATCTAGAAAGGTAATATGTATTCCCCAAAAGAGAACCAGTCAAAAAGAATGACCAATTTTTGAGGAGAAAATAACCACCAAGACATTCCAATGCCCTGGTCATCAGAGAAATGCAGATAAAGACAACTTTGTAACACACACACACACACACACACACACACACACACACGTAAAACTGCATAGCCAGGGCATTGGAGAAACAAGTCACATTGGCACCAGCTCCCTAACACAGCTGCATACTTTTTGGAAAATGGTCTGACAACTTACAGTAAGAATAAATAAAACCAGTCACATCCTCTGACCCAGTGACTCCGTTTCTAAGATGTCCTAAAGTCATGAAAAGAGAGGAAAGGACTAGTCTGTATGAAAATATCTATAGTCAGTCTATTTGTAATAACAAAAAATTAAAAACAATATGTACGTTAAGAGATTGAAGGAGGCAGAACCATTCACAATACGTGACCTATTATTACTATAGTATTATAGAGGAAAATGATTCGTCTTGTGATTTCCTTGGGTGATGAAACTCCCCCCTAACGCAGGTGGATACTTTCCCTGAAACTCTTTGAGAGTTGTCTACAGCTCTGTTGTTTGGTTTTAGTCTGATTCCATTCTGTTAAAATGGATGGTATAGCACTGTTATTTTCTCTCTGTGTTTGATTCAGTCAAATGGTTCAAATTTGAGAGTCTTTTTATCCAACCATTTTGTTTGACTGTTGGTTAACTTATAAACCTTGCATTTGTAGTAATACTAACTTTTCTTATAAAAGAAAGAAAATAGTCATTTTAGTGTTGCTACCCAAGACTGCAACCTCAGTCATCCTTGCCTCCTCCCTTTCCCTGAACTCCTAAATCCAAATGGCTTTCAAGTCTTGTCAATTCTACATCCAAAACATTTCATACAACCGTCCACTCCTCTCCACCCACCCACCCAATACTAGTTAACCTCTCTCTAGACTATTACAGTTGCTTCCTATTTGTTCTCTCTCAGGTGTCTCCCCACTCCAATCCAGCCTTTGAAGTAATCACTCTAAAGCCCGGGTCTCACCATAATATTCCCTGACTCAAAACTTGAGTGGGTCCCATTTGTCTGTGTGCTAACATACAAACTGTTTGTTCAGGCATTTGAGCTCCTGCACAATCTGGCTGCAGCCTACTTTTCCAGAAGTGTGCCATATTAATGCTCATCATTAACTCTGTCTCCAACCAAACTGAGTTGCTAGCTATTTTCTTTTTCCTGAACTAGACTTTACATTCCCTGCCTCCATGCATTTGTTTACCATAGACTTAGCATATACTCTTTCCTCATTCCTGTCTCTCAGAATTCTTTTCTTCCTTCATTGCTCAGCTTAGGCACCTCCCCTTCCATGAAGCCTTCTGTGAGCTCCCAGGTGTTAGCCCTAACTCCTTCTTCAGATTACTTTTTTGCCTTTTCCCTTCTCCCATCCATCTTCCACACAACGCCCCCCCAAAAATCTATACTAATGTAAAAAGCACTTGCCAGTACACCAACCTTCAGTCCCAGCTTCACCTGCCTGGTTGACACCCTGAGTTTCATTGCTCATGAAGGAATAGTGGAAAGATGGGCGGTGACTTACAAGGTAGGGCGAGCATGAAGTTGTGAAGGTGAATTGGGTGAAGGATGAAAATGGAGATTGGCAATCAACCAGTTTGCCCTCCTCCTCCAGGCATTTACCTTTCCTAAGATCCTGATAGTGAGCCAGGGCACCCTTTGAGAAACAAACAAGATCCAAGTGTAAGCCAAGAATGCAGTTGTGCCAAGCGAGAAGCAGGAAGTGTGAGGGGTACAAAATAACCTGGACCAGAAGATACAGTGAGCTGAGTTCCCATGATGAGGTAAAGTGACTCCCAGACTAGGGGCAGATATTGTATTTTTCTGTGGTCAGAGGGCAAGTGTACCTCATGAACCCCGATTGTCTCCAAATCTCCTGGTCATGCTTGGAGGCTTGGGGTGGAACAAGAAAGCTCAGAGATGGGAGATTAAAGTTGTGGAGAGGCAGGACAGGGAGACTGAGAGTTAATACAGACCCGCTCCTTATGATTTCAGCTCTATCGTGTTTTCATTACTTCAATTAAACATTTATTCTATTATTTATTCTAATGGAAGCCTGAACAATTAAGAACAGAGAGAATCAAGAAGAAGGAGAGATTTCCTAGAGTAGGACAAGGGCAAAATGAGACCTAAAATCTGATTGGTTAATCTACACAAACCATCCCTAGACTAGGCAAACTGCAAAGCAAATGAACCAACAAGAAGGGGGATGGCCAGCTTTCCAAGAGCTGGAGAGAGCCTAGTAGTTAAATCCATGGCCCCCGGTATTGAATGGACAAATACCCAAGTTGATTGATAGCACTGGGTCCTGACATACAGTGGCCTTGGTATCCCCAATTGTAGAACCTACCTGTGTAGATGCTGCATTCCACCAGTAAAATACACTCACTCTGTGCTAGAAGGGCAGGGACCTATTGTCCAATCTATGAACTCCAGAGTGATTTGGATTTAAGGCTTGGTTTTTGAAAGGGCCAGGGTCTCCCAATGCATCCTGGGCCAACTCCAGTCATCCTGGTGAATATCAGGCCACTGGACCGAGATGACTGGAGGAGAAAGTGAGGCTGGTGACCTTGCACAGCCCTCCTTCCCTCCAATGAAAGTCAAGTGCAAGTCATGTCATCATTTCCCGGATGTCATAGTCCTCTTCAAGAATGAAAACACAACAGGAAATTCCCTGGAAGCAAGGCCTGTTTTGGTTTGTCTTTGTATCCCCACTACCTGGCACAATCAGTCCTTCATGCACTTATTTAATAAACTTTAGTTGAATTGAATTCCATCCCTTCATACACACTGTGTATACATGTTATCACCTTTGTTTTGGCAGGGTATGTTTCTCAGAGCTTGTTCTGACTGACAGGTGTATTCTTGCCTTATTATATCTACCATTGAAAACCCCTCTAGATTTTCAGGTTGCAATATACTATAACATTAACTTATCTGACCCACAGGCACAAAAAACGTTTGAACAGTATCTGTATTTTCATTTAAACCCAACTTTCGGTGTTCAAACGGAAGCATCTTTCAGAGGGGCCTATATTGCAATGTGTTTTATATTGAGTCCAAAGGTACAAATATGTAAAAAGCTTCCAGAGCCTTTCATTTTCTGAAGATCACCATAATTTTCTGAAAAGAAAATGAAAGAAAGATTTTCATAAGCTAGAAAGCAAAAAGGACAAGCAGGAGCACAATGATGTTAGTCTGGTAAAAACAGAATTGCACAGAACCTCAGAGCAGGGAGATATCGTCAGAGGCCAACCTGTACCAGACCTGGAATCATCTTGACAGTATCCCAGCAAGTGGTCCTGCATTAGTCCTGTTTTGTCAGGCCCGATACAACGTGACTTTCATACATCATATCAACAAAGCTGACTTTTTTTAAATCAACATATAGCCCCATTCCAACCAACGTTTTATGTGTGAGTTTTGTGAGCCAGGACACTGCCACCCTAGCTTTCCTTCCTTACAAGGCAAGGTGGCTCAGCATGGTGTAAGTAATGAGGAGTCATTTGTCGGAGTCTCCAAAGTAATAATCTGTTCTAATAGATCTGCAGTTTCAGAAGGACAGGACATGAACTACGTTGGTTGTAAGCATTCTGACATCCACTGGGCCGTTTGGGATTCCTGCTATTTGTTCCATGAGAGAAAAAGCTCTCATCCTTACTTTGTCTCCCTCCCCCACCCCCAACCCCTGAGAAACAGTAATGAGCATTTGACTAGTTACAGGGATGTGAAATGTGATCAGGAAGCAATAAGTAAGGAAACCTCCTCATGACTCCAATGATTTGCACTTACTGCTGACGTGGAAGAGAGAACAAAGGGAGAGTTTGTTCTATTATACAAGGCAGGATGCAGGGAGAGTAATGGAAAGGACACAAAGTATCTACACACCAGTCATCACATACCCCCGGCCAAGCTCACATCACGGGCACAGGAATCTGGAGCTGTAGAATTACTGGAACTGTATGGAACCTCAGTGGTCCCCTTATAATCCAGCAGAATGCTTGCAGGTAGAAACTGTCTTTGTATCCACAGAGGCTAGCACATTATCTTTCCTCACTACTGTTGAGTCATGCCCTAACCCTCCATGACCCCCATTTGGGCTTTCCTCAGCAAAGGTGCTGAAGTGGCTTGTCATTTCCTTCTCCAGCTCATTTTTCAAATGAGGAAACTGAGGCAACAGAGCTAAATGACTTGCCCAAGATCACAGTCAGTAAGTGTCTAAGGTTGGATATGAGCTCAGGATCTCCTGACTCCAGAGCTGGTCGTGTCACTTAGATGCCTGAAGCACAGCATGTAAACACATACTAAATAAACACTCAATAAATGACAGTTAAAGCAAATGCAAAATGTGTTTATTCTTTAAATTGAGAGAAATTGGTAATGTAAGTAGATAGAATACTGCCTCGGAGTGAAGAAGCTCTGAGTTCAAATCCTGTATCAGACACTTACTACAACTGTGTGACTGTGAAAGTGACAACCTCCTTCAGCCTCTTCCTTCTCACATTTGTAATAAGGGGATAACAAAAGCACCTACCTTGTCCACTTGCTGGGAGATTAAATAATATATGTCAAGGGTTTGCAAACCTTATGTTCAGTTATTATGATTTTTGTTATTTCATGTTGAATAAGGTCCAGGGTATTGAGAGATCCCATCATCTGCCATGCATCGAATGCCCACTTTGACATTAACTTTTTACACCTTCCTTTTATTTATTTGCGGCCCTCCCTAATCAATCCCCAAAACTTCCTAATTCTTTCTCCTCTAGGGCTCCCAAATCATCCTTTTCTCTTCATTACACAGGCATCACACATCTGTCCAGGTACTCACTGCCTCACACAACTCCTCCTCCCTTTCCTCCTCCCCCTCTTAAAGCATATCCTCTATCCAGCTGTCAGGGTAACTTCCCTTCAATACCATTTTTAATCATGTCCCCCCGCTGCTCAAGATCTGCAGTATTCGGGACCTCTCTGAGATCCATAAGTCTTATTTGTGCCCGTTTTCCTCCGCTCAGGAAACACTGCCCTGCTCCTAACCTTTCTGACAACTACCATAGCCCAGCTTTGCTTTGGATGTGTATGCCAATCCGTGGGATCCAGATGGCCTTTGAAGAACCTCGGGGCTCTAGATGGACAAATGAGCTTAATGCATCAGAGATGGGAAACAGATACACTTAAGTGAGAACCTGCTCCTCCTGATTAAATCAGAGACCTTCCCTGCCTCTGTCTCTGTTGTTCCGGTGACTGAGGCAAGGCCCGGCCATCGCATATATCAGCTAGAAGAAAAGATGCAGAACTTGGGGCAGGCAACTTTGGCAAGTGCCAGGGCACCTTCCAGAAGAACCACTGCTGCTCTGGGCTAGGCCTGACTCAGGTCAATCCACTGATTCAAGTTCACGACTGAAATAGAGTGAGATATTCACAGACAATCTAGCAATTAAGAGGTTTACTTAGCTATAGAATGCCAAGGATATAAAGCAAATATACACCATCCATTCTGATGAACTCAGGTTTCCTGTCTGTGTTCCCCATGCTTACGATCTGTCAGAACTGTGGGTCAAGCCTAAGAGAGGCTGACCCTTGTGTTCTGTCTTTTCTACTCAGATGGCCATGAAACTAGGGCAGATAGATAAAGCACTGAGCCTGGAGTCAGGAAGACATGAGTTCAAATCCGGCCTCAAACATTTATTATCTGTGTGGACCTGAACAAGCCACTTAACCCTGTTTGCCTCAGTTTCCTCATCTGTAAAATGAGCTGGAGAAGGAAATGGCAAACCACTCCAGTGTCTTTCCCATGAAAACTCCAAATGGGGTCAAGAAAAGTCAGACACAACTGCGGAAAAAAAAGACTGAGCACGAAGCAGCTCAATTGAGCCTTAATCTACTGGACAAACTAAGTCCCAAGGACCTTTTCAATACCTTTTAAGGAAAACCAGTCAAGCCTGGCTAGGGCGGGTACCTCTACTGCTTTTCCTCCTACAGGGGCTTGAAGACTAGTCACCAAAAGTTAAAGCACTATTCATGGAAGTCGCCTTCATTTCCCCAGTTCTCCATCCCTCACTGAGACATGGGTATTCATTTTAGACCTTGGGCCTTCCCTTGTGTGAGTAAAAATGTATCATTATCTAAACTGGCAATTATTTTGTTTAAAAAACACTTAAGGCCTCCTCTAAGCCCCCAAGTAGCTAGAAAGGACTAGAAAGCTCCCTTTCGACTTTTTAGATGCAATAGCAAATTCAATAAACATTCACTAAGTTCCTGCTTTGTATAAGATGCTGGACCAAGGGTTAAAGATACAAAGAAGAAAATGCGACAATGACTGTCCTCAAGGGGCATGCATTCTTCCAGGGATCTATTGTGCAATTCACCACATCCACCCTTTGGTTTAATAACAACTAGCATTTAAGGAGCTCTTTAAGGTTTACTGAGTTCATTTGATCCTCACAAAAGCTCTGAGGTAGGGGGTCACCAATAACCCCCATTCTACAGATAAGTAAACTGAGAAACTGAAGGTTAAGTGACTTGCCCAGGCTCACACAGTGTCAGGGGTCACACTTGAACTCAGGTCTTTTAGACTCCATCCAGGCCCACAGCTCCTGCAAGGACTCCCAATCACCAAAGCAGCTGCAGTGTTAAATTTAGAACCTCCACCAATTCTCACCCATAACCTTCTTAACCTCATAGACATGCACTCCAGGCAGGCAGGTTTTCTTCCTGACTTGCCTTGTCTTCTGACCCACTCTTCCCCCATTGGTCTAAATGCCAATGTATCTTATTCCTTCCCCCCACCCCCGCCTTTCTCCAAGCTCTCCCTGCCTGGGATGCCTTTCCGACTGCATTACACAAACTCAGGCGTAATTCAACACTAATTCAATCCAAAAAACACTTACACAACACCTACTGGGTGCCAGCCACTGCACTAGGCAGTGGAGACACAAATAATAAAAATAAAATAATTCTTGTCAAGAGGTCCACCTTCTACTTGGTATGTGGGGTGGGGGATGCAGTACAACCCCAGTAATAAGAACATATATGGGGGAAACCCAAACAACCCTAGAGATCAAGCAAGCACTTAGATGAGACGATGAGTAGAGTTCTAGACTTGGAGTCAGGAAGTCCTGTGCTAAAATGTGCCTCAAGTGCTGGGACCCTGAGTAAGTCATTTAACTACTTTCAACCTCAGTTTTCTTATCTGTAAAATTGGGGTAATAATAGCACCTAACCCACAGGGTTGTTTTGAGGATCAAATGAGATCATATTTAGAAAGTGCTTTGCAAACCTCAAAATGCAATAGAAATGCCGGCTGTTGTAAAAAAAAATAATTGTTGTTAGTTACTATTATCTTAAAGGACAGTTTGCACAAGATGGCAACTTAAGCCATATTTGAAAGAAGTGAGGGAATCCTCCAAGCAGATGTGAGGAGGAATTGCTTTTTAGACTGGATAATAGCTTGTATAGAGGCAGGAGAGGTACCAGAAGCAGTTAGGCCCATTGCATGAAAGGAAGTATCATGAAAGGTGGACGGCAGCTAGACTGTGGTAAGTCTTACGTTTTAGAAAAAAAAGGATTGTATGTGCTATTCTATAGGCAATAGAGCAGTGAGGTGGCACCAAAGTGCACAGCGTGCTGGGCCTAGAGTCAGGAAGACTCCTCTTCCTTAGTTCAAATGTGGCCTCAGACACTTACTAGCTGTGTGATCCTGGGCAAGTCACCTGACCCAGTTTGCCTCAGTTTCCTCATCTGTAAAATGAGCTGGAGAAAGAAATGCCAAACCTCTCCAACATCTTTGCCAAGAAAACCCCAATGGGAAAAAACAAGATAGGAAATAGGGAGCCACTGAAGATTTCTGAGTAACAGAGTGACATGATCAGATCCGTATTCTCTCTCTCTCTCTCACTCACACACACACACACACACACACACACACACACAAACACATTTTCCTCTATAAAACTTTCTGATTCAAAACATACCACACTTTTTATTCCTTTGCTTTGTGTTCTGTAGTGTCCTTTGTGTTCTGTAGCCCACATATCTGCAGATTCTTTAGACTTGCCAGTGCTTTCTTGTACACTTTTTTAGCCTCCTCAAATAAATTCAACTCAATCCAATTCAAGAAGAATTTATGAAGCTTGAAACAGGCACTTAAGATACAAAGATAAAAATGGAACAGCCCATGCCCTCAAGGAGATTACATTCCACTACAGATAATCAAGTGCATAATAAAGCAAATAAAAAATAGTTGGCAGGAGTGGTGGGAAAGACTAATCTTTGGGAGATGGGAAGAAATCAGGAACAGTCCCATGTTGGGGATGGCATTTGAGCTGTCTCAGAAGGGGAAGAAGGCAGGAATTCCAGCTATGGAGAATAGCCTATAGGAAGGTAGAGATGTGGGAAATGATGGCAAAGTATGGGGAACACAAATAAGAATATTCTGCTAGAACACAGAGTGTGCAAGGGGTAGCAATGTGAATTCAGCCTGGAAAAAGTTTGGAGCCAGATTATGAAAGGTTTTAAATGACAAACAAAAGAGTATGTAATTTATCCTAAAGGTCATAGGGGGTCACAGAAGCCTCTTGAGCAGAGGAGTGACATGGTCAGGTCTGTGCTTTACAGATTCCAAGTTGTGGGACATAAATGCACTGTTAGTAGAGCTGTGAACTTATCCAACCATTCTGGAGAACAATTTGGAACTATTCCCAAAGGGCAATCAAACTGCACACATCCTTTGACCCAGCAATACCACTACTAGGTCTGTATCTCAAAGTGATCTCAAAAAAGGGAAAAATGACCTATTTGTACAAGGGTATTTATAGCAACTTTTTTGTGGTGGCAAAGAACTAGAAATTAAAGGGATGTGCATCAGCTGGGGAATGGCTGAACAAGTTGTGGTATATGATTGTGATAGAATACTAATGTGCTATAAGAAACGGTGAGAAGGATGATTTCAGAAAAACCTGAAAAGACTTACATGAACTGATACAGAGTGAAGTGAGCAGAACCAGGAGAACATTGTACGTGACAGCAATATTAAATGATGTGAAAAATTGTGAATGACTGAGCTATTCTCTTGGCCACACTATGATTCAAGAAAATTCCAAAGGACCCATGATGAAAAATGCCATCTGCTTCCAGAAAAAGAACTGATGGAGTCAGAATGCAAACCAAAGCACACAATTTTCCTCTTTCTTTCTTGTTCAAGCTTTCTTCCACAAAATGACTAATATGGTAATATGTTTTACATGATTGCATATGTATAAGCTCTATCAGATTGTTTATGATGGGGGGGTAAAAAAGGGAGAGAGGGAGAGAATTTCTAACTCAATTTTTTTAAATGAATGTTAAGAATTGTTTCTACATGTAATTGAGGAAAAATGAAATGTTTTTTTAAAAGAAATACCAACTTGCCATCTTCAGGGAGGAGAGATTGGAGAAGAGGGAGACAGGAGAAAGAAATAAGAGGCTACTGAAACAGCCCAGGTGAAAGGTGATGAATGCCTATACCAGGGTGGTATTTTTTTTGGAGAAAAATTATGGAGTTAAAATCAATATGGCTTAGAAACTGTTTGGATGGGGAGAGAGGATCAAGGAAAATGAAGAATCAAAAGTTATTCCTGGGTTAGGAACCTGGGTAACTAGAAGGATAGTGATGCCTTCAACAAAAATATAAAAGTTAGGAACAGGGACGTCAGTCAACAAACATCTATTAAACACTTACTACATTCCCAGCACTTTACTAAGCACTGACTATACCCTCCCCAAAAAGAAGAAAAAAAATATGGTCCCTGACCTCAAGGAGCTCACATTCTCATAGAGGAGGCAATATGCAAATAACTCTAGATATGAGATACAGTTCATATGGACAGTAATTCCAAAAGGAAGGCATTGGCAATCAGACAGAGATAGAAAAGGCCCCTTATAGGACATGGGGTCTGGTCTGTGTGTTGAAGAGTGCCAGTGAAACCAAGACAGAGAGGCAATGATGGAGAGCATTCCAGGCATGGGGGACAGCCAGTGAAAAAAAAACTTGGAGTCAGGAATGGGAGTGTTATATGAGGAACAGTCAGAAGGTGAGTGTTTCTGGATTATAGACTATGTAGAGGGGAGTAAAGTGTAAGAAGACTGGAAAGATAGGAAAGGGACAGGCTGTGAACAGCTTTAAAACTGAAGAGAAGGCTATGTTTGATCTCTGTGGTAAGAGTGAGCCATTGGAGTTTAATGAATAGGGAGGTGATGTCAGATCTGATCTTTAGGAAGATCACTGTGGCAGCTAACTGGAAGATAGTTTGGAATACAGAGACACTGGAGGCAGATCGACCAGAAGGCTACTGAAATAGTCCAGGGCTAGGGGTGGGGAACCTGCAGCCTCGAGGCCACATGTGGCACTCTAGGTCCCTTGGATTCAGCCTTTTGACCAAATCCAAGTTTTACTGAACAAAGGGGATTTGTTCTGTGAAGTTTGGATTCAATCAAAGCACTAAACTTTAAGACCTAGAGGGCCACATGTGGTCCTAAGCCCACAAGTTCCCCACCTCTGGTCCAGGCATTAGGTGACTAGGGTCTGCACCAGGATTGTGACTGAGTGGACAAAACACTCATTGAATTAAACAGTACCTGAATGAGCAATATACATAGTCTTTCCTCAGGGGAAAGATCAACCCTATTTCCAGGACCTTTCATGGTCATTTGTATTTGTTTCAATTTCTTATCACAACCCACTCAAGAGCTAATGTGGTCAATGGAATGAATGAATGCAAAAGTATTTGTTAAGTGCTTACAATGTGCTATGCACTGAGATAATTAAGTGCTGGGGATCCAAAGGGGAAAAAAAGTGAGATTGTCTCTACTCTGAAAGACTTCACTCTCTAATCGGGGGAGATGTCACACTAAAGAAAATTCAGCTGTAGGTTGTATTGAAAGTTCTAAGGGTTCAACTGTGGGGTGAATAGCAAGATCCATAGTATATTCAGATAATAGTGCCTGAGAGAATGGGGAGGGGGGCAGAATGGAGGCCTTGGCAGTGTTAGGAAACAATCAGAGAAATGATCATACTCCATATCAGCAGGAACAAAATCATTAACTAGCTGAATTTTTTGACATGCAATGGAAAGCCTGATAGACTCAGAGGAGTCAGAGACTCTGGTTTCAAATCCTGGCTCTGCTACTTAACCCTTGGGTAAGTCTTTTAACCTCTCTGGCCTTGGTTTCCTCATCTGTAAAATCAAGGACAGTAAAACTAGATGATTGACAAGGTGTTCTAGCTCTAAGTCTAAGACCATACAAAGAAGAAACGGACAAGCTAGGCAGAGGAAATGAAACCTCTCTCCACAGGCCTTACTCTATTCTGCATCCCTCAGGAATACATCAGGGCTCCAGTATGAACAACCACTGACAGAATCCATTTCTTACACTGTGAATTGGTAATGAAGAACAGATAAAGCAGTGAAATGCTCAGTTAGAGGAAAAGAAAAACAAATGAGAAATTACGGTAGCTATGCCCTTCAGATCACTGGGGTCAAAGGAGAATGAAAGAGAAAAGATTTGGGAACACCATTCCAGATAGGCCCTTTAGTCTTTCACCATAATGGGCTCCCAGTCCCAAGAGCAGCTGCATCCCAAATAGAAATGCACCTGCATAGTAGTCATTGTGTGAATGGCAATTCTATGATCCTGAATAATACAGCTATGGTTTCCACAGAGGGAAAAAATTGATTCAGAATGTTAAATGAGGAGGCAAACTTTGTACCTGACTCCCAGGGATTTTCACATTCAAAAGATCAAGGAAAGTAAGCCAAAAAAAAAAAAGAACAAGAAGAAATGAAAACAAGCCAGAAAGCCCCAAGGACATGAGGTTCCATGAAGAATTATCAGATCTACTGAGGATTGTGCCCTTGAAAGACACTGTTCTAGAAATACAGGAAAAGCCAGAGCATGCTCTAACCAGGGTTTTAAAAGATGAAAATCAATCATTCACATGTTACTCAACTAAATCAGATAAGAGAATAAAATTTACACTATGTGTTAAGAGTTAGCATTCATTAAGCACCTACTGTTTGCCAGGCACTGTGCAGAATGTTTTTCAAATATCTCATTTGATCCTCACCCACAACACTAGGAAGTGGGTGCTATTGTTACCTCCATGTTAAAGTTGAAAAAACTGAGGCAAATAGAGATTATTAAGTGACTTACCCAAGGCCACCCAGTTAGTAAGAGGCTGGATTTGAATTCACATCTTCCTGATTATAAATTCAGCACTATATCCACTGTGTCACCTAGCTGCCTAATCAATGCATATTAAAAATTAACTCAAGAAAATACTTCCCACAATAAAACTGCCTCACATTTAAAGGGTGATTTACAGATTACAAAATGTTTATATTCATTGAACTCATTTGAACCTCAACACAAATAACAGGTATTATTATCCTTACTTTAAAGATAAGGGTGCACTATAGGAAGAAGACTAAAAGCCATTTTTTTCTAAAGTTCTTTTCATTTTAGTGTATTGCCTGTCAACTCCCTGAAATGGCTCAAATTATTTCTTTCAGAATCAATAGTAAAACAAGGTTGTATCATAGAAAATCAAGTAAAATTGCAGTCTTTAAAAAGAATAAAATGTCAGATGAGGAAATCATCACCTGACACCTATATGTCACAACCGTGTATTGTAAGCAACTTGAAGGCAAACCCCAGTGACTATGATTTATCTTGTAATTCATTTTAAAAAAAGCTTTCAACTAACCCCACTGTCCAGGTCATCTATTACCCCATATTTTCCCCTTTCAAAGCCTTTCTTAGAAAAAAAATCCCCTACACCAGGAGTTCTTCATCTTTTTGTGTCATGGACCTCTTTGCCAACCAGATGAAGCATAAGATTCCTTTCTCAGAAGATGTTTTTCAAATAAATACAATAAAATTCATGAGATTTCAAAGGAAGACAATAATATTGAAAGAGATATCGAAATATTTTTTTAAAAAGCATGTGGATCCCAGGTTAAGAACCACCTCCGTTTCTTTACTACTCATTTACTTCTCAATCCCCTGGCTTCCCATTCCAGTACCCCACTTAAAAGTGTTCTTTGCAAGGTTATTAATAATATAACAAATGCCAAATCACCTATTCTTTGTCTTCATCGATCTTGAATTTTTGAAGTTTTTGAAATGATCAACCATTCTCTCCTCCAAGATAACAATGAGAAAATATATATATAAAAATACTTTCCCAAACCTTAAAGTGCTAAAAAAAAATGCTAGCTATTAATCTTATGATGACAATATACTGACAGACATTTCTATAGCACTTTGAAAAGTACTTTACATAAATTATCTCTAGCTATTATTATCCCAATTTTATCAGTAAGAAAACCAAAGAATACCAGCAAAGACCACAGGTAAGAGAGGATGGGACAGGAAAGGACAGGAGAGAGAGACAGAGAGAGACAGAGACATAGAGGCACAGAGAAAGAAAGAGAGAAATCACTTCTCCACAGAGTGACTGGAGAAGGATTCATGGAGAAGACAGCTTGACTTTGCAGGATGAACAAGATTTTCATAGGCAGGGGTGGGAGAAAGTATTTTAGGTAGAGCGAATACTCGAGCGATGCCATCAGGCGTATTTACTTGGAGAAAAACAAGAAATCCAGTTTGGCTAGAGTGTTGGATTCATGTTAGAAAACAATTAAGTTAGAAATGCAGAGGACTCACAGAATCATAGAGTATAGAGGGCAAAGGGATTTAGACTATCTAGTCCAAGGCCCTTACTGGCTTTTTAAGAAAAAGTTGCTTTTTTTCAGACCTTCAGAAGTGCCATGACTTTAAAACGTTTTGAAAGACAGACATGAACACGATAATAGACCTGGGTGGAAGGGGAGAGCACTTCTAGGGAGGAAAAAGACTAATTTCATTTAAATGTCCATTAAGTATCTTCCAGGGTAGAAATAATGATGTGAAATGGACAAGTAACACTAACTTCAGAGGGGAAGACAAAATTACAGATATGGAGATAAGTGGGCATAGAAATAGAGACAAACTGTTATTATCAATGTGATTTTCAATTATGTGAGATGCAACTTAATTTCCTTGCAGAAAAGGCGACCTAAAGAGATAGATTTTTCTGGGTACAAATAGTTCTCAAGTGCAGAGTTAAGGTAGAGTAGACATCAGTTAGACCCAAGCTCCCCTAGGGCCCTGTGGCAGCCACAATGATTGCTACTACTTTGCAGTCAAAGTCAAGGGACATGGACCATCAGAAGAGCTTACTTCTCTTCCTACTACATCACTCTCAGAAGCATATTTGTAGATCAAATGGAGAGAGTGTTATGGATAGGAATTAAAATGGCAATGGGATACAGAAAGACGGGAAGGGGAATAATTAAGTATGTTTCCCTAGCCAAGAAATCATTGTTCTTTGGCAAACAGAACAGTTTACCAATATGAACAGAATATAGATGTTGCTATTCAGTCATTTTTAGTCTTGTTTGACTCTTCATGACTCCATTTGGGGTTTTCTTGGCAAAAATACTAGAGTGGTTTGCCATTTCCTTCTCCAGCTCATTTTCTAGATTCAGGAGCTGTGGCAAATAGGGTTAAGTGACTTGCCCAGGTTCACACGGCTAGTACGTGTCTGAAGTCACATTTGAACTCAGGTCTTCCTGACTCCAGGCCCAGTAGTCCATTCACCGTACCACCTAGCTGCCCTATATAGATGTTAGGAAGACACTGAATTCATCTGCAGAATGTACAGATTAATGGCAGGAAATTAAAGAAAGATATTTTAAAAAGATTCAAAATGCAGCTAGCTAATGATGGTAAATGCATTAGGTTACAATCTTCCATATTAGATATTTTCTAAGAAAAAGAAAAAGAAACTCCTTAAGTGAAGGGAGACAAGATGACAGTAGCTGATGTAAAAGCTTTCTTTAGAAGCATGGAAATTTTCTGAATAATATTTGTGTATTTCTCTGCTCTAATTACTAGAAATTTCTGTTCTGACTTCATTCTTACATTTAAGATCAATTAATTCTTAGGAACTACATTTGAAATATAACTCTTCTTAGAGTTACATTCAAATCACTGAAGTCTTTTTTCTTTTTTTAAAAGCCTTTTTGTACATTAAATATTATAAAATACTAGATTTAAATACCAAATGAATCTATATCTAGACCTTTTTTTAAAATATAAAACATTTCATTTTTCTTTGTACCCAAAGGAAAAGGTTAGATTTACATCTTAAAATGCTACAACTTGACAGTCTTCCACCCTTTTACCTAAAAGCAAGTCATCTCTCATGCTTTTCTTTCTCAGGAGTGTACTTGAGGGAACTCTGTCCTCAAGTTTACATTTCAGTCTGTGTCTCAGTGTTCTATTTCAAATGTTGAGGTTCCTCATGCATGGGAGTAGAAGTACACCGGGCATGAAGCCTGAGAGTTATGTTCCAGTCTCAGCTTGGCTATTAGCTAGCTGTATGACCTATAGCTAGCTGTTTGACAATACTATTGTCAAACTCACGTAGAAACGGGAGCTACTAAGCTGTATATAAAGGAGCCCTGCAGGCCACATCATGACTTAGAAAACCACAAATTAACATTACCTATGCCTTACTGTATTTTAATTTATTTTGTCAAATAGTTCCCAATTACATTTTGGTACTAGTACTACACTCTGGGGACTGTTGGGGAGTGTTGTAGGCTGCGTGTAGGCAATTGTGTTTCACACCTCTGGACTTGATCTCTAAACTCCCTTCCATTTCTAAAATCTATTTCTAGGTTATTTCAGCTGATGTAATATAAAGAACCTTTCTGAACAAATTTAGTGCTTTTCAGAAACACGAATTCTTCCCAGTACATTTCAAAGTATAATTTTGAAATAGGAAATCTTTAATTTCCCAGAACAACTATGATCAGTCACATAGCCATTAGGGTGACCAAGAAATTTAATACAGCAGACAAGCAAATAGAGAGTTCACATATCATTATCCTTAAGTTAACTTGTTTGCCAAATAGGTAAACAACACTATTTTTTAATTCCACCGTGTTGATTCAGAACTGGAAGAAAACTCATTGGTCATCTAATCCAACTGCTTTATCTTGCATTTGAAGAATGTGCCATTCTCAGAGGGGTTTATAGTGACTTTAAGGCGGCAAGTGGGGATTTGAATCTATATCCTGCAACTCCAAATATATACTTTCTCTATGGAACCAAGAAGCATTCCTTCCGCTCACCCCCATTTTCAAATTCTTTTTTTAAGAGAATAGGGTCAAGGGAGAGAGGATTGCATTCCATGCCTTCATATGTATGAGGAATTCCTTGTGAGAAAACCTACTTTACCAAATAATTTATAACCTTAGAGAGTTGCCTTGGGGTGTTGAGAAATATATAACTTGCCTAGGATTATAAAGCTATGTAAAAGTAGAACCCAGGTCTTCCTAAGACAGAAGTCAGAATACTGTCCACTAAACCACACTGCTTCTCATCTTTACATAAAAATAAACTGAATATTGATATATACAAATGGAAATTTTCCTATCCTATTCCCTTAAAATTAAGCAATACTCTCCTCTAGCCAGACATCAAACAGCCCTCATAGATTCTGAATGCAAATAATTTATCACAAAACAAAAAATACAATTAGATCTTACTTGCTTTTAAGATATCAATGATTTCTAAACATAAGAAAAAATAAATAGCTTCAAATTAAGGCCCAAAGTCACATGACTCGACTATGCTTCTGGTTTCTTCTGTATGATTTTTAAGTCTCTTAAAGTTTTTTTTTCTAAAGTTAAACTTTTTTCTAAAGAAAAGTAAAAATTGATGAGCCTGCTTTGATCATGTTATATCCCCACAGAGTTCTACCCTGGGTGTCTTCTTGAAGAAAGGAAGCACGAATTTCGAACTACATAGCATCCTGGGGATGAAAATAATAAATGACTAATGCTTATAAATAAAAATTCACCCTTGCCTGCAGTAACAGCTCAAATATTCAGAAGTTCCCAATCCCATTCTAAAATTGGTTGTTATTTTGATAGTCCAGAACTGATCAAATACAGTTTCCTATCCCAAGGGCCAGAGTTCACTTAAGAATCTCCAACATCAGATTAAAATCCAAGGGTCCTGTTTCACTTCAGATTGCCTAGCTGCTGCTCCCTGGTTGGAAGGAAATGTTCTAAGTCAGGTACCTTTGCATACTGGATGAATACATTCAGGCCCCTAGGAACTTGGTTTATCTAGCCAAAGCATACTGAAGGTCAGCAACAGAAATCACATAGTTTCCAAAGATGCCTCAAGAGATTTTAATTATGTGATGGGGGAATTAGTTTAATCCATGCAAGTTCTTATGTTGACCAGCTTCCTTCCAAGTATTGCTCTCTAAAATCTCTAAAACTTCACTGTCCTTGTATCATTTCTTCTGACCTCAGAAGGCACTTGCCGTGTTTGAGTTCTCCGTAAAATAGTCTTTTAGGCAAACATACATTTGACATTTGAACAATGTGGTCAGCCCATCAAAGTTGCACTTTCTGTACTAGAGTTCGAATGCTTAGTAGTTCAGCTGAAGAAAGGATCTCGGTGTCCAGTACCTTATCTTATCTGGTATCTTAATACTCTCAAGGTCTCTCTAAAGAACTCTGGAATCAATTGCATGACATGGGAGACACCAGCAAAGGACTGCCCGACATAGCATGCCCACATTAAAGATGATGCTGTGCTCTACAAGCAAAGATGAATTGCAGTAGCTCAGAAAATATGTGAGATGTACAAATTTAGAGACATCTCCACCCCAAATGTTCATATGGACTATTTCTGCCCAACCTTTGTTAGAGCATTCCGAGCTCATATTGGTCTGGTCAGCCACAGTTGGACACAGCGTACATAAGGATGTCATTTCACTCCTCTTCAAGAATGAAAGACAAAAAAATACAGCAGTCTTATAGATCTAGGGCTAAAAGGAACCTTAAAGAGGGAAGAGAGTATGGTTAAGAGTGTACAGGAAAACTTGGGTTCAATTTCTGCCTCAGGCACTTAATAGCTGTGACCTGGGATGGTGGATTAACCTTTTTTTGTACTTCTATTTTTATTTCTGTAAAATTAGGGGATTTGGGGTTTGGACTAGATGGCACTCCAACTCTAAATCTGTGATCCAGTGAATAAATCTGTCTAGATTAGCCCCCTCACTCTGAAGATAAAAAACTAAGGTCCCAAGAGGTTACATAATTTGCCCAAGGTTTCATTGGTAGTATAGTACAGACAAACCCAAGAGCTCTAACTCTAAATCTTCTTACTTTTCCATTCTTGGTACATTCTATTTATTTGAGTAAGGCCTTGTCTCCTCTGTTAGGCTGTAAGCTCCCCTAGAAGGCCACGGGGAACAAAAACAAAGATCTGTTTATTTTGTTTCCTTGTTAGAAGGAGGCAGCAAATATTCAATTCAATTCTTTAAATACTTAATACCTACTATGATATTCAGAACTGCTGAGCTAGAAGCCAGGTGAACTGCAAAATTTAAATGAAACTTATAGTCTGGTCAAAGGTTATATTATATTCAGAATTAGATAAAACACAAAATATTTAAGTGTATGAGAGTAGTATGAATAAAGTGCTATATGAGGTCTGGTAAAATCAAGGTCATTAATATGTTATTGGAACAGGAATACAGAAAAGATAAGATATTCTTAAGGAATGTTTTGAGCGAGCACCAGACCAAATAATGATTGAGACATCTAAGAAACCATAAGGGGCCTCTTTTTAGTCCAAGATGACAAATACAATTCACAGGCAAATGGCCAGAACAGGGACTATGGTATAGGAGTGGGCTATTTTGCAGACTCAGCCCTGGGCCCACAACTTTACTCAGCCAGAAGCATCAGATTGCCAAGAGCAGCTCATAAACTTAATCATGGAAGAGTTCATAACTAAATGAAGGATACAAAAGATCATGGAAGATAAAATTGATTATTTCAGATCCGTAAAATTGACTATTTTAAATACATAAAATGAAGAATATTTCGCACAAACAAATCTAATATAGTTAAAATGAGAAAAGAAATAAGTAGCTAGGGAAACTCTTTGCTATACATTTCTTTGATGATTGCTTTATTTCCAAGATATATATATAAGAAACTGATTCTGATTTTAACAAGAGCCATTCTTCAATTGACAATGGTCAGAGGATATGAACAGGCAATTTTTGAAAAAATAAATCTGAGGTATCAAAAGTCTAATGAAAATATTCTCCAAATCACTAATAATTAGAATAATGAACATTAAACCAACTCTGAGGTTCCACCTCATACCCATCTGAAGGCAAAGTTGACCAAAAAAATGATAAATGTGTCAGGGGCTGCGGGAAAATAAATGCATTGATGAACTCTTGGTGGAGCCGTGAATTGGTTCAGCTACTCTGAAAAGCAATTTGAAAGCATGTCACTCAACTACACACCAAATATCAAAGAAGAAGGAAAAGAACCCATATGCACAAAAGTATTTATAGCAACTCTTTTTGTAGTAGCAAAGGACTGAAAACTGGAGTGGTATCCATCAATGCAAAATGGTTGAACAAATAATGATACATAAACATAAAAGAATGCCATAAGAAGCAATGAAAAGGATAGTTTCAGTAAAACCTGGAAAAGACATATATGAACTGAAATATAGTTAAGTGAGCAGAACCAGGAGAGCAATTTACATAATAACAACACCATGAAACAATTGACTTTGTAGGACTTAAGAACTCTAATCAACACAATGACCAACCCTGTTGTTAGAGGATAATGAATGATGAGGCATGCTATCTAACTCTGAGAGAGAGGTGATAGACTCAGTGCAGAATGAACCACATATATTGGCGATAGACGATGAAGAAATTCCTTTTGCTTGACAACAAGTATCTGTTACAGTGGTTTCTTTTGTTTCTTTTTTCCCCTCAATGGTAGGATCGAGGTAGAGAAGGAGAAAAAAATAGATTGCCAATAAATGAATTTTTTTAAAAATAGTTAAAAGATCCAAGTATATATGTAAACAGGTGATAAGAAACTACTGGAGAGAGATTAAAAACATATATGGGATCATAAAGCTGGAAAAGACCTTTGATGTGAACTAGTACAATCTCCTCATTTTGCAGATGAACAACTAAGGTCCAGAGAGGTCATGAATCCTGAAGCAAAGTTCTGTAAGAGGGAGAGATCAAGGAAATCAGTATTTGGAAAATTGAGGTTTTGCCTTCGGAGACAGAGAAAAGAAAGAGAATCAATGATGATGGTGAGATGGTTTTGTGGGAAAGAAGAGGGGACTTGAAGAGGCTTTCTTCAGATGGCTTTAGAATTCTTAGTGAAGTAGGAAATACAACTATCTGCTTTATGTGTCCTGAGAGGGTTGGGGGCAGGAATCATTTGTTCCTTGTTTTTCCTTTTTCTCAAAGAGGACCAGGACATCAGGAAGGTGATGTCATGAACTGCAAGTGAATTGGAAATATGTGGGGAGCACAAGGGAGAGTAAATGATTGTAGTATGGTTTCCCAGACAGCCTGCGATGATCCTGGTAAGAAGCCACCTGTACTCTCCTACACGACCTCGCCCTCCACTGATCTCTTTGAAGTGGCAGTTCATGTTTTGCCCAATTAGCCTGAGAAGGGTATTGGTTACTTCCACTACACTGGATCTATTGTTTCCCTCACTATTCTTTATATACAGATAAAATACTCTTAAGGCACTTAATTTTTTCCTTGCCTTGCTTTAAATTTATATAACATAATTTCTCCATACGTATCATATTCAAAGGGAATAAAGATAAATATATAAACATATAAGATAAATAATATTATAATAAATAAACTAAGAATAGTCTTCAGATACTCAAAGTTCTTTTGTGAAGTTTCCATCGCCATTGTTGACATGATGAAAATGATGCAATGTCTCCCATAACCCCATCTCAAGGAAATCCCAATAATAAGTAAAGGCAGGCCTTTATTTCCTGGACCTACCCCCATGCTTGGGATTTTAAACACCAGGAGCCTCTCACATTTACAAATTATATATGCAACAATAGCTTATAACCTGCACATTTTTATTCTTTTTTTTTTTGCAAAATGAGGGATATAGAAACTGAGGCAACATGATGTTGCCTTCTGCAGGCTGAATAAATAATGTCTCATACATATATTTATTATTTTTTTCCAAATGGTATGGTTAATAAAATGCAAATCCACTTAAAAGAGATTCTGAGATCATAGTAGCTTTTAATATTTGTGGATTTTCTTAATAGATAGAGATAAATACAACTATATGAAGAGTCCAAGAAATTTTTTGATGTTAAAAAGATGTTATTTATTCAGCCAACAGAAGGCAAGATTGTTTATTTATTATATAAGTTACATTGTATATTGTACTAAAACTAAATAAAGACGCACATATGGTCCCAAGACCTTTTGCCATAACTCCTCAGCCTCCAGGGGTCAATGGCCCACAGATTTGGAGCAATGAACTAGACAATCTCATTGAGCTTGATGAGCTCCAGGATATTTCCCCAAATTAAATGAAGACAATTTAATTGCACAAATTAATTGAAGGCTCCTCCCTACCAACAAGATGGTCTCCAAAATAGCATTTCTATTCCATTTTGGAGATTTTTGGATTAAGTCATAGTAGATATTGTCAGTACCTTCTGGAAATTATAAAGGTATTTAACTTTAGATACTAAATGTAACTAAAGAAGGTTTCTCTAATTGTGTTTTCTAGCAAGGTTAGTATTTATAATGATTCATCTATTTTTCCTGAAATAATCCACTTTGTGTCTAACAGTATGCATCCGTGACATGGCTGGTCACTTAAAGGTATAGCCTATGGCCATGGAAAAGGATGAACTGGTATGCTGAAAGAAATGGAGCCTTCAACACCTTTTCTACATGAAACATGTATGATTTATAGGTCTGTGTAACTGGGGTTGACAAACTCCAAAAATCTAGGCCTTTATTCAGGGTCCCATTTCCAAAGAAAAAATGTTTAGATTTGGGAACATGACATCTGCCCTCACCCTTATACCTGAAAACTACTGATAGGAAGCTCACTACTTAACTATGACAACCCATTCCACTTTTGACAGTCTCAATCGTCGGGAGGTTTTTCCATCTAATGACTCAAAATTCACTTCCCTATAGTTTATGTCTATTGACTGTGGTTCTACTCTCTATAGCCAAGAATGAAAAAAAAAAAAAAGAATCTCTCTTCCACATGACAACTCTTCAAATATCTGAAGAATGCTCTTCTCCAAATTAAACATCCTCAATTCCTTCTTCAATCTATGGTCATATGACATTATGGTTTCCTTTTTATGGATTCTTTCCAACCTGTCACTCTCCTTCCCCAAATGCGGCACCCAGAACTGAAGCCAATACTCCAAATATGGTCTAACCAGGACATAGTACAAGACCATTACCTCTCTCTTTCTAGACTTAGCCTTTCTTTTTTTCTGAATGCAAACTAAAATTGTAGTTTCACATAAGAGCATAGATTTAGAACTGGAAGGAATTTTAGAGGTAACCTAATCCCTTCATTTTAGGGATGAGAAAACAGAAGGCTGGAGAAAAGTGACTTGCCTGAAGTCACACAGGAAATAAATTGAATCCGGGTCCTCTGACTCCAAATCCAGAACTTTCTACAGTACCATGCTCTCCCTGAAGACTGAGATCAAATTGCATTTTGGTGGTGTTACAAGGCATGGCAATAGAAGGAAGCAGAAACTAACAATAATAATAGTAGTACAGGCTTTAAAGTTTGAAAAGTGTTTCCTTCACAACAACCCCAAAAAGCAGTCAATAGAGACATAGTCTCCATTTTACAGGCAAGATTTGAATCCAGGTTATCTTGACTCCTCCCTCCAATATCACAGCATTCCCCAAAAGAGAACTTAGCTTATCTATTCACCATTCCCCACCCTGATCACCTATTTCAAGTTAGGAGCTCTTTCTTCCCAGTAAGAAAATGTAGTCATATAATCATCTTGGTAATATTTCACACTTAAATTGTACTTTGTTCAAAACAACCTTATAAGGCACGTAGTGCTAAGAATAAAGTATTATCAAGTGCCAATAAAGCATCACTATCTCCACTGTGCTATTAGAAAAAGACTCAAAGAAGTCAAATGGTTGGCCCATGGTCAAATGGCAAGGAAGTGGCATAGGAAGAAATTGAACCTAGAACTTTTGACCCCAAAGACCTGCATTTGTATTGCCCCATAATCATTACTTTAATAAAAATTACTTGGCAATTATTTCACATGGGCTCATGGTTGTCAGGTAAGTATTGTTGTTGTTATTCAGTCATTTTCAGTCATGTCTGACTTTTTGTGACCCCATTTGATGTTTTCTTGGCAAAGATACTGGAGCACTTTGTCATTTCCTCCTCCAGCTCACTTTACAGGTGAGGAAACTGAGGCAAACAGTGTTAAGTGACTCGTCCAGGGTCACACAGGTAGTAAGTGCCTGAGGCCAGATTTGAACTCATGCAGTGAGTCTTCCTGACCTGAGGCCTGACTTTCTATCCACTGTGCCATCTACCTTCCCCTTAGATAAATATGTAGGCCCCAAATGGATGGAATGGGGTTAGGGACAGGAACTCTAATTTCATCGCTATAGAGAACTCCAAATAAAGATATTCTCTCTACTAATGCAAGTTGACACCTTCTCTGAAATGTATAGTCTTAAAGAATTGCCTTAGAGGTTAAGTGAGTTGCCCAGAGTCACATATAGCCAGTACTTGTCAGAGGCAAGTCTTATCTTCCTAACTTGGAGGCCTGGTTTCCATCTACTGTACCACCATGACATTCTTTCTGCTGGAAATCTGTAGCTGCCTGTTTTCTCTCCATTATAATTAAAGTTTGGATTATTCTACTCATTTTAACATTGCTAATACTAATAATACATTTGAAATAACATGGCAACTCTCACCTGAAAAACATTTATCATATATAATCTAACTTGTACCTACAATATTTCCATGTGGTAAAGACTGTGCCCAATTCAAAGGGAGGGAAACCCAGACACCAAAAAAAGTTTAAGTTTCACTCAGTAGCACAGAAACAGCCTGTTTATATATTCCCTTTCTAAATGTCCATGGGACCCCTATGTCCCACTCTGGTCCCACAAAGAGTCCTTGGTACTCACAATATACAGGTTTCCTTACCCCCTTCCTGCCCATTTTTGGCCTAAGAGAATGAAAGGCAAAAGGTTATCAAAACACAGGAGCATACCTATACATTACTGACAAAGCACAACAGCAAGAGATAGAAAGAGAAATTCCATTCAAAGTTACTGTAGACACTATAAAATATTTGGGAGTCTATTTGCCAAGACAAACCCAGGGCCTATATGAACATAACTATGAAACACTTTTCACGCGAATAAAGTCAGATCTAAATAAATGGAAAAATATCAGTTGCTCATGGTTAGGCCGAGCTAATATAATAAAAATGACAATTTTACCTAAATTAATCTATCTATTCAGTGCCATACCGATCGAACTACCAAAAAATTATTTTACTGAGCTGGACAAAATAATAACAAAATTCATCTGGAAAAACAAGAGGTCTAGAATATCTAGGGTATTAATGAAAAGAAATGCTAGAGAAGGTGGCCTAGCCATACCAGATATTAAACTGTACTACAGAGTAGCAGTCATCAAAACTACCTGGTACTGGCTAAGAAACAGAGGTGTGGATCAGTGGAATAGGATAGGAATACAAGATGGAGAAGTCAACAACTATAGCAATCTACTCTTTGATAAACCCAAAGAGGCCAGCTTCTGGGCTAATAATTCACTATTTCACAAAAACTGTTGGGAAAATTGGAAAATGGTAGGACAGAAACTGGGCATAGACCAATATCTTACACCATATAGCAAAATAAAGTCAAAATGGGTTCATGATTTAGGAGTAAAAGCTGATACTATAAGTAATTTGGGAGAGCAGGGAATAGTTTACTTATCAGATTTATGGAAAAGAAAAGAATTCATGACCCAACAAGAGATAGAGAGCATTACAAAATGCAAAATGGATAATTTTGATTATGTCAAATTGAAATGTTTTTGTACAAAAAAAGCCAATGCAACAAGAATTAGGAGGAAAGCAGGAAATTGGGAGAAAATCTTTACAACTAGTATCTCTGATAAAGGCCTCATTTCTAAAATATACAGGGAACTGAGCCAAATATATAGGAATACAAGCCATTCCCCAACTGAGAAATGGTCAAAGGATATGAACAGGCAGTTTTCAGAGGAAGAAATTAAAGCTATCTATAGGCATATGAAAAAAATGCTCTGGATCACTACTGATTAGAGAAATGCAAATCAAAACAACTCTTAGATACCACATGTCTCCTGTCAGATTGGCTAAAATAACAAAGCAGGAGGATGATAAATGCTGGAGAGGATGTGGGAAAATTGGAACATTGTTACATTGCTGGTGGAGTTGTGAGATTATCCAGCCATTTTGGAGAGTGATTTGGAACTACACCCAAAGGGCCATAAGAATGTTCATACCCTTTGACCCAGCAATACCACTTCTAGGGTTGTATCCCAAAGAAATCACACAAGAGGGAAAGGGACCCATACGTACAAAAATATTTATAGTGGCTCTTTTTGTGGTAGCCAAGAATTGGAAATCAAAGGGATGTCCATCAATTAGGGAATGCCTGAACAAGCTGTGGTATATGAAGGTAATGGAATACTATTGTGCCATAAGAAATGGGGATGATAACGGACTTTGTAACAACCTGGAAAAACCTACACGACATAATGCTGAGTGAGCGGAGCAGAGCCAGGAGAACATCATACACAACCACAGATATATGGATTCCATGAGGACCAACCCTGACAGACTTCACTCTTCTCAGCAACACAAGGTGCAAGGACAACTCCAATGGACTCACGATGGAGAATGCTATCTACATCCAGAGAAAGAACTGTGAAGTTTGAATGCGGATTGAGGCACACTACATGCTCACCTTTTTTTCTTCTCTTTTTGTTTTTGGGTTTTTTTTTCATTCTGTTTCTTCTTTCTCATGATTCATTCCATTTTTCACAATTCTTCTCCACAACTTGACTAGTGTATAAATTAATTCAATGCGAAGTTATACATGGTAGTTATATGAGATTCCATGCCATCTTGGGGAGGGAGGGGGGAGGGAGGGGAGAAAATCTGGAACTCAAAATTATGTAGACTCATGTGTTGTAAACTAAAAATAAAAAAAACACAGGAGAAAGGAAAACACATTAGGCATTCAATAATTTTTTCTTGAATAGAACTAAATATATGTGTTTGGGCAGCCAGATGGTTGGCCGAAGGGTAACAAGATGGATAACTCCTCCAGCATGTCCCCACAGGTTCAGAAGAATGTCACAGGTTTAGAAGTCTAGGAACCATCACCATTATTATTCAAAGTTGTACTAAAATGCTATCTATAGTAATAAGACAAGAAAAAGAAGTTGATGGAATAAGCATAGGCAAGGAAGGGGAAAAAACTAACACTTTTTGCAGATGATATGATAGATTACTTAGAGAACCCTAGAAAGTCAACTAAAAAGCTAACAACTTTAGCAAAGTTGCAAGATATAAAATAAACCCATACAAATCATCAGCATTCCTGTATATTACCAACAAAACCTAGCAGAGATAGAAAGAGAAATTCCATTTAAAATAACTGCAGAGAACATAAAATACATGGGAGTATACTTGCCAAGACACATACACAGGAATTATATGACCACAATTACAAGACACTTCACGCAAATAAAGATAGATCTAAATAACTGGAGAAATAGTAATTGTTCAAGAGTAGGCTGAGCCAATATAAAAAAATGAAGTTCAGGAATGCTGCACTGTATTTTGCTGCTTCCACCAGTCTCAAGCCAATCAAAATGGACTATTAATGACCACATTTTTATCAGCTTTTGGCTTCAGTACCATCTTATGCTGTAACCTAAAGTTATTTCTAGTAACCTAATGGTCATTCCTATTGTCACACGGACCTTTCCAGCCTGTCCCAGATAAAATCATGTTACACAATCTCTTCTCTTTCTTATTCAATAACCCAATTGCAGAGCCTTGTGACAACATACTGGTCCTAGAAACTCCTAAATGATATCAATTAACCCCAGTTAAAAACTACCAGGACTCTGTTTGTACCTTAAAACAATTCTTCAACCAACCTGTGTTTTTTCTATGTAGATGCCAGAGCTGAGAAGCTATGCCTATCAAAACCATAAATATACCCACTATCTAAGACACACTTTTCTTTTGCCAGAATGGGAGGAGGAAAATATTATTTATTTGAGCCTCAGTTTTCCTAGCTAGGTGGCACAGTGGATAGAGCACTGAACCTGGAGTCAGGAATACGTGAGGTCAAATCTAGCCTCAGGCACCTACTAGTTATGTGACCCAAAGTAAGTCACTCAATCTCTGTCTGCCTCAGTTTCCTCATCTGCAAAATGGAGATAAGAACAATACCTGCCTCACCAGGTTGTGAGAATCAAATGAGGGAATATTTGTAAAACACTTGGCACGTAGTATTATGTATTAGCTATTATTATTATCAGCTGCAAGATAAAAGAGTTGAATTACATGATGTCTAACATCCTTCTATCCAAACATTCTATGATTAGTTTTAGATACTTGGACAGGATTTTGCAGGTATAAATTATTTGATTTTTTTCCCCTTATTTAATTATTTGGTCTCACGAATACACCAGAAATCCTTATCCTATGTTGAATGAAGTACAATTCAGGCAAAGAAAGAGCAGCTATTGGGGGTGGGGAGAGGAAACACCCACATAGATGAGTGTGTGTTTAACAAGGAAAGAGCTAGCTGAAAAGGTCACAGATTGGATAGGAAATATGCTATTTACCAATGGTGGAGAAGCAAAGTCCCAAACACATATAAAACTTATTCTAAATATTTGCCACTCTGTTTTCCTTAAGACCATTGTGCATTAACACAGGTTGACTGAATACACAGTAAAGGAGGCAGGTTCCAAGTCCTTGAAATCAGCAGCAAGCATTCCCTCAGCAGGCAGCTGTGGTTTCATCAAGTTCACCTGTACTCATCTTATTCCTGTGAGACACATTATACACCAACAACTGCTTAAAGAACAAGGCTCAGAAAACTTCATTTAAAATCCTCTTTGTGCTCCCTTTGGTTGGTCTCAGTTACCCTCTAACAGCTACACTAAAAATGCCTTACTTTGTGGTTCACATGATTTTGCTGCTTCCATATATGCAATCTTACACTTATAACTTGATTTTGATTCAAGGCACCACTTTTATTGGCATTTTCAGTAGGAACTAATGAACCACCTCCTTCCAATAATGAAAAAAAAAACAATTATTGACCAATTCTGAAAGTTTCTATTGATAGAAAAACTACTTTAGGTCCCTTTCTCTGAAAATTGAATAATATGCTAATTTCCCTTTATATCGATAAATCACAGACAAAGTGACTTAAAAGCAAAATCAGTCAAACGAAGAGATTTTTCAGATCTAAAATAGCGAGCTGGAGGCCTAAATGTATTTCTAACAACCTCAAAACATTCTTTCACAAATTTATGGCATATATCCACCAGCAAAATATAATAATGCAAACACTCTTGCTACAGAAAAACATTCAATCACATACTAAACTTGCAAACAACTAGGTCATTACATCAGTACGGGCTTTGGATTATATACAAAAAAATAGTTTTATATCTTTCATACACCTACATCTTTGAATACTTTCTTCCTGAGATAATTCACTCTACTTCCCGTCACACCACCCCAATAGCAAATCCCCATTTTCCACTGGGACTCCTGCCTGATTTACCTTGTGAATGAAGTTCAGGGTTCAAAGGAGTTGCTTCAGTGGTGCTGTCATCAGTAGGTGTCCAAGGAAAATGAAAGCCCAGTTTCTACCAACAATACCAAGACACTTGATAGCAGGAAAGGGGGAACCAACATTCCAGCTAATCTTAGCTCTTTCTTTGTAGATCTTTTAACAAAAACAATTCAAGCCCCTGACGCAAGGGACTGTAGTCTTTACATAATGTTTAGTTTCTAATGCCACTTAAAAAAAGTTTCCTATCTAGTTGTCATCCAAATATGTTAAGTTTGAGATGAAAAACTTCTTACATCCTACACAAAGCCTTTAGAAATGCTGCTGGAGATCCGCTATCAAGTTGAAAGAATGCTTTTGGTGAGGGTGGGGTGGAGAACCCCACTCTGCCTTGATTCTACTGAATCACGAAAACAATGTTTCCAAAGACTTTAACACTGAATCTATTAATTTGCTGGTTAAAAATCCCTCTGGGGTCAGCTTTGAAAAATTGGTTGCCTGACAGAAGCTTAAGTCTTTCAAAAATCAAAGAGATCTTATGAGATACTAAGTGAGTCTCCTTCATTTGGTGTTCTACAAAGAATGACGAGCCTTGTCAGGACTAGAAAACTGTTGGCACATTTTATACTGCCCAGGGAAGAGAAAAACTGTGATCCTCCCTAATCATAATTAAAGGCATTAAGGCAAACTCCTCTTTACTCAAAAACCACAAAACCAGAAAGCTCAAATAACTAAAATTGTTTCTTGAGAAAAAATCTGATGATACATAAAAAAGCAGATTCTGTGAATTCATTTTTAAAAGCAACTTCTAGGATATGATGAGTTCAGTAGAGATGAAGCTTTATGTTCAACAGTGTGTACTGGAGAGAGTCTTGATTTGGGGGTTAGATGTGAGGGTTCTAATTTTGACTTATTGCATACTTTCTGTACAAGCGTGAGAAAATCATTTCATCTCTCTGGTACTCAGTTTACTCACCTGTAAAATGAAGGGGTTGGACTAAAATGACCTCTGGTACCTCTAAATCTAGGACCCTATGATTGGGTGACCTCTGGCATCTCTTTCAAATCTAAATCTCTAACAATACATCATTTGAATAACCATAGCTAAGATTTATAGAGCACTTTGAATTTGGTGGCATGGTACAGTAGAAAGAATATTGACTCTAGAGTTAGAGGAGCTTGGTTCAAATCTTCCTTCTGACACTTTCTACTGTGTGACCTTGAGCAAATCATTTATCTTCCTGGAGCCTCAGTTTACTCACATGTAAAATGAAGCAGTTGGGCTGGATGGTGACTGAGGCCCCTTCCATTTCTAGATCTATAATCCATTAGACTATTGGTACTATTATACCCGTTTAACAGAAGAGGAAACAAGCTCAGGGAGATTCAGTGCCTTGCCCATCATTAGTATTTCATCATGAGCTCCATTAGATTATGAGCTCCTTGAGAGCAGGTAATGTCTTTTGCCTCTTTTTGTATTCCCAGCACTTAGCACAGTGCCTGGCATACAGTTAGTGCTTAATAAATGCTTGCCGAATGATTGATCACCCATCTGGTATGTATAAGAGGCAAGATGTGAGCTTGGGTCTGCCTGATGCCAAGTCTAGTACTCTTATCCACTATTCCACAAAGCCATTCAATACCGAACACATAACACAGTGATAAATCATGTTCTTGACAATTAGCTTGTGACTACAAAATCCTGAAATGACTTATGAATCATAGTCCACTGTGTTAAATTTTTCCATGTTAAGTACATTGAAAAATGAATAATGGACATACTACTAGAATCTGGAAAGAATGCTGGACGGCACCTGGTTTCAAAATCTAGCTTTGCCACTTACTACCTTGTGTGACCCCGGGCATCACCTAATTTCTTTGGACCTTAGTTTTCCCATCCAAAAAAAAAAAAATAGGAGGGGCTTAAACTAGATGAATTCTAATAGACCAAATGAGATAATGTTTGTAAAGTGCTTAGCCCAGTATCTGGCACACAGTAGGCACTTAATAAATGCCTCTTTTTTTCCTTCCTCTTTCCAATGTTAAATCTATGATCCTATGATCTTTTAATACAGAAATAAGAACTGAACAAATCGTAGTTTAAGTTGTTTAAGATGAATCATAAAGTCTTCTGAGATAATATGATCTACAAACTGTAGTTTATAGATTATCTTTGAAAATGACTAAGACTAGATAAGAAGAAACATGATTGATAATGACTAGATAAACAATCTTGATTAGGACTTAGTGGGAGCAACCAAAATATTTTGTGCATTGAAATGAATTAGGGTAAATACAGTTACTAAGCAAGTTTAGTTGGTTATATTAATGGTCAATGTTGAGGTTTTAATACAAAATTTAAATAAAAAGAAAAAACTGGTAAGCCATGCTTGATACAGATCATCTCATTTAATCAGAATATTAAAATACTGTCCAACCATTCTACACAATGAGAATTTACTATAAAATGAACAATTATAAAAGTTGCTCCTCGCATTGAAATATCCTAGTAACAATCTCCCTGGCATCTTTGCAGGCATTAAAAAAACCATGAAAATCTATCGGGATGTAGGAATATGAATTAAGAGACCTGAGTTCAAGACCTCAATTTTCTTACAATTTTGAGAAAATAATTTAATCTCAATTTGCTCAATTGCAAAATGACAATCATGTTACCCATTCTATATTTTCCTCGAAAGAAAATTATATGGTCAAATAAAATGGAACAAAGAAACAATCACCAAACTCACACCAGGCTATCTATACTGTTGCCACAACAAATTGGAATGACCTAAATTTTTCGGCGATGTTCAATTTGACTGCAAAGAGATAGATAGTGCTTTTGTCTCTGCGAAGACCTTTAAACTTATTGGAGTAGACGTGCCTAATACTTACTATGGCTATCTAATTATAAGTACCTTGAGTTCAAAGGGGATGTGTTAATACTATTAGTCCTCTATCTAAAGACATTAAGAATAACACGAGATGCTAAACACTGCCTACTGGTTTAACCAATGACCAAGTAAAGAATAAAACATGGAAGTCCAAGAATAGCTATTTTAGTTATCCTTATCAAGGAGTCAATTGAAAAGTACTTAAATGAATGAACCTTTTAGTTTTACAGTGGCCTTTCCACAATCCAAAGGACTGTGACAATCACCAGCTCAGTTCAATTCAGCAAATATTTATGAAGTGCTTGCAGTACTGTCTGTGGGCCAAGATTTTTTCTAGGCATCAAAAGAAATGCAAAGTTTAGATAAGAGTCAGCTGCCTCATAGGGCTTTCTGTTTAATAGGGGGATAAGATGCACACACAGATAACTATAAGAGAATCCACAGTGCTAGAAAGGTACTGAGCATTTAGGACTGATTGCCAAATGTTGAAAATTTCAACATCTGTAAAATGCTGGACCAGAGAACATGAATACTAAGGAAAAAATTTCTGTTCATCTATAAGGGGACTTCTGGTTTTGTCATCATGGCTCCTAGATCTTTCCCCGTTACTTCTGTCACAGTAAGGATTAGTCCAGGTGAACAAAGAGCCTTGACATTTTTTGCAGTAATACATACTTTAATACTTTCTTCCTTCAGTTAAGAGGTGGAGAAGACTGTGAAAAATTTAAAAAATATGTTTCAGTATCAAAAAACAAAATTGGCCAAAAGTCAATCGCCACTCAGAATACTCTTACCCATATAGCATGAATATTTTCTTCAAGATGAATCAGAAATCATTATGCGAGGTAAATGTCAAATAATATCACCTCCCCAAATGAAAGCAAGTGTGTTTTAACATAGAGGAAACAGTTGGTTACTAATATGGAGCAATTGCCTCACATCAACCTGTATAATCAGACCATGAATTCCTTAGAGTAAAAGCCAAAATTAGAATAAAATGTAAAGATGAGAATACAACATTATGGACAGTTACAATATATCCTATTGAAAAGAACTATCCTTTGATACTTTGATGAATTAGGGATATCATCAATACTATCTCTAAATACTGATGCCTCAAAAAATAGAAAATATAGAAAGTAAAAGACATTGACCTAAAATATAAAAGAACTGAGACAAATGCATAATAATGAAAACCATTCCCCAATTGATACATGATCAAAGGATATGAACAGAAATCTTCAGAAGAAGAAATCAAAGCTATCAATAGCCATATGAAAAAGTTCTCTTAGTCACTAATAATTAGAGAAATGCAAATTCTGACAACTCTAAGATACTACATCACACCTATCAGATTGGCTAACATGACAGAAAACATGGAAAATGATATGCTTGAGGGGATGTGGATATGGTATACTAATGAACCTATTATGTTAATATGCCTATTTATGATGGAGCTACAAACTGGTCCAACCATTCTAGAGAACAGTTTGGAACTATGCCCAAGGGGCTATAAAACTGTGAAGACTCTTTGACTTAGCAATACCACTATTAGCTCTGACAAAGAAATCAAAAGAAAAAGAAAAAGATCTATATGTACAAAAATATAGTAACTCTTTTTGTGGCAGCAAAGAATAGGAAACTGAGGGGATACCAATCACTTGGAGAATGACTGAACAACTTGTGGTATATTATTATGATAGAATATTATTTTTGCATAAGAAATGATGAAGGGGGTGGTTTCAGAAAAACCTAAGGAGACTTATATGAACTGATACAAAGTGAAGTAAGCAGAACCAAGAGAATATTGTAAATAGTAACAGCGATGTTGTAATAATAACCAACTATGAAAGACTTAAATATTTTGAGCAATACAATGACCTACAACAATTCCAAAGGATTCATGATGAAAAATGCTATCCACCTCTACAGAGAGAGAATTGATGGACTCTGCAGAATGAAGCACATTTTTTCTTTATTTTCCTTCTTTTTTCCCCAACATGGCCAAGGTAGAAATGTTTTGCATGATTTCATACTCATAATGGATATTGTCTTTCTTGTCTTCTCAACGGGTGGGGGAGGGGAGAGGGAGGTAATTTGGAACTAAAAATAAAAATTTAAAATAAAAAAGACACTGACTCAGACTACCATCAAAAGAAGACAAGAGCAGATTGACCATTTAACTGAAAATCAAGAGATGAGACTCCTGGCTCCATTAATAACTATATGACTTTGGGAAGGTTATATTAAGCCTCTGTTACTCAAAGATGGAAAAACCTTACTCTCTGTTTTTACCTACTTCTTCGTATTCTCCAGCCAGAGTGTCAAACTTTCTTAAGCTAAAAATTCTAAGTACGAAACCATCTATAGGTTTAGATTAAGTATGGAAAATTAGCTTCCCTGCCTCTGGAGTAACACTGAAAGGAAGATTTTTTTTTTCCTCTCCCTAACTCCAGAGAATATGCCCTGTAGATCTATAAAGATAAAATCTGGCTGAATGCAGAAAACCACCACATGAGCTCTTTGGGATATGGATGGGAAGAGGTCTGGCAAAAATGGTTTCATTTTTGTCTTTGTGCCTAGCACAGTTCCAGGCATATGTTAGTTGCTTGCTAAATGTCTGTCAGTTGATTGCAGAAAATACGCTGACTTCTTTAGAGGAAGAGTGTGATCTATCCCCTTGCATCAAAAACAAAATATATTTGCTAATCATACTTTTGAACATTGTACCAGTATCTGAATTGTTCCAAAAAATAATGGTATACATAAGAAAATCCAAAGTGATATTAATAATAATAATAAATATGAAATGATGATAATGATGATGGTGCTCAGAATAGCTCCATGGAATAGAGGGAGAGAGACAATGTCTGAAAGGGAGGAATTGCAGTTTTCCTGCTTTCTTCTGGGGAGGGTAATTAACAATGAAATAATTCACCAAGGAGCAAAATAAGTAAGAGGCAGAAGAGCTAGAGGTCTAGTACAACCACAATTATAATAACTGCCTTATAATAACTACATTTAGAATGAAATTTGAAAAAATACTAAAAGTTCAACTGTGCTAGGAATAAAAGGCCAAAACTTCTCTTTCAATAGACCAGACCAAGTATCAGTTTATTTCCCATCCCCTTTTTGAACCCACTTACACTCTAAAATATGCTAGACCAGACTTTCTATAAGATAGCCCCCAAATCAAATTCAAAGAGTGCTTCAATATAGGGACAGCCTTAGAGGTCATCTAGGCCAACAGTCTCATTTTATAGGGAAGGGAAGGGAGGCCCGTTTTGGACTAAAGAAAACAATTTAATCTGTAAATTACTTGCAGGCCTTGTCTGAATTCTTTTCTAGGTTTGAACTGAGGAGCTTAGCCCTGACAGAGTTCTGTCCCCCGTATTAAAAACAAATAAACAAAAATCCTTCAGTGAACCCTGCTGCTCCTTTCAATTTCTTCCTCTCAACTTCTCCACTGAGGTTGAAATGAGTTCCTCCAATTTCCTACCTCTTACATCCTCCCTCCCCATTGCTGCCCAGTTGTCCTCTCATTACTTCTTCTACATATTGGAGACAAGCTGTTCCAGGACATATGGAGTGAAAAGAGGGATTTGACATTCCCAGGACTGGGTTCAAAACCTGCTTCTACAACTTACTACCTGAGTGACCTTAGCTAAGTCATTAAGGCATTTGTTACTTTGCATCAATATACTGAAATAAGTATTTCTCTCTTGTATTTAATAACTAATTATTGTATTGGGACCAAGGCTTTTCCCATTTTCTCCTTCCTCATCCAGAAATCAACAAGTGTGGGAAATCTCTCTCAAAGACATACACAGCCAGGATAACTGAGATCTAACCAAAGAGGGCAAAAGAAATTTTAAGTTTAGGCTAACGGGTAGATTCCTGCTCATTGTATTTGCTCAGACAAACCTGGGAAGATGTGGATTCTCCCTTTTGTCAGACAGGTGATATGGAAGCTGATATGTCTCCTTGACCAAGATTTGGGTGAACCAAGTCATGTACCCCAAGACCCTCATTGTAATATAGCCCAGCCTCTCATTGTAATAATCATTCTCTCATTAATTGTTAACCAATCAGAGTTGATTGCCACACCTACTCTTCCAAGGGCATACTGTGAGCCCACCACCATGAGGGGTCTTTGGTCTAAGAGAGAGACAGCCAAATGACCATCTTTTTATTAATAAACATGCTGGCATTGTTAATAATATGGTTGTTACCCCAAAATCATGTCTCTCAAACTTCTTAAATGTCACATGTAGCCTTCTAACACCTCATCAAACCAACAGACTGGAGAAGTAAATAAAGCTGGGAAAACCAAGTATTGTGGCCAGTAAAAACTCCATAAAGCTGGGTTTAGACAAACAGCTGTTTTACAGTGCTAACTTGAGATTTCATTCAAATTCCATGTGAAAAAAATGTCACATTTCTCAAATCAAATTTTTCTCCTTCTCCATGATAAAACTAGTTTTAGATGCAGTGCTAACTCTCAAATATGAATGTAAACTAAATGCTCTGCCATCTGCAAATTACAATTAGAATAAATGTTGCACTGGGACAATTTTATTTATAAATTAAACATCATATATATGTATACATATACATATATGTAATGAGAAGTCTCCTACCTCTACTATTTCAAACTCCAGTCTTCCAAGAGCAGCTCTTCAAAAAGCAATTTTGCAAAAAAATGATGTGTTTATTTAAAAGCCTAGTGTGTGTGTTGAAAAGTAAATTTTCTGAAAGCTCACATTATAGGAGGAGATTGGCATGTGTGCTTGTGGATATCAGATTATTTAATTGCAAAGCTGGGAATTATTCCACAATTGTGAGTGGATATCTAATTTATGCCACAAAGGAGAGATTATAGTCTTATAAGAATTTATTGACTCATTTGCTTTCTTAACCAGATTTTCATGCTCACAAAAATTTCAAGTCGTGAAAACCCTTTGCCAGCAATGCCTCACTAGAGACTGACAGAAAACAGATCATAAATGCCTTGTTAGCTGTAAATAATTACAAAATATAGATCATTGGGAATAGAATGCCACTGGCAAATCCTACTATCTCAGAAGACTTTATAATCCATCTTATGAAGAGTAGACCATGATTTAAGTTCTTATTTATGTATTAAAAGATTATAGGATTATGGATTTAGAGTTGGAAGGGCCCTTAGAGTTCATTTTACCGGCAGGAAAACTGACGTCTAAAAAAATTAAATGACTCCTAGGGTTACAATGGTAGTTAGAAGCAAAAATGGAATCTAAGCCCAAATCCAGCACTCTTTATACTTAACCAATGTGACTGTTATCCATCTTCTTTGCATAAAATTTTTAAAATAAAGAAGTGGAGAAAATGTTCAAATCAATGTAAAACCATTGGTGTGGTTTTTTTCTTCCAAAGTAGCACTTTCCAAATTTTAAGTGTATCTCTTTTTCCCAATTTTTCTACATATTTTTGGTAAATGAAGCAGTGCAGTTCAGTGGATAGCATTTAGGTTTGGAGTTGGGCAGATCTGCCTTCAAATAATGACTGGCAATGTTTCTATGTGACCCTGGCCAAGTCATTTCATTGTTATGTGCCTCAGGTCATTCCCTAGGACTTAGCTACAAAACTGGGAGGGAATTCACCACATTGATAAAATGACATATCTTGGGGTACTAATAAATATAATTCTAACCTAAATACTCCTTTTGCTACAACCTTATGAAAGTCACTAAGCCTTCTTCAACTTCTGTAAATGTCACTGGTGACATCTAAGCTACTTTTTCAGTGATTGTTCCAGGAAAAGGCTTATTTGTACATCTCATATGTTCTTGCATTATTATGTCTTCTTTTCCTTCTTAAGACAGAATTCATGTGAAGCTAAAATTGTGTCATTAACTTTTGGTGATTTGGACATTTTCACTTACATATACTCAATAATCTCTTGGACTTTTCCACTTAAGTCAAAATTGGATTCCAATACAAGACTGACAACACTTTACATGGAGGGATGAGACACTGGAAATGGATCCAGAGATAGAGACAGAGGCAGAAGTAGTAAAGAACAGAGATGATGAATCAGGAGCAGTGAAAGAGAAAAAGAGAATACTAAATAGAGAGATCAAAATGCTATAGAGCTAGAATGGGATGTTAGAAACCATTCAGTCTGATCTTTTTGTTTTATACGCTTGAGGAAACTGAGGCCAAGGGAGAGTGACTTGTCTGAAGTTATATGTGCTGGTAATAAAAACCCAAGTCTTCAAGGAGACAAAGAATTAGAAACAAAAACTGAGAGACGTGAGAGGAGACCAAGAAAAGGAAGAAGGTGCAAGGGGAAAGAAAAGAATAAATAAAAACAAAATGTGAAGAAAGGAAGAAAAGGAAGGAGGAAGGGAGGGAAGGAGGAAGGGAAGGAGAAAAAGAAAGAGATGAAGGAGGGGAGAAATGGGACATCAAAGAGAGGACAGGGCAGAAAGAAGGTAATGGCAGAGACATAGGTGAGAAGAAAACAGAAGGGAAAGAAGGTAGTGAAATGAAGTAAGACAGCGAGAGGGCTCAAGGGAGAAAAGAAAAGGGTAAACATCAGAATGGACAGCTGGAAGGTTAGGGAGACAAAAGAAGAGAAGAGTTAAGGATGGCATGCAAGCCAGGTTTCAGTTGAAAAAAAAATTAACAAATGGTCAATGACAATACTAACTGGCAACTCCTCCAAGAAGGAAAATCAAATGCACGAAGGTGGGAAATTCAAAAGATGACTAAAATTTTTGTCACTATTTGTAAATAAATAAGAATAAATGTTGCAATGGATTCATTATGTACAGTCCAGATAATAAAAGCTTTAAAGCACATTGTAAGGTATCACTGGAAAGATTAATCAACCAAACCAAGACAATTATAACAAGTGATATTCTCATAAAGAGCTAAATTTCCAAGTGGCACAACCTTTTTTCCTTGCCTTTGAAGAGTTCCCAGACAAATGGGGGAAAGAGACCTACACTAAGAAAATCATTGAGTAATGTTTATTGAGCAAAATAGCATCAAGTAAAAATTACAGCAGAACTTTGGATCATCAGAAATTGACTCATCAGAACCCTCCGTTAACAATAAGCTTCACAGGGCTCACACATTCCACCTTTTCCTACACTCAGCACTATACCCTCATACACACAAACACACACACAAGTGCACACACATGTGCTCCACTTTCAGGAAAGAGAAATAAATTTTAAAAAAGAAGAAAAAGAAACACAGCAGGAATTTAGTTTTTAAAAAATAAAACAAACAAAAAAGCAGCTGAGAATCAATCTATATTCAGGCTGAGGTCCAGATCCTCCTGCACCCACAAATAGTATACAATCATCACTGCTGTTCAGATGGAAGACTCAGAGACATTAAAAGAACTTCGATTAAAGATCAAATTATGTTCCATCCAACAAGAAGGAAAATCATATACTTCAGAAAGTCTTTCAGCAATAGGGTTAGGAACAAGTATTTTCTGCCTTGACCTCAAGTTAACCAGAAAATTCTTGTTGACCAGAATACTCCCACAGCATTCTGGTTAATTCATGGTTTCCTGTATAGTACAAAACTATTTTCTACTAGCTTATTCTCCCATTGCCTACAAACATACCCATGTCCCTGCCTTCTTTAAAACACTTACTTGATCCAACTATCCTATCTCTCTCTTACCTTTTGTAGCTTAAACTTGAGAAAGTCATCTAAAATGCCTCCACTTCCTTTCTTCTCACCTTCTTCTAAACCTTCTTGCATTATGGCTTCCGATTCCATCATTCAATAGAAACTGCTTTTGCAGAAGTTACCAATGATCTTTTAATTGACAAATCTAATGGTCTTTTCTCAGGCTTATCTTAACTTCTTCTCTGCAGGCTTTTAACACTGTTGATCACCCTCTTTTCCTAAACACTCTCATGACTTTGCCATCTCCCAGTTCTCTCCTACCTATCTGGCCATTTCGTCTCCTCTTCCTAAAGTCAGGCCCACTAATTATCAGTGTTACCCAAGGACCTGTTCTTGAAACTCTTCTCCCTCCATACCGATCTCACTTGATGATCTCATCAACTCCCAAGGATCCAATTATCTATTTTTCATTTCTATTCAGATGATTCTCAAATCTATTTATATAGCCTCTCTCCTGACCTCCAGGTTCATATCATCAACTATTTTTTGAACATCTTGAAATTAATTCCTATACACATCTTTAACTCAACATATCCAAAACCCAACACTTTATCTGTCCCCAACAACCTTCTCCTTTTCCATACTTTCCTATTTGTGTTGAGGCTCACAACCATAGTGTTATCCTTGACTCTTATCTCCTACTCACAAGATATATTAAATCTCTTTTCAAGTCCTACTATTTCTCCATAATATGTCATATGTGTCACCTCTTCTTCACTACAGCTAGTTAAGGAGCTAATGTAAGCAGTACGTTCCAGTACCCACCCCATGGAGCACCTCTCGCACTTAGGAAGCAATAAGGAGAGAGCTCTAAAAGATGTGACACCTCCACGGTATGGCTCTGGGCCCCCAGTAGTCTCCAATCAGGATAATGGAATGCCTGGGGACATTAGATTGTAATTAAGAGCAGGGAACATGTGAATGGATGACTCCAGTAAAAATCCCAAATATCATGAAAGATCAGAGATCTTCTAAGAGCTCTGTCTTTTTTTTCTTATCTCAATATACCTTACACAGTCACCATCACCACAGTTTGGCCTTGTGAGAGGGTAATATAATGATTCTTCATATGCATCCTATATTTATCTACCTTTGTGGGTCTTGTCTAACTACAGAACAAGTTCTTCAATGGCACTCCACATGCATCTAGGTGGCACAGAGTGCTGAACTGGGAATCACAAAGACCTGGATCAGGAAGTCTGAATCCTTAAACACTTATCAGCTGTGGGACCCTAGGTAAGTCACTTAACTTCCTTACACTTCCTTGTTGGCAAAATGGGGGTGATAATAACAGCACCTACCTCCCAGGGTTGTTGTGAGAATCCAATGAGATAACATAGCTAAAGCCTCTGCAAATCCTAAAGTGTTACATAAATGATAGCTATTGTTACTATTAGCGTGTGCAAATTCCTAACTTCATTCTTGGCTGACATCTTAGACTGACTGAATTTTAGAGCTAAAAGGGAATTTTATAATGGTTGAGGATAGTCCCAAGCCAATACCTACTCTTCTCCAGTGGCTCATTCTTATCCTTCACCTCATAAGTGGGTAATACCTGGGAAAGTCTCACGATGAGACATCTATTCTCTGCCATGGGCTACTTCAAGACAATGGCAAATTTCACTGGCAAGAAGCCAATGAAAACCTGAGCCATCTATTTCTACTGGGGAGTTTCTATTTTTGTTCCACCTCTTTTCCAGTCTTTTCCCTCTTGGAAAATTTGTTAAGAATATGTCTCTTATTTGCTTGTTTAAGTTATATCTATTTACAGCATTTTGGAATGAGGCCCTCTCCTCTCTGGTTTACACTGCATCAGCATTCCCACAGTTGGTCATTCTTTCAGAGAACTTGAATCAAACAGATAGGAAATTCTCTTTAGACTTTGGTGAGAATGAATTAAAACATGTCTGAACTTTAGCACGTCTCATTTCCAAGCTACCGTATGTCAGAACAAAAAAAAAATTCCCTCAATTATTAGAAAATGCAATTTTCCATAGTCGAAGGAGATGAAGTCTTAGTGCGCTATAAAAGTAAGATGACAATGATAGCTTTCATTTATATAGCATTTCAATTGCAAAGTACTTTACAAATAAGACCTAAGAAGGAGGTAATTATCTCCATTTTATGAGTGGGAAAAATGAGGCACACAGAGGTTAAGAGACTTGCCCAGGATCACATAGCTAGTTAACATGGGCCAGATTTGAAGTCGCGTCATCCTGACTCCAGGTCTAGCCCTTTATACACTATGCCATCTAGCTGTCTTTATAAACTTAAAAGGAGCAATAAACTAATTTATTGTAATCGAGCACCTATCTTAGTTTGCAGATTCTTACTCTTCAGTTCAACAGAGTCTTTCCTTCATGTCCTATCAACAACTACAAAATGTCACTGGTAAACAGCCAAAATGAAAGAAGAGGAAGGCAGCAAGGTAGGGGTAGAGGGAAGAGGGGAGGAAGCAATAGGACTTAATATAGCAGCTACTATGTGTCAGGTACTGTTCTAAGCACTTTTTAAAAATATTGTCTCATTATGCTCACAAGGAGGAAGTGTATAGAGGACTGACGTTGGAATCAGAAATACCTAGGTATAAAGTCCTTCTTTTGACACATATTGGCTATGTGATGACCCACCAGCAAGTTACTTAATTTCTGGTAGCCCCCAGGAATTCTTCAAGACTATAACTTACACAGAGACTGTCAATCTGCATAAATGGATGGAATTTCTATAAAGGGAGCTCCCGACATGATGAAATCACAATTCTGGATTGAATCCAAGTGTCCAAATAATCCTTAGATATACCTGACCCTGATTTCCCAATGGAAACTGCTTACCTCTCTTGAAGCTTGAACTCAGAGTATTTCCCTGGCTGGCACTTAATGCCCCACTTGTACTAGTGAGACAGGCAGCAGCTTCTACCAATTTCAAGCATCACCTTGTTCTGTTACTTCTAGGACATCATTACCTGAAACACCTGTTAAAATGGATCAGCCACAGCTGTTCAAATCTCAGAGTAAACAAAATTCACACATTCACTCTTAAGGCCTTGAAATAGGAGAAGATTAAAAACTGATAATGCATATAATACTTCAAGTCATATTTGTTTATTATTTATAAACACTGAGAAGGATCAAAGCAATTTAATATATGGATAGAACAAGTTCTGTTAAAAATTAATGAAGGTAATTTTTTTGTGATGTAGGTAAGAAGTTAGAAAAGGGCAGTGAGAAAAGTGTAAGAAGTGTAAGACAAAAGAATCCTTTTTTTCCTTATAGATCTTCTCTAACACACACCATTCAGAAAGGAGGAGTTCACAAATTGCTATGGAAGATGGAAAGAAGAAAGGAAGACAGAGATAGACACAGCAAGGGGAAGACCCGGGCTAAGACATACACATAAGTTCCCAGAGTCAGTGCTACATCGCAGCTTTTCTCATTTGGTAAATACTCTCTTGCCTACGAGTTATTCCAATCAAGTGAGAACAGACCTCAGAGACTTTAAGGACAAAGCAGCAGCCTCTACAGAAAGACTTAGGAGGACTCTCCCATAGATCAAGTTGTCCAAGTAAACACTCTTCCTGCCTTGACACCCGAGGAGCACAGCAAAGAACCAAGGGATCATGGAACTGGAAAGAATCAATAAGGTCACCTGTTCCAATTCTCTTGTTTTACAGATGAGGAAACTGATGTTTGGGGACATGGACTGATTTGCCCAAGATCAAAGACATCCCAGGAGAGAAAGCAAATGTACATCAACCAAAGATGGAACACGGTGTGGAGTATTTCTGTCATCTTCATTGGCTTTGAAGACAGTGAAGCCAATGTTTTAAGACTTTGTGATCATCTGAGAACATTAAGAGGTCTCCCTAAGTCAGGGATTCTCATCCTTTTCTGTGTCTTGGACCCCTGAGGCAGCAATCTGGTAAAGCCTGTGGACTCCTTCTCACAAGGTTTTCAAATGTACAAAATACATAGAATTATAAAGGAAATCAAAGATTAGTGAAAATTAAAATATAACTTTTTCCCAGACAAGTTCACAGAACCACTTGAAAATTATTCCTGGACCAGGTGAAGAACCCTAGCCCTAAGTCTTTTTGGCATGCTAACAAAGCCGGTTAGCCTAAGGTTTGGAGGAAAAAAACCAATTCTCCCTAATGCTGGTTGAAGGATCCTCTGAAGAAGGCTTCCTTAGTCAGGGGCCTCAGGCTTCCATTTCTGAAATTCTTCCCCCAAACACTAGTAAATGCCCATGGATTTCTGTTCTCCTGAGAGGCTCTGGATCACTTCAAAAAGGAGCCTCATCAACATGAGGCAGTGAGGGGGAGCAGAAGCCCCATCAAAATTAACCTTGTCTGTGAGTAAGGGCTCCTCTATGGTACATGTTGGACTGTATTAAAAGATAACACACCAGGATTTCCTGATAACATTCCCCCTCTAGCACCTGGCACAGAGCTCAATAAATGCTTGTTAACAGTTTACATTCAGGAGTTTCCTCCATGTCAGCTTCCTTTATTTTTCTGCGTGAGATTGGCCTCAATTCCTTCAAAAGTAAATAAAGGTGCCCCTCACCCCCACCTCACTACATGAAGCATGGGTCAGGTTCAATCCTGAATGCAATCTCAGTCACACATGTTTAATTTTTTTTAAAAGGGCACATAATTCTGTACCCCAGCTCTTAAAAGACAAGGCATGGAAACCGAGAAGAAAGGCTTAGGAAAGATAGAATTGTCTGAAAGCATCACAGCTTCCAGGGATTGGGAAACACAGTAAAAGACACAGTGTTCAATCATTCTCCATAGCTGGTCAAGATCTAACTAAGGAAGATGAGGCTGCCAACAAGTGGAAGTTAAAACACAAATATACAGGAAAACATAACATTAGGAGAACCATAGGCTCTGAAATGGCTGCCAATAGTAGGGAGGGAACCCAGCAGGCCAGGACTAAAGTATCACTGTAGACTTGGCTGTGGGCACCAAAACCAGCCTGCACCTTGGATAATGATCCGCTCCTCCATACAGAAAATCTCACCCAAAGGAAACTGAAGATGCTTTCCCAACTTGCCCGAGTGCCCTGCCACCACCATGTTGAGGTGTCACTGAGACAAACAAATGGTTTTTCCTACTATTGCCAAATTCAGACCAGCTGCCAATCTCAATATATCCTGGAGTCATTCTGTGTTCTTTCCCTTTCATTAGAAACTCCCAAGTTTCATTCAGGAAAGAAGCAAAGCACAAATATCCCTCCAAATTTGTGAAATCTTTAAAGTGACCCAGTTTACCACAATCATTTCAAGTTATAAACTGAATGATAAGTGTACCCTGTCACACACACAAGTGCTGCACATGCTCCCTGCCTCCCCCACACACACACACACGCAAGAGAACATGATCTGCGACCCACGTTGCCAGACTCCCTACCAAACTGTATTTAACATTTACTATTATCTCATCCAGAAAATGAAAGGGAAATTTCAGCCATCAAACCATATGAGAAGTTTTTACAAACATTCAAGTATAATCAGAAATAAACTTTAAGTGTCTAGTGTGCTCAGCTCAGAGGAAAGAAGGAGATGAACAAGTCGGGTGAGGGGCAGTCAGGTAAATGGCACTCTAGCATAGTTGCAGCTGCAGAGTTTTGCACAGGTGGAAACTGGCAGTACATCAGCTACAATAGAGAAAAGGTTCTCTGAGCCCGTGGAGTCACAGTCAGACTTTACCAGAGACAGGTCAACTGACAGAAGCCCAAGAAACAAACAAAAAGTATCTACACACCTTGCAGAGTCACTAGGTCCCAGCGGTACCCGGGTCTGGAAGGCAATCACTGCCTAGATTCAGGGTCTCTCTATCACTGGGAACCTGTCTTCAGGGCTGCACACGTGGCCTCCCAGAGCTGCTTCACTCACAGGAAAAAACCTGATGCTGGCTGTTGGAACTTTCCTCCTGCCACAGCAGCGGGGTTGGCCTTAGAGAGGAAGCAAGTCAGGGTCCAGTATGCTGTCCATGTTTGGAGCCATAATACTGACACTGCTTCTGCAGGGTGTGTGGCTACAAGTGTTGAGGGGAGGGGAAAAAAGCTAATGTGGTTTCGTCCAAGTCCCAGCTAAAATCCTACCTTCTTCAGGAAGCCTTTCCTAACCTCTCTTAATTCAAGTGTCTTCCTTGTGTTGATTATTTCCTATTTCTCCTGTATAATTTGTTTGTACCTATTCGTTTGTAAATTGTCTCCACCATTAAACTTTGAGCTTCTTGTCTTTTGCCTTTCTGTGAATCTCTAGTTCTTGAACAGTGCCTGGCATGTAGTAGGAGCTTAATAAATGCTTACTGACTGACTTTCTACTGTGCAAAATAAAGGGTGCTGACTTTGTGTAATTGAGTTTATAATGGAAGAGGTCTCTGAAGATTGTGATCCTAACAGACTTTATTAGCTTATCATTGTAAGCTTGGTTTTGAAATTTCCAGTTTTTTATTTCACTGGACTTTCCGAGTGGTATTCAAAATGATGCTAAATACCACCCCCAAAATATGTATGTATATGTATACATATATACATACATATACGTATACACACACAGGTAGTAAGAAGATTCACCTAGACTTCATACCTTGGAGACCCACAGTTCATAAAATGATAGGGATCTTTTATTAGGGAATTCCTTGATATTGAAACTCTCTAACAAGACATGTAGGCACCGTTTCTGGAGCTTATACTCTTAGAAAGCTACCTAGAACACTCAGAGATTAAGCGACTAAGAGCCAGCATGTATAGGATATGGGACTTTAACTCAGGTCTTCCTAGCTCTAAGGCCAATATCTATCCACTATACCACATTGCCTCATTGAAAAGAAAATAGAAATAAAGTTAAATAAATGCTGAATACTGATAAAACTGTGAATTACAATCAGTATATTAGCTCTGCACAACCTAGAAAAGCTTTCTAATGGAACCAGAGATGGACTGCTGTCCAAGCATCAGTCCAGCTAAGAGCTGGGAGCCTCGTCACCAGAAGGTTGGCCAATAGGTGATACATTTGGCTGCAGTAACTCATTAAAGTATTTACTAAGACTCTGAGGGGCTGTGACCTGCGTCATCAGAAGGAGGACCCATATCAACAACATCACGGATCATTTGAATTAATGACTTAGGTTGGTTGCCAAGGACAGATTATTCCCTCTCCCTGCTATACCTGCAACTCCCACAGTTTCTCTGCTTCTTGGTCAGCAAGAAACTTGAGGTCACTAAAAGCAAAGCACAATTTCCAAAGGTAATCCAGCTGCCCTCCTATTCCTGTTCAGTTCAGGATCTAATTACTTGGTTATCCAATCTCTCTCTCTCTCTCTCTCTCTCTCTCTCTCTCTCTCTCTCTCTCTCTCTCTATTTATATATATATATATATATATATATATATATATATATATATAAATATTGGATATATATGAAATATAAATATATACATATATAGATATATATACACACACTCTGTGTATAGATATGTGTACTATACATATATATACTCTGTATATATATGTACTATATATACTCTACATATGTATATACACTCTGAATATATATATATGCTCTGTACTGTATATATATACTCTGTGTGTGTATATATGTGTGTGTGTGTGTGTGTGTGTGTGTGTGTATATATATATATATATATATATATATATATATATATATATATATATATATATATACAGAGAGAGAGAGAGAGAGAGAGAGAAAGGATAAACTCTATAGTTTGTCTATCTTACTGAATATCATAGTCAATACAATAGTGCTTCATCCACTTGGCTTGTCCTGTGTTGATATTTAGCCTGAGCACGTCAACGGGATTATGGTTCTCATTTAGGAGGCTCTTCAGTGCTTCAGAGCTTAGTTCAATCTGTACAATATCATACACAAATGGGAGCCATCTGGAGGACCTTAGCATTTATTACTTTTTCCATTTAGATTCTGTGCTAGATTTCCTCAAGGACGATGGTAGATACTATGTCTATTTTATTTCTCAAATTATATTGAGGGTCATTGAAGAGTTATTATCACATTTTACAAGGAATCTTATGGCATACAGGTATCAAATAAGGAATATGTTGTCAAACATGACCAACATGCTAATGTTTTTTTTTAAATTTATCTATATTTCTTTGTTACAAAAGAGAGTCATTGCAATGTAGTGGACAGATTATAGGACTTAGATTTAGAGCAACCTAGCTTTGAATCCTACTTCAGACACTCACTAGCTGTGTGACTTTGGGCAAGTCACTTGACTTCTCTGGGCCTCAATTTCCTCATCTGTATGACGAACATATTAGACTCAACCTCTAAGGCTTCTCCTAACTCTAAACTTGTAATCCTATGATTCTACTGGAACAAGGGAAGAGTTCTTGAGGAGTGACATATAAAGATAGAGTTTTTTAAAAAGCGTTTTTAAGAAAACCCATCTGTTTCTTCCTCAAATTTTAATTAAAGATAGTCTCAATGCATGTATAGATTATTCTCATAAAAATTTGATACAGATGAGAATGTTTTTCTGCATGAGTAGGATTGATATTTTCTCGGTCATTGTTTTTATAACATGAAAGTCCACAATTTTTTCCAAGTGATTTGTATCCTCCCACCTTTTAGATATCTTGAAAATCGTTCCCTCAAGCACATACTTCCTCTGTGTGCATTCTGTGTGCACTCTTCCCATCTTGGTTGTTTTTAGTGCCCTTTTCACTTCCTAATATAGCATATTGGAGACTGTGACATTAGAGTCTAAATGTGGTATGTCCACTGTCACTGATGGAGAAAAGGGTTCATTACAGAAATCTTGGCAAAACTTTTCCATTTTTGGTTTGCACATTGTCCTCCGTCTAGTTTCATCCTTAAATGTACTCTGGAGGCTCTGGCTGAGGCTTCTCACTAAGCTTTCTATAAACTTGATTTTTCCCTCCACTGCATCTCATGGTTTTACGAGGCGATATTGCTGATAATCTTTCACTATACTCCAGACGAATTTACAAATGAGTTTATGTTCTAAAGCTGTGTTGCTTTTGGCTGCCATCTCTCTCCACTTGGCAAGGAAATTAAATTTTTGCTGACTCTTTAGGTTTTCTCCCAAAGTTATATATCCAACCTAAAATAGAAAGAGCCTCAGTACTGCATCACTGGGTCTCCATTGGATATTTCCAGCTGGATGTCCTCTAGGAATTTCAAACTTAATATGCCTAAAACCTAACTCATTATCTACCTTCCCCCCAACCCCCTCCCCCCAAAAAACTGATATATCTTCCAGACTCTCCTGTTTCTGCTGAAGGCATCATCATCCTCCCAGTCACATTGGCCCACAATCCAAGTGTCAACCCTACACTCCTCACTCTCCCTTGCCCCACATACCTAATTAGTTGCAAAGTGTTATCATTTCTGCTTCCTTAATATCTCTCACCTCCAGTCTTTTCTCTCCACTCCCTCTAGTTCAGATCCTCATTCGTCTCATCTTTAACTATTGTAATAGTCACCCAATTGGTTTTCCCTCCTCAATTCTCTACCCTTCCCAGTCTATCCTTCACACAGCCTCTAGAGATTCATGAAACACCGATGGAACCATGTCAGTTCCCTACTCAAGATGTTTCTGTGGCTCCCTAATACCTCTAGGATCAAATACAAATGTCTTCTCATTTAAAATTTAACCTCACTATTCATGATTTCCCTTCCTGAACGTTCTGGTTCAGCAAAACTAGCCTTCCTGCTTTTACTTATACAGCTCTTCATCTGCTGTCTCTGCTGAACCCTATGCCTGGAACATACTCTCACCTCACCTCTGACGTCCTAGTTTCCTTCAAAGGTTAATCCAAGTGTTACCTCCCACACAACGCCTTTGCTAATCCCTCAGCCCCTGATGCCAGTGCTTCCTCAAAGTATGACATTATATCTATTTTTATATACTTTTGTGTGCATTGTCTCCATCCATGAAATATGTGTAAAATCCTTGTGAGCAAGGACTATTTTATTTATATCTTTGTATCCCTAAGACCTGGCACCCACACTTAAATGCTTATTGATTGGATAATTCTTACTACAACAATTGGTTTGAATCAATTAAACTTTCCTAGGAAATGATCATAATCTATGTTGATGTCTGTTCATTTTTTCATTTTCTATTGTTTTGGTATCCACAGTTCAATAGATCAGGTTGATAAATCCAAAAGTTTGTGTCATATTTTATTTTCATTTTTATTATTTTTTTCTAATTTGGCTTTGATTTGTATCTTTACAATCTATGGTCTGATTCTTCATAATCAGCTGATTCGAAAATGATTCCCATTTTGCAAATGCTTATCGGGGGCACAGCACCACAAAATAACCAAGTGTCCCATAAAATGATATTTCTTTGTCCCTTTGGATCTCCAATAAAAGCAACTCCATCTCCTCCTGTGTATTCTTTTCCCAGGAGCACCTTGTAAGCCTACCTTCCATTTAGCTGTAAATGCCTTCTGTCTTTTAGGGTTTTTTAAGAACAAAAATATCAGGGTTAATGTGATTCAATTCTTCTGGTAGCACTGGGCACTGGACAAAGATCACACCTTTTTTTAAAGTGCCAGTAGCTAAATCCATGTTTACAAACTATGTGATTCTTAGCACCCTGTAGCCCCTTTTCCACCATTAGGCAGAAGGTGGCCACACAGTACTAAGAGCCCTTTACTGTTTTCCTTTGTTTCATAGGTTGCATTGGGAGGCCACCTCTAGTCATCCTGATCTATATCTTGCCACTGGACCCAGATGGCTCTGGAGGAAAGAATGAGGCTAGTGACTTTGCACAACACTGCCTCACTTAAATCCAATTCACTTGCAAGTCTTGACATCACCTTCCCAATGTCATGGTCCTCTTAGAGAACAAAGGACAAACAATAATTAACGATCTCCCTCACTGGGAACCCATTGGTCAGCTCCAGGTGGGCAATGCAGCTTCTTCTTTCAGCGGCAGTTGGGCAATGCAGCTTCTTCTTTACTTCCTTCTTTCTATCCCTCCTTCTCTCCCTCCCTCTTTTCCCTCTGTCCACAGGTGCTCTGCCCAAAGGAATTTAAAATTTTGACCACTGACACCTCACAAGATATCTTGGGATTTATAGGCTAGATTTCTTTTTTAAGGACCATGATTTAAACCCAAATAACTCTGGCTCTCATTGATTGGCCAATGATAGGTCCTACCCCATGCCTCATTTGGTCATTGTCTGGGCTGTGATGGCTCAAAGTGAGTGTAAATAGCAATTAGTTCCATTTTGGTGAGAAACTCTAAGGGTCTTCCCCTCAGATTTTTTAACTAGGTAAATGAGGTCATTCTTTGTCTCATTTCTTACCTAGCCTTAATCACTGAATGGGTGTTGCCTCCGTCAAACTGAGACCTGGGGTAAAAACTTAGTTTAAAAAGGCCAAGATCTGCTGTTGCATCTGGGGCCATCTCCAGTCATCCTGATATATATCTTGCCACTGGACCCATACGGCTCCTTCGAAGAGAGTGAAGCTGGTGACTTTGCATACCTCTCCCTCACTTAAGTCTAATTCACTTACAAGTCATGACATCACCTTCCTAATCTCATGGTCCTCTTCAAGAACCAAGGACAAACAACCAAAAAGGCTGCATTGGCTAAACAATTCATCACCAAGTAGCCAGACTACTGGTGGTAAACCTCTCAATACCATGTTTGACTCTAGACCTCAGTTAATAGGGACAATCTGTTACTAAGACTATAGTCAAAACTTCCATCATGGTAGAACCAAACCTGCTCTCTGCTGGAAAAGCCTCCAGAAACCAGGGTCATTGCCCACTGATATGATGAGTCACAGAAGTAGGATTTGGTGATGGTTTTCCCACATATTCAATAAAAGCTACTTAAACGTAGCTCCATGCCTGTTACCATATGTCTATGCATGCCATTTAGCTGTCACTAACCTCTGCTGTTATAAGACAGGGAAGAAATATTTTATCATCTTGTCTCTCAACTCTATGTTAAAGCTTATTTTAAAAATTCATGTATTTGACTTGTTTTGCTTTCAACACCTATTTCATTTTTAGCCCAAATTTACCTAAAGAAGCTTTTCATAATGCCTTGTAAGGAACTCTCAGTATATAAGAAGAAACACAGTGTTTTGAGAGAAATGGAGATGGAAATCCATAATTCACCTACCTACCAGGGCTGCTAGGAAGATCACATACTTAGCACAGTGCATGGCATATAGTAGATACTTAACAAATACTTGTTTCCTTCATTCTTTCTTCACTTTTTTCTCTAATTCTCTGAGCATCTTACCTTTCTATTTCCTTTTTGCAAATATCCCATTCCTAAATTCCTCCCTGCTTCTCTGTCCTCCTACCACCACCCAGCCAAAGTGACTGGGGTCTGGAGTCTCTGGAACAGCCCAGTTTCTCCTCCCCACAGGAACCTGGTCACCCATACAACAAATCTGGGTAAATTTATCTGAGGTTTCCAGTCTGTAAAGATGCCATGCCATGTTCTATTCAGAAATTTCAGACTCAATATTTTACAGGGTTTTGCATTCTAAGTACTCCCTATGGTTAATTTGTTCCTCAAATTTACCTATCAACTTCCTTCTCCATTTTGCCTTCTATAATGACCACTTCAAACATGTTCTCATCCCTGTCCTGCAGGAATTCTTGCCCTGGGACCCATAAAATTTTTAATGGTTTAATATATTTCAGTACAATTGGTTATAATTGGCCTTTTTAATGTTTTGATGTGTTTCAATATAATTAATTTCCTTTGTAACAACATGTATTTTGGTTTATGCACTTTTGAGTTCGGAATAAAATAAATAAAATTTATAAAAAATTACTCTGAGAAAGTAGTCCATGGTACAAAACATATTACTGACTCCTGTTCTACAGTATAGCCCTATCCACTTATCATCACTTCCCCTTTGCCTTGGAACCTTCATTCTATTGTAAATAAACTCTCCTCAATTTCTTCATTGTGCATTCCAACCATATCCGTTAACTGCAACCTGGCTTGTTCTGAGGATACTAACATCTCTCGCCATCCTCTCCAACCTAGTCCATTCCTAAGTCCCTCATATCACAGAGTCAAAAGTAGAGTTGGTACACATTTTTTTAACATGTTGCTATTTCTATTCTATTGTTTTGCCTCCTTTGAAGTTTATACTGTCTACGTACACTGCCCTCTAGCTTTAGGTCCTCTGAGTCTCAGTTCTTAATCTGTAAATAGAGGCAATTGGACAAGATAATATCCAAGGTCCTTAGATCCCTGATACTATTGTATCTTCCGATATGATAACAATTTTCATCGTTACAATCACAAGCTCTAGGACACTCTTCCACCTTCAATTGCTTCAATGCTTGACTCATTTTCTTCATTTCCACCCTGTCCTCTTCCAGCATCTTCAGTAACTTCTATGTTCATGAGTACAAACTTGCAACAACTGGACCCCATAGTTCCTCAACTACCTCAACTCATATTCCATGCCATCTCCACTCTTTGCTCCTCCCACTGGGTTGGTCACACCTTCACTGTTACTATACCTCAAACTTATTCTAATCCCAAAATCCTGACCCCAGAACTTTCCTTCTTCAACCACAATATCTTGTCCTTATACCTTTCCCAGTCCATCATTCCTCCTTTATCTTGTCTCATATGATCTACAGTCTCTTGAAGCCTCCCTTTTCTTCAAATTCATTACCCCTGTTCTGACTTCACATTCTTCTCTATCCGGGCTTCACTCAGTGTTCATTTCTCTTTATGTTCCTTTTCTCCTGAATCCTTTGCCTCTTTGTCCTTCTGGATTTCCTAACCTGACAATTCCCAGCAATAGGTATCTTCTACTGTCTGTCTTCTCTGTACCTACACCCCTTCTTGCAATTGGCTGGGCACTGTTGAAGGAAATTATAAAACAGAGATGACTTTATCTATTACAGATTGGTGCTTTCTTACTCAATTGGGCTCTTGCTGCTACAAAGCAACCTCACAATTATCATATAATTCTCCCATTAACTCCCCATCATTGTCACCACAGCAGCCACTCCAATCTTCTCCACCCTTCTCAAGACTTCCACTGTACTGTCATTCACTTTCCCTCAGCAAATGACCTTGCTTCCTACTTTTAAGAAAAAAGATGGAATGTATTCACTGCAAGATCTAATTTCCCTCCTCTAAAACTCTAAAATTCTCCGCTTCTTTTTCTATCCTCTCCTCTTTCCCTTCTGTCTCAGAGCATGAAGGAGTCCTCTTCCTCTCCAAAATTAACCATTCCTCCTGTAGCCTTGATCATATCTCTTCCTATCCTTTAGGAGCTTGTTCCTCTAATCTTGTCCTCTCTACCCCTCATTCATATAATCTTTCCCTAACAGCTCCTTCTACTCTGCCTAGAAACTCTGTTCTCCCCTGGCTTAATATAACCCTCAAGTCAGGGTCCTTTACATGACACAAAAACCTCCAGATATACTTTGAGATATTTCTCATGTCTCTTATTCTTACCCTAATCTTATAGAAACCTAACTATCTACCGCTACCTAGTGTGGTAATACCAACTCCCCCTACAAGCATGTGATTCACAAAGCTCAAAGAATTAAGTGGCTCATTTACTGATAAAGAAAAATATATAGGGCTCACAACAAATTTCTTGGAAAATAACAAAACCCACCTATGAAGAGCCCTTTTCAAGAGGCATACATGGCCACAGTCACCTATTGTAAATGACCTAGATAGTACTCACAGCAGTTGTTGCCTCTGAAGTGGTTCCTCAGTAAGAGCCTCCCTTTGGGGTTTTCCACAACTCTGGTAAAATCCCTTATTACTGTCCATATAACAGCTCCAAAGTATTGATTTGCTTACCATTCTTGCCAGATAATAGATGACATCCTCTTCTGCAAATGGCAGACAGCAGTCTATTGCCAATACTCTTACAGCTCTCCATAGCTGCCAGTAGGTGGCATTATCACCCTTTTCTGTAGATGGTAGCCAAAAGCCAAACTGATAGCCAAACTCCTGGGTCCCACCTTACCCTGAGACACAATGTTTAACTACAAGGGATTCTCCAAAGCCCCTTTGTCTTGGGCAGAGACATTTGGGCCCCCTTGCACCCCGCTCTAACCCAGTGCAAACAAAAAACTCTGTTATGAATGTCCTCCTTGTAACACAGTTCTCTGCTTCACAAAAGTTTGCCAATGATCAAGAATACATCATCACTCTCATCTTTTAAATTGAGCCTCTGTACCTAGTATAAAGTGGGGCCAGCTTCATGGGCTCCATTGCCCGGTACAGGATTGATACCCATCCTATCCATATGGTCACAAAAGAGGTCTGGGAGTCTGAGTCTCTAAAGTCCCCCTGTCCCATCTATCCCTCTGTGCAATCTGGGACTATTTCCTTCAGCATCTAGGGCATCGGTGTATGACCTGGGGAGGGAGGAAAGCACTGGCTGCAGCTATAGCATTGGAAAAAATAAAAATTTATAGTTCCTTTCATATTAACACATAACTCCCTTGACCCTGCTGTCCTTTCTCCCTCTTCCTCTTCACAGCCAAACTCCTAGAAAGTTATGCCTCCACTTCCTTACCACCCACTCATTCATTAATCCCCTGCAATCTGGCTTCCATCCTTAACAAGACTGAAACCATTTTTCCAAAGTCACTCTTCTTGTTACCAAATTCAATTTTTTGAGCATCACCTTTCTTCTTCCTCTTCTTCTCTAAATATATTCTTAAGAATATATATTCTTCTGTAAAATTTGTTATATAATATATATTATATTGGGAGTTACATAAAATATATCATTATGTGTTATATAATACTATATATAAATATATATTCTCATTACTAGTTTACTCTCATAACTCTAATTATTCCCTCCATGCAAATGATTCCACAAAATGCTATTCCGAGCCCTTACTTCTCCTCTGAATTCCAGTCCTGCATGTCCAAGTACTTCCTAGCTATCTAGTTCCTTCTAATGTCCCATTAGCATATTGAACTCAACATGTCCAAAATTAAGCTTTTGATCTTCCCACAAAGTCTTTCCCCTGTATTTATTGTTATTTTATTTTACTGGTTTTCTTTAATGTTACCAACAACTACATGCTACTACCATTCCATGAGGGGTCTCTTGTTTCTCAGTACAACAAATAAGCAAAACCAATACAATGACCCCATCTGAAAGTGCATGTGATATTTCATATTTATAGTACCTCCCCTTTCTTTCTATTTTTTTTAATATAAACAGGGACTCAAGTCCAGTTGCAGAAGACCTCCTTATTGGTGGTGATTAACTACTCAATATTCTAAACCTATATGGGGGGTAAAGTTGACAAGAACTTGGGAGAAGTAAGATCTGTGGTCTTCTGGCTTCCAGCTTCAAGAGAGAAGACACCTGATTCTAGACTCTCTTCAGGGAGTAGTCTCTGGAGCAAGGGAGAGAGAGACTCTGGAATAAATGCAACATGTAGAGGAGCTAGACCTAAGGGTCATGAGACCGGCCACTCTCCTCTCCTCAGAGAGGAGGTATCAAGCTAAAATTATAATTATAGACCCCTGCAAATGTTATTAGTCTATGATAGCAGAAATAATTTTAGATTCAAGGTAGATTCCTTATTATTATCCCTGAACGGGAAAGGAGTGCTATAATTATATATCCGAAGGTTTGACCCCCCTGCCACCAAATGCATACATATGCCACACAAAGACCATACATAGTGAATTGAAACCAAATCTATTCTCTAAGCTAATAGCAAACCAAAATCAGAAAAGTTATACAGATAAAAATATACCAAACAAAACACAGAATGAATTCACTTTCTCAGGTCAGCCCAGAGAGAGTCCTAGATCTGGCCTAAGAGAAAATTTCCCAAAGTCCCTAGTGAGGGAAGCTGGAGGTGAGGACATGACAGAGGTTCTGACTCCTCTACATGTTGACTTCTTCCCAGAGTCTCTCTCTTCCTTCAGAGACCTCTACCTGAAGATAATCTGGAACCATGCCTATTGTCTCTTGAAGCTGGAAAACAGAACACTAAGAATCTCTTGCCCTCACGTCCACACATGTTCAGAACAATGGACAATCATTCTCTACCAATGAGGAAGTCTTAGCAAGTAGGCTTGAGCCCCTAGTTGCATTCCTTAATTGAAATTTATTTTCTCTCCCTCCTACACCATTGGAATAGAGAAGAAGGAAGAAGAAAAACAAGTTTCTTATAAGAAATAGATGTGATCAAGCAAAACAAATTCACTCAATGCCAATATATAAATATATGTGTATATATGCATATATATGTGTATTTATGCACACATATATGTCTATGGTATAATGGTAATCAGGGTGGGGCTTTTTGCTGTTCTTCTCTTAAGTGCCTGTAATGATTCTAGCCTTGGTTTGAATGGGGCAGGTAAAGTGGGATCTTGTCTTGGAATGTTTCTCAGCACTAAGACAATTGGGAGTCATTGACTTGTATATGATGTGATACTGGGGATGGGGAACTTTCACACACCCAGCACAGATGAGGTCAGAGCCCTCAGGGTTCCAAACAGGATATAAATGAGATGATCTTAGTGTTTGACTTTTGGAGCTCACTCATGGAAGGAATGTTGAGACTCTGGACAAGCTATTGTAACTGCTCTCTCACCGGCTTTGACAACCCAGACCAATATTGGTGCTTCCCTGGTAACTATGAATTGTGATTTGGATCAGACAAGGTCTGTCTGTTGATGTTTGTAATTTCTGTTTGTGTTTGCCATGAAGTCCAGGGGGCTCATCGTTCCCCCCTGAACTAAGTGAATGATATATGTATGTTTGATTAAACTGAGATTATTAACCCCTTAAAGTTGCTTTCCTTAGAAAAGCAGATCAAAGAACCTGTGTTAGCTGCCTTCTCTGTGCTGGTTGTTGTTGGTCTTACACAGCCACAGTAGCTGCTAGCCAGATTGTTGCTACAGTGTGCATATGTACATATGTATATGTGTGTATATATAATATGTATGTATGTATTACACATACATATATACATATTCATCTCATTGTATACCTTAAATCCATTACCCTTCTATATTATCTCATCAGTCCTCTGGAATCATGGACAGTCATTCTCACGGCTTTTAAAAGTTGTTTGTCTTTACAGTTTTGTTGTTGTTGTATAAAACGTTCTCCCGGTTTAGTTTATTTCATTTATCAATATATGAAACTCTTCAAAATTGTTCATATTTTTATATTGATGTTATAATGTAAATGCTTACTTTATATCAGTTCATATAAATCTGTCTATGTCTCTTTGAAATAATCTATTTCCTCCTTTCTTATAGCACAATAGTATTTCATCGCAATGGTGTCAACTTAAAATACAAACAGATGTCACCAGGCTATGTATTGACTTAGAAAATCATAAATTAATATTATGTTCTATTGCATTTTTATTTTGTTAAACATTTCTCTATTACATTTAATCTGGTTCAGGCCACACTGAGGAGTTTTGCAGCCAACTGGGACCAGTGGCCATGAGTTTGACACCTCTGATATGAAATAACTTATTCAGCCATTCCTCATTAATGGGCATCTCCTTAATTTACATTTTTTTTGCCACCACAAAAAGAACGGCTATAAATAAGTAGGTACAATTCATCAATATAATAAAAATGATAATATTATCTAAATTATTCAGTGCCAAAGATGGCGGCTGGAAAGCAGGGATTAGCGTGAGATTCCCGCCGAGTCCCTCCAAAAACCTAAAAAAAATAGCTCTGAACCAATTCTAGAACTGCAGAACCCACAAAACAGCGGAGGGAATGAGGGCTCCAGCCCAGGACAGCCTGGATGGTCTCTGGGTGAGGTCTATCCCCCCACGGAGCTGGGAGCGGAGCAGAGCCCAGCGTGAGCAGCACGGACCAACCAGACCAGGAGCCAAGCGGAGTGTGCCCTAGCACCCTGAATCAGTGAGCTGCGGCAGTTACCAGACTTCTCAACCCACAAACACCAAAGACAGCGGAGAAGGTTAGTGGGAAAAGCTGCGGGAGCGGAAGGAGTTCGCAGTTTGGCCACTGCCCCCACGGCAGCAGAGGTGAGGCAGCTACAGAAGTTCAGCTTCAGTTGCTTCTGGCCCCAGGCCCACCTGATAGGAGGAATTAAGTGGCGGATCAGAGCAGGAGTGAAGAGCCTGCTGAAGATCTAAGTCCAGTCTGGGTTGGGGGTTCTTGGGGAAGGAGGAGTGCTGGTGTGGCAGAGCTGGCGCATCCCCCCAGGTGTGGAAAATAGTTCTCTAAACTCTACAAGCAGTCATACCCCACTGAAAAATTCAAGGGTCAAGTTAGTTGGCTGGGATATGGCCAGGCAGCAAAAAATGCACCCAGATTCATTCTCAGACTTTGGATTCTTTCTTTGGTGACAAAGAAGACCAAAACATACAGACAGAAAAAGTTAACAAAGTCAAAGAGCCTACATCAAAAGCCTCCAAGAAAAACATGAACTGGTCTCAGGCCATGGAAGAGCTCAAAAAGGATTTGGAAAAGCAAGTTAGAGAACTAGAGGAAAAATTGGGAAGAGAAATGAGAAGGATGCGAGAAAACCATGAAAAACAAGTCAATGACTTGCTAAAGGAGACCCAAAAAAATACTGAAAAATATACTGAATAAAACAACACTTTAAAAAATACACTAACTCAAATGGCAAAAGAGCTCCAAAAAGCCAATGAGGAGAAGAATGTCTTGAAAGACAGAATTAGCCAAATGGAAAAGGAGGTCCAAAAGACCACTGAAGAAAATACTACCTTAAAAATTAGATTGGAGCAAGTGGAAGCTAGTGACTTTATGAGAAATCAAGATAATATAAAACAGAACCAAAGGAATGAAAAAATGGAAGGCAATGTCAAAAATCTCATTGGAAAAACCACTGACCTGGAAAATAGATCCAGGAGAGATAATTTAAAAATTATTGGACTACCTGAAAGCCATGATCAAAATAAGAGCCTAGATATCATCTTTCAAGAAATTATCAAGGAGAACTGCCCTGATATTCTAGAGCCACAGGGCAAAATAGAAATTGAAAGAATCCACCGATCACCTCCTCAAATAGATCCCAAAATGAAATCTCCTAGGAATATTGTTGCCAAATTCCAGAGCTCCCAGATCAAGGAGAAAATACTGCAAGCAGCCAGAAAGAAACAATTTGAGTATTGTGGAAACCCAATCAGAATAATCCAAGATCTGGCAGCTTCTACATTAAGAGATCGAAGGGCTTGGAATATGATATTCCGGAGGTCAATGGAGCTAGGATTAAAACCTAGAATCACCTACCCAGAAAAACTGAGTATCATTCTCCAAGGCAAAATATGGATTTTCAATAAAATAGCGGACTTTCAAGCTTTCTCAGTGAAAAGACCAGAGCTGAATAGAAAATTTGACTTTCAAACACAAGAATCAAGAGAAGCATGAAAAGGTAATCAAGAAAAAGAACAAGAAAAAGAAATTGCAAGGGACTTACTAAAGTTGAACTGTTTTGTTTACATTCCTACATGGAAAGATGACATGTATGATTCATGAGACCTCAGTATTAGGGTAGCTGAAGGGAATATGCATATATATATATATATGTTTATGTATATATATAAGTGAATGTGTATGTATGTATATATGTATGTGTGTGTATATATATATATATATAGAGAGAGAGAGAGAGAGCGGCACAGGGTGCGTTGAAGATGAAGGGAAGATATCTAAAAGAAATAAAATCAAATTAAGGGATGAGAGAGGAATATATTGAGAGAGGGAAATAGGGAGAGATAGAATTGGGTGGATTATCTCACATAAAGGTGGCAAGAGGAAGCAGTTCTGTGGGAGGAGGGGAGAGGGCAGGTGAGGGGGGAATGAGTGAATCTTGCTCTCATCAAATTTGGCCTGAGGAGGGAATACCATACATACTCAATTGGGTATCTTACCTCACAGGAAAGAAGAGGGAGGAAGATAAAAAAGGCTGGGGGGGATGATGGAGGGGAGGGCAGATGGGGGTGGAGGTAATCAAGAACAAACACTTTAGAAAGGGGAGAGGGTCAAGGGAGAAAATTCAATAAAGGGGGATGGGTTGGGAAGGAGCAAAATATAGTTAGTCTTTCACAACATGAGTATTATGGAAGGGTTATACATAATGATACACATGTGTCCTATGTTGAATTGCTTGACTTCTTAGGGAGGGTGGGTGGGAAGGGAAGAGGGGAGAGAATTTGGAACTCAAAGTTTTTAAAACAGATGTTCAAAACCAAAAAAAAATTTTTTGCATGCAACTAGAAAATAAGATACACAGGCAATGGGGCATAGAAATTTATCTTGCCCTACAAGAAAGGAAGGGAATAGGGGAAGGGAGGGGAGTGGGGCAACAGAAGGGAGGGCTGACTGGGGAACAGGGCAACCAGAATATATGCCATCTTGGAGTGGGGGGGAGGGTAGAAAGGAGGAGAAAATTTGTAATTCAAACTCTTGTGAAAATCAATGCTGAAAACTAAATATATTAAATAAATAAATAAAAATAAACAAGTTAGCACATTTCAGATCATGTAATCTCAGCTTCTGCTTTTTCAGATGTGGAAACTAAGGTTCATATTGGTATGCTACTATTCCTAAAACATTTCCTAAAAAACCCCAAACAAACAACATTTATACAACTTCAGTCACCAAAGATATTAAAGCTGGAATAGTAAAAATAAAAAAAATAAATAAAAATTAAAAAATAAATTATTCAATGCCATACCAGACTACCAAAGGATTATTTATGGAACTGGGAAAAAATAATAAAAATTATATAGAGGCCCAAGAAATGGTTAATAACCTCCAGGGAGATAATTATTTTTAACTGGAAAGGAAAGGAGTCTGGCAGTACTATATCTCAAACTATACTACAAAGCATTCTCAAAACGATCTGGAACCAGTTAAAAATAGAAAGATCAGTGGAACAGATTAGCAACACAACATATGGAAGCCAGTGGATCTAACAGCCTGTGGTTCAATAAGCACAAAGACCCTGAACTACTGGGATAAGGACTCACTACCTGACGAAAACTGCTGAGAAATTTGGACAGCAGCATGGAAAAAATTAGATTTTAGACCAACACTTAATACCTTGTACCAATATAAGCTCTAAATAGCTATGATCTACATATATATGGCAAATAAACAAATAGAGAAACAAACATAAACAAATTAGAGAAATATAGAAATACTTAGCTATTAGAGCCATAGATAGAAGAAAAAAGTTCATAACTAGGCAAGAATAGAGAAAGAATTATTAAAGATAAAACCGGTAACTTGGATTTTTGTGGTTTTCAGTTATTTTAGTCATATCCGATTCTTCATGGTCCCATTTGGAGTGTTCTTGGCAGAGATACTGGGTTTGCCATTTCCTTCTTAGTTCATTTTACAGATAAGGAAACTGAGGCAAACAGGGTTAAGTGACTTGCCCAGGGTAGCACAGCTAGTGTCTGAGGCCACAATTGAACTCAAGAAGAGAAGTCTTTCTGACATCAGGCCCAGCACACTATCTACTGCACCACCTAGCTGCTCAAACTTGGACTACATAAAATTAAAACTTTTTACAGAAACAAATCTAATAAAGCAAAGATTAAAAAAGAAGCAATTAAATGTGAGGAGAGGGAGGAAATCTTTGTAACTTGTTTCTCTGATAAAGGTCTCATTTGCAAGGTATATAAAAGCTGATTCCAATTTTTAAGACCAATAGACATTCCCCAATTGATAAATGGTCTAAGGAAAGGAATGGTTTTCAATGGAAGAAACCCAGGCTATCTATAGGCATATGAAAAAATGCTCCAAATCACTGCTAATTATAGAAATTCAAATCAAAGAGTGGCAAAGATGACCAAAAAAAGGAAAATGACAAACACTGGATGTACTATGGAGAAACCTGCATTGATAGCACCATTAGTGGCCTTGTGAATGTGTATAACCATTCTGAAAAGTAATTCGGAACTGTATTTTTAAAAAAGTTATTTAAAAGTTCATGCCCTGTGACCCAGCTATACTACTACTAGACCTACAAGCCCAAAAGATAAAAGAAATAGGAAAAAGCCCCATATGCATGTAACAACAATGTTGCCAGCAGCTACTGTGGCTGTATAAGACCAACAACAACAGTGCACAGGAGGGCTGCCAGCACAGGTTCTTTGATCTGCTTTTCTAAGGAAAACAACTTTAAGGGGTTAATAACCTCAGTTTAATTAAACATACATATATTACTCACTTAGTTCAGGGAGAAAAGATCAGCCCCCTGAACTTCAGGGCAAATACGAACAGAAATTGCAAGCATACGTTATAAACAGATCAACCAACACAAACCGGTCTATCCATAGTTACCAAAGAAGCACCAACATCTATCTGTCTGAGTTACAAAGTCAGGGTGGGGGAGGGGTCAATGGCTTGCCCAGTCTCATCACTCACATTCTTTTGATGAGTGTACCCCCAAAAGTCAAACACTAACCTTCCAGTATATATACCCTGTTCGGGATCCTGAGGGCTCAAGGCTCACCATTTAGAGTGTGAGAAATCACTAACACCAGTGTGTGGGAAAGCTCCAACCACCAGCACAACTTGTCATATGCATTTCAATGACTCTCAATTGTCTTAATGCTGAGAAACATTCCAAGACAAAAAAGATCTCACTTTACCTGCCAATTCAAACAAAGAACAGTGAAAAGTCCCATTTTGTTTGCCGTTACAATGTACCCTGTATTTATATTGGTAACAATAATCACACAGGCTCAAAACCTAAACCTTCCTTTTTTCTTAGCCCTCTCATCCAGTCAGCTGTCAATCTATAAATGCTACTTCCTCAGTATCACTCTCACTTATCCCCTCCTTTCCATCTCCACTGCAACCATTCTATCTCATCCCCTCATTATTAAGCCTTAATTAAGCAACTACTCCATGCCGGTTATATCATCTCTCATTTAGACTATTAGTCCCCCAACTGATCTTCCAGCAGCTAGCCTCTCCCATCCCTAATTCATCCTTCATATTGCTTGCTCTGTCATCTTTCCATTGCATTGTTCTGATCAGATCACTTCTTGCCTCAACAACCTTCAGCTGCTCCCTACTGCCACGGAAATAAAATTTCCCCTCCTTTCTTCATTGCAACCCCACTCCAACCTATCACTTCAATCTTATCTCACGCTACTTCCTTCCGTCCAAACTCATCCCCACCCATGTTCATTCTTCACTCTCCCACCATTTTACTTTTGCTCACACTATTTTCTGTGCCTGAAATCGTTCCCTTCCTTCAGGGCCCAACTCAGATGCCCTCTCCCCTCCGATGACCTGGAGTTTTATGAAGCCAAAATTCCTCCCATCCCAAGCTCTAAGTGCCATCTCCTTCAAATTTCTCATAATGTGTTAGACCTGTGCTTTTCACTGATCCTCCTCTGCCTAGTATTACAGTTATTCATGAACATTAAATCATACACTCCTAAGAGCAGGTCCTATGTGGTTTCGTTACCTTATACCCTTATGCCCATTTTACTTGTCACCATAGACTGTTGATAACTCTTCACTGACTTCAAGTGAAGTCAACTCAGTAATAAATCCATGATTAACTATAAAAAAGATACAAGAATAGCATGGATAAATTAATCCATGGGGAATCCCAAACTTTCTTTTAACCACTAATTACAGCTTATTCTTCATTCAATTTTTTTTTTTTACAAAGGGCAGGTTGCAAGTGACCAAACAGACTAGTTTCAATTTCCTTTCATCCTATTTCCACAGCCCATTCTCCATAAGTTCTTTTTTTTGGAGGGGGGAAGGCAGGGTAATTGGGGTTAAGTGACTTACCCAAGGTCACACAGCCAGTAAGTGTGTCAAGTGTCTGAGGTCACATTTGAACTCAGGTCCTCCTGACTTCAGGGCCGGTGCTCTGTTCACTTTGACACCTAGCTGCCCCCAAATCTTGGTCTTCAAAGTCTTTCCAAACCCAAGTTAAGTCACTAGCTTTCCTGCAATTAGAAAAGTATTGTCTATTGTTAAAACTTTGAATGTATTTCCTTAGAAAGACTACTGGTTTGCTTTCCCAATTCTTCCTGGGAAACAAAGTGTGGCTAGGTATAACGTCTTCACTCATCAGTCACTCTGCTCTAGGCCAGAAGATAGAGGTCTTCAGGTTTTGACACAGTTAAGGAGGATTTCCATTACAACAATTTTTGTTTTTTCTCTTTGCAAACCCAATTAATCATATTTGTTGAGCACTAAGTATATGGCAAGTGCCAGGGGTATACAAGTACAAGGAATGAAACAAACTCTATCATTTCCCATTAAGCATTAAGAACTTTGCTTAAGTGTTGAGAGAAATCAAAGAAACCTGCTTCTTCTCATATTTTGTTGTTCTGAGTTGTTTCAGTTGTGTCTGACTCTCCGTGACCCCATTTTGGGGTTTTCTTGGCAAAGATACTGGGGTGGTTTGCCATTTACTTCTCCAGCTCATTTTACAGATGAGAAACTGAAGCAGACAGGGTCAAGTGGTCACACAGTAAGTGTCTGAGGTCACATTTGAACTCAGGTCCTCCAGACTCCAAAGCTGTCACTCTATCCACTGTGCCACCTAGCTGCCCCCCTCATATTTTTGCACATACTTATTTCTAATTTTTCCCAGCAACTCAAACACCACCTTTCTTTACTCCCACTCTAGGAGTTGTTTGTTTATTTTCCTCAAAGCACAGATATGGAGAGTTAAGGAATAAATGAACAAAATAGACACTCCAGGAATCTGTATGCTGTTTGAAGAAGCTTTTGCATTGTATTTCTTTTGTTCACACAGGTGCATACACACACACACGCACACACGCACGCACGCACGCACACAACCCGACCCCATAAACTTAGGCCATCCACTCTGCTTGTGAAGTGAATAGATACTTTATTTTATGAAGATAGGAAAATGTGAAAATTGAGAACAGCAGCACAGAAAAACACCTGACAAAGTCGAGTTAGAGGGGTATAGTTGGCAGGGACTTAACAGATCGTACAGACCACCCTCCCTATGTTTTCCATGTGAGGAGACTGAGGTTCAGCGAGGTCATTTGTCCCATACCAAATAGCCAGTTCATGCAAGAGTTGGGATTAGAACATAATTCTCCTTGGGCTTAAATAAAAAGATATGTGTCACCATAGTATAGTGGGAAACATTCTGTATGTGTAGGCAAAGAACCTGGGTTCAAATTCTGACTGTTCATTACTACTTGTGTAACCTTTCTAAGCTTCAGTTTCTGCATGTGTAAAATGAAGGCTCAGACTAGATGGCCCATCTAACACTAAATCTATGATTCTATGATAGTGAAAAAAAAGCATAAATAGAATAGAAATGTGTGTGTCCACTAGAGAAATATGTAAGACTGTTTATTAGTGAAATTTCCGCAATAACTTTCTGTTGCAGGGTGGGGGAGGGAGAAGGTAGGCAATCAGGGTTAAGTGACTTTCCCAGGAACACACAACTAGTAAATGTCCAAAGCCGAATTTGAACTCAGGGCTTCCCGATTCCAGACCTGAGCTCCATCCACTGTGCAACCTGGCTGCCCTGAGCAATAACTTTCTACAGTCTTCAGACCCAAGCAATACAAAGGTAAATCAGATTAGCCCCCTAATAACAACTATTGAGGCACTGAGTAGTGACTAGGGGGAAAGGATATGGGCCAGGTTTCATGAGAGATGGATACTCATCATCTTTAGGGGCAAACAAAAGGTTATCCTCTGATGCTGGAACCTCAGATCAAAGGCTCATTCTCCCTTTGTAGCTTGGTGTCACAGTGGATAGAACACTGAGCCTGGAATCAGGAAGGTCTGAGTTCAAATTCGGCTGCAGATATTTACCAGCTACCTGACCCAGGCCAAGTCCCTTCACTCTGCCTCAGTTTCCTCAACTCTAAAATGGGGATTAATAACAGTACCTACCTCTGAGGGTTATTAGTGAGATATTTGTAAAGTGCTTAACACAGTGTCTGGCAAAGAATAGGAACTTAGTAAGTCTTGTTTCTTCCCCCTTCTTCATCCCGACCCACCCCCCCACCATGGCTCTACCTAGAATAAAACTATAAGATCATCTTCATTTCTAAGCCATTTTATGAAATGAATATAAGGAAAGCCTCATGAAAGATGTCTTTTTTTTTTGCTTTCAAGAAAAGTAGTAAACTCCCTATCCACCTGTTTTCCTCCAATGAAATTAGGCCTTCATTTAAACACACACACACACACACACACACACACACACACACACACTATGGGAGATGGTGTAGAGAAGAAAGAGTACAACAGAACAATTTCATTTAAGGATTCAATTTTTTTTCTTCTGCACACAATTTTTGGGAATCAAAAGTTTAAGAATTCAAAGAAGAGAAAGAAAAATATTAAAACACCTTACTCCTATGTCTTCAATATAATACCCCAAAATTAAAATATAGCAGACTAATACCTGTATTCCTGAGACACACTAAGAACCCAGGAGAGAGGTTTCAATTTTAGGGATCGGTTGCACATTGAGCAACTATAGAACAAAACCACATTTCTTCCATAAAGAATGGATTCCAGGTGACCCTGGCTTCTCTATTTACAGGGCTTGAGTTTTGGAGTGACTTTATATTGTAGGAGGATAATTTCAATGACAAATCAAGAGAACACTGGAAGAACTCAACCAATGGAAGACGTGGTACCTTTGAGGGGAGGGGTCAAAGGAGGGAGGAAAGGATGAGATTCTGCCCCCAGGTTGTTAATTTTAGAGTCCTTAAGAAGGGTTTTTTTCACATGCACTTCTTTAATTAAAGATCATATTCATACTTCTAGGTGCTCCTACTAGTCTCTGAGGAACCGAATCATGAAAGCTATTTTGTCTGCATTTCTATTTTTATGCTCACATGTTAAAAAAGAACATTCAGACAGAAATCAGAAGCCTTGTACCATTTGTGCTAATGAGCTTGACCCCCGAACAAGTGACTTGAGCATTGGCACCTCATCTATAAAACAAAGGAATAGGACAAAATGATCACTAAGCTCTGAAATCAGTCAGTGATTCTATCATTAAAAAATGTATATAATTCCCATACAGTATAATCTCAACCTTAGTATGTCTTTCATCCAACTTGTTAACATTTCGAATAATTGCGGGCTGGAAGGAGGTGAAGTGGGGAGTGGCAGAGCAATCCCCAACTTGAGACTTTCTCTTTGGGAGTTAAGCATGTCACCAAGTCCCTGGCCCGTGAGCCTATCATTATGATTTCAAGGTTACTGAAAAAGTCACCGAAGGTTCAGGAAAAACAAGCAGGGGCCCTAGCCAAAAATCTATCACATCTGTTTCTATCCTCTGCCTCTGATGCTCTAAGAACCCACACTCCTGGCACAATCAATCTCAGAACAACTGGATGCAAGATGGCCCAGCAGCTGAAAAGTAGGACACAGCTGGGGCCAATATTCCAGGAAGCACCATCATGTTCCAATAGAGAGTTAGCTCATTAGCTGTGACGCAAACAGTTGCGCTAACTTTCCAAAACATTCTACAAAATACTTTTGACTATAGGTTTGCTCCCTGGAATGATCATCTCGCCAACCAGAAGAGACTTATCAAGAAGAGAAGTCCCCCAGAATGAGTGTTTACTATTGAAACATATTTGTGGTGACTGGGGAGAGAGAATCCTGGCTCTGGAGGCAGTCTTGACTCTTGGATCTGTGACTTATTGTGTAACCTTGGGCAAGTCATTTCATTTAATCTATAAAATGAGAGGGTCTGTACTAAATGACCCCTGAGGCCCCTACCAACTCCTGATCTGTACTCTTTAAGTCTTCTTTCATTTCTAAATTGTGTTGATGTTATTAATCAGTCATATCCAACTCAAGTCATTTAACTTTTCTGAGACTGTTCCCTCATCTGTTAAATAAAGGGATTGGGCTTTTGTTGTTGTTTAGTTGTGACCAGCTAACTCTTCATGACTCTGCTTAGAGTTTTCTTGGCAAAGATACTGGAATGGTTTGCCATTCCCTTCCATTCTCGCTCATTTTACAGATGAGAAAACTGAGGCAAACTGGGTTAAGTGACTTGCCCAGGGTCACACAGCTAGTAAGCATCGGAGGCCAAATTTGACCTCAGATCTTCCTGACTCCAGGCCTGGCACTTTATCTACTGTGCTACCTAGCTGGCCCAATAAATCCCCTCCATTAATTTCTAAATACTATGTTCCATTAGCAGATGGGCAATGAGAACGTGATGACAGTGATGAGGAATCATAGAATTTCTCACTGTTCTGGACTTCAAAAACTAAAGGAAATCCTAGTATTCAAATCAACTTAGATAAGGTGATATGCCTTTAACTCTATTCCTTCATTTCTGTTCCAGAACTTGCCCCTTTGATCACCCTCTCTGTCATCTTCAATCTCTCTTCATCTACTCTATTTTCCCTTGCTGTGTACACATATGCCAATGTCTGCCCCTCCTTTAAAAACAATTGCTTCAGTATATGTAGAACCTATATCGGATTGCTTGCCACCTTGGGTGGGGAAGGGGAAGGAGAGGGAAGGGGGAGAAAAATTGGAACTCAAAAACTTGAGGAACTGAATGTTGTAAACTAAAACTAAAAATAAATGAATGCATTAATAAAAATAAAATTTTTTTAAATTTAAAAATACCTTCACCTGACCCTTCTATACCCTCAAACTATCTTCCTCCATCTTTTCTCCCTTTCACAAACTTCTAAAGAGGGGGGAGGGGGGTGCTAAACTCTTTGATTCTACTCCCTCATTTCCCACTCACTTCTCAACCTATTGGCAATCTCTGAACTCTGCATTCCACCACCAACCCCCCCCTCCCTTTTCTGTTTTTGGCCCTCCCTTCCTGGAATGTACTCACTTCTCACCCTTGCCTCTTACATTCTTTAGCTTCCTTCCCCACTCATCTCAATCACCACCCCTTATGAGAAGTTTGTCTTTATCCCACATAGTTGTTAAAGGTCTCTCTCTTCTCCAATTATATTTTGTTTATTCACCCCCACCTCTCCTAGTAGCTGGTGAACTCTTTGAAAACAAAGACCAGTTTTCATCTGACCTCTCTCTCCAGCATGGTACCTTGGACACAGTAGACACTTCATAAGTGCTTGTTGAATAAGGAAATATACTGTACATGACAGACAAATCTGAACAATAACTAACTTACCATCCAAATATGAATATCTGAACATGACTGTTTAGGTGATTATAGTCCAAACAGATCAAAAACTCAATAAAACTGTTCTGGGTGAATATGTGTGAATATGAGTAAGGCACATAGATGTGCCTTAGGAGACCTGGGTTCAAATCCAGCCTCAACTACTTATGACCTTTATGACTACATATGTAAGCCATATATACAAGAATCTAGTACATATACAATACCTAAATATGCAAGTCACTTTATACCTCACAGCTTCAGTTTCCTCATCCATAAAGTTGAGTTAATATTTGCCCCACCTACCACATGGAGCAGTTGTGAGAAAAGCCCTTGTAACCAGAATTGTCTTTGTTTTCTTTGAGTGACTCAATTTATCTCAGTGAGCTTTACTAGGTGCTAAGCCCCAGGCCCAAACCCCATTAGGTGTTAATGTAATCCATGTGGATGTGAACATCCCAGGGTCCTAAGGGGAGGGGCCAACTCAAGAACCAATCACCAGAGCCTGAGCTCTGGTGATTCAGATGATGTCTGATGATGTCTAAAGCCCTATAAGAAGGGAGGACAGAGCTATTGGTGCGGGGCTCTGGAGATGGTGTTGATGAGGAGATTCTGGGCAGCTGTAGCTAAGGAGCCCTCCAGCTTGTAAACCCGGATGTTGAAACTTTGTTGAACTGTGGTAACTGTCTGTTGGGACTTGAATCAGACAAAGTCTATTGATGTCTGTAATTTGCATTTTGTTTTGAAGTTCAGGGTGCTGGTTTTTTTCCCCTGAACTAACTGAATGATATTTGAATTAAAAGTAAGCTTGTCAACCCCTTCACCTTGCTTTCCTTAATTAAGCAGATCAAAAGAACCTGTGCTGTTGGCAGCTTTCTGGGTGTTGGCTGTAGGTGAATCTTATACCCCCACAGAAGCTGCCAGCCGGGTTGTTGACACAGCCCTTTGGAAATCTGGAAGGACTACAGAAATGGGAATTACTATTCATTACAAATGATTGAGGAAATATGTCATAGTGAATAGACAGCCTGGCTTCAGAATCAACAAGATCTGGGTTCACATTCAGTCTCTGATACATACTGTCCATGTAACCCTCTCAGTGCCCCACAAGAAACTCTCCAAGACTAGAAGGTGCAGAGCTGAAGCTGATCTGCATTGGTTTAGGAGCTTCCTAAGCTAATAAATTCACAAAGTCTAGTTCCTTCTCCTCCCAAGCAAAGACAAAGAAGCTCATGGGTCCAATGACTATTGCCCTTACACCACTGCTACTGTACCTTGATTTATTCCATGTATGTTTATTTGGATCAGCAACTCCTGGGAAAAACTCATATGTTTGCAGTTCAACCACGGAGGGTTGATGGTACTAAAGTATGGTGCCCCCTAACTGAATCAGTAGCAACCTAGTAAAAATCAAGTACTTTGGATAACCTATAGGAGGTTAAACTGATAAAAGCAATTAGTTCAAGCAATCACAGGAAAACAAAATAAAATTTTAAGTAGTGCTAATCCTTTTTTTAAGTCAGTAGTAACTCCCTCCTGGAACTGGACTAATGAACATTGGAGTGTAACTGAAAACTCAACTAGGTCACCATGCTGCAAAAAATTGCTTCTGGAAGCATCCATTGTCAAACCCTTCTCTCTTGAACAGATATGCCCAATATTACACCAAAGGCACCATTTCTCACATTCTTTTGCTTCTGTGCAAACAAAGAGCAGTAATGCACACAAGTACTAGGCAGACCAAAAATCAGGCCACCAAAAAATAGTTTGGAGCTAAAAAGGATGAGGTGCCTTTGCTCCAAAGCTCCTCCCACTTGCCGTTTCAAGCAGCTCTCCTCTGTCTTTCCTTCAGTGCTCTGCAAAGGAAAGAGCGTGAGTGTAGAGGACTGGAGTTCAAATCCCACTTCCAACATTTGCTATCTATAGGACCCTGAACAAGTCCCTTCAGCTCAGCTCCCTCAGATTTATAAAGAACACTGAGAAAATGAAGTCTTAGGGAATCATAGAAATAGCCTAGAAATCCTTCAAATGCCCTTTCTCCAAGCCTTGCCAACTCAAGTTTTAAGCACCTCCTAGACCTCTACAGGCAGGCAGTTTATCAGCTGATAAGTGACTAAGATTCTTTTTCTTGTGTTTTTGCCCAAGCAAGCAGATGCAGAGAAGCTAGGAAAGTGTTGCCAACCTGGGGGGGGGAGAAGAAGGAGGGGGAGAGAGACAGAGAGAGACAGACAGACAGAGACAGACAGAGACAGAGAGAGACACAGTGAGACATGGAGAGACAGAGACAGACAGAGAGACAGAGAGAGAAAGACAGAGAGAGAGACACAGAGAGAGACCCAGAGAGAGAGAGAGAGACAGAGACAGAGAGAGAGAGAGAGAGAGAGAGAGAGAGACAAGGAGAGACACAGAGAGACAGAAACAGAGACAGAGAGAGACAGAGAGAGACACAGAGAGACCCAGAGAGACACAGAGAGAGAGACAGAGAGAGAGACAGAGAGATTATCAGGAGAATATACCTATGTAAACCACAAGGAAAGAGAAGAAGCAGAACCCAAAAGAAATTAGTTGAGAGCACATTGCCTTTTCCCACCATCTAATTTCCAGACAGGTACCCGATTATTTTCTGTCTATCTTTCTAAATCCACCACTGCCTTCCAATAATGCATCTACTGGTTAGGCACAAACGTATATTATAGTACTGTTACATATCAATTATAAATAGAACTATTAACCAACTAAACAATTGCATTCTTAAGCAGATGTACCCCATTTCATGCATTAGATGTGCTCTATAAATATTCAGGAAGGAAATCTTTTTCAATGTAATAAACCAAAACACATTAGAAAGGCTTATTATTTAAAGAGAGATGCTGTGGTGTAGCGGACAAATGGCCAACCTTACAACTAGGAAAATCTGGGTTCAAATCTAGCCTCTGACACAAAGTCTTTGTATGACTCAGGGTAAATCACTTAATTTCTTGGCACTTCTCTGAGATTCTGCATTAGTAAAGATAATTTCCTCATCCTGGAATTACGAATGTAATCATAGATCCATTTAAAACATTTTTTTTTGCAAAGTAAATAGCCACCAACTTCATTTTTCATTCACCGTAAATCCAGTTTCCCCGCACAACTAAGAAATACTTAAAATATAAAGTTACATGCATAGGTTGTTATAAACATCATTTCACAAAATTAAAATAAGTATTTGTCTATGACTAATCAACCCTAAGTTCATTTCTGTGGTAGTAAGTGGGTACAACAGAAACCCCTAAACTATCTATGATTCCATAAGAAGTTATCTTTATAGGAATTTGGCATTAGTTCCTACAACAGTGAAATGTTCCTATTCAGCACCCACCCTTACACAAGAATTATTCAGCCGATTTATGTTCATGGATAAATACAGAAGAAATGCATCAGTTTCTCTCTATAGGTTATAGAGAGGAAGGAAAAACAAAGTTTGCAAAAGCAAATTGGCAAATAAAACTAAAAGTTGCAATAACATGACATTTCAACTAGGTTCTCAGATTACACAGAGTTCCATAAGAACAGAAATCATTCATTTTCAACTTCAAACTCCTTGCTCAAAAAACTTTTTTTATTTTTTTTTGTAAATAATGGGGAGAAAGAAATGCTAAATCAAAAGCAGGAACTGGTCCATTTGCCTTATGTGGGGTGCTCTTAGGAATGAATGTAGATGTGCAGTGAGCACCTGCTATAGATAGGATGATGAAAACACCAATTTGGTGTTCATTTCTCATCTCAATCTGCTCTCGGGTTGGTTTAAACCAACCTGCGCAACAACAGAAGTTACACCCGGCCATCCCGCAAACCCAGCAACAGTTCTGCTACTCTCATTTCTTCTGCTTAAGCTCCAAATCCCAAGCCACAGTCTCTTTTCTGCATCTGGTTGTGTGTGCATATGTTTAACATACTTTTTATGGAGTTTTTAAAACAAAGCTGGTGGTTTAGTATTCAACTCAAGCAACTTTAGGGCTGTTAAAAATGTAAATGATTTTTAAAGGCATCCACAGTATTCTCCTCGTCACCTTTAAAAATAGTCGCATTGGGTAAAGCATTCCATTTTTGTTCTCATAATTTTGCATTTCTCAGTGCATTCTGCTCAGCGTCTCTGCCTAGTTCTGCTTCCCTAAAGCACACTACTGGCTCACTGTTTGAAAGGAGCAAAAGAATCCTTTACTGATGGCAAACGGTCTTTCCCTCTACTTCTGATTTTATACCGGTACTCTGATTTAACTGAACAGTACTGTAGCTTCAGCCCTGCCCTTCCCCCTGAGAACAGGGTTCGAGCGTTCACAAATGGGTTTAAGAAATATATTTTCCAAAATACAGTGGACGGGGACTTAAATCTCACGGAGTTGCATTAACCCAATAGGTTTTGGTCACTCTACCACTCATGCTGCAGCTAATACAACCTGGGGGGAGGGGAGCGGGAAGCGGGTAACGAATCATCTGCTAGTTCGCTATTTCCTAATTACAGGCACTCCCTCTCAGGACACGTAATTAATTTACTGAGTTGAAAAAAAAAGTCAGAATTACTCACACAGTCTTGAAGACGCAATGTCAGCTATTTAAGACAGAAACATCCAAGTCAATGAATGCTAGCACCCAACTAAGCATACACGTGCATAAGTCAGAAGCTGACAGGCCCTCTAGGTTCCTGCCACTATAGATATCATGCTCCTGGGTGCCGGGCCATAATTTATGAAACTGAGCTCAAGCCTCAGCCAATCACTTAGCTTCCCATAACAAGTCTAACTGGCTCAGAAGAGCTAGCTCTGCCGCAATAAAACCACATGGAGGAGATATCCCACCCGATAATCTGTTTATCTGGGCTCGATTTCTGGCGGGGAGGCCCAAGAGAAATCCTAACTTCATTGTCTTCAGGGAGGGAGGGCAGATGACCTGCGTCAGTAACACTCGAGCACCTGGGAGCAAGCTGACTCCTGAGCTTTGGGATGCCCATCCTACCTCAGCTAACCACTACTGGAGAGCAAAAGGCAGACACAGCAGAGGAAAAAAAAAAATCCTGGAGGTAATTTGCATCTTCTCTCAAAAAAACAAAAAGAAAGAAAAGAAAAAAGGAAAGAAAAAGAAAAATTTTAGCAGCCCCATTACTGAGCAAGAATGTTATGTATGAGGTCAGTTGGGCAGGTTTCATTTTATCTCTCTTTTGTTCCTCTGGAGGTTTTTATGAGACCATTTGATATATAAAACTGGGTGTGTGGGAGAACCATAACATTCCTGGAGTAAACGCCAAACCATATTTCCATATTACTATTTGTGAAAGACAAAGTATAATTTTCAAAAGTACCCCTTGAGCTACAAGCTCAGATTTTTGTCCTTTTTGCCTTCCCAAAGAACCGAGAGACAAGAGAAAAAGGATGATTGGTGAAAACACAATGACTTTGCATTCAGTTGCTACAAGGTACGATTATTCCTGGAGACAGGAAGTTGGGGACACAACCTAAAGTAATAGCACACTCCTTTGGAGCCTGGGGGGGAAAAACCTTTTTGTATTTCCTGGGAGAATGTACCAGGCAAGAGAAAGAAATAACAACCTGGAAGAGAAAGTTGACTATGGTACCCAGGTCTCTGATTTTTCTTAAACTAAGATACTCTCTTTTCCATTAATAAATACATATGGGTACATGTATTGGAAACCTTCCCCAAAGTGCCTCCTCCCCCCAAAAAAGTACTAGATTTGGAATTCCTTAAGAGATTTCAAGCATCATACTGAAATAAGCATTGTCACCGAAGATGATACTGAAAAGGAAGGGAAAAAATGTTGACATATCCTGACTCACAAAAGAGCACCCTTTAAGCCCATGGTGTATACATTACCTTAACGATGATCCTGCTAAAAGCTCAGCAAATATCATTCTTATTTAATTGCTTATACAACCAGGATCTCAGCAACAAGAGATTTATGTAGCTAACTAAAAACTAACCAGCCCTAAATCAATTTTTACACCATTAAAGCTACATCAGGACTGGACACCATTCAAATTCATTTGTGCCTAGAAGATGAACGAGAAAGGGGAAAATGTGCTTGTGTTTACTCATTGAATATAAACAGCATTAGCTGAACTGACACTTACCCAAACGGGATTTATTCTACATAATGCCCTGAATCCAGCCAAAGACTGGGCATGGAACAGATGAAATAGAGAGCAGAACCAGAGTGAAAAAGTCAAAGCAGCCACCAGCAATTTCCCCCAGGGCTTGTGGCTTGAATTATCCCATTTATGACCAGGCCAGGGAAAAATAGTTCTGCTCTTGTTGAACTAATTTTTTATTTCTTTAATTGAGCCTGTCTTTGTTTGACAGCTACTCCTGCAGCAACCTTCCATGAAAATGCAGAGAATGGAAGCTACTGAACTTCAGTTTTTCCTTACTGCCTCTAAGACAAAATCCAAACTCTTCTGTTAGACATTTAAGGTTCTTTCCAGACACCCTACCAGCCAGCCAAGCTGTCCTTTTTCCCTGTTATTTATATATATTCTCTCTCTCCCTCCCTCCCTTCCTCTCTCTCTCTCTCTCTCTCTCTCTCTCTCTCTCTCTCTCTCTCTCTCCCTCCCTCCCTCCCCCACTCTCCCTGCCTCTCTCTCCCTTTCTTTTCTCCTCCCCCTCCCTCCCTTTCTTCCTCTTTTCCTTCCCCTCTCTCTGCCACCCTGACCATTACATTGCACAGGCTGCCCATTCCTGTAGTCTCTACCCACTTCTTCCTCCCTCCAGCTGCCTTAAAAGCACAGATAAAGTGCTGCTTCCTACCCACATGAGGCCCTACCGGACCACCACAACCACCTCCCCCCAGCTATGTGCTTCTTCCATCCTCATCAATCACTATGTGTTTACTTTGTAATATTTTATTTACTTTTATGTGTATACGTTGTTGCTCCCACCCCATCCCCAGTAGAGGCAGCTAAGTTTCATAGTAGATAGAGCACCAGGCCATGAATCAGGAAGACCTGAGGTCAAATTCAGCATTTAACCCTTGCTTGCCTCTGTTTCCTCTTCTGTAAAATGGGGATGATAATAGCCCCTACCTCCCAAAGTTGTCTTGAGGATCAAGTGAGATCATTGTAAAGTACTTAGCATGGTGCCTGGCATGTTACAGGCACTATAAAAAGGTTAACTATTCATTATTATTCCTATTATTATTATTAATAGTATGTAAACTCCTTAAGAAGAGAGACTTGTTTGTTTTTCTTCTTGTGTCTCTACCCCCAGCCCAGTGTCAGGACCATCCTAAACACTTAAGTGTTCGTTGACTGATTAAAATGGTAACTATGCATAGACAATATGGAGACTTTTACTTGAAATAGAGGTCTCAACTTAATCCGTTTTTGATCTGGACCTGTGATTTCATTGCCGTAGGGAACTTCCAGCAAGGAAACTCCTTCTAACATTACAAAGCAGCAACAGTTCCTAGTGACTGGGAGCTTCTTGTTGCTGTACAGTCATTTCAGTCTTTTCTGACACTTTGTGGCCCCATTGGGCAAAGATACTGGAGTGGTTTGTCATTTACAGATGAGGAAACTGAGGCAAACAGGGTTAAGTGACTTGCCCAGGATCACACAGCTAGCAAGTGTCTGAGGCAGGATTTGAACTCAAGAAGAGAAGTCTTCCTGGCTCCAGGACCGGTGTTCTATCCACTGCACCACTTTTCCTAAATCACAAAGCCAGTATGTTGCCAGAGACTAAACTCGAAACCAAGCCTTCCTGATTTGAGGTCAGGCTCTCTGAACACTTTGTTGTGCTGCCTGTCTCTCCAATAACTTTCTTTTAAATCTTCAATAACTCCAAAGCTTCCATAGTACTTCTCTGCATTGCCAGCCCAAGCCATTGTCTAAACCCAAGTACGGGTGATTTAAAGGCAGAGCAAAACAAAAAATGTCCAATGGTAAAAAAAAACTCTCAATCGCATCGTTATACCTAACCCTCTCTACTTTCTTCCTTCCTTTTTTGACACTGAAAATTTGACAGACTTTAGTAAGAAGGTAATAAGTCACTTTACTGACTAGCAATTGTCCCAAGAGTGGCCCTGTTGGTCTCTCCTACACCTTTGAAGGCCACCACCTCTTCACCCATGTAGGCTGCAACAGCTAGCCGCTGTTGAGCAGCACTTTGGGGTGCCTGTTTCATAGTTTTGGCAGTTTCCCTGTGTCAGCATATAACTAAGCTACTGACCATCTGGTTCCCTTGCCCTTTTGTGCACCATTATTTTGATTTACAGAACTGCAAGATGTTAATCTGTTAATGAATAAAATCTACCCTTGAAGAAGCAAAAAAAAAAAACTCTAAGAGACCATTCTGTGGGTTGTCTGATGGCCAGACTTAGAATTCCAACGGTATGGCACATGCTGCTGCTGACTGGTGTTTTTCTGGGGAACTCTGAAATTTATGACCCAATTTTCAAATGACCTGAAAAGTTAAGCCCAAATAACTGACCATATCATTTCCACTGGGGCCAGCATTCACTATTTGACAAAAATTGTTGGGAAAATTGCAAAGCAGTCTGACAGAAATTAGGAATAGACCAACATCTTAAGCTCAAAATGATTTAGACATAAAGGATGATATCATAAGCAAATTAGTGGAGCACAGAAGAAATTACCTGACAGTTCTATAAATAGGGGAAGAGTTCATGACCAAACTAGAGATAGAGTATGGTTCACAGGAGGTAAAATGTACAATTTTGATTACATAAAGTTAAAAAAGTTTTGGACAAACAAAACCAGTGCAGCTAGAACTAGAAGGAAATAGGAAAAAAAATGCAACCAGTTTCTCCGATAAAAGTCTCGTTTCTAAGATATACAGGCAACTGAGTCAAATTTATAAGAATAAAAGTCATGTTCTAATTAATAAATGCTCAAAGGATATGAATAGGCAGTTTCTGGAGGAAGAAATCAAAGTTAGTAAAAGTCATACAAAAATTCTCTAAATACTGAAATTCTAATTTTTTTCTAATAATTAGAGAAATGCAAATTAAAATAACCCTGAGGTACCATGTCACATCTATCAGATAGACTAAGTTGATAAAAAGTGAAAATGAAAAATACTAGAGTGATGACTAATATGGAAATGTTTTGCATGATTGCACACGTATAACCTACGTCTGATTGCTTACCATATCAGGGAGCGGGAGGGGAGGGAAGGAGGGAGAGAATTTGGAACTCAAAACTTTTTTAAACATATGCTTAAAAATTGTTTTAATATGTAATTGAGGGGAAAGAAAATATTACATATTTTTAAAACAATTTTTAGAAGGAAAGAAAAATACTGGAGGGGCAACAGGGAAACAGGTACCGTAATGCCCTGTTGGAGTTGTGAACTGATATAAGCATTCTTGAAAGCAATTTGGAAAACGATTTAGATGATATCATAAGTAATTAACAATATGGCTCCCATCTACCTTTCTAGACTGACTCCACCTTACTCTTCTTCATCTACTGTACATTCTAGTCAATCTGAACTACTTGTTCTCTGTATGACACGGCATCACCCTATTCCTTGCCTTTGGTCAGGCTGTCTGTCCCTCCGTGCCTGGGATGCTCTCCCTCCTCATTTTTGCCTCTTGAAATCCCTCACTTCCCTCAAGGTTCAGTTCAAGTACCACCTCCTTTGGCACAAGGCCTTTCTTGATTTTCCAAAATTGTTAGGGCTTCCCCAGGCCCTAGAAATTGTTTTAGATTTCCTTTGTCTATACAGAGCATTCCAAAAGACTTAATGTAGCTTTACGTTTTAATAATGAAAAATAGCTCTAAGTTTTAATAGCTTTAAACTACACTAATATTTTTGGAACATCCTGCATTTTGTATCTGCTTACTTGTGTGTATGTTGTTTTCCTCTAATAGAAAGTAAGTTCCTTGAGGTCAGACACTGGGTTTTTTTTCTTTTGTCTTTTTTTTCTTTATCTGGTTTGGGGTGTTCTTTTTGGGGGGACAGTTGCCTTTGTATCCCCATCACCTAGCATAGTACCTAAGATATTGTAGGAGCTTTAAAAATGCCTTTGGATTGAGGAATTGAACTAAACTGAATTGAAGACATCTTTCACATTGCCTTTTGCTATCCTCTACCTCCATCTAATATGAGCCTCCCATTCATTATTTCTTAACTTTCTGTTCTCCCTAAGTTATGAAAAAATATTCTACAGTGCTGGGATTTGAAATGCCCACACTGCTGCCATAACCCCTCTTTGCCTTAAAATTAATTAGTCTATTTGGTGATTTAATAGGATATGGCAGAGTACTACTCACAGAAGGTATTGATTTTAATTCAGCAAGATTTATGGTAGCTGGGTCCTGGCTAGAGAAAGCGCCTCAACCACTCTCAATATTTACTGGCTGCCAACAAGATGCTATCTGAGGAGCCGACTGTATACTAGGCTGACCCTGACAACTCAGATAAATTCCTGCTCTGATTCCCTTAATCTCAAGGAGCTAGAGCTCTCAAAAGAAGTCACATAGTACAGGGATTCAAATCCTCTTCTGAACTAAGAACTCAAAGGTGATAGGAACATTTCAGGCAAAGGTCTGCTCACAGGTTGATTGAAAAAAAGTCTCTAAGTTGGGCCACAAATTCCCTTCTAGATCTATAAAATTATTGATTTGCTCATGCTATGAATGCAACCAAAGGGGTTCCTCCATGAGTAGTTTTAAGAACACCTAGACTCTGCCCCCTACTTTAGTGTGCCAAGTCATGGGGGACCCCTAGGAACTGGGAACTCAATTTAAGTGACTTGGACGATTACTATTATCTCCATAGAGATTTGATCTAAAGAAGCATAAAGTTATTAGGCAATTTCACTGGTGATGTCCATAAATTCTTGAAGCCAGAATTGGGTTTCCTATAAATTATATGAAGACAACCTTACACTGAATTATTTTTGCATAACCTACAAAAAAATTAGAACTGGTGAGAACCTCAGAAATCAAACTTAACTCAGAACCTGCTGCCTTCTAACACAAATATATAGCTCACCTAAAGATTGAAAAGAACCAGGGAGACTGGGGAGGTTAATTAAGGCTCAACTCATTTGAGATAACAGGATTAATTCTCTTAGGCAGGTAACAAAGAGCTCACCTGGACACACAAACCCTAAATCAGATTTGCCCTTGGCTCATGTTTTTTATTTATTCAAAGAAACATTGATCTGTTTCCCTGGCGAACATGACCTCATAGGAAAATGTTGTTATCTAATATCATGCATGACACTCATTACATAATTCCTACAGCATTTACTACATTAAGCCTACAATTCTTCCCATACTCAAATGCTCCCCTTGCGTTGACTGTCCTCCATGCCTGGAAAGTAGCCCCTCTGTACCTCTGTCTCTTGGATTTGCTCTCTCTTCAGGGCACAGATAGGTGGGCCTTAACTTGGTTCACTTAGTCATTTGGTGATCTCCCCCTTTCCAAAATTAATTTGTATTCTCTTGGTACATATTCTCTATTTATTGATCTGTGCACGTGCCCCCACCTCTTCATTGATGGCAGTTGTCCCCAGCACCTAATATGTTGCTTGATACCTAATAGATAGTTAATAAGCACTTGTTGAATCAAATAAAAAAATCCTTGATTAAGGATAAGTTTAATGAAAGAAACCATTTCCTACTATTCTATTCTATATCTAGAGTGAACATGTGTTCTTACAAGCCACAAGTTACCATTTACAAAATCTCGCAAGCATTTACACTGATTGAGAGAAGGATGCTACAACTGGATCGTTCGGGAGTCTGGTTTGCCACACACTCCTGGTATGAAATCTACACAATACACAAAAGCTAGGTATCAAGTTTTGCACTTCCTTAGAGATGAGGTTTCCCAAACACCTACAAATGGTCCAACACTCACGTGTGACACAGTGCCTTTGCTAATGTTACGCATCATATTTCATGAAGCCTTTGCAAGTGAGAGTTTGTTTTAAAGGTTCCATTACAACTCATCACTATGGTGAGGAGTACTTGTCACTGTTGGATTATTTTCAGGGTTTTTGTTTTTTGTTGTGTTTTGTTTGTTTGTTTTGGGGTTTTTTAACCTGTTTTTAACATTTGTTTGTTTTTTTGTTTTATTTTGGTTTTGATGTTCTTAACCTGCCCGTGGATTTATTCCTTGAGGCCAACACATGATATGGAACAAAAGAGCAAAATTACAGTATGTATATTCTGCAACAATAACCATTTATTTGGAGGTTGGCAAAGCACTGCAAATAATCCATTACTTAACCTGATCCTCAAAGCCACCCTCCTAGTCAGCGGTGTAAGTGTCACTATCTCCATTTTACAGAGGAATAAGCTGAGGCTAGAAGAACTTAAATGACTTAGTTGAGGTCACACAGTTAGTAACTAGGTGGCAGATAAAATGTAGAACCCAGATCTAGTTCTAAGTCCAGTGCTCTTCCTACCCCTATATCAACTGCCTGGTTTATAATAGTGGGCACAAAGCTCAAGTAGGTCTGAAGAATTCTTAGATAAAAAGACAACTAAGATGGACTCTGGGATCCTGTGTCCACATGAGAAAAGAATGGAATGCAACTGAGAAAAAAAGTCCCAAATTTACCTGAGAAGTGCAATTATGCTAATTTCCCCCAAATGCACAGTATACATGCAGGATTCCCAGGGCAACTATAGGGAACAACAATCAAGTATTTAAATGATGTTTTTCTCCTCTTCTTAAGCAGGTGAATGATTTCACCTCCGCTAGGGGAGGAAGGCAGAAGTACCATATAACAACACAAAGGCACGTGTCTAAGCTTAGGACTAAAGTCTATCAATAGGAAGAAAATCGTTTCTGAATCAATCTAATTAAGTGATGGCTGTCCTCGTTAGGCAGAAGCAGCTGGTGGTGCAACATATAGAATGCTGGGTGTGGAGTAAGGAAGACCTGAGTTCAAATCCAACCTCAGACACTTACTCACTGTGTGACTCTGGGAAAGTCACTTAACCTCTCTTTGCCTCAGTTTCCTCAACTGAATAGCAGCTGTCTCATACGGCCATGAAGATCAATAAGATAATGCTTGTTTAAGAAAATGGTTAGCACAGCACCTGGCATATTTTGTTGTTTAGTCAATCAGTGCTTTATGAATCATCCCATGACTCCATTTAGGGTTTTCTGGGCAAAGATACTAGAGCGGTTTGCCACTTCCTTCTCTGGTTCATTTTTACAGATGAGGAAACTAAGCCAAACAGTGTTAAGTGACTTTAACAGGGTTAAGTGTCTGAGGCCAGATTTGAACTCAGGTCCTCCCGACTCCAGGACAGGCACTTTATTCACTGCCCTGCCTGGCACAGTGGAGATGTTATATATAAATATTTATTTCTTCCCTCCCTTTCCCTTATTAGTGAGTCTTAGCACCACACTAAGACTTAGAACACCACAAAGCTCTCCTCATTTCACCTGATCCCCAACAATTAACCTTGAAAACCAAAACAAAACAAAAACATCTTTCATCTCTTTGCCACACTCAACAATTGCACACTTAAGTGTGCTAACAAGTCCACAAGAGAGCAGGGAATCACCTAGATAAAATGAAAATGCTTGCAAGGTACCACTGGACCGTGGACTAGAAACCTAAAAAAAAATGTAGGGAAGATATTGGTCTGGGTAGCAAATAATAATCTTAATTAATATTGAAATTCTAACCTATAGCTCTGGAAGTATATAACTTTAAACTCTACCTTAAGCTCTAAGCCCCTCGAGGGCAGGCAAGGGGCCATAGCTGGTACCACATTTTATCCTTCACTCAGCACTTCTTTGCACTAAAGAGGCAACCAGAAGATTATTCTGGAATAAATGGTATTTACCACCACTAAGGACACTGGAACCAAATGCCTGGGCTATTTGCAGAGCACTAGTATAAACTTTGCAGTTTCTCAAAACTTTTTTTGAACCCAACTTTGGGCCCTTTCTGAAAGGTGAATATGTTTGAATAAATTATTTAGGCACAATAAAGCCACAAAGACTGCACTAAGCGGCTGGGTAATTACAGTTAGCAAGGTCTTTCCCAACAAGCTGATGTTGATAAAAAGATGAAGAAACCCAGGAAGGAGGTGGCCCAGCCAATACAAATGAGGAGGAGCTAAGGGCCGCTTCTTTTTACCGAGGCACTAGTAGAGGAGCTCAGAGCCTAGGAATGGGGCCAGGAGATTTCTGTTGAGTACAAATGCCAACTGTACTTCCATGGAAGGAGAAAGTCGGGGGGAGGGGGTGATGCTCCCTACCCACTTCCACTGCCTTCCCCCATGGCAGCATCACTAGAGAGATATGGGAGCCAATTCAGAAACAAGCCTGACATCTGAAGAACCTAGCATCCAGCCGAGCTCGAACAGAATATGCACGTAGGCACTGCTAGCCTTGCGAATGAGTATTCAGTAGCTTTTTCCTCAGAGCTTTAGCTAAAGGGCAAACAATCCAAGAGGGAAAGAAAAGGATTGTACTACAACTGAAAGAGTTGGAGTTGGAATTAGAAGACCTGGGTTCAAGTTCCAGCTCTGCTACCTACTTCCTGTATGAACCTGGATAAGTCATTTAACTTTCCTGAGCCCCAGGTTCCTCATTGGTCAAGTAAAGAGATTGGGCTTTTGTTGTTGTTGTTCAGTTGTGTCTGACTCTTTGTGACCCCATTTGGGGTTTTCTTGGCCAAGATATTGGAGTGGTTTGACATTTCCTTCTCCAGTTCATATGACAGATGAAGAAACTGAGGCAAACAGGGTTAAGTGACTTGCCCAGGGTCACACAGTAAGTGTCTGAGGCTAGATTTGTACTCAGGAAGTGAGTCTTCCTAACTCTGGGCTTGGCACTCTATCCACTGCACCACCTAGCTCTTTTCCAGCTCTTAGTCTATGATCCCAAAGCTATGGGAAATTATATTATATCCTGGATACAAAAATAGTAAGAAAAACTTTGAAGTAAATGAAATGTGTGTCTGGTACCCTTATTTCCTTCCACCTCCTTTTCCTGGGCTCCCCTAGGCAGGGGGAACTAATAGCCACGGGATACTAAATCCATATTTGCTTCTATCCTTAATCAAAAGGGCCATGTGACAAATACCTTCTCTGTAATCTTGCACTCTTCTGATAGCTCACTTTGCTGTCGAATGCCTTCCATACTTGATCCTCACAACAACCCTGTGTGGTTGTGTGATGCAGGGCATCCCAAAAGTCTGAGTGCAGTATTAAGCTTTAACAACTTCAGAAGTATAAATGTTACAAACTTACAAGAACAGAATTGAAATATCAATTATTTAACTTTTTAAAAAAAATATTCATATGATTCTCAGTAAAATTCAGAGTAACCATCATCTTATACTATACAACGTTCTGGTTAATTTTTGAGTTTTGTAAAAACTTTCATCAGCTCATGCTCAGTTGTAATATCAATTAAGTTGGGGCTTTCTTACAGTGTTAAAATGATTAATTAAGTGTCTTTGAGTCTTACTAGGTGCTAAGCCCCAGGCCCAAAACCCTATTAGGTGCTAAACCTATGTGGATGTGAATTGGTAACTAAGGTGGGGCCCCAGGTGGGGCTAACTAAGGGAGGCCTGATTAGATCTTTGCTCCTAAGTTTGCCCTAAAACCCTAATTACTAGGTGCTGAAGCCTATGTGGGTGTGAAGCTCCCAGGTTCCTAAGGGGAGATGCTAACTCCAGAGCCAATGGAAGAAGCCGAAGTTCTGGTTGCTCCGATGACGTTTGATGATGTCTGAAACTGTATAAAAGAACAAGACAGAGCTATTTGCTCAGGGGCTCTCACTCTTGGTGGCAAGCTGATGCAGAGACTCCTCGAAGCTATAGCTAAGAGCCATCCAGCTCGTAACCCAGATGCTGGGACTTTGTTAAACTCTGGTAACTATGTATTGGAATTTAAAACAGAAAAGGTCTGTCTGTCAATGTTTGTAATTTGCTTGTATTTGCTTTAAAATTCAGGGTGCTGGCTTTTTCCCTTTAACTAAGTGAATGATGTCTGTATGCCAGATTAAAGTAAACTTGTTAACCCCTTAAGGTTGCTTTCCTTAGTAAAGCAGATCAAAAGAACCTATTCTGGTAGCATGCTTGTTGTTGGGCTTGTGTTCGTTTTTCACCCCACAATAGCTGCTAACCGGATTGATGAAACATCAGTGACTGAGAAGATTGCATTTGTAATTCTCATCTTAAGATCATGCAAGGAATGATATTTACTTTGACAGTTTTGACGTGATTGCACAAGAAAAAGTCTAATGGAGAGAGAGGTTAGGTAGTCAGCCAGCGGCCAAACAAAAAGAATTCCTATTCAAGTCTGAGAAAGTGTAATCCATAAACAGTTACACACATGATGCACAGTTAGACATAGGATAACCAGCATGGTTAAAATTAAAATTTAAAATGTACCTTTAAAAATTGACCCAATTAAATAACTATAAAATGAATTTAGATAACTAAATTGTTGACTGATGTTTTTGTAAGTTTCTAGAATTTATGCTTCCAAAGTTATTAAAGTTTAAGGCTGCACTAAGACTTTTGGGACATGCTGTACTAATATCTCCCTCCCCTTTACTGCTGAGAAAACAGATTCAGAGAAGGGCTCAGCAGAAGACTTACTCCAAAGGCAACTCAAGTCCTTCCCAGATCACTTCAAAGGAGCATGAAGAGGCCTGCTCCAGAAGGTCTTGGAATTGGACCTAAAAAAGCCAACTTCTGTTGGCTGGAGGCAAGAATCCTTCGGATCTCAACTCTGCTACTGTGTGATCCTGGGCAAATTGCTTGGCATCTCTGGGCTTCATATCATGGGATCATAGAATCATAGATTTAGAGCTAAAAGAAATCCTAGAGGTCATCTAGTCCATCTCTTATTTTGCAATTAAAAACTAAGACCCACAGGCAGCCATGTGGCTCAGTAGATACAGCACCAGCCTTGTAGTCAGGAAGACCTGAGTTCAAATCTGGCTTCAGACACTTACTAGCTATGTGACCCTGGGCAAGTCACTTAACCCTGATTGCCTAAGAAAAAAAAATAAGACCCATACAGGTGTAGTGATTTGCCCAGGAGCACACCAGGAAGTAAATGGCAAAGTTAGGATTTGAAGTCAGATTCTGTAGCTCAGGTTCAGAGCATGAGAATTTTGGACTAAATGACATCAACGGTCCCTTACAGCTCTAAATCCAAGATTCTAAAATCTGTCATAGATTCCAAGCTTCAGGTCCCCAGCGGCAGAAGAGGGACTCTCTGAAAGGGGGGGAATGCTCATTATAGTCTCCTAGCCTAAGAGAACCAAAGGGACCAAGGGTTCTGTGCTGGCCTGGACTCAGAGGAATGATTCAGTGTTAAGTCATCAAACACCCAGGTGAGTGGGGGCCCCTTTCACATTGCTATGGCAGGCAGACTCTCTGCTCCAACTCCCTTTATCCCAGTGATTCAGACATAGGAGCTGTCGAGGCACAATCCTTTCTTTCTCTCTCTCCTCATACATTCATCTCTACACACCTCTGTCCTGGTAATATTTGTCCCCAATTTATCCCTAACATCTGTCCCCAATCAATATTTTTCTCTATCCTTCCATCCTCTGGAAATCACTGAATGTGAGCATAGTGAGCACACACATACATACACACACACACACACACACACACACACACACAGAGCCCCCATTCTGTTGTTTCTAGAACTTTTCTGGTACAGAGGCCCACCTCTCTCCAGAATAGAGTGACTCCCTAGTCACACGTTCAGTAGTGGGCACTCCCTTTCTAATGGCCACAGAATGGGAGGAAGAGTGGATAAACTCCTTTCTCATCACCACTTCTAGTCCAGGACTTTTCCACCATTAATCTCTTCCTTTAAGGTTCATTCCTTTCATGTATTTCAGCAGAGCCCTACCCACATCCTTGATGCTGGCATCTACTGACCTCTAAGAGTCAGAAAGTCTAAAGTTCAAATTCCTGTTCAAATGCCACTTACTATCATATCCCATCCTTTTCTTCTGTTCCTGACTCTGGCAAAGAATTAGCCCTTTTCCTTGCCAGCTTATCTCAACCACTAAATCCAATGACCTTTTCTAAGTCTGCAATCTACTTCACGTATCTGCAGCTTTCGACTCTGACACACACCCCCATCCCTGGTCCAGTATATTTTCTCCTCAATAATAGCAGCAAACATTTATTATGTGGCTAATATGGCAAGGTGTTTTGCTAGGTCAGGGGATATAAAGATGAAAAGGATACAGTTGCTGCCCTCAGGATCTTACATCTTACTGAAGAGATACAGCAAATAGAAAGATATTGTGACCCTATGCAAGTCAATTACATCTCTCAACCTCATTTTAATTAATGTAAGAGAGGGAACAGTACGAGTTCTTATTGCCCAGGCCTGTTGTGAGAATCATATGAGATAATGGTTACAAAGCACTCCATTAGCTTTGAAGTGCTATATGAATATTAGTTATTTTTATTATGATTATTTGTTGTTTAGATGCAACAAAGTACAGATTGATTCTCTGCTGCTTGTGCTAATTTTGGCCTAACAATTAACACCAAGACGACAAACGTTTTCTTCCAGCTAGCACCACGCTATCCACACATGGAACCATCAATTAAAGCAAATGGAGAAATTTTGAATGCTTTGGATAAGTTCACTTACCTCAGCAGTGTACTTTCCAGGAAGGTACACGTAGAATAGATGATGAGTTTGACGCACGCATTGCTCAGCATTTGGGAGGCTCCGAGGGAAAGTGTGGGAGAGAAGAGGTATCAGACTGAAGGTCTACAGAGCCGTTGTGCTGACTTCATTGTTGTATGCCTGTGAAACCTGCACAGTATACAAGTGCCATGCCAGGAAACTGAATCATTTCCATTTGAATCGTTTTAGGAAGATTCTGAAGATCACCTGGCAAGATAAGGTACCAGACGCTGAGATCCTTTCTCGAGCTGAACTGCCAAGCATTCAAACACTACTGCAGAGAGTGCAACTCAAATGGGCTAGCCACGTTGTTTGAATGCCAAATGTAGGTTTGCCTAAACAACTATTTTACGGAGAACTCACACAAGGAAAGTGTTCGCATGATGGTCAGAAGAAGAGATACAAGGACACTCTCAAGGTCTCTCTGAAGAACATTTTGAATCAATCGTAGGACATGGGAGATACTCCCATAGGATCATGCAGCATGGCATGCCCACATCAAAGAAGGAAGGTGCGGTGCTCTATGAGCAAAGCATAATTGCAGCAGCTCAAAAGAAACATGAGTTGCGTAAATTTGGTCATCTCAACTCTAAATGATCCTATCAACTATTTGTACCTAACTTGTGGTAGAGCCCTCTGAGCTCATATTGGTCTGATCATCCATAGTTGGACACACTGTACCTTGACCCCAACATAGTGATGTCATTTTGGTTCTCTTCAAGAAGGAAGGACAACAACCAATCAATTTATGGGTATCATTATTATTATTATTTCTCAGCCAGATCCAGATCATAACCTTCCATCCATCCCTCTGCCACATTCCTCCTAAACCTGTTCAACACCCTCACCATGCTATCTATTCCCTCCACCTCTTCCTCTTCTCCCAGTTCACTGATTCTCTCTTCTCATAATCTTGTCCCCTCGTTTGACCATACAGATAGATACTATCCTCTGCCCTTCAATATCTTTCATCCTTCTCCTATCACCGGTTTCCCTGCCAAAGCCTGGGGTTTGGTCATACTCACCACCTTCCTTCTTCCCTCCTAGTGAATGGGCTGCTGATAGAGAAGGTCATATAATTGTGCGAGCTGACCTCATTAATGCATGGATGTTATCTCCTCTCATCTGGGTCCTAGCCAATGCATGGAAATCCTTTTATTCTTCCCTGTTTGACTAATATTCTCCACGCAAACTATTCTAAACCTTTTTTTCTCTTCAAGCCCCCTGCCCGATTCCCTTGTCCCTCCTTCTCTGAAGACAACTAGACCTCCCACTTAACTGAGAAAACAGAACACATATATCACAACTTCCCTCCTCTGTTATTTCATATCTCAAACCACTTAATATGAGGTCTCATTCTCTCTCCTTTGTTCTTGATTCTGACTTGGCCCTTTTCCTTGCCAGCTTATCTCAACTATTAAATCCAGTGACCTTTTCTAAGTCTTCAATCTACTTGATATATCTGCAGCTTTTGGCTCTGACAACCCCTCCGCCACTCTGGGATGTTCTTTCTTCAGCAATAGCAGCAAACATTTATTATGTGGCTATTATAGGCAAGGTGCTTTGCTAGGCACATGGGGGATAGAAAGATAAAAATTATATAATTCCTGCCCTCGGGGAGCTTACATATTACTGAAGTGATACAACATATAGAAAGATAAGTAAATATGACGTACCGTACCTACAGGAGAAAAGGTATGTTAGGTGAAGGGAGGATCAGGGAAGGAATAAGGAGAATCTTTGTGTAAGAGATGCATATGGGTTGAGCCTTAAAGGAAGTTAGTAATTCTAAGGAGGAGGGAGTGAATTCCAAGCATGAGGGACAGGCTGAAAGAAGTTATAAAGGTGAGAGTTGGAATTCTAAGTGCAAGAAACAGCAAGCAGACCACATTGGTTGTAAAGAAAAGTGATAAAGGGGAGTAATGAATCTGGAAAGTAATATGAAATGTTTTCTTTTTGGGCTTTTATTTAGTTCTCCTTCTGAAACAACTGAATAACAACATATAGTGCCTATTCATAATAGGTGTTAAATACATGTCTGTTGACTTGAATTAAACCCCACCCCTTTCTCTGCTGAGGAAGCAGACTCAGAAAAGTTAAGCTTCCTTCCCAAAATAACACAACTAGGAAGGGGGAAGACTTGAACTTAGGCTCTTCTGGAACTGGTGGAAGTTGAGGTTTGGATTTCACTATACCACCCTCCTGCCTTGTGGCAGTACTCAGAGATTACTAAGTTGTAAATCAAAAACTCAGTGGAATTTGAGAGTCAAGAACTGGGTATCACTGATCTAGGTCTCAGGCTTTAGCTAAGCGATGTGTATACTCTACCTAGCCTCAGCTGCTAAGTGTGTGACAGCATCTAATTGGAACCGCAGTATATTTGTGAACAATTAAAATGAATTTTATAAACAAAGGGAATGAAAGGGAGAAAAGTCTAGAGAAGTGTTACAGGACAGGAAGTTCAATTTCTGGCCTCTATCATCTGTGCATTCCATTCTGTCACTGATGGAAAATCTTCAACCAGAACTTTGGGAATTTAGAAGATCCCCTATCATCAAGGAAGTTAAAATGGGCAGCAAGCCAGAATCTGCCATTGTCCAAATACTTCAGAGTGTTGAGCCTCAGAAAGGTAACAGCGTACCTCATCTTCCTCAGGGCCAGGGCTACATCTTATACAATGTCCAGTTTATTCTTTCTTCCCAATAAATCCACTGTATTTCATGTTTGGGCCATCTCCTTGACCAAAACAGTAAACTAATTATCTTTTCTATACTCACAACCTTTCAAAATGATTAATATTTTCTCTCAGTGTGCTAGCATATGGATCACAGCACTGTATCATGGAGTAAAATGTAAAGCATGAATTGAGGCCTTAGAAACCACTGAAAAACTCTGGGAAATGTGGTGTTATGCAGTTGGCTGAATCCTCTCCTTGTCACCATGACAGTATCTACTACATGGATGAACACTTTTCTGCTCATCTCCATCCAAACATTTTCAGACAAGTTGCTAACTCCCACACTGTTTTGTGGATACTCCAGAACTGGAGCCCATTTGGGATCTTAAGAATTCAGAAACCCTTCAAAACAATACCCAAACTGAGGTGAGGAAACACACAATGGAATCCACAAGCTAGTTTCAAACCCTCAAGGCACAACTTCTCCATAATACTGGCATTTTCATTTTCTGTTGCAGTGTAACCACTTTCCTATTGACACAAGGAGAAGGACGTTGAGTGGCAGAGCCTTGAGCATAGACAATCCATCCATTCACAACAAAAAAAAAATGTGGAAAACAAAGGCTTGCCAGCAGAGAGGGCACAGACAAAGAAGTCAAAACCAACCTGGTTCTTCTCCAGAACCCATCTTCTTCGGTGTAGTTTATCTTCTGCAGTTTTTACTAACAATACTGGAGAACTTCCAGTCTCCAAGAGAGATCTTAGCCACTTCTCCCTTCTCTCATTCTCTGTTCCACAGACGCAGGCCTAAGAATCTCTTTTCCTACTTTAGGAATAAGGTCAAATGCACAAATATGTTGTCAGATTTTAAAAACCAATTGAGGGTATGTGGAAGTACTATATTTGTGTACATAAAATACTATAGTTTGAAAATTGTATCAAAGCTCACCTTAGGTACCATCTCTTACTTGAAACCTTTCCTTATCCTCATCAGTTATTAGCACTCTTAAAATTAAATTGAACTACTTTATATTTACTTATTGATGTACATGTTCTCACAGTAGAGCGTAAACTCCTTGAATTTTTTCTTTGTAACCACAGTGCCTAGTACAGTACTTTGCACTTTTCTTGTCTTGCCCAGTCATTTTACTCATGTCCAATTCTTTGTGACCCCATTTGGGTTTTCTTGGCAAGGATAAAGGAGTGGTTTGCCTTTTCCTTCTCCAAATCATTTTACAAATGAGGAAGCTGAGGCAAACAAGGGTATGTGACTTGCCCAGAGTCACACAGCTAGTAAGTGTCTGAGGCCAGATTTGAACTCGGGAAGATGACTCCTCCTGACTTCAGGCCCAGCCCTCTATCCCCTGTGCCACCTAGGTGCCCACTTTGCACATAGTAGGAACTTAATAAATGTTTGTTGAAATATAAAATGGAAGAACAAAACAAAAAAAATGAATGTCACATCTTTAGAATAACAAAGTTTGACACCAAAGAAGAAATGAGAAAACGTACTTCTTTCCCTTCTTTGCAGATGTAAGAGGCTGTGATTATGGTCCATTACAACTACAGGGTATCACAAAAGTCACTAAGACTTTGGGGACACTATACTGCCAGATTCATTTGATAGATTTGATAGTTTTCCTGAATGGCTCTTTTTCCTCACCTTTTTATACTTTGTTTAAAAGGATAATTCTCTCCATAGGGAAGAGGAAGGGATATATTTAGAAACAAAAGTGATATAAAAACAAAAGATAGAAACAAACTTGTCACTTTTGTTGAACTAAATTGAACATGTATATACAAGAGATTGAGAATTTGGCATCCAAGGACTGACCTAGCTAAGTGTGTATGGGCTTATCATCAGAAAGGTGGCCACCTAGTGATGAACTTGGGAATCTACAGCAACTTATAAAAACCACCCAGTAAGGTATGATTGGAGTTGTGATCTGTAGGGAATGGAGGTGCACCTATGACAATAAAATTGTAGGTCCTTGAAGTAAGTTTATGGCAGCTAGATGGCCCAGTGAGGACCTGGAGTCAGAAAGACCCGAGTTCAAATCTGACCTCAGACACTTACTAGCTGTGTGACCCTGGGCAAGTCACCTGACCCAGTTTGCCTCAGTTTCCTCATCTGTAAAATGAGCTGGAGAAGGAAATGGTAAACCACTCCAGTACCTTTGCCAAGAAAATCTCTATCTGGGGTCACAGTCAGACATAACTGATAAAGGACTGAACAACAAGAAGTAGGTGTATATATATATATATATATATATATATATATATATATATATATATATACAAGATCATAGACAAGGATGTGCTAATAAACATTTAACAGCTAGCTCTCTGGAGGAAAAAATGTAACACAACATACTTTTAAAGTTTAATCTGTATCATTAACATTTTCTCCATCATTTTAATCTCAATTAATAAAAAAATGTTCTAGACAATTTAGATAATCAACAAAACAGTAAATCAAGCTCTGATTTGTAGTGTTTGCCAATTTCTGAGGTATAAATGCTTACATTGATGTAAACGCTCATAATGAAAATTTAAAATTTGGTTCTCTTGAGCCAGTTAGAGCTGGTCTGACATACCCCTGAAGGAGTTGGAGCTGGAAGAGACCTGATTGATTATCTCCTCCAATATTTTCATTTTTCTGATGGGAAAAAAGAGGCCTGGATAGTTTCTGTCATTTGCCCAAAACCAACTGAGGGACTCTATTTCACTCTAACAGGAAGATTGAATAGCAATGTTGCCCAAGACTGAATTCAGGCCTGGTTGAATATAAATATATCATGTTCTCAATTCATGTTAAACCAGTTTTATTAGTAATAAGTTCATTAGTAAATTGAGGTACTAGGTTAACTAAGGAGCAATATGACACATGAGAAAGAGCAATGTATTTGGAGTCATAGTCCAACCTGTTTGAACTTGGACAAGCCCCTCAACCTCTAACACTCAATTTCCTCAAATGTAAAATGAGGAGACTGGAATTCTCTCCTGGTTCTAAATCTATGATCTTATAAGTTAAAAGGATAAATTGCATGATGTATATAAAATATATTTTAGAGTTTCTCACAAAACTCAAAACCAGAATGAATAGAATGTTTTTGATTCCCAATGCATGGGAGCTAAAATTCAAGCCCAAATTGGCTGATAAGGGTATGTGAATCTTGGCCATCTCCCTGTGTTGACATATGCTCTCCCCAGGTGGTTGGATCAAAATGTTTCCAGTTACCTCTTGGAATCCCTCCTCTCCTTAAACAGCATGGCCCTTCAGGAAATCTCTTTGGGCTGCCTGTTGCTGAGCTTATATAATAAGACAAAAGCTTTCTTGTCTAAGGGAAAACATAACAAAAAGCTCTGTTCTTCTATGCATGATTGCTACAGAGGAAACTATGAAGCTAACCCAAGACACTTGGTCCTTAAACTTCCGAAGGATGACAGGAAGGAATATTAATTCAGGCTGCCTATGATCTTCTAAGTCTTTCATGTTTCTCTCATGTTTTTAGAAAACAATAAGCCATTATGAGCTTTCATTAACAGAATTTACCCTTTAAGAAAATGAGGCTATCATAGAATCTTTGACCTGGAGAAGACTTCAGAAGTGATTTAATCCAAGCTCCTAATTCTAGAAGCTGAGGAAACAGACTCAAGCAGGTGAGATGACCTGTCTATGGTCAACCAGCTAGGTAATGCCAGAGCCAGGATTGGAAATCAAGTCCTCTGACATTTTGTCCAGGGCTCTTTCATTACACCATTGCTGTCTAAGTTTGCTCCTTCAATAAGCATTGAAAACCAAAGTGAAACTAGGAATTAGCTAAACCAACTGTTAGTATATGAATACCCTGGGATAGTATTGACCTAAGCAAGAAATCATAAACATGAGGAGTTCCAAGAAGTACTGGAAGATTTGTATAAACTGATCTTGTGTGGAATAAGCAGGACCAGATAAGCAGTATACAATAGTAAACACAGTGATGTAAAAGAAGAGATCACCAAAAGGTGGTCTCATTGTAAAATTAATAATCATCCTAAAGAACAGATAATAAAACATTTCTCCCTATTCTGATAGAAAGATAGGTAGCTATGAAGGCAGAGGATCTTTGAGTTAACTTTTGCTTTGCTTACCCATTTTTCTTTGTGCAAGGAAGGGGTCAGCTGGAGGAGGAAAAAGTATGCCAAAATGACTATTGTTTTAAACTAAAGGCATCAATAATTCTTTTTTAAAAATTCAATATTAGTGGAGCAGTGATTTTTATCCTTGTCTCCCTAAATTTTGGGGAGGTGAACATGGTTGTAGAGAGAGAATTTCTAATCTGTATCCTGTAACCAGGTTCCTTTCCCTGTGTAGTCAGGGCCAAGTTGTGTGTATCTACTATACCTTCCCAAATGAGAAGGTAATGTCTTATTTCCTGGAGGTGTTGCAAAGTTTAAGTAACCTTCAACTTTCTATACCACTAAATGGTTTACTGAATTTAACCTATCACTTCAATATTTTAGGAGATCTATCATTTCGTTAATGTGGGTATACCCTCCACAGATTTCAGCCCCATAAATTTTCTGTTTCTACAACCTTATACCAGTTATGCCAAGGGCACGTTGCTCTATACAGCCATCAATTCAGTGGATTTTAAAAAATCTGCTTCTGCATGCACTACTCAGACCATGGGGGAAAATATTGGGGAACTTGCTTAAGAAAAACCTCAATCTTTCCCAATTTCTACCACCACTTCCAATAGTGTTACTTAATGTATTAGTGCTGGGCCCCAGAAAAGCTCTGAGCAACTGAAACACTGACCAGGGGTAGAGGAAATTTGTAAAGCATATTACCAGGATTGTTGACCAAGTTTTGCAACAAGTTCAGAGAAAGTAAACTTGTTAAATAGAAGAAATAAAGCAGGCAACTTCATTGGTAGAACAAAATAGAAAGAATGCAGTGAAACAACATTTAATACAATCTAGAATATCAAAAGATAATTAGAATAGGCAAGTTTGGCCTAGGAGTACAAAAAGAAGCAGGTCAGAGACTAAACTAGAGTTTTGTCAAGATAAGTCGCTGGTGGTAGCAAACACTCTTTTTCAACAACCAAAAAGACAGCTCGACACATAGACATCACCAGATGGTCAATATCGAAATTAGATTGATTACATATTTTGCAGCCAAAGGTGGAAAAGATCTTTGCAGCAAGTTAAAACAAGGCCTGGAGCTGACTATGGCTCAGATCATGAACTTCTTATGGCAAAATTCAGGCTTAAATTGAAGAAAGTAGAGAAAAGTATCAGACAATATAGGTATGACCTTAATAACATCCCTTATGAATATGAAGTGGAAGTGATGAATAGACCTAAGGAATTAGATCTGGTGGATAAAGTGCCCAAAGAACTATGGACAGAGATTTGTAATATTGTATAGAAGGAAGCACCAAAAAAATTCCAAAGAAAAAGAAGAGCAAAAAAGCAAATCTGTTCTCTGATGAAGCTTTACAAATAGCACAGGAAAGAAGAAAAGGGAAAGGAAAAGACATACCCAACTGAATTTAGAATTACAGAGAATGGCAAGGAGGGATAAAATGATTTTAAATGAGCAAATGCAAAGAAATCAAAGAAAACATAGAATGGGAAAGACAAGATAAGAGATCCCTTCAAAAAATTGGAGATATCAAGGGAACTTTTCACTCAAAAATGGGCATGATAAAAGACAAAAGTGAAGGGGACTTAATAGAAGTGGGAGAGATTAAGAAAAAGTGGCAAGAATACACAGAAGAACTATATTAAAAAGAGCTTAACATCACTGATGATCACCAGGATGGTATGGTTACTGATCTGGAGCCAGACATCCTGGAGAATGAAGTCAAGAGGGCCTTAGGAAGCATTGCTCACACAAAGACTAGGAGTGCTATTTAAAATCTGAAAAGATGATGTTTTTAAAATGCTGCACTTAATATGCCAGCAAATTTGGAAAACTCAACAGTGGTCACTAGAATAGAAAATATCAATTTACATCCCAATTCTAAAGAAGACCAATGCGAAAGAATATTCAAGTAACATATACATATATATGTGTGTGTATATATATGTGTGTGTGTGTGTGTGTGTGTGTGTGTGTGTATACTTATTTCATATGCCAGCAAGGTTATGCTTAAGATTCTGCAAGGTAGGCTTCAGCAACATGTGACTGAGAATTACCAGAAGAACAGGCTAGTTTTCAAAGAGGCAGAGAACTAGAAACCAAATTGCCAACATTATCTGGATTGTGGAAAAAAGCAAGGGAGTTCCAAAAAAAAAATCTACTTCTGCTTCATTTACTATACTAAAGCCTTTGACTGTGTGGATCACAAAATGTGGCAATTGTCAAAGCAATGGGAGATCATTTTACTTGTCTCCTGAGGAACCTGTATGCAGTCTAAGAAGCAATTGTTGGAGCTGAACATGGAACAATAGATTCATTTAAGACTGGAAAAAGATATAAGGCTATATATAATCACCTTATTTATTTAATTTATACGCAGGGTTTCTCATGCAAAATGCCAGTCTGGTTAAATGAAAAGCTAAAATTAAGGTGGCTGGGAGAAATAACAATCTCAGATTCTCAGATATTCAGACAATACCACTCTGGTGGCAGAAAGTGAGGGAGAATGAGGGTGAAAGAGGAGAGTGTAAAAGCTGTCACGAAGCTTCACATAAAAAAAACAAAGATCTTGGCAACTGGCCCCATTATTTCCTGGCAAAAAAGAGGGGAAAAAATGGAAGCAGTCAGATTTTATATTGTTGGGCTCAAAGATCGCTGCAGATGGTGACTGCAGTCATGAAACTAAAAGACACTTGCTCCTTGAAAGGAAAGCCATGGCAAATCTAGACAGCATACTGAAAAGCAGAGACATCACCTTGCCAACAAAGGAAAAACTATGGTTTTTCCAGTACTAATGTATGACTATGAGAGTTGGGCTATAAGAAAAGCTGAACACCGTAGAATCAACACTTTCAAATTGCTGTGCTAAAGAAGACTTTTGAGAGTCCCTTGGATGGCAAGGAGATCAAATTAGTCAATACTTAAAGAAATTAATTCAGACGATTCACTGGAAGGTCAAACACTGAAGGTGAAGCTTAAATACTTTGGCCACATAATGAGACTCATTGGAAAAGACCTTAATGTTGGGAAAGATTGAAGGGAAAAGGAAAATGGTATGGCAGAGGATGAGATGGATAGATAGTATCATAGAAGAAATGAGTATGAGCTTGGACAGACCTGGGGAGATGATAGAGGACAGAAGGACCTGGGGAGCTATAATCCATGGGATCATGAAGAGTCAGAGACAACCGAACAATGACAACAACAACAAAAATAGATAGCTTTGCTTTCTTCTTCTGAAAATTGCCTGTTCGTATCCTTTGACCATTTATCAAACTCACATTCTTATAAATTTGACTCAGTTCTCTGTATACTTGAAAAATGAGGCCTTTATCAGAGAAACTTGCTTTAAAAATTTTTACCCAGTTTCCAGCTTTTGTTCTAATCTTGGCTGCACGGATTTTTTAAATTTCATTTTATCAAAATTATTCATTTTAACTTCATATGATCCTCTCTCTCCCTTGTTTGGTCATAAATTCTTCCCTTATCCATAGATCTGACAGGTAAAATTTTCCATGCTCCCCTAATTTGTTTGTATCACCTTTTATCTCTAAATCATATACTTATTTTTTACCTTATCTTGTATATAATGTGAGATGTTGGCCTATACCTAGTGTTAGAAACATACTTACATTGTCTAGGAATAAACAATACTCGTTGGGAAGCCAGGAACATTTTAATCATAGATTACATTTATTCCTCCTGAATAAATGGGTACATCCCCTGAACAGAGTACAGGAGAAAGTACAAAGGACTTAGATGGATGCCAGTCCTTTTATTGACCCGAACATCAAATCTCCCACCAAGCTCTTCGTTGGCCAAATGCAAACCACTGAGTGCCTACATCATGCCCTCCTCAAATGGCTTGTTTAAGCATGCATCTAACCTTTCACCTGACTGACTAGAGGCCTAGTTTCTGCTAAAGCTGGGGGCGGTGGAGGGGGAGGAAGAGGGGTATTTTCAACTCTGTGGAAACAAAACTCCCCCTGTTTCTTACACCAGTTTCAATCAAACTTTTCCAGTTTTCCCAGAAATTTTTGTCATATAATGAGTTATTAGCCACCAAAGCTTGGATCTTTGGGTTTATCAAACACTAGAGTACCATGGTCATTTATTGCTGTGTATTGTGTACTCATCTATTCCATTCATCCACCACTCTATTTCTTAGCCAGTACCAGATTTTATTTCATGATTACTGTTTTGTAATATAGTTTGAAATTTGGTACTGGTACCCCTTCCTTTACGTTTTCCCCCATTAATTCCCTTGATAATCTTGACCTTTTGTTCTTCAAGATGAATTCTGTTATTGTTTATTCTAGCTTTATACAATAATTTTGTAGTTTGATTGATGTGTATAAGTAAATTAATTTAGGTAGAATTGTCGTTTTTATTATGTTAGCTTGACCTGCTCATGAGCAATTAATACTTCTCCAATTGTTTACATCTATCTATATTTGTGTGAAAAGTGCTTTGTAACTGTGTTCATATCGTTCCTGGGTTTGGCTTGGCAGGCAAACTCTCAAGTATTTTATATTGTCTGCAGTTATTTTAAATGGAATTTCTCTTTTTCTTCCTTCTAAACTTTGTTAGTAACATATAGAAATGCTGATTATTTATGTAGGTTTGTTTTATATACTGCAACTTTGCTAAAGGTGTTCATTGTTTTAACTAGTTTTTTAGTTGATTCTCTATGGTTCTCTAAGTGTGGCATCATATTGTCTGTAAAGAGTGATACCTTCATTTCCTCATTGCCTATTTTAATTCATTCCATTTCTTTTTTTTTGTCTTTGTTCTTATTCACTTATTGCTGATGTAACTTAATCAAATTATTAGAAAATCAGTTCAAAGTGTATCTCTACTGATAGTAGCACCAATTTTAACAAAAGGAATATCATCACCCAAAAGCTATGAAATAAAATTCTTCATGGACTTCACCACTGGAATTTCACAAATAGCACACTCCCTAAAAGTTAGTGCTGTCACATTTCTATGTCTAAATTGCACACCAACACGAATGTTGGAGGATTTGTGGAAAGACCCACACCAATTCAGTATTGATGGAGCTGTGAAGAGGTACAAACATTTTGGAAAGCAATTTGGAATCATGTCAAGAAAACAACTAAAATGCCCATACGTTTTGATCTAGAGATTTTGCTGCTAGGAAGATAAACCCCAAGTCAAATATTCAGGCTCCATATACACCAAAACATTTAAAGCAGTGCTTTCTAAAATAGCTTAGCGATGGAAACAAAGTAAATGTCCCTCAACTAAGGAATGACAAATGGTTCAGCAAATGAATATAACGGAATATTCTGTGCCATAAGAAATAATCAATAGGAAGAATTTAAAAAGCATAGGAAAAATTATATGAAAGAATCCGAAGCAAAGTAAGCAGAATGAGAATATATATACGAGAATGACTACGGCAAGAATAACAACTAAAACTAATAACAACTAAAAAACTAAGTGGAATGCTTCATAATTACATTAGTAAGTTTGACTCCAAAAACAAGATAAAGAAATGTGCTTCCCTCTTTTCTTTGCAGAAATAGAAGACCATGGATGTGTAGCCCTGCACATAATAGCAGATAATCGCTGTGTTGATTAGTTTTGTTGAAATGTTCTTTCCCCTCTGTTTTATTCTCTGTTACCAAGTTCTCTAGGTGATATTGAGGGGAAAGGGATATATGGAGAAATAAAACTGATATCAACACAAAAAAATCAAGAAATTCATTTTTGAAAGATAGATCCTTGAATTACTAGATAAAAGAAAGGTCCATACATTATCACTTTATACACATCATCTGAAATTCTTAGAAGACAGCCCAAAGGGGGAAGTAGTTTAATGATAGATGGCATTTATATTTAAAAACAAATTTAAATTCATTATTTCATTCCTACAATAACTTTATGATACAAATACTCTAGGCATTATTATACCCATTACACAGAAGGGAAAAATGAGATTCAGAGAGGTCACAGGAGTGACACATGTTCATATATCTAGTAAGCATCAGAAATGAGATTCAAACCCAGATCTTTCTTGACTTCAAGTCTGCCATTTTGTTCAATACTCTCATTTTGTGGACCAGGAGCTGAGCCCTAGGAAGGTCAAGTGATTAGGGTTATGGTTAAGGTTACAGTTCATAAGTAGCAAAGTTAGGGTTGAAGTCAAAGGAATTATGGTGGTCAACAAGTACAAACATTTATGAAATGCTTACTATATGCCAGGCATTTTACTAAATGTTAGGGATGCATAGAGAACCAAAAACAATACCTGCCCTCAAAGAACTCCCTATCTAATGGTGAAGACAACATGCCAACAGCTATGTATAAACCAGATATAGACAGCATATGTTGGAGGCAATCTCAGAGAGAGGAAACTGGCATTAAGGAAGATTGGGAAGGCTTCTTGAAGAAGGTGGGATTTTATCTAAGACTTGAAGGAAACCATGGAAGCTAGGAGACATAGATAAGGAGGGGAGAGAATTCTAGGCATGGGGGATAGTTAGTGAAAATGTGCAGAGTTGGCAAATGGATCATCATGTTCAAAGAACATCAAGGAGGCCAGTGTCATCTGATCACAGATAATTAAACAGCAGAGTAATAATTAGCAGAGTTGATAGTATTATGCACAGGAGATGGCGCAAACAACTTTTACTAACCACTAAAGTCTCATGACCCTTGGAATCTATCTAATTAGAAACTACAGGGGAATCAATATTGTTTTTCAAATCAAAATAATAATAATAGCCTACATTTCAATACCTCTTTACAGTATACAGCAACTTTATGAAACAGTTTAGTGTCTTCATTTTATAGACTATAATAATAGCTTTCGTTTAAATTGTGCTTTAACCAATTAACCAATGAACATTTATTAAACACCTTCTATGTGCCAGGCATTGTGCTGGTCCTAGGGACACAAATAATAAAGCATTACCTATACACAAGGAGATTATATTATGTAAGTTTAAAGTTTGTAAAGCACTTTAGCTCTGCAATATATGAAGCCATGTAATATAAGTTCATTCTGGAGCCATTTTCCCAATCCTACACTCCCGCTGGAAGATTGGGACTCCAGAACTCAATTGCTACATCCCCTCAAGGATCAATGGCTAATCTGAGAGTTTGGGAAGTTGTCTCTCATTCTACATATCACTAACCCCCATTGGTATGTTTCTTCCCATGCTTATCAGTTTATATCAATTAGCTAGCCTTACTTAATTATCTATAAGCCCTGATATTTCCTGCTCAGATATAGTGTTAAGGAGTCCCCTGAATGTGTCTCTTTGAGTTCCTATATTTTCCAGAAAAAACTGGACCCAGAGAATAGAAGTGGCCTTCAATGTGTCTAGGACAAAGCCTCCTTCCCACCCCCCCAACACCCAGCTGACATAATTTGCTGTTTGCACCCCAAGCTGGACTCTCTATGGCTCCTTGGGAATCAAGACAGGCTCCAGTCAGTCTGCACTAGGCTGAGAAACTGCTTGCGTAGCTAGGACCCTTGTAGATAAGCAGACTCCCCTCTCTTCATGATGTAGCGGAAGGACTGTCACTTTTACCATCACCTTCCTCCTCCCCTTGGGAAGGGTTTAGTCCTTTTCCCAGCCCTGCTGCTCCTTTCCTTCTCACATGCCACTCCTATTTTGGAGGAAATTTCTGTTTCCTCCTCCTTCCTTTGTTGTACTGTCATAAATACGGAAGCTTCTGTTTGGATTGTGAACTCTCTGTACTTGCATAGGGTTCCACTATCATGTTCATTTCTCTTTTAATAAACCCAGTTTTTCACATGTTTCATGAAGTTGTGATTTCCTGTTGACGATAGTTAACACAAAACAATAATTACAGTGGTATGTACACAGACCAGAGGAAAGTGGTCTCAAGCTTATAGAACATTTATGACAAAGAAGTAACTCCCAGCTTGTAGAAGTCCTTTTGCTGTAGTTTTGAAGATATCCCACTGAGAGGGTAGCTTTTCAGTGAGGCTCTTTGTAGAGTCTTGACTCTGCCTTTTTTTCTTGTTTCTAGTCCATCCTTACAATCTGACAACAGTACCTGCTGTCCTAGGGAAGCTGGTAAGGTTCTAAAGAACAAGTCAAAATCCTCTTATTCTGCAGAGTTCACAAGGGTTTGTTTTTGTCAAGAGTGGATAGAGGAGACCTAGGCAGGGCCCAAATTTTCACCGATGTATTCCCACTCCAACCCCCAAGCAATTCCTTCTCAGTTTGGCTAGAGACTTCTACACATAAGCTGTTAAATGCTTGAATCCTTGAGTTTCTAAGCTGGCTTTCTATTTAAGAGATAACCCACAGGGCATGACCATGTTTCCTTAACCAATCTGAACACATTTCCTATGAATCAGAACTCTACTTCATCTAATCATTTTCAAAGACATTTACATTTTTAAATTACTGTTTGTACCTGGTCTAAAGACCAGGAGTGATTAATGTGTAAGCCTCGTTCATATTTAGGTCAGTCTGATTGATTGATTGATTGATAGTTCTCCCCTGACAAGGGTATCAGCTTCTTGTCTATTACTTGAATTGGGGCAGGGTGATTTGATTGGTTTACTAAATCAATCCAAGCCATGTATTATCTCATTTGATTAGATGATGACAGGTGTCATTTTCCTAAGGTCATACATTTAGCATGTATAAGGCCTGGGACACAAACCAAGATCTTCTAACTCCAAGTGTAGTGTTCTTTCTACCATATTATGTTGTGTCTGAGAATAATGTGATTATGAAAACTTTTAATCTGAGCATAGATAGTGGGTTTGCTGCAGGAATCAATGAGCAAGGGGTGACCTGATGTAATAAAGCTTTAGTAGCTACATTTTCTAAGTACCAGGAGTATCTACCTCTCTGTCATTCAACAATAAAATCTACTCAGTAGAGAAAAGACACTTCTATCACTCATGTGATAAAAGGGAACCACCAATGGCAACAGGACTATGAATATCATGGAATGGTCAGATACTCCCTCATGTGGAGCAAAACATGTGGGTGAGTTCTAGAGGACTCTGGTCATTCATTTATTCACGAAAGAATATCCAGCTGTGATAACGAAAAAAAACCCATCATGCTTATGGGTAGTGTGGGGCCTCATGGGAAATCTCTATGCTTGAGGGTAAGGAAAGGGGTAGTAAAGAAGAACAGCTGCTATTACCAAGCTTGTGATTCACGAAATTCTGAAAGAGCTATCAGCCTTGTGGCAGAACTGGGGCCCTCCAGGGAACATGTACCATTTCTAATCATATACGGAGGAACAGTCTGAGACCATATACTGGGTTCAAAATCTGATCTTTCTAGTCAATCAGTCCATAAATAAACATTTATCAAGCACACGCTATGTGTCAGGCACTGTGCTAGGTGTTGGGAATCAAAATATAAGGAATGAAGCACATACTACTAATATAAGGAGTTTATATTCCAGCATGGAAATATTTTACTATCTCTGTGACATCAGGCAAGTCACTTAAATCCTCTGGACCTCAGTTTCTTCATCTGAAAAGCAAGCAAGCTGAACTAAAGGAACCTTTCAATTCTGTATCTATGCCACTTTAATTCTATGACCTTGCTGTGTTTTCTTTCACAACATGACTAACACAGAAATATGTTTTGCATGACTGCAGATGTATAACCTATATCAAATAGCTTGCCTTATCAAGAAAGGAGGGAAAGAATTTTGGAACTCAAAATCATTTTTAAAATGTGAAAAATTGTTTTACATGTAATTGGGAAAATTTTTAAAAAACTATGATCTTGGTCTCCTATCTTTCAAAGGTCTAAAACATACAATGAAACTTAGAGAATGACCATCAGATGTTCTTAGCCTTTTTTGCATCAGGGCCCCACCTTTGGACAGTCTATAGGTGAAGCGTATTGACCCCTTCCTCATAATAATGTTTTTAAGTGCATAAAATTCATACTGTTACAAAGAAAACCAATTATATTGAAATATAGATATCAAAAGATTTTTTAAAAACCTAGTTAAGGGGTCCCAAATTAAGGACTTGATGAATATATTCAGGAAAGTAGCATTTAGAAATCTGGAAACATTGAAGGACAATTTAATTTCCACTTATCACTGGCTGAACAGTGTATCAGTGGTGAGTCACAACTTCTACTACAGCTTGAAACAGGATTGTTCAACAAAGACTATGAGTATTCGAATTCATGAACATTCCATATTTTTCTCCACTCCGCCTGTCCCTATATCTCACCATGTCAGGAAGGTGACACCAGGCTCTCGAAAGCTATGCCAGCAGAGAACAAGCTCCAGCAGGCCCTGCCAAGCTAGAAAGGTTTCCAATATGCCACCAGCAACGGACATATGTCTGTCTGTCAGAGAGAAAAGCCACCCACCTAAATTAGAGAGATTTACCACTGGTCCTTAATTTGTTGGGGGATGGGGGGAAGGTAGGGGAACAGAGGGTCACAGCAACTCATAAAGATAGCCTACTAAAACATTGAGGAGTTCTCCGTGGAAGGGGAATTCATACCAAGGAAATGATTCCTTGAAGTATTGAAGGAAGGCTAACAAAAGATAGGTTAAAAAACAAAACTCAGGTGTCTCCTTCTCTGCCTTATTCTGATTTTAACTTAACTCCTTATGAGTGAATGAATGAATGAAGAAATAAGCATTTATTAAGAGTCTATGCCAGGGACTGGGCTGAGGATACAGATAACAAGGAACAGAACAGTCCTTGCCCTCTAGGGACTCATATTTTGATAAGGGGAAACATCACATATAGGGTAATGGCAGACTGGGAGGGAATTTTGGTCTTGAGAGTAACAAGGAGAGTTAAATTATCCTCCAGCCATTCAATCAGCATGCCTTTTCCAAAAACAATTTTAAAGTTAAATTGATCTTTATGCCCAGACCAGGAGTTGGAATTCTGCAAGGTTCTGACATTGCCATCCTGTAATAAAAATGGTCTTATACAGATAGCTCTCTCTAACCCCCATCTGGCGTTTTCTGTGTTGGCATAGCCTTTAAGAACAAAGGGAAAAAGTCCTTTCCAAAACTTGGGGCTATTGTAGAAGTATTATATTCAGGGCAAAAGGGTTTTGTTTTATTTTGCATCTGAAGCAATAAAGTAGTCTTTGAGAAATTTCCAGTACCCTATGGGTTATTAAAAATGAAAGATAAATGACAGAGAAATGAACAGGGGATGTTAATATGCAAATTTGATGCATAGTAAGCATGTTTCTTCTTAGTAAACATCTGCAAATCCCAGTGCTATGTCCCACTGGTCATTTTTAAATTTTTCATATACATTTTCATTCCTCCAAAGGCCTTTATTTTGGTAACCTTGAAGAGTCTAGTGTGTTACCTGGATACATCTCCATTCAGGATCGTCATTCCTGCCTGGTGTCTTCCACTATGGCCCTACTCCAAAGAAAGCTTCTTTATGGTGTAGAGGGGACTCTGGATCTGGAAGTCAATGTCAGCAAATTTAAATCTTTGGCTGCATCTATTAAGCTAGAAAAGCTTCTAACTGGGGACCAGAGATGGGTTCCATGTATGTGTCTGTTTTCTTAGAACCAACATAACTATTGTTAGCTCAGAGGGACTTGTGGCCTGGTTGAACAAATGATGAATTCTTTGACTACAACCACTCTCAAAGTCCATCTACTAAGTTTTGCAGGGGCTGTGATTAACACCAGTAAAGGAGGTACCCACATAGACAAAATCAAAAATATAGGTAAGAAAACAGTGATTTATACCAGGCTGCAGAACTAAAACTAGCAAATAATAGGGTTTTGATACAAGGTGCCATCATAGAGTGGAAGCAGACTTCTTCCTGGGTAAACACTTTCTCCCCTGGGCAATCATTGTACCGGTACCACAGTGTGCTATCATCTAGAATGATAGGGCTTTATCAGTCCAGTGTTCACCCACACCACCAATGTCCCATCACCGTGGTGACTCTCTCATGGCCAACTTCTCACTACGTCTGGGGCCATTTACAGTAGTCCTGATCTATATCTTGCTACTGGACCCAAATGGCTCCAGAGGAGAAAGTGAGGCTGGTGACTTTGCACAGCCTCTCCCACTTAAATCCAATTCACCTGCAAGTCATGGCAACACCTTCCTGATGTCATAGTCCCCTTTGATAACAAAAGACAAACAACAACAATCCCCCTGCGTTCTCAAGGGGGCATAGACCAGGACTCCCTGAGGGATGGGTAACTCCTGTGTACAGTGACTGCCTTGGGTGAGAATTTTCTCTGAATAATCCCCTGCCTTCCCCCACAAACAAATTCTCCCCTGCTATAGAGAGTTAGGAAGAGAGGGAATGCAAGAACTAAATTTAGGGCCACTAACACTCCACACAGTCAACAGGAATGATAGGGGAAAACCTAACATCACATTTTGCCCAAGGTGGTTGATCACCTGAAACAATGCTAGGCATAGGAAAGGTTCTCAATACACACATCTCAGATGATTGGTGTTTGCAGAGGTGACAGGTGAAATGCATGTATGGATGAGGAACTAACAAATTAACAATGAACATGCAAATCATTAAGGTCATGTAGCCAGTCCCAGTCACACAGGGCTCCCTTTCAGCATAGCCAATCGTATGTGAAAAAGCCCTTCTGGAAGCATTCCACCACCCTTCTTCCACCTTCAAAACCCCCAGTACTACTACTCTGCTCCAGGAAACACCCCCACCCCAAATAAAACAAGCCCTTTTGGATTCAGTTGCTTATCCTTCCGCATTACCAAGACCTCATTCAAAGTCTTCTCCTATTATAAGACTGGTCAACAAAAAAATGGGAAAGAGTTCAAACAACTTTTTTTTTCCAAATTGATTTTAATCTCCCTTGCAGCAAAACAATATAACACAAAATCATTAGTGGTATGCAGAAAACCACAGGATCCATGTGAGTGCTGTACCTTCTCAGGGCCACACCATCATAGAAACAAGTGTTTACACTCTGCAGTTTGCTCTCACAACTTGAGCTCATTCAAATAGTCCTGACTGCTAAGCAGTAGTGGGTTCTTCCATGGCCAGTTTAATTGATAGCAAATACTACACACCTGGGTTGGAATCCTGGCTCTTCTCTGTTGTGTCATTGAAAAGGACACCTCACCCCTCTGGGTCTCAGTCTCTTCATCTTAGGAAACTCAGTGCTTAGCCTTGGGGGCAGGAAGATCTAGGATCAGATACTAGATGTAAGACCTTGGGCAAATCACTTAACACCTGAGCCTCTATTTCGTCATCCACAAAATAAAGATAATAACCCCTACCTCAAGCAGTGATTGTGAGGATCAAATAAGATAATGAAGGTAAGGCACTTGGCAAACCTTAAAATGCCATAAAAATGAATCATCATTTTTATTATCTGTAAAATGAAGAGTTTGGACTAGAGGACCTCGAAGTTTCAGCTCTCAATCTTTGATTCTATGACCAAAATTTTACAGTTAGGGTCAACCCATACACCTATTCCAAACATAATGCAAATTCCTTTGTGTGACACACAAAACAATTATAATGTCAGCTTTTTCCTTTAGAAAAAACTAAGCTATGATGTAATACCTGAAGCACTGAAAGCTCAGAATTCAGTGATGTTTCCCCTCCAGAATTATGATGATTATAACATGATTATTTCTGATGCTGTACCCAAAAAGTACTCACTATCAAGGACACTTGGTCACAAGTATCAGAGAAAAATATGACCCAGTAAAGTCAAACATTTCCTCCCCTCACCTAAAAGACCTACTTCTGTCATTTTGTCCCTTGCACATTTCCTTGTTTCCAATTTAACAAACAAACCCTAACCCTACTCTGTGTGGGGGCATTGTGCCTGCCCAGGAGCTTTTGTTGTTCAGTCATTTCCAATCATGTCTAACTCTGTGACCCCATTTGGGGTTTTCTTGGCACAGATACTGGAGTGGTTTGCCATTTCCTTCTCCAGCTCATTTTACAGATGAGGAAACTGAAGTGAACAGCGTTAAGTGACTTGTCCAGAGTCTCAGCTAGTGTCTGAGGCCAGGTTTGAACTCAGGAAGATGAGTCTTCCTAACTCCAGGCCTGGAACTCTATCCATAGCATGCAGTGGGAGCTGCCGCACCAGGAGGCTACAAGATGGAATGAGACAAAGCTCCTGCCATCAACGTCATCGGCCTTAGGCTCTGATACCTTGAAGAAGATGAAAATTACAAAGAGAGAATTTCTCTCTTTGACTTCCAAGATGAGGTACTCAAGAACACAGGTGCCCATCTCAGTGTGGTAACTAAGACTATCACAATAGGTGGCATTGACAGTGGCAATGTAGTTTAACCAAACTGAGGTCAATGGTGAGAGAAAAAAAATGTCCTTATGCTACAGTTTTTACCAAGAGATGAGAACATTATTTCATGGTCATTTCTCTTTCTATTTGGAAACAGAAACCATATAGCCAATAGCCCTAGACTGTTACAATTATGCACCTCTTCAGTAATGATAATAATTAACTACAATAATGACTCATACTACCCTTTAAAATTTTCAAAGTGCTTTATGTATTTTGTCTCACTTGAGGCTCACAACAACTCTTGAGGTAATTACTACTGTCACCATTTTCCCATTCTAGTAGTGAGGAATCGCAGACTCAGTGACAGGCCTAAAGTTACATATAAGTGCCCAAGGTAGGATTTGAACCCAGGCCTTCCTGATTCTTAGTCTAGCACACTGCTTTGCCATACTACCTCTTTGATTGGTAAGTGTGGCAAGGAATAACTGGTCAGGCTTATGCTTAATAATCACCCATAGCTTTGATCTTAATGGTTTCCAAAGTACTTTGCTGTAAACCATCTCCTCATCTACTAAACTAAACACAATTTTTGAAGAGAAAGAAAGAAAAAGAAACCAAAAAAGGAAGGCAGGAAGGAAGGAAAAAAGGAAGGAAGGAAGGAAGGAAGGAAGGAAGGAAGGAAGGAAGGAAGGAAGGAAGGAAGGAAGGAAGGAAGGGAGGGAGGAAGAAAGGAAGGAAGGAAGGAAGGAAGGGAGGAAGGAAGGAAGGAAGGAAGGAAGGGAGGAAGGAAGGAAGGAAGGAAGGAAGGAAGGAAGGAAGGAAAGAAAGAAAGGTATAATGGCAAGTAAAGGGGAACTTTTGTTGTCTTTTATTTTGGAGTGCTTCTTAGCACTAAGGCAATCAAGTGCCTTTGAGTCTTGCCTTCATTTCAATCAAGAGTCTTTGATTGAATCAGGAGTCTTTGATGACCTGCTTAAGTCATGGGAAGGCCTAGGTCACATGGATTTAAGTTGCATGGTTTTGACTCCCTCTGACCGTGAAGAAGTATATATATATATATACTCTGAGGTTAGCATTTTGCTTGGGGCTCACTCACTGGAAGAGTGTCATGTGATTTGACCAGACGAGACTCTGGGTAGCCATTGGAGCCCCCTGGCTTCGAAAAACCCAGATGTCGGTGCTTCTCTCTCTGGTAACTGTGTATGTAATGTCTTGGTTAGACAGCTAGAAGCCTATCTGCTCATTTGTGTTATTTTGCTCTGTTTATATAATTTCTGCCTGCAATTTCTGTTTGTGTTTTCTCTGATGTTCAAGGAGCTGACTTTTTCCCCTGAACTACATGAATGATGTATGTATGTTTAATTAAAGTGAGATTGTTAACCCCTTAAAGCTGCTTTCCTTAGAAAAGTGGATCAAAGAACTTGTGCTAGTAGCCCTCCTGTCTGCTGGTATTATTGGCCTTACACAGCCACAGTAGCTGCAAGCAGAATTGTTGTTACAGAAGGAAAGGAAGGAAAGGAAGAAAAGGAAGGAAAAGAAGGAAAGGAAGGAAGGTAGGACGGAAAAACATAATGGAAACTTCTGGAATGTTACTGGAAGTAACAAACAAACCTATTATTGTTATAATATAGTTTATAACATCTACTTATCCTCACAAATGAAGGAACAAAGACATCTATGTAGTAATTAGCAGAAGACTCCAAGGATGGCAGGACTGACTTTTTAAAGAGTCTCTCCTGATCTTTAGCATAGTCATGGTGCTTTCTGTTCCTTGGGATGCATTTGTAATAAAGTACCAAACTCTTATGGATACCATTCTTATTAACATTTAAAAGAGGCATCCTAAGGAAACAGAATTTTTAGAAACTCTGAGACCATAGGCCGAATTCTGAGATGATCTCCTACAGCGAACCCCAAATAGAAAAAAGCAGTCATAAATGGCAACCCACTTTCTAAAAATCACTATCTAGGCCATTCAAGTGGAGCATCACACAAGGACATAACATTTTTCATAATCCAGATTGACTATGTGGAGAAAGCACATTGATATCACATTAACTCTGAAAATGGAAAATGGGCAGACAAAGAAAATGAAGTTCTTTTTCTAGGATTCTAAGAGATTGGGGGAGAGGGTCTAGACATTCTATCAAAAGGGGAGAAAACTGTCCAACAACAGACTTAGCCTCTGGGCTGCAAAATCAGGGCAACAAAGGTTTAACTGGAGATGGTAATATTTTATAAGGGCATTCAGACACTGGAAAGTAGTCACTGCAGGCTTAAATAGTTTTCCCTGAGCTCTTCAGGGATGAATAAGTTCTAGGTAAGGCAAGCCTACCATAAATGAAACCATATTTTATGTGATGGCAAGGTCTTAATGCATAGCTAAGGTTGAGTGAAACCCATTGGTGAGTTAGGGGGAATGTATACCCCAAGCATGTGAAGACTTCCCTGGCAGAATGGGCAGATGAGAACAATTTGTTTCAATGGCCATGAAGGCAGCTGAAGCAGGGGGTGTTGAGTACTTAGAGCTTAGTCATCAGACATCAAAGACACCAAGGTTATCCTCTGCATCACTGACCATCACCAGTTGTCTTGAATTTTGTGTTGCCACTGGACTTTGATGACTCTGGAAGAAAGAGCAAGGCTTACAACTCTACCTCACTTAAATCCAGGTCATGGGCAAGTTAAGACATCACCTATTATGATATCCTTGGTCCTCTTCAAAAAAAAGTATGAAACACAACAAGGTTTAGTGGAGGTAGACATCATGGGAATGGAAAAAGTGAATGGCCAGGTATTAACGGGACAATCAATGTAAAAACTGAAGCCACCAATAATAATAATGATAACACACAACATGTATGTGGCCCTTTAAGGTTTGCAAAGCATTTTACATATATTGCCTCATTTCATCCTTACAACAGCTATGTAAAGTAGGTGATATAATTATTCCAATTTAACTTTGGCAAAGCTGCAGCTAAGAGAGATAAAGTGACTTGCCCAAGGATAAACAAGCTAACAAGTCTATGGTACAAGATTAGAACTCAGGTCTTCCAGACACAACAACCAATACTCTACTCCTAAGTTGCTTAGCTACCTAATTCATCAACTCCAGGGTTGGGGAACCTGTGTCCTTGAGGACACATGTGATCCTCCAGGTCCTCAAGCGTGGCCCTTTGACAAAATACAAACTTCACAAAACAAATCCCTTTAATAAAAGGATTGAGAAACCAGAGGGCCACATGTGGCCTTGAAGCCACAGGTTCCCCACCCTACACCATGGCAGTTTTGGAGAGGAGAGAAAGACTGTGAGAAAGATGCTGAAGTCGTTAAGTAAATTGGGCAAGGAACTTTGAGGTTGGTAGATGGCAGCAACAAGAACTTTTACAAGGTAATATCATCAGATCGTGTTTACTTCACAGGAGCCACTGGTGAGTGATTAGGTGACAGTGACTGAGAAACAGTCTGGATGTTTCCATGGGAACAGGGTATCCTGAATTATCCTGGTGCTCTGAGTCAAGGGCCCTGAGAGAAGTAACCAGCAGTAGAGAAGATGGTCAGGAAGGTAATGTTTTCAGGGGAAACCCAGGTTTCATTTGGTACCAGGAGATAGAAGGATTTTAAGAGGGAGAGTTTGAGGACATATGAAATGAAATTTTATGTATATGTGCACGTATCCATATATATGTATAAGTATATATGTATATGCTTAATAATCACCCATAGCTTTGATCTTAATGGCTTCCAAAGTACTTTGCTGTAAGCCATCTCTTCATCTCCTAAACTGAACATAATTTTTGAAGAGAAAGAAAGAAAAAGAAACAAAAAAGGAAGGAAGGAAGGAAGGGAGGGAGGAAGGAAGGAGAGAAGGAAGGAAGGAGAGAAGGAGAGAAGGAGAAAAGGAAGGAAGGAAGAACGTAAGACCCCTTCTGAAATGTTGCTGGAAGTAACAAACAAACCTATGATTGTTATAATATAGTTTATAACATCTACTTATCCTCACAAACAAAGGAACAAAGACATCTATGTAATAATTTGCAGATGACTCTGAGGATGGCAGGACTGACATTACACACACACACACACACACACACACACACACACACACACATATATATATATATATATATGACAGGCTCTGGAGCTATTTTGCCAATAGCTATTTTCCTATATCTATAGATATACATGTATCTATATCTGTATCCGTATCTATATCTATATATGTATCACAGGCTCTGGCAGGGTGGATATTCAGGACATGCCTGGCTGTATCTCTATTTAGGCTTCTACAGGACTTTGAGGAGTTGGGGGTGATGATTTTCTAATGCTGTGGCTCATAAACCCTGACTGGTATTCTTCTCCACATGACTATCAGTTGACATCAATTATTCAGTCAGCCTTGATTTGCTTGTAATAATAAAAGCTAGCATTCATGTTGTGCTTTAAGGTTGGCAGAGTGCTTTATATATTAGTAAAGGATCTCATTTGATCCTCACAACAATTTTGCAAAGGAAATGCTATTATTACGTCCATTTTATGGACAAGGAAATTGGGGCCAAAAGAGACTAAGTGACTTGACCAGGGTCACATGACTAGTTAGTGTCTGAGGCAAGATTCGAACTCTGGTATCCTTTCTCTAAGTCCAGTACTCTATCCACTGAACCACATAGATGATGTTCCTCCTAACATCTTCTCTGGCTTCCTTCAATTCCACCTCCACACCAGTTGCCTCAACTGTGCCTGACTAGGAAAAAAGGAAATGCCTTCCAAGGAAGGGAAGGAGTTTCCTACCCTCCCTAGGCCAACCATTCAAGCATGCTTCCCTTCCAGTACCCTCTCAGACCTCCTTCACCTCTTTTAAAAAGACAGGCATTTACAATAGTGATGGAGATGTTACAAAATGCCTTCCCCCACCGCTTCCCCTAAATAAAGGTCAGTGACACACTCTCCAAACAGGATATACAGAGTACAATGGAAAATGAGCTCAAGATTAAAATGTACATGTGGCAAAGGGCTAACTCATAGTTCCTAGAAGTAGTTTCTCTATAGTCTTCAAGATATTCCCCTTAAGGATGTGGCCTTTCTGCTGGGCTCCCTGTAGAGCCTTGAATCTACCTTTTCTTATCATGTCCAGGCTTTCCTCAGCTCATGATGCTGACATTTCTACCATCTGCTACTGTCTTGGAGACACTTCTGGGACTTCAATAAAAAGTCAAAATCCTCTGGTCCTCCGGAATTCATTAAGTCCTCCTCCAGTCAAGAGGAGTGGAGAGGAAGGCAATCAAAGGCAAGATGGGCTCCTCCCACCTCCAAGCAATTCCTTCTCAGAGGTTTGGCTTCAGGCTTCTACCACTGAACTGCCAGATACTAGAACCCTTGATTCCAACAAGCTTAAATAACTGTATACAAACCTCACTGGATGTGACCAAGTTCCTCAACTAGTCAACCGATTTCTTGTGCAATATCACTCCAGTTTATCCAATAACTGTCAAAGATACCTAGCACTTTTCCAACTTAGTCTAAAGCCTATGACTGATCACACAACAGACACATCTAGTGAATGATCAAAATGTATTCTCATCACATTAAGGCATCTCAGCTAACATCTCAGCTTAAGTGAAGCAGGATAATTATCTGAGGTTGGCCCCCACCCATATTTCAGTGTGATAGTTTATTATTTTTTTTGGAGGAGGGAAGGCAGGGCAATTGGGGTTAAGTGACTTGCCCAAGGTCACACAGCTAGTATGTCAAGTGTCTGAGGTCGGCTTTGAACTCAGGTCCTCCTGACTCCAGGACCAGTGCTCTACTCACTGTACCACCTATCTGCTCCCAGTGTGATAGTTTAAAGGAATTGAATATTGTAGATGATATGATGGTTTTCTTAGTGATTGCTCAAAAATAAACTAAAAACCTAAATGAAACATTAAGTTCAACGAAGTTGAAGAATATATAGTAAACAATATAAACCATTAGCATCATAGTATATGAATAACAAAATTCACTAATGAAGTTGAATAGAACCAAATACCATTCAAAATAATTACAAAACGTGTGTGTGTGTGTGTGTGTGTGTGTAATATTTCAGAGTCTGACTAAAAAACCACAAGAGAAACTTTATGCATTCAGCTTCAAAATACACTTTACAGGAATAAAGAACTATCAACATAATTTGAGAAATATTAACTGCCCATGGATAGACTAAGTCAACATAATAAAAATGACAATACTACCAAAATTAATTTACTTATTCAGTGCTATACCAGTCAAAGTGCCAAAGGATAACTTTAAAGAATTAGAAAAAAAAACAAAATTCATCTGAAAGAACAAAAGGACAAGAATCTCAAAGAAAAAATGATTTTTTTTTAAAGTGGGAAGAAAGAGTAACAGTCATCAACATTACTCAATAAGGGTTAGAAAAAGAGAGCGGTCAATTAGGGAAACAGATTAAGTTTACAACATCGGGAAGTGAATGAAACTAGTAGCCTAGTGTTCAATAAAGCCAAAGATCACCAAAGATACAGGAGTATCTCATTAGTCAACAAAATCTGCTGGGGAAAAAGGAAATGGAAAATCTGGAAGAAATTAGTCATAGACCAACAAATAAGCTCCAAATGGATAGATGACGTAGATCTAAAAGGTCATATCATAAACAAATTAGAAGAGGAAGGAAGACATTACCCTTTCAAATCTATGGATATGGGAAGAGTTTATGTGCAAACAAGGGATAGAGACAATGCAGAAGATAAAATGAACAATTTTATTTATATACTATTAAGAAGTTTTTGCATAAACAAGACTAATTCATCTAAAAGGAGAAGGCAAAAAGTAAACTGGAGGAAAGAGGGGGGAATTTGTACCAGATGCAGTGGTATACACCTATAATTTCTATGATTCAGAGAGGTGGAAGTTGGTGGATCACTTGAGCTTGGCCGTTCTGAGCTATAGTAGGTTAATTTGATTTGGTGTCTGGTCTAAATACAAGATGAATATTAAGAGATCCCAGGAGCAGGGGGCATCGAAGCTGCTGAAGGGGCAAACTAGCCCAGGTCTGAAATCAGCACCCGTGGTAATCAGTTCTAGGACTGGCCAGTGCACTTCCAGACTAGATAAGACATAAGACAGAAGATCTAGTCTCAAAAATGGGGGGGGGGGGGCGGGCAGGAATGACACCTTTGCTACCTTTGCTATTCAAATTTTTTTTTAATTTTTAATTTATGGAATAAAACAAGCATTTCCATAACACAGTACAATAAAAAAGATTATTGCACATGAAAATACAAATCTACTACGCACAACTTGCTGTTCCTTTCAAATATACAACAAAATTACTGTGTAAATTTCTTGTTTCCTTTTTTTCTTCCTGTCCCCTACCCTCCTACCTTAGAGATGGCTACCATTAGACACAAATAGGTATGTATATATATGCATATATGTATATATATACGTATATGTATATATGTGTATATGTATGTATATATGTATATATACATACATATATTCACATATATTTAAAATTGTTCTGTGCATCTATTTATCAGTTCTTTCTCTGGATGTAAATAGTATTTTTCTTCATACATCCTTTATAGTTAATTTGGATATTTATAATAGTCAAAATAACTTATTCGCTCAAGGTGATTCTTAAAACAATGTTGCTGTTACTGTATACAGTGCTCTCTTGGTTCTGCTCACTTTGTTCCTCATTATCTCCTGCAAGTCTATCCTTGTTTTTCTGAAATCATTGAGCTCATCATTTCTTATAGCATAGTAGTATTCTATCACAATCATACACCACAACTTCTTCAGTCATTCCCAAATATAGTTTTGCAACAAGTTTCTCTTATAAAATTCTCATTTATAAGATATATGAGAAACTGAGTCAAATTTCAAAGAATGAGAGCCATTTCCCAATTAAAAATTGATCAAAGGATAAGAAGAGGCAATTTTCAAAGGAAAATATTCAATCTATCCACTATACGAAAATGCTCCAAAACATGAATCACCAGAAAAGTAGAAATAAAATAAAGTCTTAGCTTCTACCCCGATGATTAAAGAGCAAAATAATAGATATCATATAGTAGTTCAGCCATAGAACTATGCCTCGGAAGTCACTAAACCGTACATATCTTTTGACCCATTGATAATACAATAAGACTATCATCCTAAGTGATCAAAAAGGAACAGAACCTGTGTGTACAAAAATAATCATGTTTTGTTGTAGCAAAGAACTGGAAACTACGGGAATATTCATTAGTAGGGAAATGACTAAACAAATTGAGATATGTGAATGTAATGGAAAATTACATAATGAAAGGGGCAGTTTTAGAATAACTTGGGAGTACTCATATGATGCAGAGTGAAGTGAGCAGAACCTGAAGAATAATGTATACAGTAATGATCAAACATGAAGTAAAGGCATTGAGTAATTTTTACTCATCAATAAGAGATTTCTTGTTAATGTGTTTAATATTTCAATATCCTTCAAAGGATGCCTTGGGAAAAGTTACATTTGCTGTCTTGTTATAATGCAGTATTTGTTTTTTGATATTTTTCTGTTAATATAGTGTAGAGGTAGTGGGAAACCCACTCCTCACATATCACCCTCCTTGCACTATCATTCTTTAATTGATAGGAAAAAAATAAAGAAACCCAGAAAAGCAGGTATTTCTCTTCTTATGCTACACTTTCTTCCTGATACCCTGGTGAGGTATCTAATTTCAATTGCTATTATTTTAGCTCTGTCTAAATTGTCCAACTTTCTTTTCCTAAAAGATAGTAGAAACTGAGACTGAGTTATATGCCCACTTTTTTATTTTTAGATTTTTCTTTTACCTATTCCTTTGAAATTATGCTTGGTGTCCTATTTTAGCACCTCTTAGTGGCCTATTATTCCTAAAGATTGTTCCAGGGTATTATTAAGTTTCTTTTTCTTCCGTTTCCTTTCTCTTGACTATTTGCCTTCCTTTCCTTTCTTCTTTTCCGTCTTACATTTGCATCTCTGGTTTTCCATTCCTTTTCTTTCTAATCTTTTTGCCTATTATCAAATAAAGGACATGAAAACTCTTTGGAAAGCATAAGGTTCTACATAAATATAAGGTAATGACAACATTATTATTAATATCATCATTATGTACGTTTGAAATAGCGTAATTTATGACTTTACCCTTGTATCTGCAACTAATTTTGTCTTACCTAACATATTTTGCTGTTGTTCAGTCACTTCATCTGTATCCAACTCTTCATGACCCCATTTAAGATATTTTGTTTTGGGGTGGGTTTTTTGGCAACTTGCCATTTCCTTCCCCAGCTCATTTTACAGATGAGGAAACTGAGTCAAACAGGGTTAAGTGACTTTGCCCAGGGTCCCATAACTAGTAAGTGTCTGAGGCCGGATTTGAATTCAGGTCTTCCTGACTCCAGGCCTGGTGCTCTATCCTCTGTACCACCTAGCTGCTCATACCTAACCAGTAGTTTTTCCTAATGTTGCATGAAAATGCTAGGAATAAAAAGTTGAACATTTTAACATTTGGCTCCTTTTTCACAACTGAGAGTATCTATACAGTCAGCCTCCATTCAGGGATCAGCTTTTGTGTGTAAATTAATATAGCAGCCATTATATAGCACTTTAAGGTTTGAAAAATAATTTCCATATTTGCTCTCTAGTATTCTCTCCCTCCCAACATACCAGCCTTCTCTCTCTCTTTCTCTCTCTCTCTCTCTCTCTCTCTCTCTCTCTCTCTCCCCCTCCCTCCATGTCTTACTCCTCCTAAAACTATTCTTTGTTGTCTTCCTCCACCCCATTGTCCCAATCAATCACACCTGCTCTGGATTCACTTTCTTCACCTAAATGTTCTGACTCTACAGTAAAGCAATTTATCTGTACCTAATACTCCATTTCTGATTCTCTTGCCCCTCATCCTGTAGCTATTCGTATGCTTCCCATCATCAACCCTGGATCACCCACAATCCTGCCTCTAAGTTCCTAAATGCCACTCAAGGGTACCATACCAGTGCATCATCTTAGTCCCCTATACATTCATATTATCTTATATCCATCAGACCGTCAGTAACTGCACAGCTACTTTCTTACTTTTGCTTGACCAGTTCTTTATCCAACTTCTATTGGGACCTCCCCAAATTTTCTCTGTCCTCCTCAAGCCCCTAACTCTGTCCCCTCATTTCTTGATCCCTTTCACTTAGCATAAGTTTCTCCCTCCTTCTTTACTGGGAAAATTGAGGCTATTTATCATGAGCTCCCTCACTTGGCCTCCTCCACATCTAAGAGTTCTCCTCTTTCCTTACCATCCTCTTAACCTTTACCCTGGCTCTGAGGAGGAGATGACTCTGTATCTCGTCTTGTCTTCCTGCTTCTGACCTTGATCCTATTCCTTTTCATTACCTTCGAGAACTTGAGCCATCAACCATTTTGGACTCCTGCTCAATCCCTCTCTCTATCTCCAATTTCCCTTTCTCTATAGGCTCATTCCCCACTACCTAAATAAGCACTCTTAATCCATCTTTTAAAACCTTTCACTGGGCCTTGACATCCCTCTAAATTGTCCTTCTTTTCTTTCACTGTTGAACTCCTAGAATTATCTCCACTCACTGCCTTCACTTTCTCAGTTCTCAACCATCTGGGATCTATACCAATAGTGGTAGGCCTGAAGCCAGGAAGATCTGATCAGGAGACCTGAGTTCAAATCCAGTCTCAGACATTTACTAGCTGTGTGATTATGGGCAAGTCACTTAATCTCTGACCTTGGTCTGACTCAGCTTCCTGAATGGTAATGTAACCACTGTCCCAAAGCCCATTGGTATAGGACTCTCTCTTTATTGGTGGAGATGAATGCCCTGCCCTACATGAGGGGCAGGGTTGAAGAGAGGTGAAATAGGTTTGGCTTTCAGCCTGTTCCATTTTGGGACTCTTCAGGGTCAGTCCTCTTCAGTACTCTTAGAGCACCAATCTTCTTCATGACTCTCTAAACATTGCTTTGGGTGCCTCTTGGCTTCTAGCCTTAAGAGGGAATATGGAAGAAGCAAACCCCACTTCAAGTTGCTTACAGAAAAGATTCTGGAAAGACATGAGAAAAGTGAGCAGTCTCTGTCATATCTTTATTCCCAGATTGCTACTCTAGCGACTTTGGGGAGTTTCCTCTTGAGTTAAATCAAGGAATATCTCTCTTGGTTGAGTAGAATTATCTCATTCCTGATAAGAAAGCTCCTTCACTCATGATATCTGATATATATATCCTCCTATGTATACCTTCTTCTATTTCTATTTTGTTACTGCTTTGGATAAAGGAGTTTCTTTTCTGGTCTCTATATGTGTTCATTGTTGGACTAGAATTTAGTGGGAAAGGGTTCAAGACTTGGATATAGAGCCTAAGGACTCTTTCCTCCCCACCCCCCCAGAAACAGCAAAGCAATCAGAAGTTAGATGGAACCCAATCATATCCTCTAGCAGTAAGATGTACTTCTAGTCCTGTAGTCCCTCCTTCTGAAAAGAGGAGAACTAACAGGGTAGTAAAAAGAGGTACAAAGAATAAGGAAGAAAATGCTCCTTTAAAATTTAGCATTAACCAAGTGGAAGTCAATGACTCCATGAAAATTCAAGGAACAGTAAAATGAAGTCAAAATATAGAAAAAATTGAAGAAAATGTGAAATATTGCATAGGAAAAACTGACCTAGAAAATAGATTGAAAAGACATAATTTAAGAATCATTGAACTGCTTGAAAGCCATCAACAAACAAACAGCTTAGATATAATATTTCAAAAAATTATAAAAGAAAGCAGCCCAGATGTCTTAGAACCAGAGGGAAAAGTAGAAATTGAAAGACTCTACCAGTCACCTACTGAAAGAAATCCCAAAATGAAAACTCCCAGGAATAGTATAACCAAAATCTAGAGCTTCTAAGACAAAGAGAAAATATTGCAAGCAACCAGAAAGAAAGAATTCAAATACTGTGGAGTTATAATCAGAATAACATGAGATTTAGCAGCTACAACAATAAAAGAATAGAGGACTTGGAATATGATATTCTATAAAGCAAAGGAGCTGAGATTACAAACAAAAAATTACCTACCTAGCACAACTGAGTATAATCCTGTAGGGGAAAAATGGGCATTTAATGAAATAGAGAACTTTTAAGCATTCCTGATGAAAAGACCAAACCTGAATAGAAGAAATGTGGCATTCAAATATAAGATTCCAAAGAAGTATGAAAAGCTAAATATGAGTGAGAAACCATAAGAGACTAAACAAGGTTAAATTGTTTACACTCTTATATGGGAAGATAATACATGGAAGCTTTCAGAAATTTATCATCACCAGAGGTCTTAGTGGGGAAGGTATAAAGGCCTAGGTAAGATTCTATTATGTCTGGATGATCTCAAAATAATGATAGAAAGCTGAAAAAGAGAAATGCACAGGGAGCCAAGGAAAGAGAGAGGAAGAAGAGGGGGGATTATCTCACACAAGGGGGGCTTCAAAGGAAACATTTATACAATGGAAGAGAGAGTGGGGAATGGGCAGCAGGCAAAACCTCATTGAAGCAAAACTTCATTCTCATCTGAACTGGTTTAAGGAGGGAAGAGTATATATCCATACACAATTGGGTACAGAAATTCATCCTACCCAGTGGCGAAGTATGAGGGAAAGGGGTTAAGGGAAAAGTGGGGGAAGGGTAAATAAGAAGGAGGGTAGATTAAGGGAGGCCTGGCCAGAAGCAAAACAGATTCTTAAAGAGGGGATAGGGTAAAAAAGAGGTTAAGTACAAAAATAAGATGGGGAAAAATACATAGTTAACAATCATAATTCTGAATATGAATGGAATGAACTCACTCATAAAATGGAAAAGGATAACAGAATGGATTAGAAACCAGAATCCAGTAATATGTTGTTTACAAGAAAGACACTTGAAACATAATGATATGCATAGAGTTAAAATAAGGGACTGGAGCAAAAGCTATTGTGCTTCAGGTGAAGTAAAAAAGGCAGGAGTAGCTATCATGATCTCAGACAAAGCAAAAGTAGGTCTAATTAAAAGAGATAATCATGAAAACTACATTTTGCCAAAAGGCACCAGAAACAACATATTAAATCAGTTCTGAACATATATTCACCAAATGGCATAGCATTCAAATTCTTGAAGGAATGTTAAGTGCTACAGGAGGAAATAGTAAAACTATACTAGTAGAGGATGTCAATTTACCTCTCTCAGACCTAGATAATTCTAACCATAAAATAAACGAGAAAGAAGTTAAGGAGTTAAATAGAATTTCAGAAAAATTAGCTTTAACAGACTTCTGGAAAATAATGAATGGGAATGGAAAGGAGTATACCTGTTTCTAAGCTATAGTATCTTCACAAAAATTAACCATGTATTAGTGCATTAAAATCTCACAAATGCAGAAAAGCAGAAATAGTACATTTTTCTGATCACAATGCAATAAAAATTTCATTCAACAAAGGGCCTTTGAATCATATGTTAAAATTAATTGAAAAACAAATAACCTAATTTTAAGAATGAGTGGATTAAAGAAGAAATCATACAAACAATCAATAACAACAATGCGACATCATGCCAAAATTAGTGGAATGCTCTCAAAGTAGTACTTATGGGGAAAGTTGTCTCTGAACACTTACATCAATGAAAAAAGATAAAGAACAAATCAATGAATTGGGCATGCAATTAAAAAAGCTAGAAAAACAACAAATTTTAAACCTCTAGTGAAATACCAAAACAGAAAGCCTGAAAATAAAGAAGAGATTAATAAAATGTAAAGCTTAATGTAAAGACCTCTCATCCTAAATTAATAAATAAAAATAGGCTCTGTTAAAAAAAAGTTTCAGCTCAGGTGTCACTTATTTCATAAAGCCTTCTCTGACTTAAAATCACTTGCTATAATGTGCATACTTTGAACCGCTTTAGGAGAATACAATATCCTTGAATTCATGGACTAGTTTTAATCTGTGCATTAACCAACACCTAGCATAGAGTCTTGTATATAACAAGGGATTAATAAATGTTTGATTAATCAAATTGAACTCAATTCACTGAATTGATTTTAGGCATGACATGTATCCATAATTTAGTAAGCCTAAGCGCTTTGGGAAGGACCAACTCTTTGGGCCCTAAGGAACAAGGTATGAGTTAGGAAGAGGGTAAATGTAAACCAAAGCTCCAGTATGAGCTAGCACTAGGATATATACGGAACACTGAGTTGCAGAGGTTTAAAACAAGCAGGAAAATCAGAACAGAGATTCAAGGCTAGGAGTCTGAACTAGTTTTCAAAGCCAAAATGCAAAGAGTACAAGTCCATTTATATCACTTATCATCCTCTCCCAAGTTTCCCTCTTTTCATTGGAGCTGCTTGTGCTCCCAATCCCTATCCCATACTGATATTCCCATAGTTACCAAGCTTCCTCCTCAGCTGAGGACTCATATCTCTTTGCTAATATCCCATGCCTAAAATGCCCTCAATCCCCTCTGGAATTCCAACCCAACCTTTAAAGCCTAACGCAAATACTACCTCTTCCATGAAGGCATCTGTGCCTTCCCACTGGGATATTGCCAGTCACCCTGACTTTCGTCTTGCCACTGGACCCAGATGGCTCCGGAGGAGATAGTGAGGCTTGTAACTTTGAGCAGCTCTGCCGCACTTAAATCCAATTTACACACAAGTCAAGACATCACCCTTGTAATGTCATTGGTCCTCTTTGAGAGCAAAAGATGGACAGCAACAACCACTACCATTTCAATCAATAATGACTCTTCCTCTTGGATTTCATTTGTCTTGCAACTTGCTAATACACCTAGCACCTAATATCACATATCATATTTATATGTTTTGTCTCATGCCCTTACTAAATTGTAAACCCCATGAAGGCAGGGATCATGTCTTAACTAAATTTTGTATCTCCTCTAACCCTGAGCATAAGGAGCTTTAAACAATGGGCACTTTTAATAAATGTATGTAATGAATACTGAAAATTCAGTGCTCAAGTGCTGAGGAAATATAAGTATACAAATGCATATCTAATTTTGGAAGAGTTCAAGTACATACAGATAGAGGATAGGTAAGAGGATATTTTAGCTTTGTAAATATATATTATTGCATTGACTTTGTATAGCCTTATTCAGTCTCCTACCTACTAGTCACTACTTTGTTTTCTACTATGTTGCACATTCTTATTCTGAAAACACCATGAAGAACGGCCTTTTGGCTTTAAAAAGTTTAAAAAAATTAAACACTTTGCTCTGAGAATGTTTCACTCAACTGACCTGACCTATACTTATTTGATTAAATCCTGTCTGCATTTCTAGTTCTTCCATTTCCTTAAATGGAAGAAGAACTACTTGGATTTTTTAAGGCAAGTACGTATTTAGTGTAATTAAAGATCAGCTAGTTTTATGTAAAAAGAAGCCTTGTTGTGTCTCTTCTCTATTAGTGGTAAATGACGTAACTCGAGGATCCTTTAGCCCTTTTCTCACTCACCCAAATGGTGCCTTGAGTTTTCCTTAGAGTACCTTGGGCCATTCTGCAGAAACCAAAATCAAGTTATAAAGCGGAGCAACATGAGACCTGAAATGAGGAAGCCAGAATCAAATAAAGCCCCACTCTGCGAGACAGATCCGACTGGCCGAAGAAGCCCGAATTTAAAAGGTCCCAGCATCGTTTTGCATACACCAAACTCCCTGAAGTTGCTTTTCGAAATCCACTCATTATTGAAGTTGATGGGGCAACCTTTACTTTAAAATGAGAAATCATCTGTCAGGAAATAAGGAAGCAAATCAATGGGATGTATGACTCAATACCACAGTGGAGCTGAGTCCTGCCGGGCTAGACTTAGGTATAGACAGGAAGTCACATGAAAGCTGCAATTTCAGGGGCTCAAGGAAAGATTCTCTGGTGCCCACCATCAGCCAGTCAGTCAACAAGCATTTATTAAGTACTAAACACTGATAAAAATCAAGAAAAGTAAAAAACCAGAGTCCACCCTCAAGAGGGCAGAGTTGACAAAGTCAGACCTGCTCTTTCAGATCACTTTGGAAACTGAGGGATGGATTGGAATGGAGAGGAATGAGGTAGGAAGACCAATTGCAAGGTGGTACAGTGAGAAGAGTTCTGAACTTGGAACCAGAAAGACGAGTTCTCCAATCCTGTATCAGTCACTTATTGAGACCCAGGGCAAGTGACTTAACCCCTCTCCAACTCAGTGTTCTTATCTGTGAAACGGGGATCATAATAGCACCTACTACTACTATTATTATGATAATAATCCAGGTGAAGGGATGAGGGACTGAACTAGGATGTGAGTAGAGAGAAGGTGTCCTATAAAGAGCTGTTGTGAAGGTAAAAACAACACGACTTAACAACAGACAGGATTACCTAGTGAGTAGGAGAAGGGAGTTAAGGATGTTACTGAGGGGTGGGTGACTACTGCCACCAATAAGAATAACAATAGAAGTTTCCCATATTGGTTAATAGGCACTAAATCTTAGAACATCGGCCCTGGAGTCAGGAGGACCTGAGTTCAAATCTGGCCTCACACACTTGACATACTTACTAGCTATGTGACCTTGGGCAAGTCACTTAACCCCAATTGCCCTGCCTTCCCCCCTCCAAAAAAAATGGGAACTAAACCTCTCACTTCAAAATTAGAAATGAAATTCATCTCTGGTAAGTAAAGTATTTGCTTATGAAAACAAATACCCAAGGGAACAGACAACCCATTAACTTACACTAAGGTGAAAATGAATGATATCATTTTATTTCCCCTAAAAGTAAATACTGGTAGAGAAGAAACTGGGAGGCCTGAAAGCACGGAGTTGGAAGAGACACCATAGCAGAACAAAAGGTTACAGAAAGAAGAGACTGGAATCATGATGCTTCTTTGCACAGCCCTATTGGGCAGCCTTGGGCAGCTAGGTGGCTCAGTGGATACAGAACGCTGGGCCTGGAGTCAGGAAGACCTGGGTCCAAATCCAGCCTCAGATACTTACTAGCTGTGTGACCCTGAGCCAGTCACTTAACACTGTTTGCCTCAGTTTTCTCATCTGCAAAATGAGTTAGAGAAGGAAACGGCAAACTACTCCGGTATCTCCACCAAGAAAACCCCAAATGGGGCTCACAAAGAGTCAGACATGACTTACAACAACAACATTGACAACAAAGATGGATGCCTTCACTCTTTCTCACATACAGACTTTTCCTTGATTTCTCCTAATAAGACCAAGTCAGCTGTCACAATTCTCACCAAACTGACTTGTACTTTCAGGATAGGCAAAAGGTATCTGTTTCCTTAGTCTTCACTTTACCCTCCCTCCACCCCGCCGCCCAGGCTCTAATTCTGGAATGAAGTGAAAAGCGCATCTTTGCCCGCAAGATGTCAATGAATATTTTTTCTCCTTTATGGGAAGCCCAACCGAGCTCTCAATACTGGAGCCATGGATATTTACACACTGTTTGTCAGTCCTATTGGTCTGGCTCTTTCTATTCCATGTTAGATTTACTAGACAAATTCCCAGGCCCAGAGCTAATAGATGTATCTTGGAGCAGATTTCAAAGCCAGAGCTCTGATTTATCATAATGAAATGAACATTAGACTTCAGTTATAAGTATCTACTTTGAATTCTAAATGATCTGTACAAATGCCCAAACAATAAATCAGGAGTTTGTTTTTTAACTCACTTAGGAAGTCTTCTGATTTTCTAATCAGATCCCTCCCTGAAGTCTTGAATCAATTAAGTCCTTCATTCACACATATAAATTGATTACCACCACCTCATTTTAAAAATGTAGCTCATAGCTTGTTGGCAGCCTCTTCAGACAATTAAAAGTCATTTTATGTGGTTTTATGATAGGCTTCTACTAGCTAGACAGGCAAGGAACCTGTCCTCATTTACATTGCCTTTTAATGACTCTCTAGAGAAATACACCAATGCCAAACTGTTGTTAACGAGATACACTTATTGGAACAACCAAAGCAGGAACTCAGTCTTGAGGTAGCGACTTCAAATTCTGAAGTCTTCCCAGGAGTAGGGGCAAGAAGGCAGGTGGTCAACACTTTTTGAGGTTTCACAATGTATAGAGTATACCAGGGAGACACAAAAGAAATGGTTTCTGCCCTGGAGGAGTTAGTTGGAGGAGTTTAAAAAATGCAGAGATTCACAAACACAGAGCTCTGAAAACACAAGCAGCTTAAATGGAACTGCAAATTAATACAATGTTGTGTAAACTCAACAGGGAAGTTTTTAGGGTACAAAAATTAAAGAAATAATACAAAGGCAGCTAGGTGGCATAGTGAGTAGAGCTCTGAAGTTGGAATCAGAAAGTCCTGTCTTCTAAACCAAGGAACTACATGAACACAATTACAAAACACTTTTCACGTGAATAAAGTCAGATTGAAACAACCGGAAAAATCTCAGTTGCTCATGGGTAGTCCAGGCCAGCATAATAATACCTTATTCAGTGCCACACCAATCAAGCTACCAAAAATTATTTTATAGAGCTAGAAAAAGCATTAACAAAATTCATCTGGAAGAACAAAAGGTCAAGAATACCAAGGGAATTAATGAAAAAAAATTTTGAAGGAAGGTGGCCTAGCCGTACTCAATCTCAAACTGTATTATAAAGCAGTAATCATCGAAACCATCTGGTACTGGCTAAGAAATAGAGTGATGGATCAGTGAAATATATTAGGTACACAACACACAGTAGGAAACAATAATAGTTATTTAGTATCTGATAAACCCAAAGACCCAAGCTTTGGGGACAAGAACTTACTACTTAAAAATTGCTGAGAAAACTGGAAAGTAGTTTGGCAGAAAGTAGATATAGACCAGCACTTCACACTTAACACCAAAATAAGATTAAAATGGGTATGTAAGTTAGACAAAAAGGACATAAGCAAATTAGAAGTGTGTAATAGTTGACTTGCCAGATGTATGGATGAGGAAAGAATTTATTACCAAAGAGAAGATAGAGAGAATTACGGGTTGTAAAATGGATAGTTTGATTACATTAAATTGAAAAGGTTTTGCACAAACAAAACCAACACAGCTAAAATTAGAAGAAAAGCAGAAAACTGGGGGTAGGAGGTAGGATTTATAACAAGTTTCTCTGTCTCAAATATAGAGAGAATAGAGCCAAATTTACAAGAATACAAGCATTCCCCAACTGACAAATAGTCAGAGGATATGAACAGGCAGTTTTCAGATGAAGAAATCAAAGCTATCTATACAGTCAAATGAAAAAAAAATGCTCTAAATCACTATTGATTAGAGAAATGCAAATTAAAACAACTCTGAGGTACCACCTCAGATTGACTAACATGTCAGAAAAGGAAAAATTACAAATATTGGAGGGTATGTGGGAAAATTGGGACACTAATATACTATCGGTAAAATTGTGAACTGATCCAACCATTCTGGAGAGCAATTTGGAATTATGCCCAAAGGACAATCAAACTGCGCATACCTTTTGATCCAGCAATACCAAAGAGATTTTAAAAAGGGGTGGAGCTATATATACAAAAATATTTACAGCAGCTCTTTTTGTGGTGGCAAAGAATCGGAAATTCAGGGGATGCCCATCAATTTGGGAACAGCTGGGCAAGTTGTAGTACATAATTGTGATGGAATATCACAGTACCATAAGAAATAATGAACAGGATGGTTTCAGAAAAACCTGGGCTGATACAGAGAGAAGTGAGAAGAACCAGGAGAATATTGTATACAGTAACAGCAATATTGTATGATGATCAGCTGTGAATGACTTAGGTATTCTCAGAAATACAATGATTCAAAACAACTCTGAAGGTCTTAATCATGAAAAGTCCTATCTACCTCTGGAGAAAGAACTGATGGAATTTGAATTCAGATTGAAGCATACTGTTTTGTTTTGTTTTACTTTTTGTCTGTTTTCTTTTACAATATAACCAATTTTGAAATATGTTTTGCATGACTACAATGCATAACCTTTATCAAATTGCTTGCCTCCTCAATGTCAGAAGAGGACTAGAAGGGTGGGAGAGAATTTGGAACTCAAAATTGTGAAAAAATGAAAGCTAAAAACTTGGGGGGGGGAAATAAAATATTAAAATTCAGAAAGACCTATCTTCAAATCCCATTTTAGTCACTTATTAGCTCTGAAACCCAGGGCAAGTCACTTAATCTCACTCAGGTGCAGTTTTCTTATCTCTAAAATGGGGATTATAATAGCATCTTCTCTACAAGGTTGTTTATGAGCATCAAATGAAATAATAAATGTAAAGTGCTTTGCAAACCTTGAAGTGTTATATAAATGCTATCAATTATTATTGTATTTCCAACAGAGGAATGGTAGAAAGAGACTAGTTGCACAAGGTTGCTCAAACCACAAGAGATGATAAGAATGGGAAGGAAGAAGAGGAAGCAATCCCTTTCACATGCCAAAATCTCAGACTTGACTCTTCCAAATTTCCTACATGAATCATTTCCTCACTTGGTTGAGCTCCTGAGGATCTTCACAAAGACCAGTAGGTGAGACAGATTCCCCCAGACTGTAGAAGGAAATGAAAAAGAAGTACAAATAGCAAAGACTATGGAACAGAAGAGTACATCAATGAATCCATGATCGCACCAAGGTGGAGATGCATGTGACTTCTGATCTTTACAACTCTTGTATATGTTTTCCCATCAATCCTAACTAAATAATCTACATAATGCACTGGAAATCTTTCTCCCTGTCTTTTAATGTTCTGTTGATGCCAATGTAGCCCTCACCTAGCCCACCCATCTGTTATCCCTCATCCTCACTATATGAAAAGCAACATATATTTTCTATGCTTCTTCCTACGTTCAAGTCATCTTCAGTGACATGCTACAACCTAGTGAGGCCTACCAAGCCTCCTCCCCCATGTCCTTCATGTCACCACAATTTTGTTTTCATTTCAGATTTTTGGCATTACCAGGAAAATATTGTTGTAAAAAAATGGATTTTGTGTCAAAGAAAAGCCTGGGTTTGTTGGAAGTGCTACACAATTTCCCAAATGCAGAACAAATACTATGATAATAAAAATGATAGGATATGAAAGAAAGAAGACTATTTCCATAGTAAAGAAATATGAACTAGCTTGCCCTTTGCTTTAGCTTCCTGTGAATGGAAGTAACAAGAGATTATTTTCCACTGACAAATGTTACCTTTCAATAACAGTTATACTCCTAGCCCCTACCACAGTGGCTACTATGCCTGGTACCCAGAGGACACCTACATGCTTGTTAGATCTTTACTCCAAGAGTTACTAGCAATATAATTATGGGAGACACCTTTAATTTCAAGGAGTTTCTCTTTCTTCATCTATACAATGAGAATTATAATAATTGTACTTCCTGTACCCAAAGGGTTATTTGGAGGAAAGTGTTTTACAAACCTAAAAATACTACATAAATAGGAGTCATGATTAACTTGAGTGGCATCATTAGCAAGACTATAGAATTAGGATGTTTAACATAGGGGGGCAGAGCCAAGATGGTGGCTGGAAAGCAGGGACTTGGGTGAGCTCCCACCCAGGACCCTCCAAACACCTATAAAAAATGGCTCTGAACAAATTCTAGAACTTCAGAACCCACAAAATAGCAGAGGGAAGCAGGGCTACAGCCCAGGACAGCCTGGATGGTCACTGGGTGAGGTCTATCACATGGAACTAAGAGCAAAGCAGAGCAGAGCCCAGCCTGGGCCATGCCCAGACCAACCAGGAGCCAGCAGAACAGGCCCCAGCACCCTGAATCAGTGAGCTGTGGCAGTTATGATTTCTCAACCCACAAACACCAAAGACAACAGAGGAGGTTAGTGGAATAAGCTTCTGGGACAGAGTGAAAGGAGTTCATGGTTCAGCCACCACCCCAGGGGCAGTTGAAGTGGTGCAGCTACAGAACTACAGCTGCAGTTGCTTCTGGCCCCAGGCCCACTTGATGGGAGGAATTAAGTGGCAGATCTGAGTGGGAGTGCACAGCCAGCTAAGATCTGAGTCCAGTCCAGGTTGGCAGGTCTTGTGGGAATACTAGCGCTGATATGGCAGAGCTTCCTGTGTAGCTCTGAAAACAACAGCACAGCCCCTCCAGCTAGGGACAAAGTACTCTATACTCTACAAGCAGTCATACCCCAACAAAAATCTCAAGGGTTAAGTAAGTTGGCTGGGAATATGGCCAGGTAGCAAAAACGGACTCAGATTCAGACTCAGACTTTGGAATCTTTTTTTTTTTTGGTGACAAAGAAGACAAAAACATGCAGCCAGAAGAAGTCAATAAAGTCAAAGAGCCTACAATAAAAGCCTCCAAGAAAAACATGAACTGGTCCCAGGCCATGGAAGAGCTCAAAAAGGATTTGGAAAAGCAAGTAAGAGAAGTAGAGGAATATTGTGAAGAGAAATGAGAGTGATTCAAGAGAACCATGAAAAACAAGTCAATAACTTGCTAAAGGAGACCCAAAAAAATACTAAAGAAAATAACACCATAAAAAAATAGACTAACTCAAATGGCAAAAGAGCTCCAAAAAGCCAATGAGGAGAAGAATGCCTTGAAAGGCAGAATTAGCCAAATGGAAAAGGAGGTCCAAAAGACCACTGAAGAAAATACTACCTTAAAAATCATGTTGGAGCAAGTGGAAGCTAGTGACTTGATGAGAAATCAAGATATTATAAAACGGAACCAAAGGAATGAAAAAGTGGAAGACAATGTGAAATATCTCCTTGGAAAAACCACTGACCTGGAAAATAGATCCAGGAGAGATAATTTAAAAATTATTGGACTACTTGAAAGCCATGATCAAAAAAAGAGCCTAGATCTCATCTTTCAAGAAATTATCAAGGAGAACTGCCCTGATATTCTAGAGCCAGAGGGTAAAATAGAAATTGAAACAATCCAACGATTGCCTCCTGAAAAAGATCCCAAAAAGAAAACTCCTAGCAATATTGTCACCAAATTCCAGAGCTCCCAGATCAAGGAGAAAATACTGCAAGCAGCCAGAAAGAAACAATTTGAGTATTGTGGAAACACAATCAGGATAACACAAGATCTATTAGCTTCTACATTAAGGGATTGAAGGTCTTGGAATATGATATTCCAGAGGTCAATGGAGCTAGGATTAAAACAAAGAACCACTTACCCAGCAAAACTGAGTATCATGCTCCAAGGCAAAATATGGATTTTCAACAAAATAGAGGACTTTCAAGCTTTCTCAGTGAAAAGACCAGAGCTAAATAGAAAATCTGACTTTCAAACACAAGAATCAAGAGAAGCATGAAAAGGTAAATAAGAAAGAGAAATCATAAGGGACTCACTAAAATTGAACTGTTTTTGTTTACATTCCTACATGAAAAGATGATGTGTATAATTCATGAGACCTCAGTATTAGGGTAGCTGAAGGGAATATACATATATAGAGAGACAGAGGGCACAGGGTGAGTTGAATATGAAGGGATGATATCCAAAAAAATAAAATAAAATTAAGGGCCGAGAGAGGAATATGTTGAGAGATGGAGAAAGGAAGAGATAGAATGGGGTAAATTATCTCACATAAAAGTGGCAAGAAAAAGCAGTTCTGTAGGAAGGGAAGAGGGGGCAGGTGAGGGGGAATGAGTGAATCTTGCTCTCATCGGATTTGACCTGAGGAGGGAATAACATACACACTCAATTGGGTATCTTACCCCACAGGAAAGATGGAGGAAGGATATAAGAAAGGGGGGATGATAGAAGGGAGGGCAGATAGGGGGAGTAGGTAATCAAAAACAAACACTTTCGAAAAGGGATGGTGTCAAGGGAGAAAATTGAATAAAGGGGGATAGAATAGGAAGGAGCAAAATATAGTTTTTCACAACATGAGTACTGTGGAACAGTTTTACATAATGATACCCATGTGGCCTATGTGGACTCGCTTGCTTTCTTAGGGAGGGTGAGTTGAGAGGGAAGAGGGGAGAGAATTTGGAACTCAAAGTTTTAAAAACAGATGTTCAAAAAAACAGTTTTTCTGTGCAACTAGGAAATAAGATTTACAGGCAATGGGGCATAGAAAACTATCCTGCCCTAAAAGAAAGTAAGGGAAAAGGGGATGGGAGGGGATTGGGGTGACAGAAGGGAAGGCTGACTGGGGAACGGGGCAACTAGAATATTTGCCATCTTGGAGTGGGGGGGAGGGTAGAAATGGGGAGAAAATTTGTAATTCAAACTCTTGTGAAAATCAATGCTGAAAACAAAAAATATTAAATAAATAAATGAAGAAACAAACAAATAAATAAATGAAATGTAAAAAAAAAAAAAAGAATGTATAACATAGACTCATCTTTTAGACATTACAGCTGTGGTTCCAGCAAGTAAACGCAACTACCATTTGACCTAGACATACTTTTGCCAAGTTTGATTCAGGCTTTTGTTACGCCAAGGATACAACATAGCTAGACAAACAGATATATTTGGTATATGTGCTATTGCATTTAAAACTTGTTCAGAAAATCAATTCACTAAGCAAGGTCAGAGCTGAACTAACATGGAGATAACAGAGGAGTTAGTCTTCCAAACATCTTCCCCTGTGATTTCGTTTGTGTTAAAAATTTCCAATATTGAAACTCCTACCACCAAAGCAGCTTGGCAATTTCTTCTTAATTATAATCTTAGACTTTTAGGGATTTGCCTCAAGTTGTGACTTTCTAATAGCTGTTATGTGTCAGAGGCAATATTTGAACTTGGATCTCCCATCCTCCAAGGCCATGCCCTCTATATGTTATTTCCTCAGGTAGTGATAAGGATGGGATCTACAACAGTCAACTCCCAGAAAAAGAAATTCCTTTTCTATGTGAGGGTCAACACTTCATCTGCAACTTTGAGACAATTGCCTAAAACACCAGAAATTAAATGACTCACCATCGATGAGCCCCTAGCCCAGACTGCCATTTCATGAAGGGCCCCAGCCATGCTCACCTCACTGGACTCAGCTCCTCTCTGGACTTCTTGACCTCCTTTTGACCAGTGTGCAGATAACCTTCCTTATGTTTTCTTACTCCCTTCAAATATAATCTCTTTGAAGCTAGCAATTAGTTTGCTTATATTTGTATTTCCAGTGTTTTATATAGTATCTGGTACATACTAAGTGCTTAATAAATGCTTTGAGAAGAGACTTGAATCAATCCAGGTCCTCCTAGATCCAATGGCCCTCTATCCACTACACCATTCTGCCTTTGTATTGCTTCTACACATTACAAACACTTTCTCAACTCTGAATTGATCTAAATCCTTCTTTCTTTTTCCTTTACTACTATTAAATTGTTCCTAATTCTGATTTGAGAGTTCTAGTAATCACATGTGATTTTTTTTAATCTTATTCTCCTCTTTAACCATTTTGCCTTTTAAAATATTTTTTTCTTTTTTTAATACTCTAGAAGTTCTTAAGGAATTTCTTAGGATTTTATTATATTATATCTAATTATATCTAATACATTATATCTAATTATTGAATATTATTCACGTAATATTTAATTTGACAATGAAGAGATCATTGGTAAGAGTTCATTTACCTGTCAGGTCCTCAGTTTCCCTATTGTCAAAATAAAAGGGTTTGACTAGACATGATTGCCAAGGTCTCTTCCTCTAAAACCTATGAACACTTTCTATCCACAGCAAAAGAGAATCATAGGTTAGTAGGATCATAGAGCTAGATCTAGAAGGCATCTCAGAGGCCGTGGAGTCTCATCCTTTTATTTTACAGAAGAGGGAATGGAAGCTCAGGGAGGTGCAGTTACAGGCCAAAGGTCACACAGCATGTATAAATTAATATTATTTATTTATTTATATCATAAATTTATATTACATATGTAACAATATATCGTATATCATATATCATGACTTGGTGCAATAGATAGAGTACTGGACCTAGAGTCAGGAAGACCTCCGTTCAAACCTGGTCTTAGTCATTTATTAGCTATGTGACCCTGAGGAAGTCACTTAACCCTATTTGCCTTAGTTTCCTCATCTGTAAAATAAGCTGGAGAAGGAAATGGCAAACCACTCCAAGAAAATCCCAAATGGAGTCATGAAGAGTCAGACACAACTAAAAATGACTGAACAACATTTATATAATATAGTAAAAATATTAAAATATATTTTATATTAGAAGGGGAGAATAGGATTTAGTATATATGTATATATATATATATATATATAGGTTGTGTACATATATACATATGTACACACAAATTATGTAAGTTGTATTATATACATATATGTGAATATATGTATACACACCTATATATACATATATAAACTAAATCCCATTGTCCCCCACTAAAACCAAAACTAAAACTAAAACCAAAAGCAGTGAAATCACAATAAAATCCATCACTAATATGATACTATTGAACCCAATTTGCTAAAGTTGGAGGCCCCTGAGCAAATGTTTAGTGTGCCTAGTGAGTAATCTGGCATCTCTTGCTAGTTAAGACTCATCTCTGACTTGAACTTTTCCTAACTAACCCCACTGAGGTCTAGTCATTCTTCTTGGCTTCCCAGGATCCATAAATATACATATGATAAAAATCTTACCATTTTCAACTGAGGAGATACATGCTCTTAATTAGCAAAAAATTTGAATTACAGATTTTTTAAAAAGCAGCCTCATGTTGTAACTGCTACCTTAGTGCTTCTGGGTACATGTCTTGCCTGGATAATTTAATGAGTAGCTGGCATATATGCTAGCACTTGGTTTCAAAAGGCTATTGTATATTATCTAAGTTAAGTCTAACAACAGTTCTGTGAATACTTTGAGAGAGACTTGTGATTCCATTAGGATAGGGAATTTGAGGAAATTCTTTTACAAAAAGAATAATTCTGCAACTTACCCATCTTAAAGATTTACCTGAGCCACTAATAGACTGTGACTTGTCCAGGTTCACACAGCCAGTCAGAGGTGGATTTGAACCCAAATCTTCCAGATTTTGAGGCTGAATCTCTATCCATTACGCTGTGCTACCTCTCAAGTACAACGGGTATTACTATTTCCAATTTATAAATAAAGAGAAGAGGTTGAAGTGATTTGCCCACTTTGACAGTGTCAGAGGCAAGATTTAGGCCTGAGTCTTCTAGCAAGTAAATCCAATAATTAATCCAGTACTACTGTACCTCTTACGCCACCCTCCTAGAGGAACTGCCTCTTAAGCAGATAATAATGTGTGATTAGCAGTGTTTTATGCATCTATGAAATGTGCTAAAGCCTTTCAAAGTAGTTCATTCCATATGGCCCCTGCCTTCTTCTTTACCCATTCATTTGCTGAGTAAACATTTTCTTCCTATGACATAAAAACAAAGTTTTGTTCAACTCAGGCAGAATTATCACAAATTTCAAATCAACGAGGTTTTGATTCTCATCCCAGAAAGAGATAAAGTTTATAGGAACTAACATATTTTCCCTATGTTTTTATATATGTTGTCACAAGTTCATCCTATCCTCCTTATTAGATTGCGTGTTTGCAGCAGCAAGCACCTTAGCGTACCCAGGATGGCCTGCTAGCACAGGTTCTTTAATCTGCTTTTAAAGGAAAGCAACTTTAAAGGGGATAACAATCTTACTTTTAATTATATTCACTAGTTCAGGGAAAAGATCAGCACCCTGAACATCAGAGAAAATACAAGCAGAGAAATAAGACCAACAGACAGGGCTCTGACTGCCTGAATCAAAGCAATATTGTGATACACTTTACCTACACCCCTGGATTGAGAGAGTCTTTATATCTGAGCAGTCAGGGGGAGGGGTGGTCTGAACATAATGGCTACTCAGAGTCTCGACTAGGAAATCAAAAGGTCCTTCTCATAAGTGAACCCCCAAAGCAAAATACCAACTCAGAGTGTATATATATATATATATATATATATATATATATATTTCTCAGAGCCAGAAGGCATCACAACCCTTGTGATTCAGTGCCTAATCAACTTAGTACCAAAAGCTGTGAAAGCCTTCCTACAAACAAGCCTCCCCTAAGCAAGCTTCCCTTAATGGGCTCCACGTGAGGCCTATTAATGGGCAGGGAGGATGTTCTACCCCATTAACCTTATAATGTTCTTCAAAAGCAGGTATTTTCCATTTCTATTGTTTCTTCCCACAATACTTAATCCAGCTAGTCCTCAGAATACAGTGTTGTGGTAGATTGTGAAACATACATGAAACATACTTGAGTGAATGAGTGAATGAATGAACATTTCTTAAGTATTTACTACTCACCAAGTACTATGTTAATTCTGAGAATGCAAATAGAAAAGGAGAGTTCCTTATCTCAGGGAGTTCACATATTAAGATAAGCTAACCAAATTTTGGTAAGTAATTGAACTCTTGCAGTCAAGTGGAAAATTATTGTCAGTGAGTAAGTCCTTCTCTTGCATAAGGACATTTCCTACTGTCATTTGGCACACTTAACAATCTCAGCAAAGTCCTTTACTCTCCTATCAGACTTTTAAGCATGCCTCATTAGTCAAGGATAAAGTAACTACACAAAAAAATCAATGCTCTGATGTCAGAATCTTATCGTGAACTTTATGAAATAAAGCTAAGGCCCAAAAGAGCAGAATCAGAAGAAATGAGGGAGTGTGCAATAATTTAGCCATAAAAAAGGTGGGAAAAGGAATGAAAAAGAAAGAATGGATAAAGAACTTCTATGAAGACCTACCCCTAAGGTATACCTGACAAATAAGGATTCTTTCTATGAATCTCAGAACATTTAAGTGACTTGTCCAGGACTACAGATAGTAAGTGAAAGAGGTTGGATTTGAACCCCAGTTGTCTGACTTCTTTGAATGTAGTTGCTTGTTTTGATGTTTAGTGTGTTTCATAAACCACTTAGTTGAAAATAAGAATAAAATAAAATAATCTTATTGCCAGTAAAGCAACAGATTATAAGTCAACACATAGAGAGAATCAATATGCTCAGGATGAGAAAGTAATAAAATTATTTTCCTGACAATTAGCATCCTAAAAATAAAACTATCCAGTGAAAGATAGCCTACTAGACAACTGGTAAACATAAAATAAAATAAAATTTCACCCAATTCTCAAGAAAACAAACACCAACCTGAATCTTCCATCTGTACTTATAAATGAAAGGTGCAATTACCTTTCGTTTAAGTGAAACATCTGAGAAGTCAACCTGAATATAATAGGAGAGTTGAGACTCAGTATTTAGGACAAAGCAGAAGACTCCTATACCTCTCCTATTATCTTTACCCACCTCTAGTTATATAGATTAGAAAGCATTTTAGTTTCTGCCCTTCTCTTTGGAATTTAGAACAAGGAAAATATTTGTGCCAGCATGTTCCAAAAGTCACCCCTCTGAGAATCATTTAGATATGTTTTTAATGTAGCTATTATTGATCAGAAAAACAAAACATTTGCGTATTCATATTACAAAACTAAATAAAAACACATTTCTAGAATCATATTCTGATCCAATTCTGGAGGTCCTGGGGAATAGGAAGCAGTGGGAGAGGGTCTGGATTTTTATACATCCTGAAAAGCTATGTCTACTTATAAAAAGAGAGGGCACTATTTCTCTACCTGTGTAAGCATTTTTTAAATAATATTTTCCCCAATTATGTGAAAACAATTTTAACATTTGGGTTCTTTTAAGTTTTGAGTTCCAATTCTATCATTCTCTCCCTTTCCTCCCCACTCTCTGAGACAGTAAGCAATCTAATATAGGTTGTACATGTTCAATCATGTAAAACATACTTCCATATTAATCATCTTGTGGAAGAAAAGTCAAACTAAAAAAAATGTAAAAAGGAAAGAAAGTTGAAAAATAGTAAGCTTTGGTCTGTATTCAGGTGCCATCAGGTTTTTCTCCCCCTCTGGAGGCAGGTAACATTTTTTCAACATGAGTCTTCTGGGATTGTCTTGGATCATTAAGAGTTTCACAGCTGATCATTGTACAATGTTGCTGTTACTGTGTACAATGTTCTCCTTGTTCTACTCACTTCACTCTGCATCAGGTCATGTAAGTCTTTACAGGCTTCTCTAAAATCACCCTTGTGCAAACATTTTTGGGAAGATGGACACTTCTGTATTTGACAAAAGCCAGAAAAATGAGGATGGCTGTGGAAATATGGTAATAGTACCCTTCAAGTTCACTTTTTTTTTAGTATGCAGCAAAAGCAGTTCTTTTTTTTTAAGCTCACTTTTTTTTAACAGAAGGGTGAGAGTAGAAAGTGAAAAAGCAGGAATCTGGATAGCACAAAATGAAATTTGGTGAATTGGCTGCTGTAAAAAGTAGAAATATTTTTGTATAACCCTGGGCTCACTACAACTTTCTTTATTATCTGTTATTTAGACAGAATCTAAGGCATTAGGAAAAGCAGCTGAGCTATATTCCTTAGTTTACTGCCAATATCCCTATCCCTATTGAGAGGCAGCAAAGTAGAGTGGAGAAAGCTCTGACCTTGGGCTCAGGAGATAGTGGCCTGAATCCTAGTTTTGATATTTAGGGACAAGTCTCTTAGCTTCTCTGAGATTTGGTTTCTTCATCTGTAAAATGGGGCTAATAGTTATAGGTACTACTTACTTCGCAGCAATGTGGTTCAAAAAGTGTTTAACCAACTTAAATAATATAGAAATATGAGGTATTATTATCCTATTTCACATACAGAAAATCTAAACCCCACTACTTTGGAAGGACATTGGGGAAAGAGGAAGTAAGGAATTCTTCTAGAGCAGCACTGCAGTGCAAAGTCCGATGATCCACAAATTATTTATAGATGTGATGAAGAAGCAACTTCTCTGGTTGTGTGGTAAATTTAGTTGTACATTTACTAGCTGTATGACCTTGGACAAGTAACTGGATCTCCTTGACCTTCAGTTCCCTCTTCTGTAACAATGAAAGGAATAGACTCAATGGCCTCTGGGACTAGTTCTATGATCCTGTGAGCCTATGATACTCTTTCGCTGTGAATAGAAAGTATTCATAGCCTTTAGAGAAAGAGACTTGGCAATCACATCTACTCAAACGCCTTATTTTGACTATAGAGAAACTGAGGGCTTGACAGGTAAAGAATCTCTTACCTATGATCTCTTAATTGTCAAATCTCAAGACCTTTTCTCAGTCCTCACTCTTCTTGATGTCTTTATAGCCTCCAACACTGTTAATTGCCCTCTCCTCTTTCTGAGCAGCTAGGTGGCCCAGTGGATAGAGGGCTGACTGTGAGTCAGGAAGACTGTTGCTCTTCCTGAGTTCAAATCTGTCCTCAGACACTTACTAGCTGGGCGACCTGAGGCAAGTCACCTAACTCTGTTTGCTTCAGTTTCCTCATCTCCAAAAAGAGCTAGAGAAGGAAATAGCAAACTACTCCAGTATCATTGCCGAGAACAGAAATGAATGAATGACAAGAGAGACAATTACAGGAGCCAAGCAGCCCCTAAAAACTACTGTGTAGTTTTGGCAGGAATTAAAAGGAATTTTCTAACCCCAAATGACCTACAGTTCAAGATTTCAGGTTGATACTACTAGGAGAAAGGTGGGCAAAAGGACAGATAGGGACCTTTTGAGGAATTTGGTTAGTTGCTTAGTTGGGTAGGTAGTTAATAGCCAGAGATGATGAACCAAAAAGACTTTCCAGGGAAAAATTTACTAGTCAACTTGTTCCAGAAAATGGTAGCGAAGAGAAGCAGGTAATTTCCAAGAGACTAAATAGATGACCAATAGATGATAGAAGAGAGCAGTTCAACAATCATAAGACCAGTTTTTGGTTGTTTTGTTGTGGGGGTTTTTTGGACATTTTCTGTCACTTCCAACTCTTCATGACCCCTTTTGTGGTTTTCTTAGCAAAGATATTGAAATGGTTTGCCATTCCTTCTCCAGATAATTTTACAGATGACAAAACTGAGGCCAACTGGTTTAAATGACTTGCACAAAGTCACATAGCTAGTAAATGCCTGAGGCTGTATTTGAACTCAGATCTTTCTGACTCTAGTTGCAGTAGAGACTCCCAAAGGAGAGTAGAAACACCATGTCCAATAAAAAGGACATGATAGTAGAGAGCATAGATATAATGTCCAGCAGAAAACAACAGCAAGCACATAGCAGTATCATTAGACAACACCAATGGCTCCAAAGTGCAGGAGATGTGCTTTTCCCTGATCACTTACGCACCCTGGCCACATTTCCCTAGCTCTTCGTTCCTTTATGTGAACCTTTGGGCCACACACATTCCCTAAATGTATGTTCTCCTTGTGTATTCCATGTTCATACATGTTCTTTGCATATCTTCCCTCTTCCATTGATATATGATAACCTAAAGGAAAATCTACACCATGCGTGGCCTTTTTTGGTCATTCAATGTGCAAGGCTACTTCATCTGATATATTTTAGTCAGCATTAATATGTTTTCTGACCTTATAAAAATAAAAATAAGGCCACTTTGATGGAGGATTTTTTCCTAAGGGCACATAAAAACTTTAAATCATTGTGCCCCAAACTCTCAGCAAACCACCAAAGTCACAAAGTACAGCCAAATATCCAGACCAAAAGGGGACAAGATCATTATCACTATCCAGTCAGAAAAATGACAGTTGTAAGTTTTATGTCTAGTTTTCCTAAGGTTTTCTGTAGACTATGAAATCATTAGGAGAAAAAGGAAAGAGAAGGCAAAGAAGAGGTCTGAACAAGCTATCTCTATTAAACATGAACTAATTTATGAGAAAGAGTAAAAAGAACTTTTAACTTAGCACCTAAATCTTGTTTCTCTTATGATATGTATAGATATCTTTTCTAATGTTCAATGATTTAATGAGAACTTAAACTCTAGTCTGATCCAACTCTGCTTATTGAAAACACATTACCCAGATCCATTTCTACATACATACGTGCATACACAATGTGCATTAGCAAGGACACGTACATCCCAATACATATGCATGCAAACATACCAAGATCTTTTAAGAGGCAATCATATTTACAAGGCTTGAACTGTGAAAGGAGGAGGTAAGAGAGGGGAGGCAGAGGATACAATGGTTTACTATGAAATGGGCAATTGATTTCCTGATGATGGATGAGTTAAAATTCCACACAGAAAAATAACAACCACTTGACCTTTAAATATGCTGGTTTGAATCCAATCAAATTTCAACAAGCATGAGATTTGGCACAAGGAGCATTTTTGCACACCAATTATTTTCATAGTGTACATGACTGAGTTCAAGGAGACTTCTTTAGAAAAAGAATAAATGTCCATTTTCAAAATCCAAGACACAGGGCTGGGATATCTTGGTCACAGGATTTTCCTGAGAAAACAGGATTTTCTTGAGTAAGAGCACTACCTAAAGAGAAAAGGTTTCTCCAATGTTTGATTTTAATATTTTTAGTTAATATTTTTAGTTTTCAGCATTGATTTTCACAAGAGTTTGAATTACAAATTTTCTCCCCATTTTTACCCTCCCACCCACTCCAAGATGGCATATATTTTGATTGCCCCATTCTCCAGTCAGCCCTCCCTTCTGCCACCCCACTCCCACCCATCTCCTTTTCCCTTATTTTCTTGTAGGGCAAGATAAATTTCTATGCCCCATTGCCTGTAAATCTTATTTCCTAGTTGCATGCAAAAACTTGTTTTTGAACATCTACTTTTAAAACTTTGAGTTCCAAATTTTCTCGCTTCTTCCCTCCCCGCACACCCTCCCTAAGAAGGCAAGCAAGTCAACATAGGTCACATGTGTATCATTATGTAAAACCCTTCCACAATACTCATGTTGTGAAAGACTAACTATATTTTGCTCCTTCCTATCCTATTCCCCTTCATTCAATTTTCTCCCTTGACCCTGTCCTTTTCAAAAGTGTTTGCTTTTGATTACCTCCTCCCCCTATCTGCCCTCCCTTCTATTGTCCCCCCTTTTTTATCCCCTTCCTCCTTCTTTCCTGTGGGGTAAGATACCCAATTGAGTGTGTAAGTTATTCCCTCATAAGTCAAATCCGATGAGAGCAAGATTCACTCATTTCTCCTCATCTGCCCCCTCTTCCCTCCCTATAGAACTGCTTTTACTTGCCACTTTTAAGCAAGACAATTTACCCCATTCTATCTCTCCCTTTCTCCCTCTCTCAATATATTCCTCTCTCATCCCTTAATTTGATTCCATTTTTTTAGATATCATCCCTTCATATTCAACTCACCCTGTGCCCTCTGTCTATATGTGTGTATATGTATGTATATATGTATGTATGTATGTATATGTGTACATATACACACATACACACACACGCACGCACACATGCACACATACACACACACACACACACACACACACATATATATATATATTTTCCCTTCAGCTACTCTAGTACTGAGGTCTCATGAATCATACACATCATCTTTCCATGTAGGAATGTAAACAAAACAGTTCAACTTTAGTAAGTCCCTTGCGATTTCTTTTTCTTGTTTACCTTTTCATGCTTCTCTTGATTCTCGTGTTTGAAAGTCAAATTTTCTATTCAGCTCTGGTTTTTTCACTGAGAAAGCTTGAAAGTTCTCTATTTTATTGAAAATCTATATTTTACCTTGGAGCATGATACTCAGTTTTGCTGGGTAGGTGATTCTTGGTTTTAATCCTAGCTCCATTGACCTCTGGAATATCATATTCCAAGCCCTTCAATCCCTTAATGTAGAAGCTGATAGATCTTGTATTATTCTGATTATGTTTCCACAATACTCAAATTGCTTCTTTCTGGCTGCTTGCAATATCTTCTCCTTGATCTGGGAGCTCTGGAATTTGGCAACAATATTCCTAGGAGTTTTCTTTTTGGGATCTTTTTTCAGGAGGCAATCATTGGATTCTTTCAATTTCTATTTTACCCTCTGGCTCTAGAATATCAGGGCAGTTCTCCTTGATAATTCCTTGAAAGATGAGATCTAGGCTCTTTTTTTGATCATGGCTTTCAGGTAGTCCAATAATTTTTAAATTATCTCTCCTGGATCTATTTTCCAGGTCAGTGGTTTTTCCAATGAGATATTTCACATTATCTTCCATTTTTTCATTCCTTTGGTTCTGTTTTATAATATCTCGATTTCTCATAAAATCACTAGCTTCCACTTGCTCCAATCTGATTTTTAAAGTAGTATTTTCTTCAGTGGTCTTTTGGACCTCCTTTTCCATTTGGCTAATTTTGCCTTTCAAGGCATTCTTCTCCTCATTGGCTTTTTGGAGCTCTTTTGCCATTTGACTTAGTCGATTTTTTAAGGTGTTATTTTCTTTAGTATTTTTTTGGTTCTCCTTTAGCAAGTTATTGACTTGTTTTTCATGATTTTCCCGCATCACTCTCATTTCTCTTCCCAATATTTCCTCTACTTCTCTAACTTGCTTTTCCAAATCCTTTTTGAGCTCTTCCATGGCCTGAGACCAGCTCATGTTTTTCTTGGAGGCTTTTGTTGTAGGCTCTTTGACTTTATTGACTTCTTCTGGCTGCATGTTTTTGTCTTCTTTGTCACCAAGGAAAGATTCCAAAGTCTGAGTCTGAATCTGAGTTCACTTTTGCTGCCTGGCCATGTTCCTAGCCAACTACTTGACCCTTGAGTTTTTTGTTGGGGTATGACTGCTCGTAGAGTAGAGAGTACTTTGTCCCAAGCTTGAAGGGCTGTGCTGTTGTTTTCAAAGCTTTTTCTACACAGCAAGTTCTGCCACACCAGTGCTACTCCACTCCCAAGAACCACCAACCCGGACCACAACTCAGGTCTGAGCAGGCCCTGTACTCCCACTGGGATCTGCCACTTAATTCCTCCCACCAGCTGAGCCTGGAAGCAACTGCAGCTGTAGTTCTGTAGCTGCACCACCTCCACTGCCCCTGGGGTGGTGGCCGAACTGCAAACTCCTTTTGCTCTGTCCCCGCAGTTTTTTCCCACTAACCTCCTCTGTTGTCTTTGGTGTTTGTGGGTTGAGAAGTCTGGTACTGCCACAGCTCACTGATTCAGAGTGCTAGGGCCTATTCCGCCCTGCTCCAGGTCTGGTTGGTTGGGGTGCAATGCATGCTGGGCTCTGCTGTGCTCCCAGCTCCGTGCGATAGACCTTACCCAGTGACCATCCAAGCTATCCTGGGCTGGAGCCCTGCTTCCCTCTGCTATTTCGTGGGTTCTGAAGTTCTCGAATTTGTTCAGAGCCATTTTATAGGTGTTTGGAGGGTCCTGGGGGAGAGCTTTAGGCCAGCCCCTGCTTTTCAGCCACCATCTTGGCTCCACCCCCCCTCCAATGTTTGCTTTTAAACCACTATGCTTTGTTGGAATACCATGTTTCCTAGAGTATTATTTTAAAATTTTAAACTGCTGAAAAATAATTAATTTCTGTTCTTCTTTGGGCTGGATAGGGTAAAAGCTGAAAGTATAGAGGGTCTCTATGTAGATCCACCAAGTACATGCAGTTTTGGGTTAGAGGATTGTACTTTCACTCCATGCAAGTAGGGAAAGGCAGGAAATAGGAATGGCCTTTAGACCAAAGGGTGTAGAGCTAGAAAGTACCTTAGAAATCAAAGTACTTTAGAAATCATTTAATCCACAGGATCATAAATTTGAAGCCTGAACAGCAACCCAAAAGCCATTAAGTTCAAAGTCATCATTTTACAGATGAAGAAACTGAGGCCTAATGTCATAGTGTAAGGAGTGGATTTGAACCTCCATTCTCTGACTTCAGAGCAGTGTTCTTCCTACAGCAACATACTGCCTCTGCGTTACACAGTTTCCTTATACAGACGGAGAAAGTGAGGCCCGGAGGTGAAACAATTTCCCAAGGTCACGAGCTTGGTAAGAAACCAAGGCAAGATTCAGACTTGGGCCTACAGACTCCAGAGGCTGTGTTCTTTCCCTCACACTACAGTTGCCTCTGCAGGCACCAACTCTATTCCCAATACTTCAGCTTTCTGTCCCATTTGCTTTTAAATCAATGATGTCAAACTCAAATAAAGAGGTCCCTGTAGGCCACATATTGACTTAGAAATTAACATTATCTGCGTTGTATTTTTATTTTGTTAAACATTCCCCAATTACATTTTAGTTTGGTTGGGCCCATTTGGGAATTTTGTGAGCCCCATGCTGCTGGTGGGCCTTCAGTTTGGAACCTCAGCTTTAGATCATTGAAGTCCTGGCATCTTGAACAGGGACTTCTGTACATTTGCCCTCATTTAATTGATTTCTTGGGCAGCTAGGTGGTGCAGTGGACAGTGGGACCAGAGTCAGAAAGACTAGTCTTAGCCTCAGACACTTACTAGCTGTGGGATCCAGAGCTGGTCACTTAACCCTGTTTGCCTCAGTTTTTTCCTTTAAAATGAACTGGAGAAGTAAATGACAAACCACTCCAGAATCTTTGCCAAGAAAACCCCAAATGAGATAATGAAGAGTCAGACATGACTGAAAAAATGACACATCAACAAATATATTCCTTTGTCTCCCAGAATACAGAATATAGAGGGATGCTAGGTTTCACAGTGGATACCTAGCTCCCTGGGCCTGGAGTCAGGAAGAATTCAAATTCAGCAGCTGACACTTATTAACTGTGTAACACTGAGCAAGTCACTTAATTTCTGTCTGCTTCAGTTTCCTTAACTATAAAATAAAAATAATAGCACCTGCCTTTCAGGGTTGTTGTGAGGATCAAATGAGATTTTTGTGAAGCACGTAGTACAGTACCTAGCACATGGTAAGTGTAAATATATGCCTATGCATACACACATGTATGTATATATATATGTATATATGCATATATGCATACACACATGTATGTATATATATGTATATATGCATATATACATACATATATATATATATGCCAGCTATTATTATTATCATGAGAGAACAGGATGCGGCAGCAGTCTTATAGATAGATCTTTCCGCTAAGGAACTTAGCCACAGCCATTCCTGAGTGAGCGAACCTGTACAGGAGGTAAAATGAGCACTGTGCAAAAAGCCAGAGGATATGAGAGGATAATGAATCTCTCTCCTCTGGTACTTACTACTTGTATAACTGTGGGTAAGTCCCGACTTTCCTTGGCCTCGGCTTCCTCATCTGTAAAATGGAGGAATTGGACTAGAGAAACTCTGGAGGCCCTTCCAGTTCTCACTCTGAGATCTCTTCTCTAAACTATAATGCAGGTTGTCATTTCAGCCACAGGTGGGAGGCTGTTTTCATGGCAAGAGCGCCCAAGTTTCTCAGCTCTGCTTATTCTTCTCACTTTGGCCGTGTTTGTTTCGCTGTGCTTCCCCCTGGCTTCTCTAGGTGTCATTCTATCTCTGATATAGCCAGGAAACCCCAAGTGAAGTGGGCAGCTTCTGGCCATCAAAATTTAGGAGAGAAGAAGGAGAAGGACAGGGAGAGGGAGAGGACGAGCTAAGTTACCCAAGTAGCTGGGTCCCCCCTTCTTCCCTCCCCTCCTCCCTTGCTTCTTTCTTTATTTCTTTTCTTCCTTTTTTTCTTTCTGTCTTCCACAAAACCTTAAACCCACTTCACTCCAGAGCTCCTAGATTGGACCACAGTAGGTCCTTGCCCAAGCTCCACTTAATGGATGTACTTTGGGTCCTCCTGGCTTGGAGTGAATGTCAGGGGTAACTGTTCCTCTTTGGAGAAGCAACCCTGAGGGTCTTGACCTCCCAGATTGATTTTTTTCCATTTTTTTTAATTAAAGGGGCCATGCCTTAATTCACTTCTTAAAGAGGCCTATTCACTGACTGGCCATTACCTCAAAGTGGGAACCTGAAAGGACCTTAGCCTAAAAGAGCCAGGATCTCCCATTGCATCCTGGGCCATCTCCAGTCATCCTAATGAATATCTGGTCACTGGACCCAGATGGCTCTGGAGGAGAAAGTGAGACAGGTGACCTTGCACAGCCCTCCCTTACTCAAATCAAAGTCAACTACAAGTCATGTTATCATTTCCCTGACATCATGGTCCTCTTCGGAATTGAAGGACAAACACAACAAATCTATCTCTGATGTTCTCAAAGTCTTTATCCAAAATTTTTGACTATAAATCAACTATGCCCTGCATTCCAGGCCCTCTTTTCTACAAGGGCAGGTTAGTTACTGAACTGATAAGAGAACGGGATACTTAGGAGGCTGTATCATTCCAGGTCTTGCAATCAGATGGAGCTATAATGTAGGTAGAACTCATTTGCTTTTATCCTTTTGAGGTCACAATATTTCTTGCCGATACAGTATGTTTGTGTGCTTTATAGCTCACTCCCTAGCACATCCACCCATTCAGTCAAGAATTATGGGGGCAGCTAGGTGGCACAGTGAGCAGAGCATCAGCCCTGGAGTCAGGAAGACCTGAGTCAGACACTTGACACATTTACTAGCTGTGTGACCTTGGGCAAGTCACAACCCCAATCGCCCTACCTTCCCCCCTCCAAAAAAAGAAAAGAAAGAATTATGCCTGTGGAAGGGAAAGGATCCACTTTTGATTCAGTTTATAATTTATTTATATTATAATTTATAATATAATTTCATAAATTTAGAGCTGGAAGGGGCCCTAGAGGTCCTCAAGTCCAATCCTCTCATTTTACAGATGAACTGAGGCCCGGAGAGTTTAAGTGATTTGCCTAAGGTCTCGTGATTCCGTATTCACCCCTTTCTCCACTGATTCACAAATTCAATGTAAAAAACATTGACTAAGCAATTGGCATGCACCTGTACTGCTGTAGTCATTGGGGAAGCACAAATGAAAACCAAAATGGCCTTTGCTCTCAGTGACTACTACGTTACACTGGGGGTTGCGGTCGGTGGAGGGGGATTGTAAGTATGTATACAAATAAACAAGCACAAAGTACATACTTATCACAGGATTCCAGATTTAGAGCCCAAAGTAACCTTAGAGATCATATTACATTCCATTAGAATGTAAGCTCCCTGAGGGAAAATACTGTTTCATTTCTGTCCAAAGCATCCAACAGTGTCTGACACATATCAAATGCTTAAGATATTATTTTTGATTCATTTAATACAACCATCTTACCTTAGAGGTAGTGAAACTGAGACCTAGAGATGTTAGTTAAGTGACCTGCCCAAAGTCACATGGGTAGAAAGAGGCAGAATCAAGATTTGAACCCAAGTTCTCTTTTGCAAAATCTAGTGTGCTTTTCCATTGTACAGAGCTGACTTTTAAGCAATATGAGGTAAGAATAAGTGAGAGAAGGAGGGAGAGGGAGACAAGGAGGTGGAGAAGAGAGAGAGGAAGAGAGGGAGGGAGGAAGAGAGAAGGGGAGGGAGAAGGAAAAGGAGAAGGAGAGGAGGGGAGAGAAGGAAAGGGAGAGGGAGGGAGAGATGGAGGGAGAGAGAGAGAGAGAGAGAGAGAGAGAGAGAGAGAGGAGAGAACGCATGCTAATAATCTCCCCTAAAGAGTTGAAATATTGTAGTCTGCATGTTAAGGTAAATAATTTGCTTTTCCAAAGGAGTCTCATGCATTTCACAAAGATTTACTTTCGGAGTCTCTTGAATAGGAAGTCGTCCTAGCATAGCAAACAAAATAATGTAAAGCACTTTGCGAATGCTAATGAGAATGTGAATATTGAAAATCATTCCATTTACAAAAATAGCACGCTTATTGCAATATTATAAAAAGTTTGATACTGTGTATCGATGTAAATAATACTGTCAGGTGGTTGTATTCTGTTCTTTCACACCCTCTAACTCCCTATCCCTTCCAGACCTTCCCACCCCCACCCCCACCCCCACGGCTAATCCCAGACAGACTTCAGCCTTGGTCAGCACTTAATACCACTCGAGCCAGTAATACCTCATATTAGACACGATACTTGGGACTGAAATTGGGCTTTGCTGGAGAACGCTATTCTTTAAACTCAATCTGTCAGGATCCTACAACAATTTGAAAAGCCTCTACTTTTAGCACGAAGCTTCCAGGAAGACTGGTAAGATCATAGATTTAGGGCTAGAAGGCATCTCAGAGGTCATCAAGTCCAGCCCCCTCATTTTGCAGTTGAGGAAACTGAGTCATCGCTGTTGTTCAGTTGTGTCAAACTTTTCCTGTCCCCATGTGGGAGTTTTCTTGTCAAGGATTTTGGAGTTGTTTCCTCTTCCTTTCTCCAGTGGATTAAAGCAAACAGAGGTTAGGTGACTTGCCCAGAATCATTCAGCTAGTAAGTGTCTGAAGCTGGATTTGAACTCAGGTCTTCCCATCTCTAGGCCTAGCATGCTATCCACTGAGCCATCTAGCTACTTCAAACTGAGGTATATAGAAGCTAAACGGCTTACCTGAGGTCATGTGCTTATAAATGTCAAGAGTGGGATTTGAGCCCTGGTTTTCTGACTCCCAAGCACAGCACTATATCCATTATGCCATGGTGAAATTCTTACTTATAGCTTCACATGGCAAGTCTTTATTTCTTATTCTCTTCCCTTTAAAAAGTGTCGGACTTCGACTCAGAGAATGAAGATTCAAATCCTACCTGGGTGATCATAGATAAATTACTTAGCTCCTCTTGACCTCGGCCTCCTCAACTATTTCCTGAGGGAGGTGGCCTAGATGAAGACTTCTTAATGCATTTTGTGTTACAAACCCCTCTAGCAATCTGTTGAATCCTACGGACTCAGTTTCAAAACAATGGTTTTTAAATACATAAAAAGACACCCAGGATTGTAAAAGATACCAATTACAATACAGTAAGGTGGTGCAGTGGATAGAGTGTCAGGCCTGAAGTCAGACAGACCTAAGTTCAAATTCAACCTCAGACACATATTCCTGTGACCCTGGGCAAGTCACTTAACCCTGTTTGCCTCAGTTTTCTCATCTGTAAAATGTGCTGGAGAAGGAAATGGCAAACCACTCCAGTATCTCTGCCAAGAAAACTCTAAATGGGGTCACAAAGAGTCAGACAAGACTGAAAAACAATAGTCACCCAAAAAACGTTTTAAAGTCCATGGACCCCAGGTTAATACCTCCTGATCTAGAGGACATCGATAGTCCTTCTAGTACTTAACCTATGATCTTACAATCTTCTACCGGGGTGGGGAAACTGAGGACTCCAGGTACACGTGGCCCTCTAGGTCCTCAAGTGAAGCCCTTTGACTTAATCCAAACTTCACAGAACAAATCCCCTTAAGAAAAGGATATGTTCTGTAATATTTGGACTCAATTAAAGGGCCACACCCATGGACCTAGAAGGCCACATGTGGCCTCAAGACCAAAGGCTCCCCACCCCTGTAATCTAGACAGTCTAGACACAGAAAAGGATGAACGTATACCAACAAGGAAATACTTTTCATGGTCCTGTGCCAAATGCCCAGGGTCACTATCAACAGTATCACTTCTCTTTTCATGTTGCAAAGGACAAGGGCTAATTCAGGAAGAAGGAGCTATACCCAGCTAGTTTGGGTGGGTAAGTCTGCAGAGCAATGTCAGGATGTTGGCCAGGCTAAGGAGCTAGCATCAGAAGACCCACTGAGAATCCAACTGCACCTCAAAAAGATCAGTCTGTAGGGAGGACAGACTCTGTGAGGTCTCTGAGGCAAGCCCTAAAACCCAGAATTACTAGGGGACACAAAACAGCTTTCTAGCAGTTCTCTCACAGCAGGAAACCAATACTATATGTGTTCAGGATACCTCCCCTGCTAGGTTAGGCAAAGTGGAGAATCCATGTGATGAGAGCAGGTTTCCATGGGTCTTCCTTGATGCCCCCAAGAGTCTTCTACAAATTTCTAAGGGGTAAGAGATTCCAATCCCCTTCAGGTCATATGCCTGGCCATTGCGGTTAGAAATAAGTGAGTAGATTCCCACCTTTTCCCCCTAGTTCAAGAACGACTTCCCCACAAAGAGCTCCTTCAGACATAAAACAGGTCAAAAACAAATAGGGAAGCTGGATTCCCACATATGGCAAGGAGAAAAAATAAACCAAGGACCCTAATCTGCTTGAAAGTGCGAAGAGCCACTTTTCCTCTATTTCATTCTCCCCAAGTAAAATACAGCCTCGGGGCAGAAAGCCAAAAGAAGCAGATCCAAGAGAGAATAGGCTCCCTTGTTGGCCTAAGAAGAAGCTGTAATCTCCCAACCCAGGCAAAGGTTCAGCCAACCCGTGAACAACCTTTACTGACAGCACCTTTTCTCCCCATGCAGACAAAGACAAATGTCTTTCATCATTTCATTCCTTGAGGAAAAGAGGACAAGGAAAATTTAGAACCAGATTTTGAAGAAGGAAAAACAAAAACCCATGTCAACTTAAAATGCAAAAAGATTCTGGACTTACTTTCTCTTTCTTGCATAACAAAGGAACTGGTTCTTCCAATAGATTCCTGAAGAAGATCCCAACCTGGCGCATACTGGCAAGTCTTCCTCAAGTGGGAAGTGATACTCAGGCCCCTGAAATAGAAAACAGGAAGTTGAAAGAACTGATTTTCCTAACTACTCAAATGCAAATCACCAGGCTCATTATGGCTAAGCATTGCCATGCTGTGTAAACTACCTTTCTCATGGAAGTCATTGTGAGGCTGTATGGTCTAAATCTGGAAAGAAATTAAATAAATCAAGTCTTTTCCTTGATGAAGGGAGAAAAGCAAAATTGTGTAAATATGAATATTCCATGAAAACGTCCCTACCAATCAAATCAACAAGCATTTATTAAGCACCTACTATGTGCCAAGCAATCAAAGCCAAAATGCTGTAAAAAAATTGTCCCATTTGTATGATCCATATAATCACTTCTATTGATCTATATCAGATTCAAACCTTCAAGACTGTCTCCAAAAGCTAAGTCTTCTCAACTTTTTTGCTAATCATGGTATCCATATTTTCTTGAAGTACTGGTCTCAGAATCTTTGAATGCTCCATCTTCTTCAGCCCCATCATGTCCAGTCATTCACCAAATCAAGGCAATTCTTCCATAACAATCTTGCTCAGGTTTGGCCTCAGCAACCACCACCTTGGTCTAAATCATCATCACCACACACCTACATAGGCCTTATAGCTCATCTCCTTGCCTGCACCCTTCCTCTATTCTTGTCCAACATATGAAGTACCACCAGATTGATCTTTCTAAAGGATTTTTAAAATACCATCTTATTCACTTGCTCGAGAACTTTTGTTAATTTCTGATTGCCTGTTGATCTGATCTAAACTCCTCAGTCTGGCATTGAAATTATTCCATCAGGGAGCAGAACCAGAACATTGTACTCAGTAATGGCCACAGAGTGCGATGACTGACTTTGATAGACTTAGCTCTTCTCAGCAGTGCAAGGAACTAAAACAATTCCAAAAGACTCATGATGGAAAATGCTATTCACATCCAGAGAAAGAACTATGGAGTCTGAATGCAGAGTGAAGCAGACTATTTTCTTTTTTCATTTTATTTTGTTTTGTTTTGTTCTTTCTCATAGTTCCTCCCATTCATTCTAATTCTTCTATACAACATGACTAATGTGAAAATATGTTAAATAAGATTGTATATGTAGAGCTTATGTCAGATTACATGCCATCTCGGGGAGGGGGAAAAGGAAGGGAGAGGGAGAAAATTTAAAATTTATGGAAGTGAATGTTGAAAACTAAAAATAAATAAACATAAAAAAGAAAAAATGCTTTGCAATCTCTAGAATGTAACATAAATGTTATTTTAAAAAAAGAAAATATTCCATCAACTGACCCCATCATCACCCTTATGCAACCCCATCACTCATTGCTTCCCAACATGGCTTCTCTCAACCAAGATAATTTCTTTACTGTACCAGACATAAATGTTTCCCCCTATCTTTTCTCGCTGACAGTCGCGGTTTAATACTTCATTCCAGGCCCCAGTTAAGATTTACCTTTACTGAAATGATAAATTCTGGAGAGGATGTGGGAAAATTGGAACACTGTTATACTGCTGGTGGAGTTGTGAACTTATCCAGCCATTCTGGAGAACAATTTGGAACTATGCCCAAAGGGCTATAAAAATGTTCATGCCCTTTCACCCAGCAATACCACTTCTAGGGTTGTATCCCAAAGAGATCACAGAAGTGGGAAAAGGACCCATATGTACAAAAATATTTATAGCAGCTCTTTTTGTAGTAGCAAAGAATTGGAAATCAAAGGAATACCCATTAATTGGGGAATGCCTGAACAAGTTGTGGTATATGAAGGTAATGGAATACTATTGTGCTAGAAGAAATGGGGAAGATACGGACTTCATAATAACCTGGAAAAACCTACATGATACAATGCTGAGCGAGGGGAGCAGAATCAGGAGAACATTATACACAACCACAGATATATGGATTCTGTGATGACTAACCTTGATAGACTCAGCTCTTCTCAGCAATACAAGGTTCAAAGACAACTTCAAAGGACTCATTATGGAGAGAGCTATCTACATCCAGAGAAAGAACTATGGAGACTGAATGCAGATTGAGGCAAACTGTTTACTCTCCTTTTTTTGTTAGTTTTTTTTTTCTTTCTTTTGTTTTTGTTCTTGTTTTTGTTTTTTTTTTTTTTTGGTTTTGTTTCTTCTTTCTCATGATTCATTCCATTGGTAATAATTCTTTCTTATAACTTGACTATTGTGTAAATAAGTTCAAAGATATATCAGTTTCCACACCATCTTGTGGGGGGGGGATATCTGGAACTCAGGATCATGCAGCACTGAGTGTTGTAAAATAAAAATAAAAAAATCTTAATAAAAAATTTAAAATAAATTGCCCAGCATCACATAATTAATAAATGACAGAGCCAGGCATAATAAAAAAAAAAGAACAGAAGAGAATCCAAAAGAAAATAAAGATTTACCTCTCCTGGCTAACCCTTGCTGTCCATTTGTAAAACATTTGGCAAGCCTTGAAGCATTATATAAATGCTAGCATTTGTTGTTGTTGTTGTTACGTTGTCTCTTCCCTGCCTCTAGTACAAAATACAAAATCTTTTTCCTGGCATTTAAAGCCCTATACAATCTGGCTCCCAGCTACCTTTCCATTCCTATTTCCTCTTACTCTCCTACACAGATTCTCCATCAGCCTAACTTGCTTCCAAGTTACCCCCCATATATTCCGTCTCCTGCATCCCAACATCAGGGTTATCTAAAACTCCACCCCTTTTCTCACTGCCCACATATAATTGGTTAGCAAGTCCCACTAATTCCAACTCTGAAATGTCTCTACATGTGGTTCAGGTTCTCACATCTCATATAAATGGTTTTGCTGCCTCCAGTCTTTCCCACCTGCACAGTGTTGCTAGATTAATCTTCTCAATACACAGTTCTTCTTACAGCTCTCCACCACTCAGAAGTCTTCAGTGGCTCTCCATTGTCTTGAGTGAAATTTTAACTCATCAGCCCGGCAGTCAAAGTTCTGTCATCTGTCTCCATTCTGCTGCTTTTCAGAAACCTATGTGACCTTAGGTGAATCACATCATCTCTCTGGGCTTCAGTTTTGATCAAACAATTACTCAATCAACAGCCATTTATTAAATGCTTACTACTTTCCAGACATTGCACTAAGAACCGAGGACATAAATACGTTAAACAAGGACATTACAGTTCAAAAGCCTTAAAATCTAATACGTAAATGAGATTTTTCCATACTCTGAACCTTGGCTCAAACTGGTCCAGCTACACGGAATGTTCTACCCCTTCTCCCTCATTTTCAACCTACAAAAATCCTACTCCTATCCATACTTATAGGACCAGATCAAATTTCATTTCCCCCTACAAAGTCTATCCTAAATGCCCCCCAAACAAATGTCATCTTTCCTTCCTCTAAATATTTCTCTTCTGACGCCTATTTTATTCTTCATTATTAGCTATTTTTTTCTACTTATTTTATCTCTCCTAATAGACTGCAGGCTGCCTAGAGGCAGGGACATTATCTTATTCAATTTCTTATCTGTCACAGCACCCATCCCCAATACCTTACACCAGGTGTGTGCTCCACAAATATTTGTTGCCTTTTTTCCATGCACTTCTTAAATTCAAATGAGGGACTAATTAGCAGAGAGAGAGAGAGAGAATATATATATATATATATATATATATATATATATATATATATATATATATATATATATATATATATGTACATATGCATATACAAACAGTTCTCACTTTAAATGGATATTCAGCAGACATAAAGAGAACATAATTAGAATATTGTCCACGGATCTGGAGAAGGAAGGGAGGGAGGAAGGCAGGCCAGGAAGGAGGCTACAGGCCCATGGAGGGAGAGGGCCAACACACAGTTCAAGGACACATGGTGGCAAAGACAGAAACTGGAGAACAGGAGGAAGAACACCAGAACACCAGGGGTGGGACAAGCCATGTGGGAGCCTGGCTGGAACTGGGAAGAAGAAAGGGGGAGGGAGAGGGAGGAGAAGGCAGACACATGGGGGCTGGACATGGACACAGATATTAGAGAAAAGGCTATTGCCAGGGGCTGGGGAAAGAGGCTTACTACCCAAGGATGGACAGAAGATAGACAAAGAAGGGACACTTGGGTGGGAGGGTGGAACAGGACAAAGGTCTCCTTTATCAGGTGGAGCTCTCAAGCTAATCCCCTAATCAGTCTTCTATGGTCTCTTTTGCTTTCACTTGGAGACTTGGGGTTTTTTTAAGTTTTTTTTTTTGGGTGGGGGCTACGGGAGAGGCCATAGAGGCTGAGTAGAGGAGGAGGAGCAGAGAGAGAGCATAGTACTGTACAGCAAAGTTAAGGTAAGTTTTTTTTGGAATGCAAATTTCTTTATGTAAAGCTGAATTTGCGTAATGTGAATTTACATAAAGAACTGTCTGTATACATATGCATATGCCTATATAATATATAGTGTGTATGTGTATAGATATATAGATAGTGATATCTATACACACATATATAGTTTCATTTTGTAACATTTGCCCAGACGTTCTAATATGTAAAAATGTTCTAACATGTAAACACTGTTTCATCTTGTAATATTTGGCCAAATATTCTAACATGTAAAGATCTTTTGGGGCCTTAATATTATCATTCAATATGTTGGCTTTCTTTCCCTATTTCATGTCATTTTCAAGTTTAATAAACATACCATTTATACATTTATCCAATTCATTGGGGAAAAAAATTAGCAGCACAGAGTCAAGGGCAAATCTTGAGGTGTCCCAGTGGCCTTTTACCTGTACATACATAATATTCCATTTCTTCCTCCATGCTTTTGCACAGATGTTCCCCCATTTCTGGAATACATTCCCTCCTTACCGCCTTCTCAAAGAATTCTCAGCTTCTTTCAAATACAACTCAGATGTCACCAGAGCAACTACAACAACAGGTCCCAGCCCAAGCCTCATTCGGTCATTGTTTGGACTCTGACAGCTAAGAGTAGGTGTAAATAGCAATTGCTTCTGCTTTGGCCAGAAACCCTAAGGATCTTCCACTTCCAGATTGTTGTTTGTTTTTATTTTTTTATTTTTTGATTAGGTAAAAGAGGCTATTCTTTACCTCATTTCTTACCTAGCCTTAATCACTTAATTTCTTACCTAGCCTTAATCACCTAATCAGACAAACTGAGACCTAAGAAAGACTTTTTAAGACCAGAGTCTCCCACTGCATGAAGCCATCTCCAGTCATCCTGATCTACATCTTGCCACTGGACCCAGACGACTCCAGACGAGAGAGTGAGGTTGGTGACTTTGCACACTCCTGCCTCACTTATACCCAATTCACTTTCAAGTAGTGACATCACCTTTCCAATGCCATGGTCCTCTTCAAGAACAAAGGACAAAACAACAGATGTCACCATCCACATGAGACTACTGCTGTTCCTACAGATGTTAGGACTCTCTCCCTCCTAAAATTACTTTGAGCTAACTCCTCATTGTACATGTAGTATACCATCTATCTAAGAGAATTAAAGTTCCTCAAAAGCAGGAACTATTTGTCATTGTAACCTTAACACCTAGCACAATGCCTTGAACATAGTAGAAATGTCATCAATATTAATTAAATTGAATTGACAAGAGGCATAAAGGGAACAGATCTAAGAGATACTTGCCAAGATAGAATGCACAGTATTTTGTAACCGATCAGAAAAAAGGAGACAGAAGGAACAATTTATAATAATACCTCAAAAGAAGCATGGTGTAGGGGCTACAATGCCAAACTTGCAATCAAGGAGACCTGGGCCGAAGTCCTTCCTCTGACATATAAAGGCTGCATGACCCTGGGCAAAAAAGGGAGTGCATTTAGGACTTTCCTATACCAGTAAAATGAGGGACCCAATCTAAAAGAATAATTCCTATGTGTATAGTACATCCAGATTTACAAAATGCTTTCTTTAAGACAATCCTATGAAACAGGCAGTGAGGCAGGTAGCTAGGGAAGGTAAGGGTCAACAATAACAGCAAGGTTTGAAAGGTAAGAGTTTGGACAAATGGTGGTACCAGAGACAGAAATAGGGACAAATAGAAGAGCATATTTGGAAGAGATGGGGGATGAAAAGCACAATTCTGGACGTGTTAGGTTTGAAGCACTGCTAGAATATTTACAAAGAGATTCAGTCTTGTGCTCTCACACCTCTACTCTGCCCCTCATCTTTACCAATGAAGAGTTGAATACCAATGGACTTTGGCACCAGGGTTGCATTCAGATGGTAAGGCAATGGGATTCCTTGGATAAGGAATTCAGCAGAGAAGTTAGAGCTTGAGATACAAATCTGAGAGTCATTCCTATAGATAGAATAGTTAAATCCATAGTAGTAATTGTACTGGCCAAGGAAAAGAATCTAGAGAGAGGATAGTGTCAATCAGTCAATAACCATTTATTAAGAGGGTGCCAGGCACTGTGCTAAGTGCTGGGGATGGAAAAAGAAGCAAAAGACAGTCCCTGCCCTCAAGGAGCTCACATCCTAATAAGATCAAGAGAGGATGACCAAGGACAGGACTTTGAAAACACACAAGATAAATTGAAGAGAAGATGAGACAAAGAAAGTAGAGGAGTATTTACAAGGTGGTAAGAGCAGAGGAGAGTATGGTATTTGAGAGCGTTCAAGGTGATGAGCAGTGTCAAGCAAGTTAAGCAGGATGAGGACTGAAAAGATCACTGCATTCAACAATTAATAGGTCACTGGCAAACTTTGAGAGAGCAATTCCAAATAAAGTGCCAAGAATAGATGACAGTTTGCAAGGAGTTAAGGAAAGAGTGCAATGAAGCGAAGGCATTAGGTGTCAGCTACTTTTCAATAAATCTGATTATAACAGAGAAGAAAATAACAAGCAGAACCAAAACTGTGATGATGTGACTGTAGCTCAGGGTGCCAAACCTTAGAGGGCATTGACAGTACTTGTAATCCTTCAGCAGGTAGAAGAAACAGCTGTGCTTTAGCACTGAGGTAGCAAAAGAATTAGTTAACCAAAAAAAATTGAAGCTAAATGAAACTGAAAATGACCAACATGGCCCCAAAGAAGAAATGTGACAATGCTACTCTCTCCTTTGTTTGCTGAGATAAGGGACTATGCTTCTGAAACACTACATGCAATGTTGTAATTAATTAATGTTGGTTAGTTTTGCTGCATTTTCCCCCTCTTTTTTCATCATAAGGGATGGCTCTTGAGGAAGAGGAAGAAAATATGTATTGGGGAATATAGGTGATATAAAAATAGGATATCAGTAATAACTTTTTAAAAAGAATAAGTGCAGAGAAACATGGATAGACATATAAACTGATGCAAAATGAAGAAGAACCAGGGAAATAATATACATTGTGACTTCAATGATATAAGTGGAAAAATAGCAACAATAACAGAAATCAAAACCGAATGCTATGAAAGTAAAATAAGCAAGCTTGGCCCCAGAGAATTGACATGAGAAAGTACCTCTCCCCTAGGTTTCTAGGCAGAGGTCAGGGACTAGGTTTTAAAGGGCCCCTTCCACTATACAAATTTGGTGGGGAGCAAAGGGGAGCCTATCTATATAAGCAATTTTATTTAAAAATGTATTACAAAATCATGGGCCCACATGAGGTATGTCAATTTAGCAATAAAGAGTTAGAATACTGAGTGGATAAAAAAATATTTGTTTGTTTCTTGTCTAGTCAATGCACTGAGAAGATTGTTGTTAATGTCCGGGTGGGGTGAGCTCCTTGGAGTGGATACAGGTCAGTCTCAGCAGCGTAGCATGATTGGAGTCTGATTGGTCTCAGGGCTGCCTCAACTTGTGGATGGTGCTCCCAGCTGCAATGTCAAAATACCAGATTAGTATCAGCATGTGGGCAGGTCTCCAAAGGTTCCTGCTGAGTACAAGAGCTGACCCACCCATTCCCCCCACCTCCCTGCACTCTTGGAGGGAGGTGAACCAGGTACAGCTGAAAAGCTTCTCCCCCCTGGCAGGGACCAGGAAAAGTGATAAAAGTTAATGGACCACTGCAGAAGCAGCTAATGAGGCCATCCCAAGGTTCAAGCCAAAAGCCTGAGGGCTGCCAGGGTATCTAAGGTTGCCCTCTCTCAATTACCCAATAGGTGCCACTTCAGATCTAAAATCAAGAGTAGGGACAACTCTGAAATTGGGGATTGGTAGTGATGTGCTACTGGTTGGAGGGGGAGTTTCAAATCAGGGTCTTTGGGGCTCCTAGAAGCTGCTACTGAGGATCATCCTAATATCCAATCACTTGAAGGTCAGGTGCAGGTATCTGGCAGTTGGGTGGTTTTCTAAGTGATCATGGGAGGGGGGATGAGGATTGGAAGAAGGTTGTTGGAGTAGCCATTTCATTTTCTTGGGCTGGCTATTATGGGGACCCATGGTCCCTGTCAATGGATAGGTATGACTCAATGCTGTTGAGGGATTCAGTGTTTATTTCTCCTCAGATGTGGTGCTGCTCTGAGGTTGCCCAGGTCTGTCTCAGAACAGTGCAAGGTGGTAAGAATGGCTTCTGAGGGTAGCTGCTGACACATATGATCTGGCAGATTGTTTACCATCTCAGGGAAGCGGGGAAGGAAGGAGGGAGAGAATTTAGAACTCAAAAAAAAAATTTAAACAAACATTAAAAATTGTTTTTACATGTAATTGAGGAAAATAAAATATTATTGAAAAAATAATTTTTAAAGAGTAGCTGTTGAGTGGTCTCACACCTCCCTCAACAAATGAAAGAGGCCCCTAGCTGCTGTATCACCATGCAAGTTGGGTATCAGCAAGTGGTTGGTCTTTAAGGGTCTCAGGCAGGTGCTCTGGTCTATAACAGTGGGTGGGTGGTGCTCAAAGAGGCTTCGGGTCTCATCTGACGCCTCTTCCCATCCTATCTCATCCCCAATCTCAGTGGGAAGTGGGCTAGGTGAACCTAGAGATTCCCCCTCTCTCTCCAACCTGCTAGTTGCTTCCCAGGGCCCAGTAAAAACAGTGGAGCCTGGAGTGAGGATCCTCAAAGCAACTACCAAGCAGGACCAAGCCAAAAGCCCCAGGGAGATCAGGGTATCTAGAGTCCTCCTTTCTTACGAAACAGATAGGCATGGCAGCATCAGGTTCCAAGCTAAGGTCAAGGGCACAGCCAATTCTGTAATCAAGGCTTGGTGACCTCCTTGTTTTAGGTTGGGCTGCTCTCAGAGTGCCTACAAGTCAAGGTCACTGAGACTCTGAAAAGCTGCTTGGTTCCCCAAGTTGCAAGTCTCCTTACTCAAGGCTAAGAGCAGTACCGATTTCATGCCAGACTTTTTCAATGTGTTGGTTAATTTAACTGAATTGGTTTTTACTCTTTTTAAAAATTCTTTGATTTAATGGATGACTCTTGAAGTAAGGAGAGCAGAGAGTAGGAGAGATAGGAAAGCAGGTAATGGAAAAAACAAAAGGTTTTTAAAAATTTCTTTTATTCTGCAGTTAACAAACAGCAAAAGTAAATGCGCATTTCCATTTGAACAGTAGTACAAAAAGGAAAAAAAAGGTGATTTGGGTATGAATCTACAAATTTCATTGCATACACCTTGCTTTGCCTTCAAAGCTGTCTTGCTTATCTAGTTTGCTCTGGATTTCCTTCTATAAATTTTCCTTTAAATGTTTCAATGACCTTTTCTTTAATTCTTTTAACCGAATTATTGCTAGCCCCTCCCCCCACAATAAATCTCACCTGAAACAGAAGAAGGAACAGCAACAACAACATCCTTGTAACAAGCATAGTCATAGGAGTACAATCCACATATTGGCCACATCTGAAAATTTGTGTCCTCTGCTACACTGGAGTCTATCACTTGTCTTTTGGGAAATGGGTAGCTTGTTTCATCATCTGTCTTCTTAAGTTGTGATTGGTTATTGATTACAGTTTTTAAGGCTTTAAGAGTTGTTTTCCTTACAGTTTTGTTCTGATTATATGAAATATTCTCTTGGTTGTGCTCACTGCACCCTTTATCATTTGATACAAGTCATCCCAGGTTTTCCTAAAACCACCCCTTTCAGCATTTCTTATAACATAATTTTATTACATTTTACATTTATATAACACAGTTTGTTCATCCATTTTCCACATGTTGGGTACCTCCTTTGGTTCCAGTTCTTTGCTACATGAAAAAGAAATTCTATAAATATTTTTGTACATATGGTTTTTCTATTTATTTGATCTCTTTAGAAAGGAAGGAAGGAAGGAAGGAGGTATCACTACACAGCTTAGTGATGGGGTGAAGGAAGGGAAAGGCAGAGTGGGCATATATTTCCAAAGTGCTTTAAAAGAACATGGGACAGTAACCTAGAGTTTATCTCCCTTTCCCTCCCCCACCACAAAACCTATGACCCAAGGTCTGAGGTCCCTCCTCACCCACACCATACCGAATTTGTCTTTAAAAGTTGATTTGATGGCACTTTCCTTGCCACTTGCCTCAACTGACAGGAAAAAACATAGCTCTGAAACCAAGGGGCTACAATAGCATATCTCCATTTTCAGAAAAGAATAGGACATGGGACACTTTCATCACTAACATCTCAAGGATTTAACACTATTAAAACAACTCTGGAATCTGCTCCCTGTACAGCATGTGTTTTTAAAAATAAACAACCCATCAACTGTTCTGTAATAAAAAAAAAAACCAATGTTTTATCCCCTCAAATTGACATTCAGTTATTCTAGGAGCTGCATTGAAAGATCTGAAGAGAGGTGGTCTGCGCTCTCAAGGCACTTGGATGATGGTGTGCAATTCTCAGTTTGGTCAATAAATATCCATCTTGTTTCTCTGTGGAAATTAAGCAGTGGAACTTGACAGGCTGTCATTTGAGAGGCATTCATCCGAGGCAGGGGGCCAAAGGTCACTAAGAACAGCTTGACATGAATTATTGCACCACAAAAACTCAATCCTCGGACTAAGATATTATCATTGCTGGATATGATTCTAAGATCTTTATTAGAGTCATTAACATGAGTTTACAAGGGAAGACATTCACCGTTTGCATGTCACTACCCAGAATTGCTCTTAGGCCATTAGAGTGCTCAGAAGTGTGGCCAGGAGAGAAGGAGGAGGAGGAGGGCCACAGCAGAGCCTTTAAAGGGATAACTAATTCTTGGAAATTCACTCCTCATGTTTTGAAATGAGGCTGGCCAACATCTGTTTCATTTATAGGACTTTGCGGAAGGCTACTTTTCCCTAAAAGGCAATGCAGGTATAGAGTTTTTTGGAAGAATTGGGGCTGCTTCGTATTATCTGTGTCTTCCTTTCCAGAGTCTTATTTTCCTGACCATTTCCTACCTATCATGAAGTGAATGTCCACATTGAGTGAGGCATAGAATAGGGAAACACACTTGCCTAAGCAGTTCACTTGTGTCCTGTACACTGTCCAACAAGGAACATGCCTTATAAATGGTGATGTTCTCTATATGTACCTATTTTTCACATAACACTGAATCACAGAGTCATAGGGCCCAATCTAGAAGACATCTGACTGAGCATCCAATCCAAATGTCTCACTTTACAGATGAGGAAACTGAAGCAAAGGGAGGTTGAAGGAGTTGTCCATAGTTAGACAAGAAGTCTAAGCTAGATGGCATGGTGCTAGGCCTGGAGTCAGGAAGGCCTGAGTTCAAATCCAGACTCAGACACTAACTAGTCACTTCATCCTGTTTGCCTCAGTTTCCTCATCTGTAGATTGAGGTAGAGAAGGAAATGGCAAACCACTCCAGTATCTTTGCCAAGAAAACTCCAAATTGGGTCACAAAGAGTCAGACAGGACTGAAACAACTGAATGGCAACAGACAGGAGTAAGAGCTTGGATTTGAACTCATATCCCATCAGCCAGTCAACAAGCATTAAATGATTAATATGTTCCAGGTACTATATTAAGCACTTAAAAGATTAACAAGAAAACCCTAAACAAACCAACAAACAAAAAACTCTGAGGTTCCTTTCCTTGAGGAGCTCATATTCCAGTGCAAGAGATAACATACAAACAACTATGCACATATAAGATAGATACATTCCAGATTTCCCACCATAGTTTGCTCCACTTTACATGGTCTCCTTGGTGAGAGCCACTATTACTTGAAAGAGATGTCCATCAAGTCACGCTGAAAAATCTAAGTAGATGGATGTTGTCAAACCAGGTTATATGCGGATGTAGGTAACCAGAAAAGTCAGATGATTGGAAAATATACCATACAAGGGTCATTGGAAGGAGTCAGAGGTTCTGAACTTGGAGAAGGAAGTGCTTATTAGGAAGAACATGATGGCTGTCAACAAGTATCTGAGCGATTCAATGGCACCTCACAGGGTCCTAGAGCTAGAGCTGTAGTAGACCTTGGTTCAGTTCCAACTCCTTTATTTTACAGAAGAGAAAAGTGAGTGATTCCGGGTTTCTTCTGGGATACTCTCCAGTCATCTGGGATTCGATACAATAACCAAAAGGTCACCCACAAACAGGAGTGTGTTACTATTCACAGGGAATTCCTCTTCAGCTTGGACTCTGCACTGAGTCTTCTCAATGTTCATTCTTCCTGTCTCATACTTCAGCTGGCCTTTTGGATTAGTAAGTCATAGAATAAGGCTATTCCAAGTTATATCTTTATCAAGGAACTTTGTTATATCAAAGAATCTTGAGGGTTTTGATGTGTGGATGAGAAACATCTTGCTATAAAAAAGCTTTTTTGTAAAAGGCATTTTATTGTACCAAATCAAATGCCTTTTGTAGTGAACAAAAAAAATAAGCATAGTGGAATCTCACGGTCTCTCCATTTTTCAGTTAACTGTGAAATGGCAAAGATATGGTCCATGGTTGAAATGTGTGAAAATTCCTTGTGAAAGATTACTTGTGCCCTATTAATGCCATCACCAAGGATACCCCCATTTTGTATATAGATTACTATCATAAAACCTGCTATTATCATGTTAAATTTAAGCTATACCTTTTAAAAACAAACTTGGTATTAGAATTTCATGATTTCATTAAGTAATCTCTTTTTTGTTTTCCTTTCTGCAATGTACTTAAATCCAATTGACTCACAAGTCAAGGCATCACCCTATGATGTCATTCACACCCTTTGAAAATATTCTGGAAGGGGGATTCCATTCCCTCCCAACTCAGTTGATGTAGTCACAGAATGTACACAGCCATGCATGATAAAGTTTGATATAAAATTTAAAGATTAACTTTGCTAATACATTAACAATAATAATTAACCCTATGATCCTTTTATGAGCTGAAAATGTCTCTCAGACTCAATCAAGAAGAGCACAATAGGACTGACTAGGTGAACAAATTAGCCCTGCCTCTGGTGGCTTCATATGGTTATTTGTCCTTTATTTTTTCAAAGATCAATGACATCAAAATGATGAGCGATGTCTTGTCTTGCCTGTGAGTTGGATTTAAGTGAGGCAGAGCTGCACAAAGTCATCAGACTCACTCTCTCCTTGAGTCATCAAAATCCAGAGGCAGGACAAAAGTTAAGGCAATAACCAGCGATACAGTAGGTGACCTTGGCATCTTCTATGTCTTGCCAAGCTGTAAGCACTCCACAAGGGCCTATTTCAGTTGCTTTCATAGCCATTGGAACAAACTGTTGTCATATGCCCATTCGGCCGGGGAAAGTCTTAGCAGGCTTGGGGTAGAGACTCACCTAACTCACCGACAGATCGGAGGCCTTTTGGTTACCCTTAACTTAGTTTAGCCCTTCTGCAGTGACACTACACTCTCCAAGTACAGCTACTTTGAGCCACAGGTGAGAGTTGGGTGACAGGTGGACACCTAAGGTGCATAAGCATCCCTAAAAAGGGCTCCGCAAGCCCTCTTACCAAAGATGCTAGTCCTTCCTGAATACCCCATGCACCCAGGGGCTTCATGTAGTGAAACCAAGAAGAATCTTAGTTTTTCAAGAGTGGGAGGTTTTTTTTTAAAAGCCTCTAGCTGCCTATGGAGCAGCTATTCCTATGGAGCATAGCATGAGGGAGTTTTTCTCCATAATCAACCATGTCACTTTGAAGGAAAGCTACTCTGACCAGCAGGAGACACAGCAGCCAGCAAAGAACAGGCTATACTTCACAGATTTGTATAGAGAGAGATTGTCGCAGAGAAGGAGCAGCGTCAAGGCACTAGCTCAGGTAATTGAGAGTCACTGCGGAGAGGAGCAACAGCAGAGCAGCCAGCCAGAAAACATGTCGCACCCAAGGGGAACTGCATGAGGTTGGTGATAAAGGAGATAGGACTTCCAGGCCCTTGATTACTCAGAGTTACAAGTCGCCCCTGCCTCACCACCATTATACTCTAAGGTTGCACTCAATTTTAAAAATGTTTTTGAATTTTTGTAGTATACTGAAAATTCTTTCCCTTGCCTTCTCTGGATCTAGAAAATATTAATTTGTTTTTTTAAAAACTATTTTTTAACTAATGAGTAATCTAAGCTTAACATTAAGATTACTAGATCTGGCATTTACTCAGCACCTGGACACTATCTGTATTTGTGAGGGAGAGTGCTCCAGGTTTGTGAAGGGAATGTTTTATAATGTTGTTCTTACTATGTCTTTGCTAAGAGATAACCAAGTCTATTAGCTGATCATTAATGGGAAACATGCTGATGGAGCTATAGTAGTGCTAGGGGTGAAGACTGAGAGGGTTACTCCTAGGGAAACAACCACAAATGTTAGGGCAAGTCAGGCAGAGATGGGAGAGGAGGAGGTAGAGGGGATGATACATTTGTATACTGAAATGTTCGTGTGTGTTGGTGATTATTAAATTCATAATAAAAAGAAAGATTCAAAGAACCTTCTGCTTTTGAAAAAATGAATCTCTGTGTCAGGAATAAAGATGGAATCTCAAAGTGCTGCACAATTTCATAAGTGCAATCTGTCCATCTCTATTTCCTCCCCTTCGGTTTTGGGATTACTTCACTGTCAATCTGCAGCATTTCTACTGGTGAACTAACTCAACAGGCTGCCCATCCAATTACACATCACAGTCTAGACCAGGGGCTCTTAACCTTTATTGTATCATGACCTCCTTTGGCAGTCTGGTGAAATCATTGGTGCCTCTCTCAGAACCATATTTTTAAATACATAGAACAAAACACCTAGTATAGCAAAGGAAATCAATTATATTGAAATATAATTATCAAAATACATTTTTAAAAAAACAAGCTCATAGACCCCCACTTAAAAACCCCTGGATAAACATTCTTCCTTTATTAGGTTTTTCCTATGAGGATTGTTGGGTCTAATCTTTCTTGAGTAATATAACCACATTTTAGAAAAATGAGTATCATTGTATACATAGCAGCATAATATTGAATGTATGAGACTCTTCATATATGTAGCTTTTGCCTCCTGATCCTAGGATCCTGATGCACAAAAATGTGCTCAAATATCAAATCTACCTTTTATTTGCTAGTGGAAATTCTCTACCTATACCAAGGGTTTAAACACATTTCACAATGAAATTAAACATGAAGGTTTCCTCTCTCCTGTGTAGCCTGAGGATCTGTAATTATAAGAAATTTCTGCTGAGACATGAAATGATAAGAAGACTCTGTCACTGTGTGTCCTTAAAAGACAATCAGCTGGCTCTCAGGTACATTTATTCAGTCTGACATAGAATTCTGATCCTGGAGAGTTCTTTCCCTAGGTTTTATTCTTGTTCAATTGTTTCAGTTTGTGATCCCACTGGCAAAGATACCAGAGCAATTTGCCATTTCCTTTTCCAGCTCATTTTACAGATGGGGAAACTGAAGCAAACAGGGCTAAGTGACTTGCCCAGAGTCATGTAGCTAATAAGTGTCTGAGGCAGGATTTGAATTCAGGTCTTCCAGACTCAGGGCCCAGCACTCTATCCTCAGCCCCACCTAGCCGCCCCAAATTGAACATAAGCTAAAGACCTCTTCTCATAGGATTTAGATTTGTAATTCAGGAAACAGCACATTATTTTCCACGGAAATTCCACTTCTGAAAACACCCCTCCTCTCTCCCCCGCCAACCCACCATCTAACATCATTTAAGTTTGCAGACCTAGTCCAGGATTGGCCACACATTGGGCTCTCTGTAAATATTTGAGTAAAATCATGATCTCTGGGGTTTGATACCAGGCTGATTTTGGCCAACCTTTGCCCAAAGGAGACAAGAAAAGAAAAAAAAACTAGTGTGAAATTTTTTCTACTTAGACACATTTTCTTGGTATTTATCAAAGACCTTTGATAGGAATAGGAAGGCTTCTGTGAACCAAAAGGGAAAAAAAAACAGGTTTGAATTGACTTCTGAAACTGAAATGAAATGTGTCCCTTTTTTGTACTTTACCTACTAGTCAGTTACAGAACAGTGACTTTCAGCTTTCCCCTCCCTATGAAGACTGACAGTGGCAGGGAGGGACAGGGAGATAAAGAAGCAACAGGTCAAAAGCTGTATCCAAGGGACAAATCCAATGTCTAGGCTTTGAGATGAAACTTTTAATTTGCTTTTAAGGATCTTTCCAGCGTGCTCTCCAAATATAGGCCAGTAAGGAAGCCAGCGCTATCTCTTCATCAAATCACACTGTGCTAGTGCCTAACCTTTTATAGGAAAAAACCCAGTTTTAAAATGGACATCAAGAAAAAAAATAAAATAAAATGGACATCAAGAACATCTAGGAAGGAAAAGAAGTCATGAAATAGCAATTTGAAGGCAGGCTGAGAGGAGGAGGTTGGGTGGAGAGAGAGAACAAATCATTTTCCTTGGTGACTGAGGCGACAGAGGAGGACAAGGCAAAATTGAAAGAAAAACTTGCTTTAATCTTACCCATCTAGAACTTTTCTTCTGCCCTTGTCCAACATTCCTCATTTTTCTTAAGAATTTAATCAATAAGTGATTGCACATATATAACCTATATCAAATTGCTTACCATCTTAGGGAGGGGGGAGTGGAAGGAGGGAGAGAGGGAGGGAAGGAGGGGGAAAGGGAAAAAATTTGAAAGTCAATTTCTTTAAATGAATGTTAAAATTTTGAAAAAATAAAATACAATTTAAAAAGAACAATAAAAATATTAGATTAAAAAAGAATTTAATGAATATAGTAAGGATTTAAGTACTTTTGGGAAGCTGCAGAATATAGGAGAAATTATTCGATTTTGAGTGAAAGGACCTCTTTTCAAGTCCTGGTATTATCACTTACCACGTTGGAGTCATATTAATAATGATTAGCATTTATATAATACTTTAAAGTTTGAAAAGCACTTTATGTTATCTCATTTGTTTTTTTTGGGGGGGGGGAGGCAAGGCAATTGGAGTCAAGTGATGTGCCCAAGGTCACACAGCTAGCAAGTGTCAAGTGTCTGAGGCCAGATTTGAACCCAGGTCCTTCTGACTCAAGCCAGTGCTCTATTCACTGAGCCACCTGGCTGCCCCATCTGATTTATTCTTTACAACAACCCAGTAAGGCAAATGTTATCCCCATTTTTCAGATGAGGAAACTGAGCCTGAGTGAGGTTAAGAGGCCTGCCAAAAGTCACACAGCTATTAAATGTCTGAAGCGGGATCCAAACTCAGGCCTTCCTGACTTTACATCTAATACTCAAATCGCTTCATCTCTCTAGGCCTAATTTCCTCCATTGTAAACTAAGGGTGGTGACCTAGGTGACCTACCTCTAAGGTCCATTCTAGTTCTAACTCTATGACTTCTCTCCTAACCATTTTAATCATGAAGTTCTTTGGCTCTTACTCCTTGCAGAACCTGCCACTGGACCTTGGTGACTCTGGAAGAGAGACTGAGGCTGATGACTTTGTGTAGCTCTGCCTCACTTAAATCCAGTTCACACACAAGTCAAAACATCACCCTGTGATGTCATTGGTCCTCTTTGAAACTAAAGACAAATAACATGAAGTTCTTTGGTCCCTACTCTCCTTGCAGAGATTGGTTCAGCCCTCCATGTCTCAGCCCTCCATTTCTTAGCCCTCCATTTCTTAGCTCTCCATTTCTCAGTTCTCCATTTCTTAGCCCTCCGTTTCTCAGCTCTCCATTTCTCAGCTCTCCATTTCTCAGCTCTCCATTTCTCAGCTCTCCATTTTTCAGTTCTCCGTTTCTCAGCTCTCCAGAAGCAAAAAGAAAAACAGTCCTTTTCCTCAAGGACCTTACTTTCTACTGATCTCTTGAATACTTCACTTTCTTTTCATTTCCCAAACATAGGCCATGCTCTCCTACTCTTTTACTTTTGCTCTCGCTATACTTTATTTCTGAAATTCCCTACCCAACATCCCTGCTTTTTGACACCATATCCCTTTTTCAGGACCCAGATCAAATGCTGCCTGTCCTATAAAGTTTTCCCTGATTCCTCCCAACCTGGAAATAACTTATTTATCTGAGCTGGTTGTACTTTTTGGTCTAATTTACATTTGCTTTAGTTTGTATTGGACTTATTTGTGTACAAATCTCATCATCCTTTCTAGACTGTAAGCAACTTGAGAGTAGGGACTAACTCATATTTTTTTTTCTATCTCTTCAATAACACTTAGCACATCGTGGCACACATTTGTTGTGGTTCTGCTGTTTTTCAGTCGTGCCCAACTCTCTGTGACCCTATTTGGGGTTTTCCTGAAAGAGGTACTGGATTTGTTTGCCATTCCTTCTCCAGCCTAAGGAAACTGAGGTAAAAAGGGCTAAGTGACTTGCCCAGGGTCACAAAGTTACAAGTGTCTGTGGCTCCATTTATTGTCAAATGGATGAACAGATAGACAAGTGAACGAGAGAGGGAATGGAAGCTTTTCACAAGATTCTCCAAGTTGAGCTCTTAAGAGCAGTTTCTTAGGCCCAGGCAATAGAACTTCTTCTGACAACTTTGCTCTCCAGGTGTGGTGGTAATTGCAACTCTCAGCTGTAGGAGGCTGTTCTGATGCAAATAAGGAAGGAAAGGTGACTGCTTAAACCTAGTTAGACTACTTGGATAATTAAGCCTTCACTAAATATAGTATGTTATAAATGAATGTTCACCACACAGAAACAGAGTGTGGTAATTCTAAAAATACAGTATCCCTCACTGTGATGAACCCTTCAGTGGGAGCGGGGATTAGAGTGAGACAGAGATCTCATCCCTCCCCGATCCTCCTCCCTCCACACAGACTAATTCCCTGCTCCACACAAGGTTCACTAAATGGCAGGAGGAAATCAATAGCTGTTACCTGGCACATCATTTAACTCTCAAGGTAGAAAGTTAAGAGGAGCAGATTACAAATTGGAGCTATCCACTCTGATAGCTTCTTTCTACTTAGTGATGGGTCAATTTGACAAAGTCAGATCAATTCAGCAGACACTTCGAGTGTCTAGTATACATAACAACCTGGTTGCATGGGAGAGGGATGTAAATTATTTTATAACATCATTTATGGTTTTTATAAGTAACAGTGGATTTACAGCCAGGAGACCTGCATTCAAACCTGTTTTGTTACCCTTACACATGTTGCAATGAGCAAGTCATCTTTTCTTTGGACCTCAGTTATTTTAATCTGTAGAATGGAGCATGCAGGAGGCAGTCACAGCCATCAGACAAGCTTCTGCTCCAACTCTCCCAATCAATCAATCAGAATGCTTTTAGTAAGTGATTACTATGTGCTGAGAATTGTATTAGACTGTCAGGATAAAAAAGACAAAAATCAAACAGTCCCTACCCTCAAGGAGTCATAGTCATAACACAGTCATGTTACAAACAAACAAAAAACATAGAAAGTTTGGAAAAAGACAATATTTTTTCAGGTTCTGTTTGGGAGGGTTGGGGTGGGGAGTTGTTTTTGTTGTTGTTTACTACTAAAATATCTCTGGGGATTCTTCCAACTCAAAATCTTACAATTTTTTTTTTGGTCCAGACCTGTAATTTCATTGGTGTATGGAACTACCAGTATGGAAACAAATTGGCAACTCCTCTGTACTTTATAGTCTTAGAGAATTGCCTAGGGCATAAAGAGATTGCCTAGGGTCAGGATACATCAAAGGAAGGACTTAAACCCAGAGCTTCTTGACTTCAGGACCATCATCCTCTTCACTATGCCACTCTCCTTCTCATCTTACATATATATGTATATGTAATATATACATGTATATATTGGTAACATATGCATATATAATCTATGCATATATGGTAATCTATACATATATTACCAATAAGCAATTGTTAGAAATAATGAGCACTCAAATGAGCATGAAGGAAAGACTTGAAAAGAAGCACTGACCTTCTAAGAAACTGCCTTCCCAGAACAAATAATTCACAAGACTGCTTGGGTTCTCCACCACAGGAAAAGCAATTACACTCTGACATACAGAATGTTACTATAATCAATCTTCAACTTTTGTGGGGGTAACATTCCTAGAAAACAGTGTGAAAATCAAAAATGTGACTGTTGATACATTGAACCTATGGGAAATAGGTGTTAGGTTCCTGCAACCACCAAAAACTGCTGAAAATACACTTTTCTGCATACAATTCTTTATAACAAAATATTAATTCTGATAATATGCACTTTTCCTAACAGTAACCATGAAACGACCCATAAAATATAGCACATAAAATAAAATTGATAACATGTGAGTCATTTTTTTTCATTAGTTAATTCTCTAGAATTCTGTGACCTTTTGTGCTGACATCTCAATCAAAATAAAAACTGATTTCAGGCATTATTCACTTTTCATAACACATGAAATTTATAGTACCATAAATACTGTACAGCAAATAAAACTCTTAAAACTAAAACATTTTTTAACCTGAATCTTATCTTCCACTGTGAGGACAAAATACTGTATACTATCTTGTCATAAACCTCTATACTTTGACCGACCTCTGAAAACCAAGGGAGAGGTTGCTGGGATTTTAATTCCTACTGTCAGAAGAGTTCTCGATGTTACCTCCAATACTCAGACGCTGTCTCTACTGCACATAGCCACAAAAGTGAAAATGAGATTACTAATTAAATCATTCGAATATTCGAAGTCACAAAAGTTACATATCTGAATGCTGAAGATCAATTCGTTCTTGGCACTCCATACGTTTGTCAGTCAAGTGACTTTATACGGCTTTGCCACATTGGAATCTCTGGAGCATTGCCATATTTGGGGAAACCAGATGAAACCTCCCCTTGCTATTACCTCTTCATTTATTGACCCAGGAACAATGTATGGAAATTTTATAGACATGGAATCTTATTTTATATAAGAGGAGAACCTCCTAAAAATTAGAGCTATCCTAAAGTGGAATGTTCTGCCTCCAGCAGTAATAAGTTCCCCTTACTTCAAGACTGGGTGACCTCTTCTCACAGAGATTCTTGTCAATGTGAGAATTGAATGAGCTGGCCTCTGTGCTCCCTTCAAACTCAGCTTCAGTTTGCTCATCTATTATCTATCACACCAATCTCTTGGTGTAAAATAACATACATCTTTCCTATTTCTAAAAACTATAAATTCCTCCATAATGGCTTTTAGAACTTTACCTGGAGACTGTTTTATGTGTGTTTCTACATGTGTTTACACACACACACACATGTACTCACGTGTATGTAGACAGGGTAACATTTTAAGAGTCAATGTGCTAACTTTTTTTTTCTCTAGCTCAGGGGTTCTTACCCTTTTTTCATTTTTCTTTTTCGTGGCATGAACCTTTTTGGCCATCTAGTGAAGCATAGAAACCCCTTCTCAGAATATTTTAAAGGCATAAAAATAAAATAGGATTACAAATGAAACTATTTTTGAAATATAGTTATCATTTTTTAAAAGGTCACAAAACCCAGGATACAAACCCCTGCTCTGGACCATTTCTGTCTTTAGTGTTCTTTGTGGGAATATTCTTTCTCTGTCCTCATTGTTCTTGTTTTAAAAAAGATAAAGAAAATAGTCTAAAATCTATAATGTAAATTATTCAGAAAATATATTTTTCTTCTTTATTTTTTTACTCATACAAATTCTAATTGTTGACCTGCAGGAGAAAAAGCATTTATTGCATGAAAGAAAGGTGAAATACCAGGCGATACAGTAATGTTTTTTAGCTGAATGGTGATCTCCATCTTCTTGGTTTTAGCAAGGCCCTGGGAGGGTCACAAGAGAGGTCCTATCAACTTTCTGGTATTTCTTTTGAATTAAAACTATTTTGCTTCAGCACCCAAGAAAACATCAAGGGAGGGGAGAAAAGAGCTCACCTCCAGCACCATTTCACTCTCATGGAAAGAACTACTCTTGTGAAAATACTCTAAGTCCTTTTTTTTTTTTTTTGCATTTTCCTTGAGCCTCCCAAGCTTTCAGTGAATATGTGAAAGTAGATGCACCAAAAAAAATACTGTGTATTATTTCATCTCAGAGGTAGTTCCATTTAATAGAAAAAAACCCTTGGATTTTTTTTACTACTAGTTCTGTCACTTATTAGCTATGTGACCTTAAGCTTCACCTCTATGGGACTCAGTTTCTCATCTGTTTACAGCTCCTCTCTCAATTCACCTGGCCCTCCCCCCATTGTTCCAAGCATTTTGGGTTTGACTACCAGTGAGGAGGTAAAACTAAGTGTGTGACAGGAGGTGACATAATACGACAGCCGTAGCATGGTGGGCTACAGAGCTTCTGGTAAGGGTCCTTAAAGGTCTTTTTCTCGCTGAGCCCTATTCTATAAATGTTGAGCTATCTATAATTAGAAGCAATAGGTGGTCCCTGCTAGTGACAGGATACTAGGCAACAAAAAGACCTTGACCTTTAGGAACTCCAGTTGGCACTGGACCCCAAGTATATGTCCTGTGCTGTGAGAGGGCACACTCCAGAATTTCTGAATCTTCACCTGATGATTAACCCTACAAGATGCCTGAGTCAAACATCAGTTGTAAATGATGTACATAATAATGCCTATGCTTCTTTGTCCACCCACACAAAGAGCAACACTGGAGGCCAAGTCAACAACATGAAGCATTTCCCAGAACTCCTGGGTTCAGAGATGCCAGTGTCTGGAAACTTCATGGGACTGCTAAAGCCCATGATGGTCAGTCAAGTGGGAGGCATTCTATAATGTATTGTTTTGTTATTATGGACCATTCTGTTACTCCTAGTAATTCTATGCCAAAAGTAAAGCATTGTACATTGTGTCCAAGAATGCATGTTCGTCGCTGTTGGGATTCTATTTCACTATGCCAAGGTCATGTGACTAGTTTTTTTTTAGAGAGATATAATAGATTCAGAAGAGGTGGTGGCTTGAGAGATGATTCCGATTAATGAAGTTCCACATTAATTCGCTGGATGGATAGAGACAGATAAGCAGATAAATAGTTGCCATCCAAATAAAAAGATATGGCTAGGCCACATGTGGCATAGATATCTGAACTGGGATCTGTCCCACTACATCTCTAAGGGATTTTTGCCTTTGGAAGTTGTTGGTCTTTCACCCCCAAAGCAGCTGCTAGCAACCTTGTTGTTACAGCCCTCAAGGAGCTAAAATTCTAAAGGGGGAGACAACACACAAAGAAGGCGGGGAAGTGGGTAAGGGTAGGGGCTACACCAAGGGGTATAGGATGCGGGGGAATCTTGTTCTGTTAAGTTGAAGCCAAGCAGAGCAGACGCAAAGCAGAGTGAACCGAGAGTCCAGTTTCTGACCTCTATAAATAAAGTCATTGGGAGTAATTTGGTACTCTGCCCTCCAATCAGAGGGGAGAGGAGGTTAAGGAAGGTGGTGTCAATCAAGGCCTGCATTAGCAGCATGGTGCTTAGTGGTGAGTTTTTAAGTGATGAATTTAACCTGGTATGGACTTCTTGTTTTGTACAGTTGAAACCAAGTAGACCATGAGCTGTTATCCCCAGAACCCAGTACAATACCTGGAGCAGAGTTGGCACTTGGAAATATTTGTTGATTAACTGACTATCTTGCACAGATGCAAAGTGGAATGACATCACAAATAATAAACCTCTTTAATCAAAATAACTAGTAAATAAAATTGAAGAATTTATATAGATTAGATAATAGAAAACACCAGAGTAAATGAGCTCTTCAACTTGAGAGCAAGATAAAAAACTCAGCTCAACCGAATCAGAAACAACTCAACAGGCAGTTGGGGGTTGAAGGGAGGAATGTGAAGAGGGGAGTCTTCTCTTAGTAATCTCCAGGGTTGCAAAGCACAGGAAGTCAAGGACATGGTGAGGCCTGGCTTTTCCACATGTCTGCAGCTCTGAGGAAGTCTTAAGTCCCTCATTCAAAAGCCTGTGTCTGCCTCTCTCTAAGCCCTCCAACAATATTGTCCCATCTCTCTCACATTTGCTGTGAGCACATCAAGATGAGCTCAGAGGTATCTTAGCCAATCAGAAGTCACATCTCTTTATACAGACTCAGAGCAGCATGATAGGAGTGTTCTTCCGCTTGGGCAAAAGAGGGGTCGCATAATATCCTTTAGGAAGCAAGTCAACAGACACACTCATAAAGAGGCAGAAGTAGAGAACAGAAAATTGTCTAGTTTCTGCAAACTATAGAGACCTTGGCATGGTATGTGGTACAGTGGAAAGAATACTAGCTTTGGGAGTCAAATCTGGGTTCAAATCCTGCCTCTGACACTTATTAACTTGATAACCTTGGATGAATCACTTAACTCCTCTAGGAATTGGATTAAATAGTTTCTGAGGTCCCTTATGATTCTGAATATATGATCAGCTGACTTTGCTGACCCTTCTGACCAGTGACGTGATGCTCTACAACCTCCAAGGAGAAAATGAGACTTGCCCAGCTCTGATACTTCCCATTGAATAAGATTAGGTTAGTGCCTAACAGAACAACTTGGTGGTTAGATATAAAACGAGTATTTTGTCCAAGTTGATTTCTAAGGTATCTTCTAGCCTTAAATATGTTATTCTATATCAAAAAGATATGTCTAGCTACTCTTCCCCTAAAGAATAACATCAAATGTTCACAAGCCCAAAAAAAGTTCTTGAAAGAACTTAAAAAGGAATTCAAAAATAAAATAAGAGATCAAGGAAAAAGTAGGAAAAAATAAAAGCAATCCAAGAAAATTATGAAAAGAAAGTTAACTGATTGGAAAAAGAGTTCCAAAATCTTAAGGAAGAAAGTTTGAAAACTAGAATTGGGCAAGAGGAATCAAATGGTGTTACAAAACATCAATAAATAATGAGACAAGAAAAAATAGAAGAGAACTGAAACATCTCATTAGAAAAACAACTTATCTGGAGATCAGATCTAGGAAAGACAGTATGAGAATTGTCAGACTACCTGAAAGTTATGATCAAAAAAAGAATCCATACAATATTACAAGAAATTATTAAGGAAAATTACCCTGATGTTCTTGAACAAGAGGGTAAAGTAAAAATAGAAAAAAAAATCTACCATTCATTACCTGAAAGAGATCCCAGGAGGAAAACTTACAGGAATATAGTTTCAAAATTCCCAGATTAAGCAGAAAATATTGCAAGAAAAAAAAATTTAAATACTGCTGAAATATAGTCAGGCTTTCACAAGACCAAATATGCCAAGCATTTTTCAAAGAAAGTTCTTGAAGCTCACAAGTATCCATATTTTCCCATTCAGGATCAAATTTAAATTTAAATCTAGAAAGAATCTTAGAAATCATCTAGTCCCATTCCTTCATTTTATTGTGGTAGAGACTGAAGCTTAGAAGCTAAGTGGCTTGCCTAAGATCACAAAGTTTATAAGGCTTTGGTCATGAGTTGCGGTTTTGGAGAGTAATTGTGTGATATTGGCCAAATAATTGAACCACTCTTGAGTATCCCATCTGTAATATGAGAAGAAGGTTGGACTACAAGGTCTCTTAGATTCTCTCAAACTCTATGGTCCTATGATATTAATTATAATTTTTTTCATCTGAGCTTCGCAATAGATAGGTATATAAATAGAGTGAGTGAATTGAATGAGTATTTATTAAGTGCTCACTATATCCCAGGCACTGTGCTGAATTCTGGGGATAAAAATACAAGCAAGAAAGGTAGTTCCTGCCCTTAAGAAGCTTCCATTCTAAGAGAATACAAATATTTTGAAGATAATAGATATAGCTTATATTTATGGCAATTTATGATTTACAAAAATGCAAAAAAATGTTCTTCACATGAATGCCGAGGTAGAGAGTAGTTTTGATCATGATTTTACAACTGAAGAAACCAAGGTTCAGCATTGGTCCTGTCTTTCTCAAGGGAAGAAGCCATATCCTATCTTTCTTTCCTGACTTCTTACAGCAACTACTAAAAAAGTTGTGGAAGCCAGTAATTGGTAGAGCTGAGACACAAACCTAGGCCTACTGACCCTTACCCAGCCCAGTGCATTTCCATTTGACTTGGGGATTCTGTAACATAACCATATACCAAGGCAATTCTTAAGTTCTCCAATTTAGCATATGGCTTGCATCACATTTGGTATCTCTTTGGAACCTTACAAAGAAATCCAGCTTCTGATGCTTTGAAGGAAAAAATGAGCCTGTTCTTTGTTTCTAATTTAATTCAGATGATGAAGGTTCAAGAGCAAGATGTTGAAAAGGAAGTGACTGTAATTATCGTTCACACCAGCAATAATGAAACCCATAATTATCATTGATGGAACTTAATTGGCCAATGAAATTTCAGAGATTCACTGTGAGGACAGTCTAGCCCCTCTGACTAATCACAATACCTGTTCTGACAGTGGTGCCTTTTTTTTCCTCAAAGAAATCCAGATACATGTGAATTTTATTTCATGTGATCTGAAAGTTTTTACCGCATCACTAATTGGCACAATATGAAGGAGCTAAAAACACTAACCAACTCTGTCTGTAATTATACAAATAATTATAATGGTCACTCTCTGTTAGGTTGGGGAAGGACTTTGAAAAATTCTTGCCAATGAAAAAACTAGAATAACAGTAAATCATATTCCTATAGCACTCTAAAGTTTTACAAGGAGCTTCTCTTAAAGCATCCCTTCAAAATAAGTATCATTATTCCCATTTTATAGACAAGAAATCTGAAGCCCAGAAAAGCTGTGACTTATGCACAGTCAGGAAGCTAGTGTCAGAGGTGAAATTTGAACACAGGTCTTTTGACTTCAGATTCAGTGCCTTTTCTACCACAACATGCACCCAAACAACATTACAGAACATGTCAGAAATAAGACTAGCTAGCATCAAAAGCAGATCTTTACAAAATTAAAGATTTGAAAGGAACCTCAGAGGTCATCTATCCCAGGTCATACATGAACAGGATCCTCATCATCGACATCTCAAACCAGTGGATATATGACCTTGCCTTACTCATTGGAGTGGGAGGTGGAGGGACTACATTGATATTACATATTATAAATGACCAAGTTTTGGTTTTACTTGTTACACGTAGCTCAGCACCCCCTAAAGGCAAGGCAGGAAGCATAAAGAAAGGCTCAAGAAAGCTGATTGATTCCCAGGGTATGTCTGTTAGTGAGTTCCTGGTAAGGAGGCTAGAGTCTAATAGGAGAATTGCAAGTAGGCAAAGCTTTTAAACACTAGACAAGAGGAGTCTTATAAGGGGTTTCTACAGATGGCAACATGGCAAAGGGGAAGCTGGCTACCTCGACCAGACCATGAAATCTGAGAGGCTCAAAGTCTTCATGAGGGAGGAAGCCCGATTTCCAATCTAGGACCATAGGACAAAGAAACCAATTTCAAAACAAGAGCTGCTGTGCTAGCATCTATAGGGATCACTTTAGACTGAGCAGGACTGGGAGAACAGACCTCAGAGAAAGAGAGGTCACTCTTTATAACCTAGATCTTCCAAGATCTCCTAAAAGGAATAAGTTAGGCATAGCATTGGGAGCAGACAGCTTGAAGTTCCAAAGTGAGGACTCTGTGGAAGAGCAGAGAGGAAGTGTCTCTATTGTCCAAGAAGTCAGGACAAGACCATACCTTGCTTATGTTTTTGCTCATGGAAAGAAGAGTTGTTTGTCAAGGCCAAAAGAAAGTAAATTCTAGGAAGGTTGAGACATCTACAGCTTCACCAACTGGATCTATTGCATGAAACCAAAAACAAATATTGCTGAAATATATAGGGGACAAGACAGGACCAGGAGACCAAGTGAAAAACACAAAATCAACATTGGAGACTTTCTCTTGTTGTTCGTTATTGTGCCTGACCTTTATTTTCCCTGTGGTGCTTTATGTAAGCCTCTTTGAAGTTACCTAAAAGAGCACCAAGAGCAGATGGATTTGAATTTTATCAAACACTCAAAGATCAACTAATTCCAATATTAAATAAATTATTTGGAATAATAAGCAAAGCTAAGGAGTCCTACCAAACTCCTTTTATGAAACAAATATGCTGATACCTAAAACAGGAAAAATAAAAACAGAGAAAATTATAAGCCAATTTCATTAATGAATATGGATGTAAAAATCCCAAATAAAGTACTAGCTAAAAGATTATAACAACATATTACAAAGATTATACGGTATGCCCAAGTGGGATTCATACCAGAAATGCAGGAATGGTTTAGCATAAGGAGAACTATTAACATAATTGATTATATCAATAAAAAAGTAACAAAAATCATATGATAATATGAATAGATGCAGAAAAAGCATTTGATAAAGTACAGAATTCATTTTTATTAAAAACTCTTGAAAGTATAGGCATAAATAACTTTTCCTTAAATTGATAAGAAGCATTTGCCTAAAAGAAATACCAAGCATTATTTGTAATGGAGATAAGCTAGAAGCCTTCCCAGTAAGATCAGAAATGAAACAAGGATGCCCACTGTCACCAATATTTTTCCATATTGAACTGGAAATTTTAGCAATAGCAATAAGAGAAGAAAAAGAAATAAAAGGAATCAGAATAAGGAATGAGGTAATAAAACTATCTCTTTTTGAAGATGATATGATGATATACTTGGAAAATCCTAAAGATTCAACTAAAAAGTTAATTGAAATAATAATTTCAGCAAAGTAGCAGGATATAAAGTAAACACACATAAATTGTCAGCATTCCTATATATTACCAACAGGATCCTGCAAAAAGAGATAGCTAGAGATACTCCATTTAAAATAACTCTAGACAGTATAAAATACCTAGGAATATACCTACCAAAACCAACCCAGGATCTATATGAACATAAAAACTTTGTACATAAATAAAATCAGATTTAAATAAGTGGAGAAATATTAATTGTTCGTGGGTAGGCAGGGCCAATATAATAAAAATGACAATTTTACCAAAATTAATCTATATATTCAATGCCATCTTGATGAAATTACCAGAAAATTATTTTCCCGAGCTAGAAAAAATAATAACAAAATTCGTTTGGAAGAACAAAAGGTCAAGAATATCAAAGGAACTAATGGAAAAAAATGTAAAGGAAGGAAGGTTAGCAGTACCAGATACTAAACTATATTTTAAGACAGCAATTATCAAAACTATCTGGCACTAGTTAAGAAACAGGAAGGTAGGTGAGTAGAATAGAGTAGACATACAATCTACAGCAGCATATGAATATAGTTACCCAGTGTTTGACGAGTGTAAAAACTTAAATTCTGAGGATAAGAATTCTTTATTTGGTAAAAATTTGTTGGAAAAGCTGGAAAACAGTCTGGCAGAACTTGCCCATAGACCAATATCTTACACCACTTACCAAGATAAGGTCAACATGGATACATGACTTAGACATAAAGGGAGATATTACAAGCAAATCTGAAAAACATGGAACATATTTACCTATCAGACCCATGGATAGGTGAACAATTTATGAACAAACAAGAGAATAGAGAGTGTTGTGAGATGTAAAATGTATAATTTTGACTACATTAAATTAAAAAGGGGTTGTACAAATAAAACAAATGTAGCTAACCTCAGAAGGAAGGCAGAAAACTGGGGGAAAAATTTATAGACAGTTCCTCAGATAAACGTGTCATATCTCAAATATATGAAGAACTTTGTCAAATCTATAAGAATGCAAGTCATTGATAAATGGTCAAAGGCTAGGAACAGTCAGTTTCCCAATGAAGAAACCAAAACACTTTGTAGTCATGTGAAAAAAATTCTCTAAATAATTATTGATTAGAGAAATGCAAATTAAAATAACTTGATATACCATTTTACACCTACCCGATTGTTTAAAATGATAGAAGGGGAAAGTGACAACTGTTGGAGGGGATATGGAAAAATTGAGACCTTAAGTCATTGTTGGTGGATCTGTGAGTTGATCTAACCCTTTTGGAGAGGGATTTGGAATTATGCCCGAAGAGTTATTAAAATGCCTATATCCTTTGATCCAGCAATGCCACTATTAGATCTGTTTCCCAAGATTATTTGGGAAGATGGAACAGAACCTGCATGTTCTAAAATATTTATAGCAGCTCTCTTTGTGGTGGCAAAAAACTAGAAATTGCAGAGATGCCTATTAATTGGGGAATAGCTTAAACAAATTGTGTTATATGTTCATGATGGAATATTACCCTGATATAAGAAATGATGAACTCAATGGTTTTAGAAAAGTATGGAGAGACCTCCAGAAAATGAGCAAAATGAGCAGAACCAAGAGAACATTGTATGTAGTAACAGCAATATTGTTTTAAGAACAACTTTGAGCAATCAAGTCATTCTGACTAATATAAATATCCAAATTAAACTCGGAGATCCTATGAAGGAAAATACTGTTTGAATCCAGAAAGGAATATTGCTGTGGTGTAAGAAATGATGGACTGCTTGATTTAGAAAAATGTGGAAAGACTTGGACTTATGAAGGAAGATGCTCTCCACCATCAGAGAAACAGATGATAGGAAGAAATAATCAACAGTACAGTCATATGTGTGTGTGTGTGTACATATATATAAAATGTGTGTGTATGAGTGTATATGTAAATATATATACATATATGTATGTTTATAGATATCTATGTATAAGCACATATATCCATGCTTAATTGTAGTCTTCTTTGGAAGTGGGAAAGGAAGAAGAAAAATAAAGTAAAAAGTTTACAGCAGAGAACAAAAGAAAACCAACAAGGAAGCAAAGAAAAGCTAGGCAGCTTTGAAAACAATGTGTAGCACTTATATTGCTTTTCTTGAAATGGAAATTTATTGTTTTATACTGAATCCTCTCTTATGGTCTACTGTGTACATGGCATTTTTTTTCTTTTCTCATTTTGTATTTAAGTGTAATTAATATAAAGAAAAATTTGCAAAAATAAATAAAGTTACCTAAAAGAGGTATGAGGTGGATAGGGAACTGAACCCTGAATCAAGAAAACCTGGGTTCAAATTCCTTCTGACAAATACTGGCTATGTCCCTCAGCAGTCACTTAACCTCTCAGTGTACCCAAGCAACTCTCCAAGAGAGAAAGTTTCATAAGGGGCTGATCTGAAGTTTTAGAGAGAGTTTCTCAATGGGAGCTCACCATGTGGAAGAAATCGAAGGTCCAGTAAACAAACAAATGAAAAAAAGGGAGGGTGTTATGTCTAAGAAGTAGAAGGGAAATAGTCTGTATCCTTTCCCACTGAGCAAATTGGTACTTTAAGAACTCAATAAAGAAAGTGGATATAGAGCAATTAGAAACCAGCAAAGGAGTGCCTAGCACTGCCAAGTTTGCTAATAGAAGAAAAGAATGGCCTCATGGGTAGGGGTTCTAGATGCAGTGGGTAGACAGCCCATTTAATGACACTTATTTAACTTTTTTCCTTTACTTTTACCCTGATAAACAGATTGCCACTGAGAAACTAAGTGCTCTGCAGAAGGTCACGAAGCAAATCCATACCAGAGCCAGGCAGGACATCCAGGCTACTTGACTCCCCGAATTGGCCAATGCTAACGAGCAACTGTTCCAAACTGCAAAGGTCATAGACTTTTGGCCTGTGATAAGGTCAGGTATTTTTTTAATGGAGGGCTTTGTGTGCTTTTGGTAGGTAGGTGAGGTAAGCTGCCTTATTGGATCAAGGACATCTTAAAACAGCTTAGTTGCATCTTTGTTGTTCAGTCATTTTCAGTCATGGCCAACTCATCGTGACCCCATTTGGGGTTTTCTTGGCAAAGATGCTAGAGAGATTTGCCGTTTCCTTCTCCAGCTCATTTTACAGATGAAGAAACTGAGGCAAAGAAGGTTGAGCGTCTTACCCAGGGTCACACACCTAGGAAGTGTCTAAGGCGAAATTCGAAATCAGGAAGATGAGTCTTCCTGACTCCAGGTCCGGCCCTTGGTCCACTTCACCACCTCGCTGCCCTGGCTTAGCTGCATCTTTATCAGAAAACAAACAATATTCCCACTAAGAAACTGAATTCCAAGCCAGGATAATTTTATAATTTATAAGAGTATGACAAATAATATTAGAGGACAGCAAAATACTAAAATGGCAGCTTTCTGCCTTAGTGTTTCTACTTGTTTGTTTTTTCTCCCTGTTTTGGTTCCTTTTGTAACAATAAAGTTGCTACCAGCTACTGTGGGGGTAAAAGACCAACACAAGACCAACAACAAGAAGGCTGCTAGCACAGATTCTTTGATCTGCTTTTCTAAGGAAAGCAATTTTAAGGGGTTAATAACCTCAGTTTAATGAAACACACATATATCAATCACTTAGTTCGGGGGGGAAAGATCAGCCCCCTGAACTTCGAGACAAATACAAACAGAAATTACAAACATCAACAGACAGATCTTGTCTGAGCAAATCATAATACATAGTTACCAGAGAAGAACCAATGGGTCTGGGTGAGCAAAAATTGTTACAAAGTCTTGCCCAGAGTCTCAACACTCCTCCCATGAGTGAGTCCCAAAAGTCAAACACCAAGCTCCCCTCAATTACATCCTATTCAGAGCCCTGAGGGCTCTGACCTCACCCAGATGGGGTGTGTGAAAGTTCTCCATCCCCAGCATCTCATCATATACAAGTCAATGACTCCTGATTGCCCCTGTGCTGACAAATAGCTGAGAAATTCTCCAAAACAAAGACGGCAAAAGATTCCCCACCCATTCAGACAAAGGGGAGACTTGATAATCTTAGCATCCCAAAAGGGAAGAACAAAAAGTTTGATTGCCTTCTGATTGTGGTAACACCTTTTTAACTTTTAAAAAAGACTGATTGTTGCCAGATATGGAAGAGTGCTGCCCTTAGAGGCAGTAGCCCTGGGTTTGAATTCTATCTCCAACAGGGGTTCCTCAACATCAGGCAAGTCACTCCCCTATGTGACTCTTTCTTTATCTGTAAAATGGGAATAGGAACATTTATTCTCCCTACCTCTTTCTGTTGTATAACAACAATGTTGTTAGCAGCTGTTGTGGGGGGTGAAAGACCAACAACAGGAGCACACAGAAGGGCTATTAGCTCAGGTTCTTTGATCTGCTTTTCTAAGGAAAGCAACATTAAGGGGTTAACAATCTCACTTTAAACATACATATATCATTCAGTTAGTTCAGGGTGGAGAAAGCCAGCACCCTGAACTTCAGAGAGAATACAAACAGAAATTACAAGCATGCCTTATATAAACAGAGCAAATAACACAAACCAGGCTATCCATAGTAATACATACATAGTTACCAGAGAGAGAAGCAACAACACCTGGGTTTTTCAAAGCCGGGGGGTAGGGGGAGCGGGGCTCCAACGACTACCTAGAGTCTCATCTGGCCAAATCATCAACACTCTTCCAAATGAGCGTGCCCTCAAAACAAAATGCCAACCTCAGATCTTATATACAACATCTCAGCGTCCTGGAGCACTTGTTTACCTCTGTGCTGAGAAGCATGCAAAGAAAAAAAACAGCGCTATTACATTTGAAAGGCAAGACTCATCAAAGGGACTTAGTATTCCAGAAGAGAAAACAGTAAAAAAAAATAAAAATCCCACCTTAATTATCATAACTTTTACTGATGAGACAGCAAAATATTTGGGACACAAGAGACATTGGAAAGCAGTAGCCTATATATAACTCCTGTACTAGGCAAACTTTGAAAAGTTCTGGGATAGGTGGGAGTAGCCAATATGCTGAACTGATGGCAGTACATCAAGCCATCAAAACAGAGAAAGGAGGACAGTGTCACATATTTATTGACTCATGGGTGGTAGCTGATGAGTTAGCTACATGGATGCCTATGTGGAAAAATCAGAATTGGGAGATTCATGGCAAACAAGTTTGGGGTAAAGAATTATAGAAAGATATATGGGACACGTCTCTGGTTACAAATTTGTCAGTTTTTCACATTGATGTTCACGTGATCCTCACCACACCAGAATGTGAGTACAATGCACATGCCCATCGGCTAGCAAAGATTTCTACTGAATGTATTACTGCTACTCTGACCCCAACTGATGATCCAGTATTAGCAAAATGGGTCCACCAGACAGCCAGACATTTAGGGGTCCAGGCCACACATTGATGGACACAGGATCAAGGTATTAGTATCTCTCATGCATTGTTAAAACAAATAACGGAGGAGTATCGCATATGATGACTGGAAATAGAACAAACTGTTCCCAGAATAGTAACTGGAGAAATAGCAAGGAGAAAATTCCAGCCCAAATTTGGCAGATAGATTATATTGGACCACTACCCCAAGATAAAGGATGTAAATATGTATGTACATGCATTGACACCTATTCAAGTGCACTAGTGGCTTATCCTTAGAAGAATGCAACTCAGAAAAAACACCTGTAAAACCCTAGATATTGGAAGTCTATATTATGGAACCCCAATGCAGATTCAAAGTAACAATGAGTCACATTTCAAGGGTAATGAAATGAAGAGATATTGTGTATTGAATAATATAGAGTGGGTATCTCATATTCCATATTACCCACAAGCATCAGGGTTAATTGAAAGAATGAAGAGACTGTTGAAAGAACAGTTTAGAAAGTTAAGCTCTAATAATTCATACCAACATTGGAAGGATAATTTGTTTACTGCCCTATATAACTTGAATAATAGGCCCTTAGGAGGAAGTACACCTCTAGCCAGTATGATGGCCCCAAATCTGCAGATTAGAAAACAACAAACACGTGAGATCCAAAATATCGAATTTTGGACTGTGAGGGAAGATGTCCCACCACTGTGTCCAGGAACACCTGGTTCAGCGGGATATGATTTACATTGTATAGAGAACTTTAGATTGAATAGAAAAAAGATAAGAAAAACCTCTACTGGAATATGTATGAGAATCCCTAAGAATCACTTTGGATGGATATTACCTAAAGCCAGATTAGCAGCTCATGGAATACATGTATTGCCCAGAGTGATAGATTCTAATTATCAAAGAGAAATTGTTGTGACACTCCTGAATTTGGGTGAAGAACCTGTACAGTTTTGTAGAAATGATAGAATAGTTCAAGTGATCATTATTTCTTGTGAAAAAATATCCATTGTGAAAACTGACCCTCCTACCAAAATAACTAGTAGGGGAACAAAAGAGTTTGGTTCTATTGACAGAATAAAATCGGGAGCTAAGATGTGGGTAAAACAGGAGCCAGATGATGTTCCGAAGGCTGCAGAAATCATAACACATGGGAAGGACAATGCTGTAACAATTGTTTATTCAGGAGAAGATAATTACCAAATTGTGCCCTTGACTCATATATTTTACATGAATAGGGCTATGATAGTGGGCTCATGGACTCCAGAAGCAGGGCTAATGCGAATAAATTCCACAAGTCACTCAGAGGGAATTCGATCTTGTACTATTAACAAGTGAAAGTTTGTACCTGGGGGGAAAAAGATGTAAGGACAATCCTAGTCTCTATCTAAGGATGGGATCCTCCTGACTTAGTTTTCCCATTGTGTTCCTTTTGAAAGGAAACATTTCCCACCTGAGTTCAGCTACGAGGTTGAATTGACATTGCATAGTTGGAGTCCCAATCAAAATGGAGAAGACCTTATTTGAAGGATAATAACCCATATTTGCCTGCTCTTTTTGGCCTTTGTTTTGCTTAACCTTTTTGCTAGTTCTATCTCCTCCAGGTTTAAGTACCCTACACCTGTGGAGGACTGGTTGCTTAAGCTGTACATCACCCACTGTCCACGACTGTGCTGTGTCATCTCTAGATCTGGAGTCAATCGAGTTCCCAGTGCCAGCTTGCTAAAGAACTGACCTCTCGAATGGGGCAGGGGCAGCTCTACATCCAATTTCAGCAAGAAGAAGCTATGGAGGATGAGACCTTCGACTCTTACCCCAAGATTTTGAGCTCCATTCGATCGAGGGGGGAATGATGATATTGTTCTGTATACTTCTTTTTGTATTATCCTCCTTGTATTGTCATATTGTTATGGTATTATTAGCACCAGTTTCCCATTGACCTACGTAATGGATACAAAGATCTAGGGGCCAACAGTGAGCCATGTGGCCACTCTGGTGATGAGATGTTTTGTTAAGTATTTTGCAAAGAGAATATGTTTATTCTGAGGGGGTTTTATTGTACTTAAAAAATGTTAGTACCTATTCAGACACAAGTTGCCTATGTAATGGACTTAAAAGATCTTGGGGCCAATTTAAGGCCAATCAGTAAGTAAAAGATCTTTCTCACCCATTGAATAGGTCTCAGGTGGGGCCAACAAAGGGAGGCCTGATTAGAGGCTGGCCCACACTTTTGTGATGCCAATTAGGGATTAAAGACCCTTCCTACCCACTCAATAGACCTCAGGTGGGGCCAATTAAGGTTAAGCTTAGAGGTTTGTTTGTAGGCAGGCCTAAAACCTTTACTTACTGGGTACTAAGCCTCAAGCCCATTCCCTTTTGCCAATTGGGCATAAAGCCCTCAGTCCTCAAAAAAGAGTACATATATACCCAGAAGGTAGCCATTGAGAACTGAGAATTCAGAAGTCAGAAGAGAAGCCAGAATTCAGAATTCAGCCCAAAGAGAATGAGATGACAGAGCTGCAGAAAGCGTGTGGAGTGGAGAGTGGAAACCAGGAAGCTGCAGAGACCAGAGAACCGAGGAGAAAGAGAACACAGGCAGGCAGACAGTTAGGATTTGTGAGTGAGTGTTTATGGGAAGGCCCTAGCAGGGGGGAAGGTTACAGGATGACTTGGTTCCTTGCTATAATACTGTGTTATAATTTCCTTGTTGCTACATTGAGGTGAGTTTACTGGTTTGGGAATATAATTACTGCTATATCAAATTAGAGGTATCGGTCCTTGGATTTGATCCTCTGGAGTCTAAATGTTATACTTCCTCTACCTTCTACCTAGAGAGTTTCTCATACTTTTAGATTCTGAACCATACAGGCATGTTTGTGGTCATCCTTGAGGTCAAGAATCTTGCCTTATTGATACAAGTTGTTATGAGGAAAGTGCTTCATGAATCTTAAAGCACTGGGCAAACATGAATTATTATCATTACCATGATTATTATTGATAACATTTTCCCAGAAAAGTTATTTTTCCCCACTAAGGATTTGATGGTATAAAAATATTCCTAAATATTTCTCTTCCTACTTTCTTTGTATTTAATGAAAAAGGGGGAGTGTGTTTGAACTCTTGCCATAGGCAAGTTCTCTTTTCTACCAAAAACATTTACTTAGGCTCTTTTCCCATCAGGATCAGTATATATTTATAATTCAACCATAAGGACAAGTGCTGCACTGCTCCCACCCTCCCACCCCTTTAGCTGGGAGGCATAAAAGAAGCTAAGATGAAGCTACTGTAATACAAGGGAAATTAGGAACCCCTGAGTAACCCCTAGCTACTGACGCCCCCTAGGATCCGGTGACTCCTTCCTGGAATGTCAATAGATAGGACCATCCCACTGAGAGATAACCTGGCAGATCCTGTCTAGCAGATATCCCTGAGACTCCTTGGTTCCTTCCTGGAATGTCAATAGATAGGACCATCCCACTGAGAGATAACTTGATAGACCCTTCCTGGGAGATATCCCTGGGACTCTGTGACTCCACCAAGGAATGTAAATGAGATTATCCCACTAGTACGATAACCTGACTGAATCTTTTGATCAGCCAGGACCTTTGTTCCTCTTCCCCCCTACTCTGTACCCCCATATCCTATATAAACCAAGCCATCACCCCAACACATTTGCCATTGATTTGTGGTGCCGTACCCCGATGGCCGCCGGCTAATAAATTCTCCACTTAAAACTTATACTCTGTGGTGTGTCTCGCTCGCTTCTGGTACAACATTTTGGAGGCCCCAGCGAGATGAGGCGGTATTTCGTGTTACCGCCCTGGAGACACACACAGAATTCCGGACCTCAACAGGGAGTCTCTGCCCCCGATCCACCTTCTCTCACTTCAGAGGGCCGGCTCCTGGGGATTTCTTTTCCTAGGACTCTGATGTGGAGTGATGGTCTCGGAGAATGGACTCTTTGTTGACCTGTCCCTTTTCGGCCTACGGAGAATTCTGGTTTTGTAGACCTCTAGAGGTAAGGTTTTTCTGGTTTGGGGCTAGCCATTTGGATCTCTGATACCATGCTAAACCCTGACGAGGCTGTGGTACAGAGCTAGGAAGCTGGGACGCCACCCTTCCTACTGGGGTGTGGGAAGATTGGGGGTCGTATCCTTGAGGAGGAAATCTTTCCCCTGAGAGGACTTGTTTAGCCTTCAATCAGCTCATGCCATTTGGTTTTCTGTTTTGTGTTTTGGGTGTGGGGAGATTGGGGGTCGTATCCTTGAGGAGGAAATCTTTCCTCTGAGAGGACTTGTTTAGCCTTCGATTTCACCCACACTGTGTGGTTCTCTGTTTTGTGTTGGAGTGTGAGAGAGATTGGGGGTCGTATCCTTGAGGAGGAAATCTTTCCTCTGAGAGGACTTGTTTAGCCTTCGATTTCACCCACACTGTGTGGTTCTCTGTTTTGTGTTGGAGTGTGAGAGAGATTGGGGGTCGTATCCTTGAGGAGGAAATCTTTCCTCTAAGGGGACCTGCTTAGCCTTCGATTTCACCCACACTGTGTGGTTCTCTGTTTTGTGTTGGAGTGTGAGAGAGATTGGGGGTCGTATCCTTGAGGAGGAAATCTTTCCTCTAAGGGGACCTGCTTAGCCTTCAATTTGATCCACACCGTGAACTTTGTTGTGTTTTGAGTTCGTCTCTGTTCGCGTGTCTGTGTTAATTGTGAAATGTCTATGTTTTGTTGAAAAAAAAAAAGAAAAAAAATCTGAAACATAGGCAGCCAGAGATATCAGGCTGTCGATAGGGAAACAGACTCCCTTCCTTGTGGCTCCCGTTTGGCCAGCGTGGAACTACGGGGAATAGGTTAAAATCTGGCAAATTCTGGTTTTTAAATTGTTAAAAAGTTTGGAAATTGGTTAGTTGAATTTGGGAAGAAAGAACTCCTGAAATTGTAAATCCATTCCAGGAGCTCACTCTTGCTGAAAACATCTCCTCCCAATAAATGCCTTGTGGCTAAAACCTCAGTTAAAGTCTTCAGTGGGACTCTCGCATTTGTCCCAGTCCCTGATTCCCTTAGATTCAAGTACAAAAGAGGTTTTTGGGAGTGAGCAAGGGGTGAATTTTTACTTGAATTACAATCATTGAGATCTTTTCACTAGGGCTGCAGTAAAAGTTAAAGCAGTTAAATCAAACTCTTCTCCTCCCGGATCAGATTAGTAGAGAATGCAGGAGAACTGTAGGGAAAAACTTAAATCGCCCTCCCCACCGGGCAATGAGGAGAGGGATAGAAATTCACAGACTGACAGTCAGTCCTGTGCCCCTGAGTACCTTTGTAGCCCGTCTTTGTGGTAAAGTTTAAAAAGTAAAATTTGTGAAAGAGAGAGATAGAAAACCTGTATAAGGAATTTAGGAGGGTTGTAGAGTAGCAGCTTGAGATTACCTGTCTAGTCAGGAGTCCATGTGCTCCTCTTGGCTGCCATGTGCTGCTCCTGGTCTCACCCTTCCCCCACCCTCCACATTGAAAGGTTATCAGAGCTGAAACTAAAGGAAACTTGTAAAGAAATAGGGCTGGTTAGTTAGTGCTTGGAAGGGTAGGCGCCTTGCCCTCAAGGGGCTGCCAGGCCCCACCTAGGGAGGAGCCCTTTAGAAAACTAAAAGGGATTTTTTCCTGCTCTTATCTCCCTTGGGAGTCCAAAAAAATCCTTTTAGGCATTTTTGTATAAGATGAAGCTTGGAAAAGTGGGTGCAAAATTAAGTTTCTCTTTCTTTCATAAGTTCATTCATGGCCAGGCAAAAGTTCCTATACCTGGGCCAGAGGTAGTGGTGCTGAAGAATATACAGCTAAATAAAGTGTATTTGGGATGTTAATGTATTAATATATGTGATACATGTATTTATATATTAATACATTAATATATAATACCAAAAGTAATAAGCTGAATAATTTCTATATGTGGAAGTCTGGAAATGCAATAGATGTCATCTGAAAATTATTGTTTCTGTATTTCTAAACTTGCATTGTGTTCCCAAAAAATTCTCTTAGATTGTGAAATTTGAGAAGACCATTGTGTGGTAAGAAATGATATTATAGCAATTTTAATCTGATTTTGATATATGTGAATTGGGTTTTTTTAAAGGGATGTGATAAAATTTGGAACTGTTATATGTGGTTATAACAAGTAAATAATTAATAATACTAATATTTAACCGTGAGAACAGACTTTTTGTGTGAAAAAGTTTTCTATTATGAGAATATATCTGGTGATTTAAAGTTATAGTTTCAAATAATGATATGAAAGATTCTCCGTGCAAGGAGATTTAGAAATGTGATCACCTAAATTGATAAAAGGGTTGTTTCAAGTTTTAAAATGCACAATTATGTTTAGGGCACTGGTACATTTCTAAATTGTGTATTTTGACAAACAGATGTATCAGCAATATTGAAAAATGTGGTAATCTTTTACAATGCAGAGAATATTGGGCCTTAGAAATTAAAATGTTACCACTAGTGGTTATGAATCAGATTTGATTTGCTTATCCAACTCAGTTATGATCACTAGATTGGTAATTAATTGGAATCTGTTTCAAGTTTTAGATACATGATAATTGCTTGTGGTGTACTTATTTCTAAGTTAGTTATTATATACAAATTGGTTAACATCGCATTACCTGTGCTGTTAGAGAATAATTTCTCTTATAATCTGGATGTTGTTAGATTAAGGATCATAGTTAATTAAGAAATTGAGGTTATTAACTGAAACAAGAACTTTTGAAACCATCTAGTCATGAATTCTTATCAATCTTGTGTGAGTTTTCTGTGTAGAGGAATTCTTATGGAAAAAGCTTTTTTAAGTCCTGGTAAACCTTATTATTGTGATAAGGCTAATTAATTATGTAATTTATAGAAATTAAGTGTCCTCCCATTATAACACTTTTTGATTAAGGAACTTTGTAATGTCTAAGAATTCTGTGCAATATTGAGAATGAGGACATTTGGCACCAACTTAGTTAATGAATTCCAGCGTTTAAAGGTTATTTTGCTTTAAGAAGGGAAAATACTTTTGAAAAAAATGTTCTGTAAAATCTTTTTGTATAATTTTAGAAGGCCTGCTGAATTTCCACCTGTAAGCCAATTGGTTGCAGTTCAAACCTATTGTGAGTTCTCAGAGTTTCTGGGTGAGAACCTTATTAGAATTATTAGAATTAATGCTTATCTATAGAAGCCTTGAGAGGGAGGTTGAAGGCCCATTTGATGTCTTATTCAAGCTTTTTTTTGAGTAAGGAGGTTCCAAACGACAGTCTGAATTCCTTACTCCTCCCTGCCCTTAGTTTAGATAAGGAGAAAAGAATTTCACCTTAGCCCACCTGTCAGAAGGGAAGGAAAGGGGAGGGGCAGCAATAAGAGGACGGTAGGGGCCTAGAAGCCTCCAACTTGGCTTGTTTTTAAAAAAAAACTGGTAAGATTAGACTAAGACTTGAGATGGGTTTGGCCTAGTAGGTTAATTAGTGAAGTCTGCCAACTGATGGAGAAGAACCCACCTTCAGGGGGAGATGAGATGGCAGATCTTTTTAATAAGTGTTCTCTTTTTTTAGAATGAGTTATCACGAAAAACAAATCCCCTTTTTTTTGTGTCTTTGTGTGTTTATGAAGCTGGAATGGGATTCCAGTATACACAGTTATGACAATGAAAGTACTAACTTATGAGTTGTTTTGTCTTATGGTTGAAATGTAAAGAAGACTTAGTACTAGGTTTGAAAGATTTGGAAAGGTGAATTAAGGTTGAGGGAAAATAGGAAAGGCAGATAAGAAAGTTTGGGGACAAATGGGAGTTAGCTAAGCCTCTCCTGTCCCGAGAATGATAGTTTCAGAAGGTCAAATTAAGTTGGAGATGAGTGTGAGGAAGTATTTAGAAGATGGAAAAGTTATGTAGCTTGATTTGATAATTATTAGCTCAATAAAATTTGGGTAGTCTTATCTGAAGGATATTTATTTGCTATTTAAGATTTTATGGGACTACAATTTAATATTGTCTTAAGCTCTGATTACAGGACTAGGTCACATGAAGCCAGTAATGGCATGGCAGGCGTTACAAGCTGAGAATTTTTTAGGTGGGTCTGCCTGGGAGCAGTCATGAAGACGACCTTGGACACAGCCTAGGTAGGATCTTCCTGACTTTATTTCCCAACTCTGCTATTTCCTTTCTGAAAAGGAAAGTCCCCACCTGGTTACACCTAAGCCCTGCTTTCAGCACCTGGTGACTATAAGATTGGCTATCAGATATGACTCGTGCCTGGAATCAAACAGAGCTAAGGAAGTAAGTTTTTTCCTTCTGTTAAGATATTTGACATAGTCCCTTGTTTCTTTCATAGCAAATTTATATTAACAAGAAGTTTTGTAAGCACTATGCTAAATCTGTTAGGTAATAGATGAACATTGAAATATCTCTGAGTTATTATAATAGGATACAGGTATGAATAGCTTACAATTTTAACTTATGTTCATGACCAAATAAAACATTGAAATAATATAGGGATAACATCCTCCAAAAGGGAAAATGATTAGGCAAAGCAAATAAGGTAAAGATGTAATGTGATAAATGTCTAATAAAAGGAAGGGATAGCGAATTTTGAAAAAAGGCAATTGATTGATTCCCCTAAGAATTATGTACAGATGTGTATGATTGGCTCTAAAAATTTATCAATTCTGGAAATTTGAGCTGTTAAGTGTGTTTTGGTAATAAGATCTTAAATTTGGATGCTAATACAAGAAAACTGTATAAGATAGTGGTACAGGTGAAAATATATTCCCTTTGTAAAGTATCTGTAAGTTATAGTAAGTTAAAATTGTCTGAGAATTTCTAGATCTGAACCAGAGAAGCAGAACTCTCTTTTACTATCAAGGGACCAGATAACTACAATCAGGCATCTGGGATTTTAAAATACTGCTTTAAATGAACATTGTGAGGAGTGGACATCTGGGCCTATAGAAGACCTCGCCCTGCGGTTCCAAGAGCCTGAGAGGGACAGCACCAGACGCGGACGGCTTTCTCACGGGATCCGGAACCAGAACCTGAGCAAAGACCTGCTTTTTTCCCTTCTGCGTCCTTGTGTTCCCAAGACTGCTTTTCCTGAACTTTTATTATGTTCCCTCTGCTTACTTACAATTAGTTTACAATTCCTGCCCATCCCTGGGGATGTCCAAATACAGAAAAGGGAAAACATGACTCCACCTAGATAGGGATTTTAAAACTTCACCCTGTGGAAAATAGAGTTTTTTACATACCTCTAATTGGTCTTTAGGCGAAACTTTCAGTTTGCCTTTGACCAAAAAAGGGGGAAATGTGGGATGTTTTGGGAAATGTGGGATGTTTTATACCATTTTTTAAAAATTTCTGGAGTGCAGTACCTGGGGAGGCTCCTTGGACTCTCCTTGAGTCTTCCAGCTAGGTCTGGCCTTCCCCTGGGGCCAACGACCTAGCGTTCCTTTTATTGTCACCCCTGCTTAGCGTTTTTGGTTGGCCTCCTAATTTTCATTGCTGTGCCCCATCAGGTCGTTCCTTTTTCAAGGATTTGAAACCCCCCATGAAGAAAAAAAGTGGGGAATGTAATACAAGGGAAATTAGGAACCCCTGAGTAACCCCTAGCTACTGACGCCCCCTAGGATCCGGTGACTCCTTCCTGGAATGTCAATAGATAGGACCATCCCACTGAGAGATAACTTGATAGACCCTTCCTGGGAGATATCCCTGGGACTCTGTGACTCCACCAAGGAATGTAAATGAGATTATCCCACTAGTACGATAACCTGACTGAATCTTTTGATCAGCCAGGACCTTTGTTCCTCTTCCCCCCTACTCTGTACCCCCATATCCTATATAAGCCAAGCCATCACCCCAACACATTTGCCATTGATTTGTGGTGCCGTACCCCGATGGCCGCCGGCTAATAAATTCTCCACTTAAAACTTATACTCTGTGGTGTGTCTCGCTCGCTTCTGGTACAACACTACAGAAAAAAAAAGGCAACACTCTTAATAAAAGTTAGGCCCTAAGCCTTAGAAAAAAGGTGAGTTTATGTTATGTGGACAGTGGTTTCTTTTTCTTTTTCATTTTTGGGAAAATTTGAGAGCATAGTGTGTTACTAGAGCCTACACATGTTAGCTAAAACAGGTTTTTGCTGTTTATATTGAATGTATTAAGGAATAGAAATTGAGAAGGGAGATATCTTTATAAAACAACATAACTATGATCAAATTTCTAAAAAGATTCAGAAGGAAGCAAGAAAGATGTGCAGGTGTTACTGAATTTTTGCATTTTAATGTGTATTAATTTGCATACAATGTTCCTGTAAGCAGCATCCCAAGAGGCGAACAACATTTCCATCTTTTAGGCAAGTCTTACTCAAGCAGCAAATCAGTAGCAGGATGAGAGTCCAATCTCAACCCTCCAGCTCTGGGGCCACTGCCTCCAATGCTAAACATCATGACTGGGTCTAGTACCATTTTCTTAAAGCATAATCATTCTTTGTTTTAATCTTCCTCATTTCTGTTCCTGACTGGAAATAAATGCTAAAATGCTGAAATTGGACAGCTTTTAAAAAATTGAATACTGAATTTAGTTACCCATGGCAGGTAAGGGATTTCTTTTCTCATTACTCATCGACTTTTCTCCTTGCGTGAGTATCTTTCAGAGTTTTGCAGCTCTGGAAAAACACAGGCAAACCACCACTCATTTTTCCTTAATAGAGATATTTTTCTTAGTGTGCATTGAGTGATTTCACCATAACAACTTTCCATCAAGACTTTTAATATAGAAGTCAAGCCTAATTCTAATTGCTACTTACCTCAGCTAATCTTGTATCGGATCATAGCAAAGACATTTTTATCAAGGCTTTGAAAATTGTCTTAAGCAATTTCTATTTACCTGAATGAAATGTAATCTGGTTATTACCTGCAGGGAAAAAATTCAATTTCAACCCTTAAATTTTCACTACTTTTTTTTCCTGCTGACAGTGAATAAAGATCTAAGATTAAAACATGAACAACATCATCTATCTCTTTATTTTAAAAAAGGCAATAACTAGTATGTTATAGCACAGAAATGTTTTACAAATATTATCTCATTTTTATCCTCACAACAACCTTGGAAGCAGGTGCTATTATTATCTTCATGTTACAGATGGGGAAAGTGAAGCAGGCAGAGGGTAAGAGTAAGTGTTTTACCCAGAGTCAAATAGCCAATAAGTATGTGGGACAAGACTGGAATTCTTGGTCTTCCTGATTCCAGCTTCTAATGTTAATACAATTTCAAGATCTTTCCCGCCCCTTAATAGGCCTATGTGACCTGCTTTGAACCTGAGTCACAAGAGTTTGAGTCCCATGAGCCTGGGTCCCGAGGGTTGTGATGCCCTCTGGCCCGAAGAAGGGTATATATAATCTGAGGTTAGCATTTTGCTTTGGGAATCACTCATTGGAAGAGTGTTCATGTGATTTAGCCAGACAAGACTCTGAAAACCCAGATATTGGTGCTTCTCTCTCTGGTAACTATGTATGTATTGCTTTTGGTCAGACAGTTGGAAGTCCTGTCTGTTGGTCTTTGCTGTTTGTATGTGCTCTGTTCATATAATTTCTGCTTGTATTTTCTCTGAAGTTCAGAGACTAACTTTTCCTGTGAACCCAATGAATGCTACATATATATATATATATATGTACGTACATATATATGTTGTACATAATACATATATATACATACATATATATATATATTTGATTAAAGTAAGATTGTTGACCCCTTTTAAGTTGCTTTCCTTTAGAAAAGCAGATCAAAGAAGCTGTGCTAGCAGCCCTCTTGTGCACTCGGGTTATTGATCTTAAACCCCCACAGTGGCTGCCAATAGCATTGTTGTTACACAGGTCCAGCGTTCTTTCCATTGGACCACCTCATTGTCATGTCCCTAGTACACCAAAACAATATGCCTATCCTTTCAGGAGTAGGGATTGTACTTCTGTAGTTCTTTTTCTAGTAGAGATGGGGCCACACTGATCTATCTATACTCTCTTACCTAGTTCTCTTTGTAACCAACCAGTAGTACAAATCTGCAAGATAGCTGCCTAGGGTTATCATCCTGAATGTTACTAGAGAGTCAGGATAGCCAGAATTCAAGTACCAGCATCTGTAAGACATTCTGACTGAATGACCCTGGGTGAATCACTCAACTTCCCAATACTCTTAGTTGTTCTTGTTCAGTCATTTTCAGTCATGTATGACTCTTCATGACCCCAGTTGGAGTCTTCTTGGCAAAGATGTTGAAGAGGTAAATGAGGACCTAGGCCTCAGAGCATGTGCAGATCTGGCCTTCCTCATAGGTTACCTACCCAGAAGAAGTACAATATTTTTACCTTCTTCTAATCCCACAAGTAGAGGCTTGGAGAGCCTCCTTCCATCTATGAGTGAGTAAGAGGCTTATACTATGATGATAAAGAGTCTTTTATTGACCAATCATTTTACAGATGCAGAAAATGAGATCTAAAATAAGAAAAGGGACTTGATCAAGGACAGAGAGGTAGAAAAGTAGCAGAGCTTCTATTACCAAGTCCATTGTTCATTTTATAATATCAAGCTGCTTCCAGAAGCCTGAGCTAAATACCTTGAAAAGTCTCATTTTTCAGGTTAACTAGCTTCATCAAATGAGATAATATACATCTGGCAAAATATATATCACTCTACAAATATTTGTTTGTATTACTATTACCACATATGATGGAGATCCTGTGAACACAATATCAGGAAAACTGATCTTCATGAGTTCGAATATGGCCTCAGACACTTTCTAGCTGTGTGATACTGGGCAAGTCACTTCATCTTGTTTGCCTCAGTTCCTCATCTGTAAAATGAGCTGGTGAAGGAAATGGAAACCCACTGCAGTATCTTTTCCAAAGAAAACCTCAAAATGGGGTCATGAAAAGTCAGATGTGAATAAAGCGACTGAACGACAGCACTAGAATCCAGTAGGCAGAAATAAGGAGGGAAAGCATTCCAGGTATGGGAAGCAGCCAGGAGGCCAGTGTCATGATGGGGAATAAGGGAAAGGTAGGAGAAGACCAGGCTATAAAGGGTTTTGAATGCCAAGCAGAGGATCTTTGATCCTGAAGATGATAGGGAGCTACTAGAATTTGAGTAAGGGGTGATGCTGTCGAACCTAAGTTTTAGGAAAATTGTTTTCATGCCTACATTAGGAATTATGGTTTAGACAGACCCCTTTCATTCTGCCAACAAGCATTTATTATGCATTCGCTATTTGCCAGGCACTGTGCTAAGTACTGGAAATACAAATAGAAGCAGATATAAGCAGAAAGAAAGCCCTTCCCCTTAAGGAAAAAAATCACATAAAAAGAATCTGGAAAAAGTGAGACAAAGGCAGGGATTGGGCATGGTAGAGGAGAAAAGTCTGGAGGAATTAAGCTTCCTGGAGAGGAATGTGCCCTCCTTAAATGGAAGTTCTCAGGGAGGAGGTCCTTTCCAAGCTGTGACTTCCAGGGCTGGAGTGAACTTCAGGATGGAGAACTGGGGCATGGTGGTGGAAGTCCATAACGCTACCTGGAGAGGGGTGAGCTATCTGTGTGATATCACCAGAGGATGTGCCAGGATGAGACGGCCAAGCTTGGAAGGGAAGCCAAGTGAGAGCTGAAGGGATTTGCAAAGTGTCTACAAGGTGATATTTACATTAGAAATGTCCTTCCTTTTGACATTGAGTTAAGCACCTTTGGTCCAGGAGAGGTGATACTAGGTAGGCACTTGCCACAGCCCCAGATAATTATTTTCAGTGGGGCTCCCATGGCTGGAAGTTCCTTGTTTGGTCTCTGGCAGGGCCCATTTCACAGCAGGCTCCCACAACAGGACTAGGAAGGCAGAAAGGAGTCTGATAAGAAGCAAGGCAGAGAGAAGGTAAGGACAGTGTAAGAGCTAACACTCTCTATTTACCTAACTTAAGCAGTGATGAGCCTCTTAAGGGATCTCTTTTGTACCTTTAATTTAACCCCTTCTTTGACATAGCAAGAACAGCGCACATTCTCCCAGATGTAAAAATGTTCTAAAAGGGAAGTGCTTACTTCCAGCTTCAAAATGATAGGATGCTTTTAAACCCATTGAGAGGTCTCTGCTAGTAACTGGCTTTTAAAGGAGGAAAAGAACAACCCTACATCAGGGAAGTGGGAGAGGGCTACTGATTTAAATAGAGCATTTATAAAGTTCTTTTAATATTTCATTTGATCTTCATCGTACTTGGAGGTAGGGGCCATTGCTATCTTTATTTCGCAGAAGAGGAAACAGGCTGAGTGACTTGCCCAGGGCCATACAGCTAGTAAGTGTATGGAACAAGATTCAAATCAACTCAGTTTTTCCTAAGTCCAAGTCCAGGGTTCTGTCCAGTAGGCCACCTAGCTGCCCAGGTATTGTTCTGATTCCTTTTAAAAACGAACAGAAGGCTATTCAAGCTAGGAAAAGAATTTCGGTAAAAACAACTATGAATCCATCAGGGAACACTGATTGAGCACCTACTACAGATATATATCAGACACTTCACTAGTAGCTGGGGATATAAAGGCAAATGTGAAGTGATCCCTGCCTTCCAAGACCTTTCATTCTATGGGAGAGACCATATGGAAATATATAAGTTTATGCAAAATGGATATTAGGTGAATTATGGGGGAGGCAGCTGGGGTCCTCAGGCAGGGCCACAAGTCCCATGGGCGCAAGCAGCCAATGCAAAATCAGTTGGCAATTTGGGATGTTTGTTAATAAAATAAATGCAGGTATTTTCAAACAGCGTGACTTCAAAAGACCAGCCTGCCATATTCTCTTTCATTTTTGTTTCATTTGCAGCATTTTCTAGCCAACCCAAGTCTGGTATCTCCAAGTTACACCATCTTTTTGGTCTCTTTTGCCTTTTGGATTTCTTGTGATTTCTTACAGTCTGCTACAAAGTGCCACTTGCTGTATATTTCCACTTGAATTGTAAAGGTTTCCTTCAGTGGGCGTGTGTGTGTGTGTGTGTGTGTGTGTGTGTGTGTGTGTATCCATCTTCCCTACCACCAAGATTCCCCCCATTTTCTTTTGCATAGAGGAATTAGAAATTCCTAAATGAGCTGCCAATATATTCATGGATCCCAGAGTTTGTTACCTCCCATGCCCCTGAATGGTAGGCTTATATTTCAAGGATAGGCTCTGGAAACACCCTATCTCCTATTTTCAAACTGCTGTTGTTGAAAAAATTAAAACAGAATTTCAGATTACTGTGCATTTTGAATGTCATAGTGAAACCAGCACTATGTTGATTAAATTAATATCTATTGACAGTCCACAAAGTGAATTCTAGGATTTGGAGGGCAAGGAAAATAAAAATCTGTACCGGGAGCTAAGTGGTATTTCAACAATTCAGCAAACACTAATTTTAATAAATGTGCAAAGCATCATTCTAGACATTTTATGCAAATAGGAAAAATGAAGCAGTCCCAATTCTCAAGGAGTCCAAGTCTACTGGGGAGAAGGGAATGGGGATAGAACATGTATCCATATAAGTTTAATGCAATCTAGAGTATGAGGAAGCAAAGGGCAGGTCCAAACAAGAGGAGGAGGAGGCAAACATTTTAAGCTAAAAGTCAATCGGGGAAAGCTTCCTAGAGGATGGAGCACCTGAGCTGTTTTGAAGGCAGAGGAGGATTTTAATAGGCAGAGATGAGGCTTCAGAGAATTTCAGACAAGAAAGGGACAACCTCCCCACTACATGGAGGAAGGAGATTAGAGTCTGAGATTCAGGAACAGCTGATAGTCTGGTGTGGCTAGAACAAAAGAATGCATGAAGGAGAATAATGTGATATGAGGCTGGAAAGTCAGGTGACAAGCATTTGTTCAGCATGTAACTGTGTGCCAGACATTGTGTCAAACACTGGGTATACAAAGACATGCCAAAACTTGTGAGTGGTTTCTACTCTCAAGGAGCTCACATTCTAATCAAAGGGACAACATGCAAAAAACTCTACATATGAGATATATAAAGGGCAAATGGGAGAGAGTCTCAGAGGAAAGTCACTAGTAGCTGGGAGAACAAGGAAAGCCAAGTATTATCTGACCCTCTGGTAAAATTTGAATGAAGATAGGGAAGCTAAGAGGCAAAGATGAAGATTTGAAGGGACATCTCCAGGAGTCTGTGTACTACTTCATGTTTTTTTATCAGTAACTTAGATAAAAGTATGGATGGAAGGCTTATCAGATTTGAAAATAGGAGGCAGCTAGATGGTGCAGTGAGTAGAGCACCGGCCCTGGAGTCAGGAGGACCTGAGTTCAAATCCAGCCTCAGACACTCGACACAATTACTAGTTGTGTGACCTCGGGCAAGTCACTTAACCCCAATTGTCCTGCCTTTCCCCTCTCCAAAAAAAAAAAGATTACGCAGACCTGGAAAGGATGGATAGCTAACACACCAGATAGCATCAGAATCCAAAAAGATCTTGGCGGACTAGACCAGTAGATGATCTAGTAAAATGAAATTATGTAGAGATAAATATAAAGCCTTGTACTTGGGTTCAAAAAATCAATTTCCCAAATATAAAATGGTAAAATATAACTAGTTAACAGTTTACTTGAAAAAAGTTGCAATATGAGCCAACAGGTTTATATGGTAGTGAAAAAATCTATTTCTATCTTAGGCTGCATTAACAGAGATAGAATATCCTATAGAGAGGTGATGCTAACAGGTAAGGATGCCATACTGGAAAGCAGGCTGGGTGGGGAATCCCCCAGTGCTGATCTACAAGCCTGACCAGGAACGATGGGTAAGTAAGTCAGCATCACTTTTTTTGGTTTGTTTTAGATGGAACTCTTCTTTTTCTACAGGTGAGTCTTGGTGGTCTCTGAGGTTCCGCTCCCCCAACTCTGAGGTTCTATGATTCTGAATTTCACAATAGAGAGGGTTTTGGTGACTTTTTGTGGAGTGGTCTAGGAGTGGAGTGGTAAGGATGGAAGCCAGATTGCAAGGGGAAGGAAAGTGGAAGGGTAGTGATGGAATGGAGGCAAAATAAATTGTCTAAAATGATTTTTCCTTTCCTTTTTTTGTTCAGTAATATCAGAGAACCTCCTTTTAAAAAATAAGTTTCACCTTCCTCTCATCTTTATAATATTATAACATCTGCCTCACTTTGTTTTTCTTGTTCACTGTACAAATAGAATTCATTCGGTTAGCAAAAAATATTATACTTGTTTACCTTCAAACCAGCACATTGGTACAAACTTAGGTAATTTGAATCTCCTACAGAAATCTTACTAACCTCCTTCCCCCTCTATTCCAGAACAAGAATGGGAAACAGGTATTTTCAGATGAACAAGATATGGTGCAGTCTGGAGAAACTATATGCTTTCCTGGTATTCAGAGTATTTCCAGTTCCCCATTACATTCAGTTTAACATCTTTTAAATTCTAGGTTAAGGTGGTAAGACCAAGATGTGAGTTTTCTCATAACTTGAGAGTAGGGACCATGCCTAATGCTTCTTTTGTATCCCCATTGATAATTTTCTAATTTCAGAGTCTTAACTTAAAATTTTTACAACTGAGGCAGGAGATAGGAAAGGTGGCTATAGTTGAGATGAGACATCAGGAGGGGGAAGAGGAGTTCATTCAACACAGATCATCTGGTTGCTTATAATCCAACAAGAATTAATTAATGCTTCTTCTGTTCATGGCACCATAGCAGGAGTATAAACACAAAATGAAAGAGTCCCAGCCCTCGAGAATTTTATAGTCTACTGGAGGGTTGAAACATGAAAAGAGATAAGTATAGGCATGGTAATCTGAGGAAGGAGAGTGTGCTTAACAAGTTGGGTCATCGGACAATGCTTCCACTAGCAGGTGGCACCATAGCTGAGCCTTGATGGAAGCTACAATTCTTTCCCAAGAAGAAGAGGTGAAGAGAAAGTACATTCCAGAAATAGGTGAGAACCTGTGCAAAGACACAGAAACAGAGGATGAAATGTTGAGTCCAGGGGAACAGCAAATGGACCAGCTTGGCAGGAACATAAGGTAGCATAAAGAGAGCATAATGTGAGATAAACCTGGAAACATGGAAAGACTTGCATGAAATAACCAAGAGTGAAACAAGTAGGACCAAGAGAACGTTAACAGCAATATTGTTCAAATGGGGCCTTCTATAGTGTGGGGTAGGGAAGGAGGGGACACAGCTTGAATCTCAATGTAACAAAAACTGAATTATTTTTTCCATTTTCATATTTTTTATTATTTAATGTTTTTAGTTTTCAACATTGATTTCCATAAGATTTTGAGTTACAAATTTTCTCCCCATTTCTACCTTCCCTCCCACTCCAAGATGGCATATATTCTGATTGCCACTTTCCCCAGTCTAACCTCCCTTCTGTCACCCCCCCCCCCCATCCCCTTTCCCCTTTTTTGTAGGGCAAGCTAGATTGCCTGTATACCTTATCTCCCAGTTGTAGGTAAAAACACCTTTTTCTGAGCATTTATTTTAGAATTTTGAGTTCCACATTCGCTCCCTTCTTCCCTCCTCATCCACTTTCCTTGAGAAGGCAAGCAATTCAACATAGGTCACACATGCAAAACACTTCCATAATAGTCATGTTGTGAAAGACTAACTATGTTTCCCTCTAGCCTATCCTGTCCCCCTTTATTCAGTTTTCTCCCTTGACCCTGTCCCTTTTCAAAAGTGTTTGCTTTTGATTACCTCCTCCCTCAATCTGCCCTCCCTTCTATCATCCCCCTTCTCTTATCCCCTTCCCCCCTACTTTCCTGTGGGCTAAGATACCCAATTGAGTGTATATGTTATTCCCTCCTTAAGTCTAATCCAATGAGAGCAAGATTTACTCATTCCCTTTCACCTGCCCCCTCTTCCCTTCCAATAGAACTGCTTTTTCTTGCCACTTTTATGTGAGATAATTTACACCATTCTATCTCTCCCTTTCTCATTCTCCCAATATATTTCTCTCTCACCCCTTAATTTTATTTTTCTTTAGTTATCATCCCTTCATATTGAACTCACCCTGTGCCCTCTGTCTACATATATGTATATTTCCTTCAACCACCCTAATACTGAGAAAGGTCTCATGAGTTACAAATATCCTCTTGCCATGTAGGAATGTAAACAAAATGATTCAACTTTAATAAGTCCTTTATGATTTCTCTTTCCTGTTTACCTTTTCATGCTTCTCTTGATTCTTGTATTTTAAAGTCAAATTTTCTATTCAGCTCTGGTCTTTTCATTGAGAAAGCTTGAAAGTCCTCTATTTTATTGGAAATCCATATTTTGACTTGGAATATTATACTCAGTTTTTCTGGGTGGGTGATTCTTGGTTTTAATCCTAGCTCCATTGACCTCCGGAATATCATATTCTAAGCCCTTTGATCCCTTAATGTAGAAGCTGCTAGATCTTGTGTTATCCTTATTGTGCTTCCACAATACTCAAATTGTTTCTTTCTACTTGCAATATTTTCTCCCCATCCTGGGAACTCTGAAATTTGGCTACAATATTCCTAGGAGTTTTCTTTTGGGGAACTTTTTCAATTGGCAATCAGTAGATTCTTCCAATTTCTATTACCCTCTGGTTCTAGAATATCAGGGCAGTTTTCCTTGATCACTTCTTAAAAGATGATGTCTAGGCTCCTTTTTTGATCATGGATTTCAGGTAGTCCAATAATTTTTAAATTATCTCTCTTGGATCTATTCTCTAGGTCAGTGTTTTTTTCAGTCTCATTTCCAATGAGATATTGTCTTCCATTTTTTTCATTCTTTTGATTTTGTTTTATAATTTCTTGTTTTCTCATAAAGTCACTAGCTTCCACTTGCTCCAATCTAATTTTTAAGGTGGTATTTTCTTCAGTGGTCTTTTGGACCTCCTTTTCCATTTGGCTAATTCTGCCTTTTAAAGCATCTTCTCCTCATTGGCTTTTTGGAGTTCTTTTTCCATTTGGGTTAGTCTATTTTTTAAGGTGTTATTTTCTTCAGTATTTTTTTGCATCTCCTTTAGCAAGTCATTGACTTGTTTTTCGTGGTTTTCTCACATCACTCTCGTTGCTCTTCCCAATTTTTTCTCTACTTCTCTAACTTGCTTTTCCAAATCCTTTTTGAGCTCTTCCATGGCCTGAAACCAGTTCATATTTTTCTTGGAGGCTTTTGATGTAGGCTCTTTGACTTTTTTGACTTCTTCTGGCTGTATGTTTTGATCTTTGTCACCAAAAAAAGATTCTGTAGTCTGAGTCTGAGTCCTTTTATGCTGCTTGCTCATGTTGCCAGCCAACTACTTGACCCTTGAGCTTTTTGCCAGGGTATGACTGCTTTTAGAATGGAGAGTGCTTTGTCCCAAGCTTTAGGGGCCTTGTGCTGCTGTTTTCAGAACTACGTCTACTCCACAGTCACTGCAAGCTCTGCCACACCAGTGCTTCTCCTCCCCCAAGAACCACCAACCAGGACCACGACCCAGATCCAAGCAGGGCAAAGTAAGAGAACCCTGCCTCTGCACCAGCAAAGCAATCCCTGCACTCCCACTCTGACCCACCACTTGATTCCTCCCACTGGGTGGTCCTGGAGCCAGAAGCAGCCACCTCTGGAGCTCTGGAAGCAGCCACCCAGAGCTTCCTGCTGTTGCTGCCAAGCTACCTCCACCACCCCTGGGTTGGGGCCGGACCACACACTTCTCTCACCCAGGTCCAGCAGTTTTCCTACTAACCTGCTCCGTGGTCTTTGGCATTTGTGGGTTGAGAAGTCTGGTAGCTGCTACAGTTCAGTGATTCTTGGCTCTGATGCCTGCTCCACTCAACTCCAGGTCTGGTCTGTCCTGGCACGGCCCACATTGGGCTGTGCTTCGCTCCCAGCATGGTATAATAGACCCTTCCTGGTGACCATCCAGGCCTCTTGGGCTGGACACTTGTTTCCCTCTGTTATTTCATGGGTTCTATAGCTCAAGAATTTGCTCAAAGCTATTTTTTACAAGTGTTTGGAGGGATTTGGGGGAGAGCTTAAGCGAGTCCCTGTTTTCCAGCTGCCATCTTGGCTCTGCACCCCTAAATTATTTTTTTAAAAAAGAAAGAAACCTGGAAATATAGGCTTGAGTCAGATTGAGAAGGCTTTAGATATCAAGTTAAGGAATTTTTTATTTCATCTTAGAAGCCATCCCACCAGAAAAAAAAATCGAGCAAATATCACCAACATATGTATATTTATTTATAAATTATATACCATCTACATGGATCTAGGTTTAGCTTATTTTGATACTTGTCTTTGATGGCTCTCATAGCTGAAAAAGATTTCATGCAAAAAATTAATGGCTCCAAATGGAAGAAGTACACCATTGGCAGCACTTACTAAATCATGATACTCAATTTTCAATCACTTCAATGAGTTATGCAAAGATTTTTGTTGAAATGCAGTTAGTGAATTTCCATCGTTCCTGAGGTGAATAAGCTATTCTTGTAAACTATAGGTGTTTCATTTTTATATTTTTAATAAATGGCTGTAAGACTGACTGAAATTTTTCACTTGAAATTTTAAATAGGTTAGAAAATTATACTTCTAGGGTTTTTTTAAAGTATGCTATTACAAGAGCTTTTGTAGATGACATATCATTTTTGGCAATAAAATCACATAATAACAGAAAAATTTCCAAACTTCTATTTGCAAAATGTTCTTTCTAAAAAATAAGTTTTCTTTCAAAAAGCTATTACATTCTCACTCATTGTGAAAACATCAACTTTATCTGATATCCAAGATATTTAGACAACTACCAGAAATTTACATTGAAAACTATTCTCCAATGAATAGTTGAAAGATATGAACAGTTCACAAGAGAAGAACCACCAGCTATTAACAACCACATGAAAGATTTCTCCAAATCATTAATAACAAAAAGGCAAATCTGAGATTATCCCTCAAACCCAGGAAATTAGCAAAGCTGACAAAAAGATGGCAATAGTCAAAGTGTAGGAGTTACAGAAAGATACTACCCTGTTGGTAGAGCTATGAATTGGTCCAGCCATTCTGGAAAGAAAAATGGAATTGTGCTAAGACAGTGACTAAAGTAAATGTCCATACCCTCTGATCCAGAGATTCTACCATTAGCCAAATACTGCCAGCAGATCAAAGATAGAAAAAAACCTACCAAAATATTTATAGCAGCACTTTTTGTGACAGCAAAAAATTGTAAACAAAGTAGAAGCTCATCAATTGAGGAATGGCTAAACAGACTTGGGTACATGAATACAATGGAATATTACTATAAGCACAAAAGATTATGAATGTGAAGAATCTAGAACAAGTGAAGAATTATATGAACTGATGAAAAACCGAAATACTCAGAACCAGGAAAACAATATACATAATGACAGCAAATATGTAAATGCAAGGAAAAAACCTAACAACCAAATAAAAACCAAATGTAGTATGATTATAAAGACCAAACTTAGTCTTGAAGAAAAGATATGAGAATATACCTTCTACTTCTCAAAGATAGGCAACCATAGGCAACTGTCAGGCTTCACTGATATGTTGTTTAGTTTTGCTGATCTATTTTTTCCCTATTTTATTCTTTCTTATAAGGGATAGATCTAGGAAGGGCTGGGAAGGGATATATTGGGAAATGTAGGCAATGTAAAACAAATGATATTGATAAATATTTTTTAAACAGAAACAAAGGACAAAAAACATATTCAGTAATATTGTATCCCCACAAATTTTATAATTCTGACATATAGAAATTTTCAGTTCCTTCTATAATATTTATTTATATGAGTTAATATATATACAAGGTGCCTTACAGAATTTAACACACTAGTCAGCTATTATTATTTATGGTAATGATTAAAATTTTTTAAAATGAAGCATTATGACCAAAATACATAAGTGCTTGTAATAGCAAAGTCATATAGATGGTTTTAATAAATAGAACGTACTAATCCAAATTAATGGTTTTTTTCAAAGTCCTTTTAGAGAGCTAATTCAGTGCTTTCTTGAATATTCAAGACATTTCTGGACCATCTCTTTTGGACCTCCTTTCAGAGCTCCCTATACGTTATTGCAAATATCCTCAATGGTAGTATATTTGACACATAGAAAAAGGTAGAAGACATTCAAAGCCAAGTAGTGGATAGGATAGGGGACAAAGCTGGTTTTTGTCCCAACCCATGTGCCCTTGTTAATCAATGACCCTTTTTCTTATAAATGAGGAACAAAGACTCTCCAAGAGGAGCTCCAGAGATGTTTTAAGCCATAAATATGTAGCAGTTGAAATAAGGTAAACTGAGGCACAAAGTTCTGAGCATGATCAACTTATTAGTACAGTGCAAATTTACCAATAAATAAGATCTCAGATTCCTCAGCAAAGCTAAGACCAGAATGAGCAGGATGGTTCTCTTGTATAGGTTTTGGGGAGTACAGAACAAAGAAAAGGACTTTATGGAGGTAGGGAACAAGTTATGATTGGTTACAAGAGTTTAACATCATGAATGATGAAATCAATATAATTGATTACAGAGATGAGGCATGGGGAACAATCTGATTGGTTGGAAATTGGTAATGAGGGATTAGCAACAACCCCCTCACCTTTCCTCCTGTGACCAAGAAATTGTTGGAGTTTACCTGCAAGGTTAGAGTGGATGAGACTTCTTTGAATAGCAAAGCAGACATCCTCGAAGGATAGTTTGGTGGTGTAAAGATACCAGACCAAACTCCCTGGTGTCCACCCACATGCCCCAAGGATAGCAGATTTCCTTGAGGGAAGAATAAAACAGCGATGAGCAAAAGAACTGGGTTTGTAACTTAATTCATTACAAGCCAGCTCAGTTTCTGAACTCGTGTTTGGTGTTGTTGTTTGTCCTTTATTCTTGAAGAGGACCAGTAGCATCATGAGCATGATGTCATGACTTGTACTGAACCGGTTTGAGTGAGGCAGAGCTATGCAAAGTCATCAGCCTCACTCTCTCCTCCAGAATCCTAGAAGTCCAGCGGCAAGACAAAAGTCGAGACAACTGGTAATAGCCCAGGATGCAGCGGGTGACCTTGGCCTTTCTAAATCAAGGTCTTTCCCAGGTCTCAGTTTGTCTGAGGCAATACCCATTCAGAGACAAAGAACCGTGATTTGAGCAGTTACAAGACAAAATCAATTAATTACAAATAGGATTAATTAAAAACAGATATAGAATCAACTTAATCTTCTCAGCTATGCTGCTCAGAATAAGGGAAGGGAAGATGGCTACATCCATTTCTGTGTTCAGTGCTGTTAGGGAGAAAGCCTACACAGATGTAATCACGGAAAGGCCACCTACTGGAATATCAGAACAAGTGAGTGAGGCAATCTCAGTAGTTAGTAATTAGAAAACACCAGGCCCTGACTTGCTGCAGAATTAATTATGGGCTCAAGAAACTCAGAAAAGTATGAAGAACTATTGAAAGATATTTCATGGGAATACTCTGTGAACCACAAGGGTCTGTTTCTTTTTAGATATACAGAAATCTCTTTCTTTCACCCAAAGACATTCACTTCAAACTGCACTAAATCTAGAACTACTGATGTGTTTTTTGGGGACTCACTTTTGGCAAAGAAGAGCATAACTAAAGAATAGAAATATTAAAGAAATTTCAAAACAAGGTCATTACAGATTTGATTATAATTAATAATGCAAGGATAAAGCAACAGAATCTGAGTATGACCTATATTGACTGAAAAAAAATTGTAACTCACTCTTGTAACTACTAGAGATTTTGCAGATATACAGGATCTGACCTTCAATTATTTAAATAATTATCTATCCACTATACCTACGTATGTACATAGATGTATGTGCAAGATTTGATGAATAATTTGGATATTTGCCTCTCCTAATGGCAAAAGGACAACTACATCATGAGTCTTTTGTGATAAAATAGGAAATAATTTGATAAGGGAAGATGGTAACACTTATATAGCACCTACTATGTGCCAGGCACTGGGCTAAGCACATTAAAAATATTTCATTTGATCCTCACAAGTCTGGAAGGTAGATGCTATTACTATCCCCATTTTGCAGTTGAGAAAACTGAGACAAACAGAGGTTAAGTGACTTGCCCCAGGGTCACATAACTAGTTTGTGTCTGAGGCTGGATTTGAATTCAGATCTTCCTGACTCCAGCCCCAGTAGCTTTATCCATTGTGCCACCTCCAACGTTCACTGACCCCTCTCTGGTTTTATCAGAAATTGAGTCCATTAAAATGGCACATGAAAACAAGTACCATTTCATGCTCCAAAGAGATTCCAGAAGTTCTTTGCCAACTTTGACCTATAAGCTATTTGGCCTTATCAAGAACTCTCATGATGGTGCAAAAAGGGAAGAGAAACATGTGGATAGAAACGAACAGGTGGATAGAAAGCTGGACTTGGGGCCAGGAGGCCTTGAGCTCTGGTCCTGTCTCTCACACACAATGGGTTGTGTGACTGCACAAATGACTTCACCTATCAGTGCTCTAAGACTAAGTTGCAGAGAAAGTACAACCTGCATCAATAAAGGAGTTTCCTCATCTGGGAATTCCCTACAGCAATGAAATCACAGGTCCAAGCCCTAACCCTAGCCTAGAAGAAGGGAGACTGATTTGGATGAATAAAAACCAGTACAAATATTGAAAGTACTGTTTAGTGAGAGATAAGTGCTTTGGGGGAGCAGGCTAGGTAATGAAGTGTTGAGAGCCCCAGGCCTGGAGTCAGGAAGAACTGAGTTCAAATTCAGCCTCAGATACTTACTAGTTGTGTGACTGAGGCCATAGCCAGTTGTCCTGACCTTTGTCTCATCACTGTACTCCAATGACTCTGGAGGAGAGAACAAGGCTGACAACTTTGCACGGTTCTGCCTCACTCAAATTCAACTCTGGCAAGTTTACCTCAGTTTCCTCATCTATAAAATGAGGCCCCACTGGAGAAGGAAATGACAAACCACTTCAGCATCTTTTCCAAGAAAACCCAAAATGGGGGTCACAAAGAATAGACTCAACTAAAAACCACGGAACAAACAAAAACTTCTTGACCCCAAGTCCAGCCTTCTAGGCACTATGTCTCCTAACTTCCTGGAGGGGACCTCAGAAGCTATGTGCTCTAATCCCAACCTGAACCAGAATGCTCTCTACAAGATCTCCAACAAGCAGACACCCATACTTTCCTTCAAGACCTTCAGTGATGTGGAACCCATGACCTCCTAAGGCAGGCCAGTCCACTTTCAGATAGCTCTAATTATCAAGAAGTTCGTCCTTCTGTCAAGTCTAAATCTTTCTCTGCAACTTCTACCCATGGTACCTTAGTTCAGTCCTATAGATCCAAGTGATGGGGCTCTCAGACCCCAGCCCTAGGATCATATCTTTCCCCAGCCCAGAGACCCTATCTCTGGCAATAACTCATAAGTCGGCCCCAGTGAAGCAAACTATCTCTCCCTGTTACAAGAACAAGAACAAACTGACCTCTGTAGAATTTCCCTTGTATGAACAGGACTGTCTTGTACCAGCAGAACTATCATGCCCTGATTCCCACAGTTACCAAATGCAATCCAGAGGTCAAAGCTATAGACGTCAGTTCCTGAGGCTATCTTGTTAGAGACGTAGCAGACCAAAAACACCACCCTTAGAAGTGCCCCCTCCCAGAGTTTCCAGTAGTGAATGACACCAATGCCCAAGGTGGAGAAACTGTATGTTCCTTTAGGAGCTGACCACTCCTTGATTCCGCCCCAAATAGTTGGCACACAATGCACTAACTTTTCCTATTTCAGATTTAGTATCACCTCCATTAAGTTACAAGTTCCCTAAGGAGCCCCACCTGTTTTATTAGCATTATAATAAACTTTCGCCACTTGACTGAAAGACTGCTTGCATCCGAGCATTCTTTCCAGGCAATTCTGCTCTATGCCTTGACAGTTTTGGGATCCCTGCATCCATAAACCACATCGGAAGCAGACCAATTCTCTTCCCTCTTCCTTGTGACAGGTCTTTAAACACTTGAAGCTGAACATTCTCCAGCTTATCAATGTCTTTCCTAAATGTAGCGCTTAAATGACTGAAAATCTAGGAGGAGGAAAATGCTGTAAAAAATTCTGTTCTCTATAATAGAGAGAATTAAAAGAATAGCAATTAAAGAAACATGGAAGAAAACATTTGGCTCACATGTGGAGAAATATTAGAAGCATTTCCTGGAGGAGACAAAGTTATAAGTCAACAGATGCACTTGCTGCATGAAAGTGCAATAAAATGGACCAGTGTCAACCCAGAGGCCTGAAATATGAGGTATGAGTGTTATCAGATCACCCTGGTGGCCTTAAACTAAAGAACCACAACTTCTAATGACTCTTGTGAACTGTAACTCCTCCAGACTGCAAAAATGAGGGATTATTTATACAGTAGGTCAGATTATAATGTACATATAAACTAGCTGATAAAAGCCACAGCAGCTTTACAACATTGAAACTTAGGAATACAAGAGTATGATTTAGCTGAAGGTCTACTACTAAAACCATTCAGGAACAGCTAAAAAGAGTAACGATTTTATACAAATAAGGTGCAAGATGAAGATTCAACAGAGGAATTAGATGGGGGAGGAGGGCTGGTAGATCTGGAAACCTGCTTTCATTGGCAATGGGTTTAAGAGGGACAATACATAAATATCTAGAAGAATATAAAAGACTTCTAAATTCAGAAAGAAATAAAATGGTAAAGGGATAAGGAGGGGGAGAGGATAAGGGAGGGATCTCTAGAGGGGAGGGTGAGGAAATAAGTTAAAGAGGAGTATAGAAGGGTGTTTAGATCAATGGGAATGGAAGGATGGGGAGGTATCTTTGAGGGGTGGGTAGGCTAAATAATATGAGGGCAAGGTAGTGGTAGAAGTAAAGCAGAGGGGTCAGGAGGAATGGGAAATAAAAGATATGCACAAACATAAAAACAAAGATCAGGAGTAGAATTTGTTAGGGAAAGTATATGTCTATATATGTACTGTCAACCTGAAAGTTTGTTTAAAGGAGGCAAACAGGCTAAGTGATATGTAAATTCATATTGTTTATCCCCTTAAAGCTAGCAGCATATATGGAGCCAGATGAAATCTGACAGCCTGAACAAAAGAATGAGAAGGCTGAAATACATTTTTAGAACAGTCCCAACTCAGCATGTCTGTGGTACTCAATTTTATGATCTCCATGTATGTTTAACCATGATACAAGAAAAGGACTTTTCTTAATTGAATAGGTTGTAAATACAATAAGATAAGAGAGTTGACAAAGTGTCAATTGAAATTACAACCCAGGATCTCTGTGTTTAATTTACCATTATCATCCCATCACATAGTATATGTCCATAAAATATTAAGATAAGAAAAAGTCCCCTTATTCAAGATAGTGTCCCGGGTTAAGGGTCTCATCCTTAATGGCCATAGACAGAGGAAAGAATTCTCTTAAGTCAGCCCCATCTGGCCTTGTTGACATAGGAAGAAGTATTCTCTGAGTTTACTCAGAGAACAAAGAAGCTGTTAGGTCCAGGCTCTTCTTCTGGTTGATTAGTTCAGGCTCTGGCCCTTATTGAAGTTATTAAGTTGACATTAAATGATTATCAGTACATATGTATGTATGTAAGTGTACATATGTATATTGTATGTATATATCTATGTACAAATATATCTGCACTTAATTGTAGCAGGGGAGGAAGGGGGAAAAAGAAAAAAGTAAAAAGTGCAGAACAGAGAACAAAACAAAAGTTACAAGGAAGCAAAGAAAAGATAGATGGTTCTGAACACAACATGCAGCATTTATCAGACAGGCTTTCTTGAAATGAAAATTTATTGCTATGTATTTTGAATCCTCTCATGTGATGCTATGCACATGATATGATTTTTTTTTCTTTTCTTACTTTGTATTTAAGTTTCAATATTTAAGTTTATAATATTTTTCTTTTTCTTTTCTCTATTGTGTATTTGAGTTCTGGTGTTTGAATCTAAAATTCAAAAAAAAAATCAGAGGGGGATGGGAAAGAAGACCCACTATTTCAATTCAGTAAACACATATTGCACTCCTGCTCTGTCCTAGGCTCTGAGAATACAAAAATAAAATAAGTAATAAAATCCCTGGCCTCAAGGAATTTTCAGTCTATTGTTGGGAGTAGGGATGATATAAAAGAGTGCAAATAAGAATAATATAAGGCAGACTATAACCAATGCAAAGGAGAGTTGTAGGCCAACAGGATTTAAGAAATTTGAGGTGGGGGATGGGAGAGTTGGAAGAAGAGACCACTTTCAGCTGGGGGAATTTCACACCTGAGTTGGGCGTCAAAGAAAAGAAATGGGAGAAATCATCACAGTCATGGGGAGCACTAACAAAGGCATGAAAAAGGGAGAAGGTAGGAAAAGAATGGGCAAGCAGCCCAATTTGGCTGATGCAGGGTGTAGGTAGAAGGGAATTGCCTAGAGCTTCTAAGGCAGCATAGCCCGGTGCCCAAGGGCCAAAATCAAATAGAAATGTGGGCCACTCATTTGTACATAAGGATCTGTGCAGACCACATGTTGACTTAGTTTTAAAAATATAATGTCATCTATGTTCTATTGTATTTTTATTTATTTTGTTAAATATTTCCTAATTGCGTTTTAATCTGGTTCAATCCACCATCAGGAATGTTGCTGGCAATATGTGACATGTCTGGTGTCATAGAACGAGTCTTGGACTTAGATTCTGACCTGGGTTCAAATGTCAGTTTTATCATTTACTACCTGTGTGCCCTCGGGCAACTCACTTTAGTTCTGTCTCAGTTCCCTAATCTTCAAAGTGAGGGTGTATTTTAAATACCTACCTGATAAGTTTGTTGTAAGAAACTTTACAATCCCCAGGAACCTCTTCATCCTGCAACACAGCCAGCCAGCCACTCAACTGGACTTCATCCCACCCCTCCCCCAACTCTTTTCAGTTTCCTTTTGTGTGTCATCCCCGCCCCCATGAGATTGTTAGTTCTTTTGAGGGCAAGGACTGTCTTTTTCTGTATGTATATCCCCTGTTTGTGCTCAGTAGATGCTTAAAAAATATTTATTGACTGACTAACCAACTATATACAGGTTGTTTGTTGTTCATCCTTCATTTTCATAACATACCTATGACATCACAGAGTGATGTCTTGGCTGTGCATGAATTAGGTTTAAGTAAGGCAAGGTTGCACAAAGTCATCAGCCTCACTCTGTCTTCCAGATTCATCAAAGTCCAGTGGCAAGACAAAAGTCAAGACAACTGGTGATGGGTCAGGATGCAGTGGATGACCTTGGTATCTTCCATGTCTGACCAAGCTCTAAGCACTCCACAGTGCCTGCTTCATTTGCTTTCATGGCCATTAGAATAAATTGTTCCCTTACCCTCAACCTGGTTTAGCCTGTCAACCAAAAAAGTTTTACCAGGGTGTGGCCACTGCCCATGCTACAGCTTCTTAGAGCCACAAGTGAGAATTATATACAGATAAGTTATTATTCTAAGACTAGAAAAGAAGGCTGGAGCCAGATTGTGGCAGGCCTTGAATGCCCTCATAGGGAGCTTATCTTTTATTTGGTTAGCCATGGGAAACCACTGAAGATTTAAAAGTAAAAGAATGATGAAACAAGGCATTAGGGATACATTGGAGGCTTGAAGAAAAGTTGGGAGGCAATTACAAGATAATGTAATTATCTAGACAAGACATAATGAGGATCTTCAAGACAATTCCAAAGGACCCAGAATGGAAAATGTTAATCACCTCCAAAGACAGAACTGATGAACTATGAGTGCAGATTGAAACATACTTTTTTCATTTTCTTTATTTTTCTTGGGTTTTGCAAGATGTATTGCATGACTACACATGTATAACTGATTATTTGCCTTTTCAAGGCGTGGAAGAGGGATAGGACAGAGAAAATTTGCAACTCAAATTTTTTAGAATGAACTTTTAAAATTGTTTAAAATGCAATTGGGGAATATTTGATGAAATAAGAAATTCATTAAGAAGAGAGATAATGAGGATCTGAACAAGGGTGGTGGCAGTGAGAATAGAAACAAAAGGATGGAAGGGAGATGTGAAGGGAGAAACAGAAACATTGAGGACGAAAGAAAGAAAGGAGTCTCTTAAGTAACTGACTTGATCAGTATCTCCCAGCTAGCTAGTGGCTCAGCAAGAACTTAAGCCCAGATGTCTGGATTTCCAATCTAATACTCTGTACCAAACTACCTCCAAATAAAATAAGAACTAGAGTGGTTTCATGTTACATGTTTTGACTAATTCTTATATGTTGGCATTGATTCCAAAAACAGTAATTCTAAATGCATGTCACATCACCAAGATATTGCTGCTATCCTATAATTATTACAACACACTCAGTTAAAGGAGCCCCACCACAGGAGAACATATAATCTCAAAGATGCATTAAAAAGATAAGAGAAAAGAAGCGTTCCATTGGCTAAGCACTTTGGTCTCTCAAGCATATTTTTATCTCTACTGCTTCATTTTATCCTAAGAATAATACTATAAGGTGAGTATAGCAAGTGTTTTTCTTGTTTTCATAAATAGTAGAAACAAAGCACAAAGCGGTTTGCACTAATATTGGTGCTTGAAGGCAAGTAGGACCTTTATTATCACCTTCATTTGGTAAATGGGGAAACAGAGACATTGAGTGGTTAAAGGACTCATACCATGTCTCAGAGCTAGTTAGTGGCAGAATTCTGGACCCTACGGTCAGGTTTTTATTTTTACTTGAATGTTGCAGGTAATTTGGCCTTTTTGGAAACACAAAAGGCAACACATCTAGTGTATTAAGGGCTGACCTCAGCACCACAAAGACCCGGGTGCAAATCCCTCTTCTGACACACAAAATAGTTGTGTGATTCAGGGCAAGTCAATTAACCCCTCATGCAGCAGGCAACTCTTTAAGACTCCAAAGGGTAGAGAAGACGCTGACCTACTTTTGTAGATGGGGATTTCCTCATCTATATCAATGAAGTCAGAGCTCCTATCCCTAGAAATCTAGCCATCTGATAGTTACTGATACAAGTAGCTAGGTCATCAGCCATTTGCTAAGTTATACCCACTATTGGTTAGCTCCTTTTGAGAAAGCAAGTATTTTGTAGGCAATGGATAGGCTCAGAATTGGGGAAAACTGCTATAAAAAGGAGAATAATAAAAAGAATAATAGGAAACACTGGTTAGCATTTATATAGACCTTTCAGATGTGCAAAGGGCTCTGATCCGCCCAACAACCCTGGGAGGTGGGCATTATTGTTGTCGCCATTTTACAGATGAGGAAACTGAGGCAGACAAAAGTTAAATGACTTACCCAAGATCACACAGTGTCTGGAGGCTAGAACTGCAGTTCGAAGAGCCTCCGGAGATCAGATAGTATAACCGCTACCCAAAAGCATGGAAAGCCAACAACATCGACAGTAAGTAGTCATCCATACTCTCCTGGAAGGCTCAGTACTCCAAGCACTCCATTATATTTTGTTGTTGTTATCATTCATACATTTCAGTCACGTCTGACTCTTCATGACTCCAGTTGAGGTTTTCTTGGCAAAGATGCCGGAGTGGTTTGCCGTGCATGCCCTTCTCCAGTTCATTTTACAGATGAGGACAGAGACAAATGGTGACTGGCCCCAGGGTCACACAGCTATTAAGTGTCTGAGGCCAGATTTGAACTCAGGAAGCTGAGTCTTCCTGACTCCCGGCCCAATGCTCCATCCACTGCTTCACCTACCCATCTCTATACATTTTGGACGGCTCTAATTATTGGAAGTTTGTCCTTCCAATTGGGCTGAAATCTACTTCCTTTAAATTTCTGCCCATTGTTATTGGAACTACCTTCTATAACCATGCAAGACAAGTCTAGCTCACACGACAAGCCTTCAGATATAGGACTCCCTAAAATCTCTTCTTCAGTCTAAACATCCTCCGGTCCTTTAACCCATCTTCAGAAGTAAATTACATACTATCTGGGCATAGCTATCAAATTTTAAATTTTACCTTCAGTCAGGGTTCATCCCCAAGGAAATAGGTTTATTACTTTTCAGCACAGAATACAGAGCTTAAAATTTGAAAACTGCCAGATAGTTTATCATTTTCCCCTAAGTATCAGAATGTTATTTAAAGAGTGAAATCTGTAAAAACAACCTTACAAATGAGAATAAGCCAACAAAGCACATACATTGTGCTAAATCAGAAAAAAAATTTAATTCCATGTTTTATTTTTATATGCATCTTGGAGGGAGGTTAGGTGAGTTAGCATCTAACTGGGCTGGAGCATTTCTATAGAATCATAGTTCTCGAGCTCGAAGGGAGTCCACATCTCCTTTCCCCTCTTTTTATTGATTAAGAAACTAATGAACAGAGAAGTGACTTTCTCAAGATCACACAGGATATAATTATCATCGGGGTCAGGATTTTGAATCCTCACTCTAAATCCTGCACTCTCCATTATATCATACTGCCCAGTTATTTTTAAGCCTGTATCTTTTTTGTGAGCCTAGCAAAGTTTTCAGTAATCATTAGGTTCCCCAATTTGGCCTGCAAAATTTCCACACACTAAACCTACATTTACCATTTTCAGTCCCTCCCTCTTCTAAATTTCCCATTTTGCTCTATTGGTCCCTAAGGGACTCTGCCCCAGGCCCCACAGTCCGAACTCTCTCACAAACACAACCCTTTCCTCACCCCCAGTGAAGTTCAGATACAAAGTTCAGATTCCACAAGGAGTGGAATATATTCCATTCAAGTGTGCCTTACCAAAGCACATAGGTGTGTGCCTTTTTAGTGTTTCTTGTTCTCCTCCATATCCCTCCTTTTCCTCAGGGAACTTGTTTTTAAAAGTCGGATAGGCTAGAGATGTTGCCATGGGGATGGAACACTGTGATGTGGGACTCAGACCAGGAATTCAGAAAACATTCTATATGGAGAATATTAACTGAGGGAATGTTCTAGCAAATCTCTACAACCAAATGTTCCCAACCTGTGTTTGCCAGCATCTCTGGCAAAGATACCAGTTCACATAATGCTTGCTATCGTCCAGGGTTCGCCAAGTTGAATAGCACCAGGCAGAAAGATCAGTGCTTTGCTTCACAGAGAAGGTGATACCTCATCCCAAGCCATCACCCATTGCATCAAGGAAGCATGCGGCCACAAGAGGAGTCCTGGCAGATCTCAATGTATGAGCAAGGTGGTGGAATTCAGCTACTCATCTTTCTGAGTTTTCACACATTTGCATGTGTTTGCATCTGCCTTTGCAGAAGGCACATCTCAGGGTTGAATAAATGTAGCTCAAATACAACATACAAATGGGTCACAACTTAGTATTTAGATCAACCAGGTGCCCATTTCTAGTTGCAGTATTTAGAACAGGGTCCCCAGACATTTTAATACAAAGCATCAGAGCTTACATTTTCATGAGAATGAGTCTTGGGCTGTATGTACATATAAATGAATCAGAAGGGAAGAGATTAAGATTTTTAGATATCTGTTAATTCACCCCAATATAGCTGAAATTATTTGATTTTTTTCAAGAAAGTTGAAATTCAATTACTTGATTATGCAGGAAAGTATAACTGATCTATATGCTCCATGCATAGCAATGGAATCTTCTGAAGTTTCACTTTCTAATTAAGTAGTAAGCTTTCTTGAATATAAAAAATCATTTTCCATCGTGATATAATCAAGATCTTTAATTGAACAGTGATGCTCTAGTAAAATGAAAATAATGCTTTTTGTGGCTGAATGGGGTTATGCCATAGAGTAGAGAGTTTCACAGATTCACTTAATGCTCTTATTCAGCTAAAGATGGACATTAAAAAGCCCTCTCAGACCAGGCCTTGGAGGTTGACTAAGAGAACTGTTTGTTTCAGTGAATCAATTATGATCTCTCTTTGAAATGTCACCAGCTGTGCCCATTTCAAAATCAGGATAATTTATGGACTTGGCCAAGTCTACCTCTTTCTCCACATTTGTCTTCAGGGGAATTCTTGTCACAAACTGAGAAAGCTCACAAACCCAGAGCTTCCTTGGGAGGATAAAGAACAGACTGGAGAAGATCTTAGACACCAAAATTTAAGCAAAGCCGTGGCTGGCAGCCTTCTCTACTGACAGTGATAAGAAGCCTTCATGAGTAGGGAACAAAAGACAGTTCTGTGTCTCCTTGAACAAATAAAACTTTGTTTTGAAAGAGCAAAAGCTAAAGGTTATTTCATTTTCATGAGAAATGAGCAAATATTTAATTGAGGCTAGAACAATTTAAGTATCTTTCTTCTGATCTGTGTTGGCAAGAATAACATGGGAATAAAAAGGCCTTTTGCTCTGTTTCCAGAGAGAACCCATGACCGCTGAGGAGATCTGGCAACACATATTTATTCCTATGATGCATTAGTCAAGATGGCAGAGCTGTTTCCTCGTGTCACAGTGAAACAATAGGATATGTCTGGAATTTCACTAAACCCCACAATTTAGAAGACTTTATAGACACTCATAAAACTTTTCATGAGGTGATTTCAGGTTCCAAAGATTTGTCACTAAGAACTAGCAAAGTAAAATAAAGGGAGACATGTTTTTAAGACCATGATAATGATATGGCTGGAAACAAGGCATTGTATCTCCTGAAATCTTGAAGCAGGCTATATACTCCATTAGGTTTGGGGGAAATAGGTTTTGACCTGTGGGTGAAAAAGCCATTTTTATCCTACTCTACAGGTTAAAAGTAATGAATTGGTAATAATTCACCTTTTCTTTCCAAGTGATGATTGTATGGTCAGTTTCAGAAGCAGTGACTCATTATTCAGTTAAATCTGAGCATTCACATCAGAGATAAATGAGAATTATTGGAAGTAGCAGTAAAAGAGGCCCAAAGAGAGGAAAAAAAACAATTCCAACAGCAAAGGTTATTACAATTCTAAAGGTAGGGCTATTCCACAGGAAAGGGGAACAGACCCACCCCCTAAAGCCGAGGTTCTCCTAAAAGGGGGGTGTGATCCTGGGCAAGTCACTTAACCCTGTTTGCCTCATAATCCTCATCTGTAACATGAGATTAATAACAGCACCTCACTCCCAGGGTTGTTATGAAGGTCAAATGAGGTATTTGTAAAGCACTTCTCACAGTGCTTAGCATTATAGTAAACTATGTAAATATTAGCTGTTATTCTGGAATCCAACTCCTACTTCTTCATTACATAAATAAACAAGTAAATGTGGTGATATAGACAATGGTGATTAATACCTTAGGCAGTGAGACTTCTGGCAACAAGTTCTAACAGAAGTGCATGTGTATGTAAACGAAGGCATAACAACTCCACAGGAAAAAATGCATTTTATTTACTTACTCACTTAGACATATATACATCCATACCCTGCCAACTTCCAAAAAGATTTGCGTTGGCTCGGAGAAATGCATTTGTGAAAGGACTGTCTCATTGCCCTTCTCCCATTTATGTTTTTCACAGAAAAACAGTAAAGATTTTGATGAGGGATTACAGGGCTGAGAGTACCTGGCACAGTTCATCTTGTCCAGCCTTCCATCTTTGGCCAGATTCCAAATTCAGCCATTACAAGCAGCCTTAGAAATACTGAATGATATGTTATGGGAGGAGCTAGTTTATGGAAATCCATCTTGATGCCTAATACATCAAGAAGAAAGGAACTAGGGGCCAGCACAGGGCCTAAAGAATCTTTGTACAGTTAAGAAAAGTCACAGAATTTAAACAGTAGAAAATCATACCTAGTTGTAGAGGCAGTAACAGCATAGTAACAGAACCCAGTGTTTTGCTCTCATTCAAGTACATACAATCATTTCTTTCAAGCTTGTTTACAAGTCTCTCAAGAGCTAATAACTTTTACATACTCACACACAAAACAAACACACTCACACTTACACACAATTCAGTGAAGAAAATAACATTTAAAAGAAGTGACTAAAGAGAACTAAAACACCTCATTCTTAAAATTTCGAGTTTCATCCTGCAACACAACACTTGGCCTATAATTGTGAATCCAACTGTACATAAAAAAAAACAGAAATCAAGGCTTATAAAAATACTGATAATGGCTCAATGTTATTTTTTTAAATCAAATAACCTTTTTTATACGTTTCAGTAGTCAAAATGTGTGTGCTTCCCTCTCTTCCAAATCCACAAACTCAAAAAAGAGATCACTAACAATTTCAGAACGAGTTACATCCGAAAACTTCTAGTTCTTTGAAAAGGCTGAAAAGGCTTTTTCAGTGCCCACATCAGCAGCTGTGGTTTAGGTCTTGATTTTTCTGGAAACACTAGTGCTTCACTCTCAGGTGTGGGAAATCGCTCCTGGTAGACTTCAGGATAGGATTTCTGAAACTTAAAACAAAAAATCATGTAGTAAGAAACAAAGAAAATTAGGTCAGTAGATTTTACATTGAGTGTTTCGCTATTGTCAGCCATACTTTCCAAGTACTATTTTAAAAAGTGATTTATTGCTTTGTCAAAAGAACAGGATAGAAACATGGAAAAGACTGAAAACAGCTCACACCCAATCCCATTTCTGCCATAAATGTATTTTTTTAAACATCTTTTGGATTCCCCTTCCACAGGCACACATTCAACTTTAATTCTGTCCAGGTATATTTTTAAAATAAAATTCCATTTTTACTCATTTTCTTGACTCTGAGCTGCTGTAGTTTCCAAAAAATAGACCCAAGTGTCAGAAAAACCTCCTCCTTTGGTTTTCCAATCTCCAAAGACATTTTACTACACTTGAGTTTTCAAGCCAGACCATTTGGTTTGGAGATGACTTGCTTAACTGCTATGAGGTTATGTGGTACTGAAAACAAGCGGTCCCAAATTAGAGATTCTGGGCTTTCCTGATCCAAAGCCTCTTTCCAGCAACTCCCAAACACACCAACCTGAGCCCAGAACAGAAGTTCACTCTGCTACACAGTTCTTAAGAAATGCATAAACCTTTTTAATGTTTTTTTTTTCTCCTTGATCCTTCACACTCTATGACTGTAGAATAAATCTGGAAGAACTGAATGCTACTGCTATAATGGATAAAACCTTGCATTTTGGGGCAGCTACGTGGCACAATGAATACAGCATAGGCCCTGGAGTCAGGAGGACCTGAGTTCAAATTGAGCCTCAGACACTTGACACTTACTAGCTGTGTGACCCTGGGCAAGTCACTTAATCCCAACCACCTTGCCTTCCCCCCTCAAAAAAAAACTATATATTTTTCAGAACTTCTTAATTTCTCCAATCACTATTCGAAGTTTGGTTATGCTTTCTTAAAAAACAAAACCAGCCATGAAACCTAAAAACACCCACACAACCCTTAAACAACAGTTTGAGTCAGCACAAGGAAATTGGTCCAAATAAACTTGTTCTAAGTCGGAAAGCTCTATTGCCATTACAATAACCAATTTCACGTGGTTATAGTGTGTTCATGTTTACAAAGCAGTTTCTTTGCCACAATCCCCTGAGCTAGATGGTAAAAGTAGGATAATCCTCAGTTGCAGAGGAAGGTGTTTAGGCAGAGGGAACAAGTGATTTGTCAGAAGGTACAGGACTGTTGTTACTGTGTTCTTTTCAGTTGTGTCTGTGACTCTATTTGGGGTTTTCTTGGCAAGGATACTTGGAGCGGTTTTGCCACTTCCTTCTCCAACTCACTTTACAGATGAGGAAACTGAGGCAAACAGGGTTAAGTGACCTGCACAGGGTCACCCCGCTAGTCTGAGGCCAGATTCGAACTCATGAAGATGAATACTCCTGACTCCAGGCCTGGCGCTCCATCCACTGAGCCACTTAGTTGCCCCTACTACAGGAATAGTAGACATCAGAGCCAGGATTCAAACCATTTTCTTTTAACTCCATGTCCAGAGCTCAGTCTGCTTCACCCAATTGTCTCGAGTAGAGTTAACAGAAAAGCAATTAAACATCTGCTGCTTACTAGCTGTGTGGCCTCAGGTAAATGACTTTTCTCTCTAGACTTCAATTTCATTCTACATAAAATAATCTACATAAAAGTTGATCTCTCCAAGGTCTTTCTAACATTGTATGACTCTATTAGACTATCAGAGATGAAACCTGCAGCAGAATAGGAAATTGGCTTTTTCCACCTGAACAAACACAAGATGACTTTTAAATCTCATCGAAGATTGAATTTGAGGTGATTCATTTAAAACATTTTGAAAGGATTCATTTATATGTTGATTGGCCTCAAGGTACAGGGTCTTCTTCATTCCAATGAATGAGGACTCTTCTCAGCAGCAGTGGCAGTGGCAAGTGGCAGTGCCAGTGACAACGTCAGGAGCAAAATGGAGCTCCAGCGTATAACAGAAGCAGTGTGGCGGAGAAGTGAGAAGAAGCTTGGGAGACAGAGGACCAGGGAACAGGGCAGAGCCTTAATGGATGACAAGTTGTGGAAGGGGACAGCAGTGGCGAGGAACATCTGAGATGTCACCAAGGAGCTGTGTGAGGGGGAACTGTAGGCAGCGGGGAGGCATAGAGGGGTACATGAGAACTCAGCTTCCAAAAGCAGTTGATGCCGAAGTTTTCCTGTCCTTGGAGAATTAACACGGGTGTGCAAAAAGCATGGGCCCGATAGGCGAGCATGTTCTGGGAAGAGTTGTCATTTGCCCTTCCCAAGAGGGAGGTGAGTTTTTGTGTCATGGATCCAGTTTGTAGTCTGGCAAAACCTAGGGCTCCTTTCTTGGGATAACATTTATAGATACATAACGTTAAATACATAGGATTACAAAATAAACCAATTATTGAAATAGTAAAAATTTTTTTAAAAAACAAGGTCAGACTGGCAAAGAATTGGAAATTGAGAGAATTTCCACCAACTGAGGAATGTCGTTGTATGGGACTGTTATGGAATACTCTTGTGCTATAAGAAATAATGAACAGGATGGTTTCAGAAAAACCTGGGAAGACTCATATGAACATATATATGTATAGTGAAGTGAGCAGAACCATGAGAACACTGTACGCAGTAACAGAAATACTGAAACAATCATCAACTGTAAAAAACTTAGCTACTCTGATCAAGACAATTCCAAAGAACCCATGATGGAAAATGCTATCCACCTATAGAGAGAATTGATGATCTCTGAATGCAGATTGAAGCATACTTTTTTACTTCATTTTTCTTGCTTCGTGTGTGTTTTTTCTTTTGCAACATGGCTATTACGGAGATAAGTTTTGCATTACTTCACATACATCATCGATATCATATTGCTTGCCTTCTCAAGGGGGAGAAGGGGCAGGTGGGAGGGAATGAATTTGGAACTCAGAATTTTAAAAAATTAATGTTAAAAAATTTATACATAATCAGTAAATATTTAACAAAATAAATGAAAATACCTTAAAAAACAAACAAACAAGTTCACAGACCCCAGGTTAAGAACCCTGCTAAAGGGAAGGGGAAGAGTCAATGGAGGTGTGTGCCCCAAGATATACCAACATACCTGCTACTCTGAACACACCTACGTGCTTTAGTTTTTTGGAGATTTGTTCCCTTCCTTATGGGATTGTGCACATATGTGTATGAAGCCTGGGACTATCCTACTGCATGGGGTTTTTTTGTTTGTTTTTCTTGCTTTGTTCTTTCTTAAATATTTTGTTATTTGGGGGAGGAAAAAATAATTCATCTGTTTCCATTTGATGCCCCCTTTAGAACTCTGATCAAATGCTCTTCTCACCCATCTCTTACCACCTACCTGAACAAAGTGTACAACCTTAGAAAAATAAAGCTATTAATAAGGAGTGTATTAGAAAATAAATCCACCTTAGACAGAGGAATTCCTGGAAACTGATTTCAACTATGCAAACCAACATGATAGCTGAAGTATGTGGGCTGAATAAATACCTTTAACAAAACCAGTATGACTCAGAATACTAAATTCAAAGGAGACAGAGTATAAAGTAAAATCATGAAAAGAAAACAAAGAAAGTCAGTGTTTAAAAGAACAATTAGAAATGTCCCTTGTTCTCCCTTTTTTCTTTACCTGTTTAAGTTTTTTCTTCTTATCTCTGACTGACAGTTTGGTATCCATGATGATTTCCTCCAACAATGTTGCCAGGGGTTCTTGGGAGCCACACATTCTTTGGTATTCAAATTCTTCTGGACTAATCTGACGACAAAATGGTGGGGCAGACAGAGTTGCATCAGTATCCGCTCCTGGGTATTTTATCTAAAGGAAGAAAGCAAAATTATGGAAAAAAAAATAATACTGCTTCACAAAGCTTGGAAAATTTTGCTTTACATATTTCTAAATTAGCATATCATTATGCTAATTTATCCTGAAATCAATCCTGAAATCCCTGGTTGTTGTTTTGTCAATTGGTTGTGTCTGACTCTTTGTGACTCCATATGAGGTTTTCTTAGCAAAATATTGGAGGAGTTTGCTATTTCCTTCTCCAGCTCATTTTATGATAAGAAAACTGAAGTAAACAGGGTTTGCCTAGTTTGCCAAGCAACTTGCCTAGAGTCACACAGCAAGTAAGTGTCTGAGGCTGGATTTGAACTGAGGCTCTCCTGACTCCAGGGCCAGCACTCTATCCATGCTTCACTACCTAGCAGAACTCCTGAAATTCCAGGGGATAAGATAAGAGTTTCTATCATTTCAAAATAATCTATCATTAGGCTGCAATGCTTCAAACTAGAGTTTGATTCAGAAGAACTTAACTCAATTTGTTTCATATGATTCTTGTTTAAATTATAAGAAACAATGTCCAGTTTTCAGCAAATGGTTACTTCCCACTATGGTCAAAATTAATTTTGTATCTTATTTATTTTGCAAGAATTTCTAATTCCCTTTTTTCTACCTGACTCCCCAATGGGGAAAAAAAAGAAGAAAAATAAAACCCATGTAATAAATATGCATAATCACGGAATACAATTTTCTGTGCTAGCTGTGCCTAAAAATGTACATCTCAGTCTCAACCTTGAAGCCATCAAAAATCTGTCCTCTAAAGTTGTGATTTGTCTTTGCACTGATCAAACTTGTCTTTCCAAGTTCCAACTCCCTCATTTTACAGACGATGAGCTGAGGCCTAGAAAAGTTATGATTTGAACCCAGATCTTTTGACTTCCCATTCAGTATTCATTCTACTACATGATGCTGCCTCCTTACTAATCCCCTCTTCCAGCTCATTTAAGGAACTGTCTTCAAGAGGCCCCTATTAAGAAATGAAAATATGATGGATGATAAAGGGCGTACTGTAAAAACCCAGTAACACGCAAAGAAAGGTTAGTTTATTAGTTGTCTTAGCTGAAATCTATTAGGAAGATGGGCCCCTAGGCAATGGGGCCCAAAAGCTGGCTCAGTTTTAACTTGGGGGTCAGGGAAGGGGGACGTATAAATGATGAAGAATAATGAGGCCTCTTTAGATGGACATCTGCAATGGAAAACTCTGGACAGGATTTCTCAAGCCAGTTTAAGCCTTACTGGAAGAAACCCTTTGGATAATTTACCAGGATCCTTCCCCAGGAGGGGACTTGGTAGGCGTTTTGTTGTATTTGTTTGTTTTAAAACAGCTGGTCCTAAATGCTCAGGGAGCAAACCTTGGTGGCCTAACCATTATTAAAGCGTGCAATCTTTTTTTTTTGTTTTGTTTACAACACTCGGTTCTACATAATTTCGAGTTCCAGATTTTCTTCCCTCCCCCCTCCTACCTCCCCAAAATGGCATGGAATCTCATATAACTACCACGTATAACTTCGCATTGAATTAATTTATACACTAGTCAAGTTGTGGAGAAGAATTATGACCAATGGAATGAATCATGAGAAAGAAGAAACAGAACCAAAAAAAAACCCCCAAAACAAAAACAAAAACAAAAGAGAGAAGAAACAAAGTGGAAAAAAAAAGGTGAGCTTAAAGTGTGCCTCAATCTTCATTCATACTTCATAGTTCTTTCTCTGGATGTAGATAGTATTTTCCATCGTGAGTCCTTTGGAGTTGTCTTTGCACCTTGTGTTGCTGAGAGGAGCAAAGTCTATCAGGGTTAGTCCTCACAGAATCCATATATCTGTGGTTGTGTATAATGTTCTCCTGGCTCTGCTCCACTCACTCAGCATTATATCGTGTAGGTTTTTCCAGGTTGTTATGAAGTCCGTATCATCCCCACTTCTTATAGCACAATAGTATTCCATTGCCTTCATATACCACAGCTTGTTCAGTCATTCCCCAATTGATGGGCATCCCCTTGATTTCCAATTCTTAGCTACTACAAAAAGAGCCGCTATAAATATTTTTGTACATAAGGGTCCTTTTCCCACCTATATGATCTCTTTGGGATACAACCCTAGAAGTGGAGTGTTGCTGGGTCAAAGGGTATGAACATTTTTATAGCCCTTTGGGCATAGTCCCAAATTGCTCTCCAGAATGGCTGGATCAGTTCACAACTCCACCAGCAATGTAACAATGTTCCAATTTTCCCACATCCTCTCCAGCATTTATCATTTTTAAGGCATGCAATCTTGAAAAGTTACTTAAACTCTATTTTCTCTTCACTAAATGATAACATCACTGTATTACAGAAAATGAGAAAATGTATTCAAAAATTTAGTACTTTTTGATTTTATTCAGTGCACACTGAAGCAAAACCTTCACAAGACGAAAGTTATCTGCAGCTAAATTAATCAATAGGGACAGCTTTCTGAATTGTAGTTTACTAACTAATATGACCATGGGGCTGAGTTACTAGAGTAAAATAGTACAAATATTATTTGATGGTCTTACATTATTCCCTTCCAAGCACCCTACATTCCAATCAAACCCATCTACTTGCTGCTCCCTATACACAATATTTCAGTTCCCACTTTTGCATAGGTGGTCCAGCCCTCTATGCCTGGACTGTACCTTCTTCTCACCTACAAATCTCAGAATCATGAGCTTCCTTAAAAACACAGCTCAAGTACTAGTAACAATATTGTTTTAAGAACAACTGTGTGCAAAAAGTCATTTTGACTATTATAAATATCCAAATGGCCTGCAAAGGGCATGGAAGATGCTATCCCCATCCAGAGAAAGAATTGATAAATAGGGGAGTGTGTGTGTGTGTGTGTGTGTGTGTGTGTGTGTGTAATATATACATATATATTTGTGTCTAATGATAGCCATCTCTAGAATGAGGGGAGGGAACAAACAAAAGGAAAAAAAAGAAAATTACATGATAACTTTATTATATATATTTAAAAGACATAGCAAGTAGTCTTGATAAGATTAGCAGTTTCATGTGAAATCATCTTTATTTTATTATATTGTTATAGAAATTCTCGTTTTATTCCATAAATTAAAAAAACACAGGAGGCCTTTCCTGGTCTTCCCAGGTGTTAATGCTATCTATTCCCTCCTTCCCTTACTGATTTGTATTTACTCTGTATATTTTACATATATATATTATATGTGTATAATATATATATGCACTGTTTCCCCCCAATAGTGTAATATAAGCTCCTTGAGGGCAGGAAATGGTTTTCATTTTGCTTTTCTATCAGTGGCACCCAGCCTGGGACCTCGAATATGGCGAGTCCTCAGATTGCTCGTTGAATTATTTGTACATACAGAGGGTGAGCAGCTGTAATATTTTTTGTTGGTTCAGGCTTAGTTATAATGAAGAGTGTTTAACAGCCCCATGGAATGTGTTAGCTAAACACTAACTCCTTTAAGTAGTATCAACTAATTGGAGGAAAAACTTGAAACTTACACATAAATCCTGTATAGAATTCACCATGCAAAAGGACTAGTGAGATCTCCTGAAAAGTATAGGGAACTAGTGAATTGGGAGGCTAGAATGGTACTAGGAAGCAGGGTGACACTTTACCAATTACTTCAACTCCCGGGGTTCCGTTTCCTCATTTGTAAAATTCGGGTGGGGTGGGGAGATTACACTTTATTACTGTTTCTAAAACTATTTTTTACGGAACCCTGTGGTGCTGTGAAGAAAGGAAGTTGTCATGGCAGAGAGAAACACCCATAGCTACCCCTATCTGCCCACTTGTCTGCATGTGCTGGGCAGTAACTGAGGACCATGGGAAACCAGTCAAAATCTAGCATTAAATGGAAAAGGGCTTTTTATTGGCCTAGAATCAATTACTGAACATACATAATGATATAAGTTAACTGTGTTAGTGAACAGAATGCAAATAAAATAATTAAGTGTTCATTTACATACATATACTTTTTGTTTTGGGCACCAAAACCAGTTATGGAAAATTTGGTAAAACTAACAAGACCAAAGTGACAAGGAAGCCAAAGTACCATACTGAAATACAGGAAAAAAGGCAAGGAGGAAGACAGCTATCTTTAATTTGGCCTCATTTCCAGTGATAGTGCAGATTATGTTATCAAAATTTTTTGAAGTTCTTCTGTAATTCTAGTGAAATTACAGAAGCATTTATAAACAAAGCTCAGTGAATTTAAAAAACAAAACAAAGCTCTTAAATTCTTTTTAGGCAGAAAGGTGATTAACCGAAATGATCCCCCAAAACGCTGGCTTATTACAGTAATGATGAAAATGAAAATTGCTGTGAAGCATCTCATAAGATGAGCTAACTCATCCAATATTGGGGCCCATTATAAAACACTTACTGAGAGCAATCATATCCTTCTCACTGAGTAAGCCATTTGTATAATATGGCAGAAATAAAATTTATCATTGAGGTTGTTTTTGTTTTTAAATTTGCCTTTCGTTATTTAGTTACGGCGAAGGTCGTGTCTAAGTGTGGTTTAAAGTAAAAACTTCCATCAGTATAAAAAAATAGACTCAATACCTTTAGGAGTTGTACTTAAATGTGAAGATCCCCAGCTACCAGCGGTACACAACCAAGGAACTTCAAATAGGAAAGGGGCATTACTGTATTGTGGAAACTTTGCACTGCCTCCCAGATTGATTAGTTAGTAGCGGAAGAAGTTTACCTCCTTGTTCATCGCTTGAACATAACCAATTCCTGCCATCTCTCACCTAAGTGGAAGAAAATGAGATTTTTCTCTTCCTTACTGTTCCCCCTGCTCCAGCAGACAGGCATACATTGTTTTATTGTACTTTGCTTTATTGCATCTCACAGATATTGCATTTTTTACAAATTGGAGGTTTGTGGAAACCCTATATTAAGCGAGTCTATTGGCGCCATTTTTCTAACAGCATGCGCTCACATTGTATCTCTGTGTCACATTTTGGTAATTCTCGGAATATTTCAGACTTTTTCATTATTACTATATCTGTTACAGTGATGCATGATCAGTGATCTTTGATGTTACTACTGTAATTGTTTCCACGCCCATACAAGAAGGCAAATTCGACTGTTCCACCAACCAGTTATTCCCATCTCTCTCCCTCTCCCCAGGCCTCTCTATTCCCTGTTCCCTGAGGAACAACAATATTGAAATTTGGCCAATTAATAACCCTCCAATGGCCTCTAAGTATTCAAATGAAAAGAAGAGTTCCACATCCCTCACTTCAAATCAAAAGCTAGAAATGATTAAGCTTAGCAAGGAAGGTATGTCAAAAGCAGAGATAGCCAGAAAGCTAGGTGACTACCCTGATCAGTCAACAGCCATCAACATCAAGGCATGACCATCCACCAGCAAAGATTACGACTCGCTGAGTCTCAGGTGATGGTTAGCATTTTTTTTTTAGCAAAAAAGTACTTTTTTAATTAAGACATGTACATTGTATTTTTAGACATAATACTTACTTAATACACTTAATAGACTACAGTATAGTGCAAACATACTTTTTATATCCACTGGGAACCAAAAAACTCGTGTGACTCCCTTTACTGAGGAGGTCTAGAACCAAACTCACACTATCTCTGAGGTCTGCCTGTCCACATTTCACCATTCAATAATTCATTCATCCATCCATCCATCCATCCATCCATCCATTCATTCATTCATTCATGCAAGCATCAAACATTGACAAAGGATCTATCTCAGTCAATGTATTATGCTAGGTACCTAGAGAGCTACAAAGATGGTGCATGAGATGCATTAACACTTCTACATTATGCATTGTTTGGTTTTGGATTTCAATTCATAGTCGTCCTAAAACTCTACAAATCCTCTTGAACAAAATCCACATTAATGATTATACCCCACTGCCCTCACTCTTCCTAAAGGTATCCTGTATCTTCCTCACAGTCTCCAGCCCCTCTATCCCTGCTTGGTCTTTTAATAATTAAACAGCTGTTCTTCTCCCCTTCCATCACTACTGCTTTGGCCTCACTTCTTCTCTTTGCAATCTTGATCCTATGGTTGGCCAGCTCTACTGTACACTGCCTTCTAACCTTGACTCCTGGGCCTCACTGAGCTACTGCTCTTTATGCCCCACTAATCCTCAACCTTTGGTCACCCTAAACATGGCCCTTTTCTGCTTCTACCCCTGGGCTGCTGTACAGCTGCTGAAGGACCACACTCAGATCCACTACAAATGCACATTATCTAATCTCTAAGGGATGCTCCCTGATGCAAACTTTACTCTTCTTCAATTACTTTTACCAGTGACCAAATTCTCTCTTTGTAACCTCCCAAAGGCTTTCCCATCCTTTGAGCAGTTATCCTTGCCTCCTACTTTATCAAGAAAAATCGTGAGATCCCTCTTCTCCTCAAAAATCCACCACCATCTTCCCCCATCATCTCCCCCCTTTACTGCAGCATCTGAGTAATAGTTGGCCCCTCTCCTTTCCAAGGCCAGCCCTCATACTGCTCTCTTCAGTTTCATTCCTTCCCTGTCTCCTCCAGGAGCTTGTCATCAATCACCTGCAAACTCCCTTATCTAGTGGACCTTTCCCTGATTACTACAAAAAAGCTCAGATCTGCCCCATCTTTTAGAAACCTTGACTGGACTTCGCTGTGCCATTAAGCTACCTCCCGTTTCCCATTCCTAATTTTCACTGCCAAATTCATCAAAAGGGTCATTCACACCACTGTCTCCGTGTCCCCACCACGCACTTATTTCTTGCAGTCTGGCTTCCGAGCCCATCACTCAACTCAAGCTGCTTTTCCAGGGTCACCAATAATTCCTTACCTGTTATATGCAATGGCCTGTTCTCAGTCCTCATCCTTCCGGACCACTTGGCAGTTTTTGATACTGCTCTCTCCTCCTAGGCCCCTCTAGTACCTTGGCTTCCAAAGCACTTCCCTCTCCTCATTGTCTTTCTATCTGTCTGACATTTTCTTTGTCCTAAAACAAACCCATCTTTCAAACTTTCAAATCCTGCCCTCTTTCCCTACAGGAGAATAAAAGATCCTTCAAAAGAATTGGACTTCGGGGGCAGCTAGGTGGCACAGTGAGTAGAGCACCAGCCCTGGAGTCAGGAGGACCTGAGTTCAAATCAGGCCTCAGATGCTTGACACATGTACTAGCTGTGTGACCTTGGGCAAGTCACTTAACCCCAATTGCCACCCCCCCAAAAAAATTAATTAATTAACTAATTATTTTTTTTTTAAAAAAAAGGACTGGACTTCACAAGACTTTTATTGTTTATTCCCAGGACCTGGCACATTCTAGGTGCAGATTAAGTACTTATTGATTAATTGCCCTTTCTCAGTCCCCTTTTCTAGATAATTATCCCCTCATGCCCTCTTATAAGTGTTCCTCAGGAATTTGTCGCTCTTCAGTTAGCTCTGTATTCTTTGAGTGATTTCAGCAGGTCCCACCAGCTGAAATCTCACTTTATAAGGATGACTCCCAAATCTACAGTATAATGGATGTGTCAGCCAGGGAGCGCCATGGATGGAGTACTAGGCATGGAGTCAGGAAGCCCTGAGTTTGAATCTGAACTCAAATAATCACAAATTGTGAGATCTTGAGCATGTCGTTTTACCTCTGCCTCAGTTTCCTCAGCTGCAAAAAGGAGATCATAATACCACCTGTTTCCTAGGGTGGTTGTGCAGATCAAATGAGATAATATTTGTAAAGCATTTGGCACAGTGCTTGGCACACAGCAGGTGCTATATAAAAACACTAGCTATTATTAGTAAACTGCTAGAATTGGAGGCAGTAAGACCTGTTCGAATCCTTCCTCACATGCTTATTAACTATGGGATCTTTGGCAAGTGATGTAATTTCTCAGCCTCAGTTTCCTCCTCTGTACAATGAAGAGAATAATACCCTCTATCCCAAAGGGCCGCTGGGAGGGTCAAATAAAACAAAGCACTTGATAAACCCTAAAGTGCTACATCAGCACTAACTGCTGTCATCAGTCACTGCTTTTACCTGGACCCTTCGCAGATGGGCTACTCGCTCCTCTATTGCATTCTGCAAGGAAGAGGGAGCCTGCAAGATCTCCTGGTGATTATCCATGAGAAACGTCACTAGCCTGGCAGCTAACAGCTCATCCAAGTCAACTTCATCCTTGGAGCCCAGGATGCAGCGGGAAAACGTCTGGACCATCTGGAAGGGGAGGAAAAGAGGGGTGTACAGGGGAAAACAGATGAAGCGTGGCTCTGAGGCTGAACCACCGGCACCTAATGTAGATGAAACAATCCAGGGGTTCTGCATCTACCTTGCCAAATTCACAACAACTCACAATACACATTGTAACAGAAGTTGATGGTTTCATATACAGCCCTCTTTTTTTTGTTTTTATCTATTGAAATGTTTTTGTGTCTGTTGATGATTGCCAAGTTCATAATTAAAATGGAAACTGTAGAAACATGAACCAAAAGGCATATCCCTAAACACTATATGCTTCCGGTCAGACACATTTCAAACCCATTGGGGCCGCTGCTCGTGTTCCAGCTTGCCTGAGATGAACATTTCATTTGCCTCAAGAAGGGAAAAAAGACAGTTCATAAAAGACAGAGCTTATAAAAGGCAGTTCTTAAATCCCCCTCTTGTAAACTGTTTCAAGCTGCCTCTTAACGAATCTGAGAAATCACAACTATCATCATGACCTGTATTTATGTAGTGGTTTTCCTTGAGTAGTTCAAGCTGCTTTAGAGACATTAGCGAAATGATAGAGCATCCTTATGACATTAGGAGAAAACTGCTTAGCCTGGCCTGAATGCCCCAACAGTCATATTTCTGGGCACTCATTTTATTTTCTATAAGAGCATTGCAATATATTCTGGATTCTCACTTGGCAAACCCCTGCTTAATGTAACTGTGGGCAGCTTACAAAAAGCACACTGGGTGATGAAATGCTCTCTTTCAGCAGGGCCAGGAGATAGAATTACTATAATACTGAGTACCAACCCATGCAGGGTTTCTTGCAGAAAAATCTACTCTTCCAAGCTGCTCTTTTCCTAAGATGCTTTTGTCTCTACTGGATCCCTTGGGAAGGCACAGATGGTTAATTAAAGCTGTGTGTGTGTGTGTGTGTGTGTGTGTGTGTGTGTGTGTGTGTGTGTGTGTGTGTGTTGGGTGCAAAAACAAAGCTAGGAAAAGGAAGTTTACCAGTACTTAACACAGTGCCTGACACATAATAGGTGCTTAATAAATATTTGTTGATCATCTGGTTCATTACCTCATAGGGGTATGATTCTTTTGAAGTTCCAAATAAAATCACCCCAGTTATCTGTATCATCCAATGTGACTTCTAGAATTTCCTCCGATGCTCATGATGAACAGCAGGAGTACTCAAGGGTCTCTCCATACTACTTGCATTGCCTCTATATTTCATCCTTTAAGAAGCAGCTGGATGGAGCAGTGGATAGAGTTCCTGGAGTCAGGAAGACTCACCTACCTGAGTTCATATCTGGGCTCAGACACTTACTAGCTGTGCATGAGCCTGGGCAAGTCACTTAACCCTGTTTGCCTCAATTTCCTTATCAGTAAAATGAAAGGGTTAGACTAAATGGTTTCTGAGTTCCCTTGCGTCTCTAATTCAATAATTCTATGTGCTAAGGGAAAAGGACTTAAAACAAAGAGAGAGACAGAGACAGAGACAGACAGAGAGAAAGGAAGGAAGGGAGGAAGAGGGCAAAGGGGGAAGGGAGGAAGGGAGGAAGGGAGGAAGGGAGGAAGGGAGGAAGGGAGGAAGGGAGGAAGGGAGGAAGGGAGGAAGGAAGGAAGGAGTTTTTTCCAAATGAGCAGAGAGCATGGAGTCAATGACTTATCCAAGGTAGCCTAAACCCACATCCTGACCTATGATTTGGAGCTATGTCCCATGCATAATTCTCCTAGAGAGACTACTTGAACTAAGGAGTGAAGGACCAGAATGGAAAAAACCACTGACTCAAAATAGGGAGGGGAAATGCAGAAAGAGGAAATAAGTAATTCTCAGAACAATGTGGAATTTAGCTCTTTTCTCCAACTCTCAGGAGAGCTAAGAAGAATAGAAAGGATAATGAAATTGAAGTGGGGTAGGAGGGGATAGGAAAAAAACCTCATTGGCCCCATCATGCAGATAGGCAGAAAAACAAGTGAGAAGAAGTTCCCAGATGCAGCCATAAGGGCACAAGCCCACCAGTTTTTCACAAGGGAGATGAAGGAGAAGAAGGGAAGAGATCTGTCATGGAAGGAACCAGGAGGAATACTGTCATGGGAACTTGTGGGAAGTACACTTGATATGAAATCAGAGGAGTCAGGTTTGAATCCCAGCTCTTCCACAGACTTGTGTGACCCTGGGTACATCACTTAAGGTGCACATCACTAGGTCTAAGAATCTACGTCTGTAAAATAAGGGCTTCTTGTTGTTCAGTCATTTCAGTCACGCTCGTCTCTTCGTGATCCCATTTGGGGTTTTCTTGGCAAATATACTGGAGTGGTTTGCCATCTCCTTCTCCAGCTCAGATGAGGAAACTGAGGCAAACGGAGTTAAGTGCCTTGCCCAGGGTCACACAGCTGGTGAGTGTCTGAGGCCAGATTTGAACTCTGGAGGAACTCCAGGCCTGGCAGTCTATCCACTGCACCGCCTAGCTTTAAAATTTAAAGTGAAGGGGCTGTATCAATTATGAAATGGATGAACAGATAAAAAAAATAATAAAATGAAGGGACTAGACTCAACGACCTTTAATGTCTAAAATGATTTAAGCTAACATCTTCATAATCTGCCCTAGAATAGAAAAAGGAAAAGAAGCTTTACATGCAACAGCTAAGATCAGATTTAACAGGTAGCGTCCAAGCATCCTCTTATCAAAAATAAGAAAAGTACTTCTCCTTCCTGATTCTACAACCCTTTGTTCAATGTTGTTAGGGTTTTTGTGGTTCTCACGTTGCTGAAACAGGAAAATTATCTCCAAAGGAGAAGAAGGACAAGACAGTATATTTGTAAGGGAATTGAATGGCTTTAAAAATCTCATTTGTATGCTTGTGACAGACATAAAGTTGTCTAGTGTGAAGCTATAATTCTGTATGATACAACTTCCTATCTGACACATTGCAAATCATGTCTTATCTTAAGAGATGTATGTGTGTAGGAGAAAGACAACAGGGAGAGATAGCTGAATCTGCTTCTGTCTCCTAGATGTAGGTAGAGGAAAATTAAAATTGATAAAATGCTTTTTTTTGTGGGGGTGGGGGTGATAGTGTGTCTGGTAGGCCAATCCAATCCTGTATTCTCTATCTTTCCCCTTCAATCCAACCTCCATGCCACATCTCTCAAATCCATTATATCTGGTAAGAGAGGGTACTATCTCTCCATGCAACCCCTTTCTGTGATCTAGGGAAAGGAGAGAATATTTCTTATGGAACCTTACCTCCCCTTTCCAAGAGAACCCTTCAGGGCCTTTATGTATCAAAGGAAGAAGTGGTTCTGCTAAGTGGGAAGCACCTACTAACACTGATAAGCTAAATATACTCCTAGACTCCACTTTATCTTAATTGAGTCCCTTACAAATGGAAAACAGCAGAAAACTGATTCACTTCTGCTTGACAGTGGAGTCTATGTAGGAGGAGGAGAGGGAGATGGGGAGTGTGAAAAGTACTCTAAGCAAGCCAGCTTTGTCTATGTAGCTTCATCTCCTTGCTTAACTTAATGGATCCTAGTCATTTACACATAATTAAAAATATCCAAATTGTTAGGCCTGAGAGACCAACATACCAGAGTGCGGGTGCCAAGGCCATCACAGAGCGGCGGAATCTCCTTGTTTAAGCAGATCTTCGCCATCATCCTAACCAACAACTGTAACTTTCTCCGATTTTCAGGAGGCAGAAGGAGGCAGCAAATCTGAAATGCTTCAATGGCAATTTTCTCTTTCTGTAACAAACCTGGTTTTAAAAAATAATAATTTTTTAAACACCTAAGACCCACTTGGCTCTGCTGCTTTTGCAGGTGCGTAAGATAGAGGATATTGTTTAAAATGACACAAAACCTTATTTTCTCCAACTTTCATGCCCTGTTATTTAGGTAGATTTCCTTCTGTCATCTAAAGCTCAACATGGCAGACATGCTGCCACCCGATATGCTCCAGAATATTGGTAATAACACTTGATACATCCTCACCCTTTAGATTCTGCATCCAATAACACCTTTTTTTTGGACTGAGATCCGTGAGTTTATTTATGTGGGGAATTACCTATATGGAAACTCCTTCCACTAAAGCAAATGGGCAACAATTTGATAACGTGCAGTCTTCAAGAGTCTCCTTGTGGTACACGGACAGTCAGTCAATAAACATTTATTAATCACCTACTATGTGCCAAGCACTGTGCTAAGGGCTGAGAATAGGAAGAAAAGCAAAAGACAGTCCCTCCTCTCAAGCAACTCACAATCTAATGGGGGAGACAATATGAAAATAACTATGTACAAAAAAGATGTGATACAAGATAAATTGGAGATAATCAATAGAGAGAAGGCATTAGCATTAGGGGAAACCTGGAAAGACTTCTTGTAGAAGGTGGGATTTTAGCTGGGACTTGAAGGAAGCCTGGGAAGTCAGGAGGCAGAGATGAGGACAGAGAACATTCTAGGCAAGGGGAGCAACCAGAGAAGATACTCAGGGTTCTAGAAACAAGGAGGCCAGTTTTACTAGATCACAGAGTACATGGTAGGGTGTAAGGTATAGGAAGACTGGAAAAGGTGGAGGGGGAGTTAATAAGGGGTTTGAATGTCACACACATAACTATATTTGATCCTGGAAGTGATAGGAAGCAAGTGGAGTTTTTTAATCTCAGACTTGCATGAAATAATGAAGAGCAAAATGGGCAGAACCAAGAGAACACTGTATACAGTAACAGCAATATTGTTTTAAGGACTTGGAGCAAATAAGTCATTTTGACTATTACAAATACCCAAATTAACTACAAAGGACCTATGAAGGAAGATATTATCTACATCCAGAGAAAGAACTAATAAACAGAAGTACATAAAGAATGGTTTTACCTATTTGTGTCTGATGGTAGTCATCTCTAGAGGTGGGAGTAGAGAGGGGGAAAAAGGAAAAGAGAAGAAATGTATGTGATAATTTTATTATATATTTAAAAATAGCAAGCTGTACATAATAGAGTTGCAGTTTCATGTACAATCATCTTTTTAATTATGTTATGGAAATGCTTGTTTTATTTCATAAATTAAAAATAAAAACAAATAAATGGGGGAAAAAAGAAGTTAAGCGATTTGTCTATGAGAGCTTGGTAAATGTGTATCAGACAGGACTGGAACCCAGGTTTTCTTAACTCTAAAGCTGACCCCTCCATCCACTATTGTTCCCCTGCCCCTCTACCAAGTTCTTCAGTTTCTTTATAAATAACACCTCTCAAATACGGATTCATTTCTATTTGTAAAGTTATTTTGTTCTAACACTGTGTATACTAATTTAATTATATGATACCCTAGTGTCTCCTTAAATCAAATATAAAGTCTTCCATTAGACTATAGCTCTGTGAGAGCAAATTCCTTTCTCTATTTCCCTAAAGTGCACAGTGCCAGGCATATAGTAGGTGCTTAAGAAAAGCTAGTTGATTGATTATTTTGGACTTCTAACACCTTATTCTAGTCTAGCACACCTGTCTCCAAATACACCCACAATCACAGCCTTTCATTCCCCCACTAGTCTTGCCACTGAAAGCAAAGGAAACCTCTGATGAATTTTGTAAACCTCATAGTACCAGCCTTTACTTCCATCCCAACATTCAACTTCCCTTTTCTTGTGCCCTTCACTATCTGCAGTGACTGTGGGAACCTCTCCTCTCTCCCCCCAACAAAGGCCCTGCAATATATTGCTGCTACCTGAGCAAAGACCCCGCTCTGGCCCCAATGACTTTGAGCTGGGAAAGGCTCACTTCTCATTCAGGTTGTTGTTATTCATCCTTCATTCTGCGGCATCCTTCTGTTCCTCTCCCTTTTCCCTCTTAATCTTTCCATTGGGTACAGGATGCAGAGCAGAAGTCACCATTTTAGTCAATGCAAAAATTAACTTCATATAAAAGCACAAAATGGGAAATGTATAGTTAGACAGCAGATTGTCTGAAAAAAGACCCAGGGATTTTAGTGAACTGCAGGCTCCCTATGAGTCATTAGTGCTAAGTGACAGACAAACCACTAAATTAGGGATATATTAAGAGAGCTCCCAGGAATAGAGGTGAGAGCCCCGCTGGGAGGACCATATTTAGAGTATTGTGTTCAACTCTGGATGATACACTTTAGGAGTGACAATGATAAGCTGAAGAGTCCCGAAGAGGGTAACTGGGGTCAGCTGAAGGAACTAAGGATGCAAAGTTTGGGGGAGAAAAGAGTCAGGAGAGACAGGATAATTGTGTTTGAGTATTTTAGGAGTTGTTACCTGGAAAAAGGATTAGACTGGTTTTGTTTTAGTCTTAGAAGGCAAAACCAGGAAAAATGAGTGGAAGTGCAAGAAGCAAACTTGGACATCAGAAGACACTTCCCCAAGCGGAAGCAGATGCTTTGCTAAAGTAGTGAGTTCTCTCTCATTGGAGGGATTCAACACAAAGGCTGGATGACCCCTTGTTGGAGATGTAGCAGGGATTCATGGGAGGGTAGAGGCTGGTCTACATGGTGTTGCTTTCCAACTCTCAAATTCTATGTTCCTGTGTCTGATTAGATGTATGGGGTGGGAAAGTTGGAGAGAAGGAAGAATCAAACTTCTTAGCCAGGGTGATTTTCAAGAGTCTGGAACGATGCCACGGGTCCTAGGAAGGAGGAACAAAAAAGTCTGTGGGAGTACTCAGATACTCAATTCTCCAGGCACATTTAAAAGCTTCAGCGTGTAGACTCAGAGCTAGTGTTGATCAGGTTGGAAGCTAAGAAACCAGCCTGAGATGAGAGAAGTGATCAAGAGATCACGGAGGAGGGGCAGCTAGGTGGCGCAGTGAGTAGAGTACCAGCCCCGGAGTCAGGAGGACCTGAGTTCAAATATACGGCCTCAGGCGCTTGACACACCTACTAGCTGTGTGACCTTGGGCAAGTCACTTAACCCCAATTGCCCTGCCTTCCCCCTCTAAAAAAAACAAAACAAAAAGAGATCACAGAGGAGGGGCTAGGTAAGAGTATTTCTGTTCCTATGCTACAGAGAATTTAGAGCATGAGACTGGAGACTTTGTTATGAGAAAAACCTTCTACAGGGCAGAATTGCTTGTTAAGCCTCCACCTCTCCATCTTCCTGTGAATAATGATAATAAATATTGCTATTACTAGAACAGTAAGCACTTTACACATATCACATTTGATCTGCACAATGACCCCAAGAAGTAGGTGCTATTAGCATCCCCGTGTGTACAGAAGGAGAAACTGAGGCAAACAGAGAAATGGCTTGCTCGGGATCACATAGCTAAAAAGCATCTGAGGCAGCATTTGAACTCAGATCAAGATGACTTCAAATCCAACACTCTATCCATTGTACCACCTAGTTTCCTTAGAGTAATGAGCTGCAGAGAATCAGTGTAAGACCAGGTTCTGTCTCCCACAATGCATCTGAATCACAGATGTGGGAGTTCTTCCTAGTTTCAGGTGCAGGGTGGTGTAGTACACATCACTCAATCACTCAATAAACATTTAGTAAGCACCTACTATATACCAGGTAATGTGTTAAGCTCTGGGAAACAAAAAGAGGCGAAACACAGTCCCTGCCCTCAAGGAGCTTATACTCTAATGGGGGAGATGACACGTAAACAAATATATACAAAGCAAACTAAAGAAAAGATAAATTAGTGGGTTGTTGCCCTTTGTTCTCAAAGAGGACCCAGATGACATCATCATGCTAGAGTAAAGTTTCAGCTTGTCCCACTGGGGCTGCTCCTGATCGGACCAACATGAGCTCGGAATGCTCTGCCACAGGTCGGGCACACATAGTCCAAGGGAACATTTGGGGTGGATTCGATGTGTTCAGGCAGGACTAGTCCTTCTGGTGTGATGGCTGCCGAGCCCTTTTCAAGGCGGCTTTCCACCTTTGGTGTCCGCCTGTGGTTCCAAGAAGCTGTACCGTGCATACCCTGGTAAACCATTTTAGCAGATGGGCTAAGCCAGGTTGAGGGTAACTGAGGGGTCTCAAACCCACTGGTGAGTTGGTGGGGTGTCTACCCCAAACATGTGAAGACTTCCCCTGTGCGAATGGGTGGATGAGAATAATTTGCTACAAAGGCCATCAAGGCAACTTAAGCAGGCACTGTGGAGCACTTAGAGCTTCGTTAGACATCAAAAAGATAAATAGAAAATAATTAACAGAAGGAAGGCAATTGAATTAAGAGGCTTCCAGTAAAAAAAAATGGAATTTAGTTGGGACTTGAACAAAGCCAAGGAGGTCAGTAGTTAGAGCGGGGGAGGAAGAGCATTCCAGGCATGGGGGACAGCCAGAGAGAATGCTGGGAGCTAAGAGATGGAGGGTCTTGTTCATGGAACAGCCAGGAGGGCAGGGTCACTGGACTGAAGAATACACAGCAGGAGTAAGGTGTTAGAAGGCTGGAAACGTAGGAAGGGGCTAGGCTATGAAGGGCCTTAAATGCCAAACGGTATTTTGTATTTGATTCTGGAGATGATAGAAAGCCACTGGAATTTATTAAGTAGGGAGCAGATGTGATTGGACCTGCACTTTAGGAAAATCACTGTAGTGGTTAAATGGAAGACAGATTGGAGTAGGGAGGGACTTAAGGCAGCAAGTTATTGAAATAGTCCTGGCCTGAGGTAATGAGGGCCTGCACTGGTGTGGTGACAATGATAGAAGAGGGAAGGGGGAGTATCTGAGAGGTTAAAAGGGTGAAATCAGGGCAGCTAGGTGGCACAATGAGTAGAGCACCAGCCCTAGAGTCAGGAGGACCTGAGTTCAAATCCTTCCTCAGACACTTGACCTACTTACTAGCTGTGTGACCTTGGGGGAGTCACTTAACCCCAATTGCCCAGCCTTCCACCCTCCAAAAAAAAAAAAGAAAAAAGTTAAATCAGTAGGCCTTGGCTTTGGATATTTGGGGTGAGAAATAGTGAGGAGTCCAGGACAACTCCTAGGTTCTGAGCCTGAATGTTGCCCTCCACAGTAATAGGGAAAGTAAGAGAGGATTAGGGTGTAGAGGGAAAGATAACAAAGTCTGTTTTGGACATATTAAATTTAAGATGTCTACTGAACACCTAGTTTGAGATGTCTGAAAGGCAGTTGGAGATGTGAGACTAGAGGTCAGCAAAGAGATTGCGGAAGGACAGGTAGATTTTAGAATCATCAGCAAAGATGGCAATGAAATCCACGGAAGGTGATGAGATCACCAAGTGAACTAGTATAGAGGGAAAAGAGAAGTGGGCCCAGGACAGAACCCTGAAGGGCACCTGTGGTTGGAAGGCATGATGTGGAGGAGGATCCAGCAAAGGAGAAAGAGGAGGGGTGGTCAGAAAGGTAGGAGGAGAACCAGTGGAGAGAGGCATCCCAAAAACCTAAGGAGAAGAGAGTACCAATAGGATCAAAGGCTGTAGAGGTCAAGAAGTATGAGGACTGAGAAAAGGATGAATCTGGCAGCTAACTGATCCTTAGTAACTTTGGAGAGAGAAGTTTTAGTGAGATGATAAGATCAGAAGCCAGACTGTAAGAGGTTAAGAGGAGAGCCTTCATCTATTGTAGGGGGCCTTTTCAAGGAGTAAGGCCACTTCATCATGTGAGACAGGGGTGAAAGATGAGATAGTGGCAGAAGGCACCTAGTGATAAGAGATGAAGAAGAGGAGAGAAGAGGGAGTTCGTGGCAAATGACTTCAAATTTTTGTGTAAAATATGGGGCAAGGTTCTCAGCTGAGAGACTAGGGGTTAGAAGAGGGATGAAAAGGTTTGGAAGAGCTATGGTGGGGAATGGGATAGTGAGTTGATAGGGAGATATAGGAGGATTGCCTGGCAGCAGTTAGGGCTCATCTGAGGTTGTGTAACCATAAGTTTGTAGTGGACCTAGTCAGAACAGTTGCATGATTTTCTACATCTTTGTTTAGCAACAAGTGAGTGTGGCAGAGGTGGCAAATGGTGGGAGTGATCCGAGGCTGAGGCTTGTCTCGATGTGATCAGTGATATTATAAAGGGGCCAGGGATTCAAGAGAGGAGGATAGAGTAGAATTGAATTGGTTCACCAAGGGGTCAAGATGGGGAAAAGAAGAGAGAGATATAGTATAACAGAGATGGCCTGGGAGGGAATTGAGAGGTCGATTGAAGCCAGAGGAGTGGAAAAGGCAAGTTTTGCTGAACTAGCTTGTCAGGAATGGAGGGGGTGTGAAGGAAGTTGGAGATGAACCCAATAGTTTAATCATTTGTATTAATGTGAAAAATGTAAAAAATATTCCAAATATCCAAGATCTTTTCAACTCTACTTGCACTTAATAACCCCTCTGATTTAACTAGATTTAGCTTGCTGTTGGTATTTTTCATGCTAATTGACTTGGTAACAATTATGTATTTTCAATTAAAGGAATAAAAGCTGTCTATGATATATGGGTATGGAAGTGGTGATGACGATAAAAGTGGAGAAAATAAGAGAGAGCCCAGGGAGCTGTCCAGCTGCTCAAGCTAATCCTCATAGGTCCCAATGGTGCCCCACAATTTGGCCCTTGGCTTTAAACGTTTAGCAATAGAGTATTATCAGTTCTCCCAAGATCAATCAGATTATTCATTCATGCTAGCAAAACTCACAAGAGATTAATTTAGATAGCAAAGTGTCAGTGTATAACTGAGAAATGGGATTACCAAGCAGTACAGAATTCTTGTGTGTGATGGTCAGTACTTTCTCTTCCCAGTAGGAAAGCCAACATGAGAAATGCGAACAGCACCAGGAGGTTACTGAGCAAGCAATCAAAGCAAATACAATTGAAAGAGTCACTGTCATCAAGTAATGAATGACTCAGCCTTCTCCACATATCCAGCTTTAATCTCTCACAGAAGATCATAGGATTCAGAGCTGAGAGTGACCTTAGAGGTCATCTGGTCCAACCCCTTCATTCTACAGATAAGGAAACTGAGGATCAGAGAGCTTAGTATTTTGTCCAAGGTTGCACATGCATAGAAAGTAGCAGAGCAAGCATTTGAACCCTGGTCTCACTACTCCCAAGTATAGTACTCTTTCAGCTCCACCACTATACATTCTAAAAATCTAGTATCTATTCCCCACTAGACATCTCTGGATGTCATAAAGGTATCTCAAACTCAAAAAGTACAAAATGGATCTAATCTGCTCCCCCCTCCCCCTGCAACCTACCTCCTCCAGATTTCCCCATCTGATGAGGGCAGCCCCCTTGCTACAGAGGACTATAAAATTGGAGCCATTCACCTCCTAGGCAGGGAAGGGATTGCCTCCTCAGATCTGCATTTTAGACTTCTTTTTGTTTTTCAAAGCTTTGCCCAGATACCACCTACTCAGTCAGGCGTTCCTTGATCACTTCTAGTTAATAATGTTATTTCATATAGATTCTATCTATCTATCCATCCATCTATTTATCTGTCTATCTATCTATCTATCTGTGTATGGATTTACATGGAATTGAATTACAGGGCTCTAACAGTCAGCACTGAATATTCCTGTCATCTAGTCAAGGACAAACTACTAAATTTTTCATTATTGGCTCTTCTCCAGGCCATGCAAACCACCACCACCACCCTTCTCTTAGGATATTACTTCATGATGGACGAGTTACAAACCATTAGATCACAGCTTATCTTAATGTCACTTACATTTTAATCTCCAAAACCAAACACTTGGGAGACAGCCTGGTCCTATCAGCCATATATTGACAAATCATCTCCCTGGCCGGTAATACTTAAGTAGCTGGCTCACTTCTATGCTGTTTTTTATTTAGCTTCAAATTTTAGTTGTTTTTCTTTTCTGGTTGGTTCTCCATATTCCAGGGGATCCCCCAATTTGCAGCTACAGCAAAAAGGTGTTGTTTGTTCATTGCTTCCAAAGGGTTCCAGTGACATCATGGGTGATGTCTTGACTTGTGAGTCAACTGGATGTGAGGCAGAGTTTCACAAAGTCATCAGCCTCACTCTCTCTTCCAGAATCATCAAAGTCCAGTGGAAGGACAAAAGTCAGGATGACTGGCGATGGCCTGTGGTATCTTTGATGTCTGACCAAGCTCTACCACCTGCTTCAGCCACCTTCATGGCCTTTGGAACAAATTGTCCTCATCTACTCATTCTACCAAGGGAAGTCTTCACGTGCTTGGGGCAGACACCCCCCTAACTCACCAACAGGTTTGAGGCCTATCAGTAATTAACAGATAGCAAAAAGTATGACATACTGGAAAGTGGAGAGATCTGGGTTCAAATTCTGCCTCATGCGTGTCACCAGCAGCAAGTCAGGCCACCTCTCTAATCCTCAATATCCTTATCTGTGAAATGGGGGAAATGATATTTAATACACTCCATCCCACAGAGGGACTGTAGAGATAAAAGATGATGCCTTTAAGGCACTTAGTAAAGTAATGGTAGCAGCATTACATAAATGTAAGGTACTTTTTATGATGATCAACCATAATGACCACTGTCTTTTATCTGTCACGGTCTATTTGCAAGACAAATGAGAAGCTGAAAATAAAACCTTGAAGTAGCAAAGCCCAGTCACTAAAATAGTATTTTAAAAGAGACCTGAATAGCAATAAAAGTTGTATGGAACAATGAGCCAGGAGCACTTTCTGCAATGAGACTAGCCTCCGGTTCTGAAACTATGACATAAAAATGAGTATGAAGTCTGGGAACAAGCAAAGGAAACAACAGGAAACTACTCAAAAATAAGTAAGAGTAAGCTACAGAGGCTTTAAAACTATATGATTTCAGCATCAGTATTTTCTCTGAAGAAGAAAATTGGATGCCACAGACCAAGGAGAGAAGGTGGGTCAGAAGGAGGCGGCTCATTCTGTATGCTCTCTGTGGCCTGCCTATCCCATCATTACACAGACCCACACCCTGTACCTTGTCTTCCCCAATGTGGGGAATAAATCTGTTGCCTTGTATTACATCTCCACAATGGTAAAAGGCAAGGAAAAGATTACAGAGACCAACATCCACTTTTACAGAAAGCTGTGGTTTGCAGTAAGTGCATGGAATTAATTACATATCATGGAGAAAGGTGGGGGGGGGGGGGGCAGGAAGAGTAGTTCTGCAGCCCACCACAGCATCTGAATCACCCAGAGTCTGTCAGAAGCTAGGCAGGAGAAGCTCTATCACTGAAGCTGAGGAAAGTCAAAAGGTCTTTGATGGAGAACTTGGTGCTTTTTCTTTAAGGAGGAGAAAAGAATAAAGAGATACTCAAACAGCAGGCTTGGCTAGGACGTGACAGCTCTCTCAAATGGTGAACAAGATAATCCTGGAATTAAAGTGATTTACATGAGAACATATTAGAGTGAGCAAAACACCATTTTGTACTCCAGAGCTGAGGGTAAGGATGAAAGCAGCAAAGAGAACAGTATTTCCACAACTATGGTGAAAACTAAGTATTTTAAAATATATTAGCAGGGAACAGTGATTTACTTACTTGTGGGGGGCAGGGGAGAGATGTGGTAGGTAGGGAGTCCTAAAGGAAGGGAAGGCAAGGAATGAACACTGTGGTTTCTCCAGTTCTCTTTTAAAATAATAATAATGAAGAGCAGACTTCATAGCTAGAGCCTCTCAAAGGATCTGGGAGCTCTAACAACATATAAAGCATGTGGAGCTGAGGAAAGCAGGGGAATAAATCCTTCTCTTATGAAGGCATTTTTGAAGGATAAATCCTGAGTGGCATCAGCATTTCCAGGATGACTAATTCATAGCTCTTCGCCTACATAATGTTTTTATCTTCTTTATATTCTTTAAGGCACTTTTCACACGTTGACTCATCATAGACCACCCTGAGATATAGGTAGAAATAAAAAATTTCCAGAATTATTGAAGGCATTGGGAAAACCCTTCTCTGGCCAAAATTGGAAACTAAGTATCTGTCTCCTGTTGGGGAATGGCTAAACAAATTGTGGTACATAAATGAAATGGAATATTATTGTGCCAAAAGACAACTGCAGAGGAAAATGGGGAGACCTCTACGAACTAATGCAGAATGATCCATATAAAACTAGGAGAACAATTAATACAACATTATAGAAAAAAAAAACTTGGAAAGATTTTAAAACTCTGTTTATCACAATGATAAGTCATGAATTCAAAAGCATGATAATAAAACATTCCACTTATCTCCTGATAGGGAGGTGATAATCTTAAAATGCTGAAAAAGACACCTATTTTTGTACATTGCTAATGTAGAAACTTACTTTACCATGATATGCAGATTTGTATTGAATGAGTTGTTTTTTGTTTTGTTTTAAATTTGATTAATGGGCAAGAGAGGAGTAAGAGAGAAGAACAGATTAATAAAAAACTTTATTACAAAAAACTTCTTCCCTTCTGCTTTTTTTTCTCTCACTCCTTTTCTAATGATGGTTTAGGGGACACTAGATAAAAACTTGGCAAGGGGGAGAAAGACATATATGCGATAAATTTCCATATACTTTACAGACCTAAAATCTCTCTGATTTACAAATATAAAATCATATTATGTATGATAACTTACAAATAAAGTTGGCATATTTGGCATATTCAATTGTTAAATAATAATTTATTTAGACAAATTACAAACGTACTAATTATATTTACTTATAATTTCTTAATTTTTGTTATTAAAAAAAGAGCTACAGGCTGAACTCAAGGATCATAGATTTAGAACCAGAAGAAACCTTAGAGGTCAGAGAATTCAATCGTCTCATTTTACACCTGAGGAAACAAAGGCTCAATGAGGTCAAGTGACCTGCCCAAGGTAAAATACTGAGTATTTCCTAGAAGGGGTTCAAACCAGAGTCTTTCTTACTCCTGGTCTTATACTCTAGCCACTACACTGTGCAGTCTAAATTCTGTTATTTTTATGAGGAGCAAAAACTTAAAATCAAAGAAAATATAAATAAATGAACATTTGAAATAAATAAACAAATGAACATTTTGATGAATTGGGTATTTTCCACAATAATAAAATAGAACAAGGCAAAAAAAAAAACAATCATTCAACATAGCTTTTGCAACATGAAACTTTATCCAATAAGTTAAGTTTCTGATCTTTTCATTAAAAACTCCTGCCAAAGCTTTATTTTTATGTTCACAAACTTCTGAAAAATATCGGCTTACTGGATTAACCTAAGTTTATTTACCCTCCACACATTATCCACTTCTCGATTTAATTTATTTCCAAACATAGACTGAGTTCTTTCACCCACTGTAGATGATGGAGGAAAGTGAAGCAAGAAGCTAAAGACCAGGGGACTTGCCAATGGGGCTAAGCTTCCAAAGGGTTGGGCGTGCTTGTCAAGGCTTATCCAGTACCATATTAAAGTGACTTTTCAATGGGAAGTTTGAAACCTGGCCCTCATTTCATCATCTGCCCAAATACTATAGCAATGACATCATCAGTTTACATTTCTGTTTCTGGATCTAGGCCACGTGGGATGGGGATACACAGCAGTGAGAATTGGCTGACCACAGAGCTCATATTTCCTAATGGAATCTTCCTCTAGTCTCTTCTGCAGTCCTAAGCAGATTCTCAATAACAGAGGATTTTATCTGCTTCATTTGGTAAAGGATGCCTGACAAAATCAGGCTGAATCAATAAATGGTGAAGAAGTCGACTTTAAAATCTTCTGAGTTTAGCTTCTGAACTACACGGAGGGAAGGAGGAGAAAGGAGTAAGCAATATTATCTCATTTGACCCTTCTGGAGTAAGTGTTATGATTACCCCTATTTTATGGTTGAGGAAACTGAGGCAAATGGGTTAAGTGACTTGTCCAGGGTCACACAGAGAGTGTCTAAGACCAGATTTGAACTCAGGTCTTCCTGGCTTCAGGTCCAGTGCTCTATCCGCTAGCTTTTGCACAAAGTAGTAGAGTTCTCTATCCTGCATGTGTGCATGACTGTTACTACTCCTTGAAGGACTCCTTTGTTTATCAGCCCTCTTTCAAAGAACATGACTACTCCAGACCATCAAGTTATTTTACTACAGTTTCAGTGTCACACTTCACTACACAGTATTGCATTCTTTTTGACTTAATTCTTCAGCGGACAGTCAATCAACACTTATTAAATACCTACTATGTGCCAGGCATGGTGCTAGGTGCCAAGGATACAAAGAAAGGCAGCACAGGGGGCTAAGATACAAGTAGCCTTCAGATGCACTAGGACTTCCAGAAGCAAAGGGAGATGGGAGCTGGGCTTGAAGGCAAAACACTTGGATTTGAGTGAAAGCTGGATTCACTAGATGCTACCTTGGGCAAGTGCTTTATTCCTTTGAGCCTCAATGTCCTAATCTGTGAAATGGGGCTAACGTTTATACTGCCTATCTCACAGGATTGTGAGGATTAAAACCTCAGACTGAAGAAGGGTGCTCTGGATTTGAAGTTCTGCCATGTTCTAGGTATGGGACCTTGGGAACACCACTTCACTTTTCTAGGTTCCTCTGTTGTAAAAAGGTAGCAAAATATTTACTGAAATTACATACCTCTTGGAAGTATTAGGTAGACAAAATGAGAGAACATCAGTAACATTCAAGGAAAAGCCTGAAGTTCCATACAAATGCCAGTTTTTTATTTGATTATGATTACAGTTACGATCATGATTGAGGAGCAGTTCTAAGTCCTGTGATCCTATATTATTTCCACCAGTAAAATAAGAACAATTTAGTCCTATTCAAAGGAAAAAGAAAAAAAGTAACCAAATAAACTACATAATCCACCAGAGCAATCTTCTTCCAATGGGAAAAGAATTCCGCATTTAGGTGCATTAAGAAAGGAAGCATTTTAATTCAGTGCTCCAGTAAACTCAGCAACAACCTAAGACAAGAATAAATACAAAAGAAATGGAAATGTGCAACTTTCTTTTCAAAGCTTATGCATCTATTCAGTGCCATACCAATCAAACTACCAAAAGTTTATTTTACAGAGCTGGATAAAATAATAACAAAATTCATCTGGAAAAACAAGAGGTCTAGAATATCTAGGGAATTAATGAAAAGAAATGCTAGGGAAGGTGGCCTAGCCATACCAGATATTAAACTGTACTATAAAGCAGCAGTCATTGAAACTACCCGGTACTGGCTAAGAAACAGTCATGGCTCAGTGGAATAGGATAGGTACACAAGATGCAGTAGTCAACAACCATGGATGGGGTTGGCCTCAACGGGAAAGTGGTTTTTTTCTATCTGTACCAATCCTCCAGAATATCATCAGATTTTAAATGTTAAATTCTTATGAACTAGATCAAATGTATGTGTGTTTTTTTTAACAAGTAAATCTGAGAGCCAATTATCATTTGGGTGCCAATTATTATCCTATTAATATCATCAATGATTAAAAGAATTTAAGGGTTCCATGTAGCTCCAGATGAAATGAGGCTGGAAATGAATGCCATACATATTGTTTTGCTACGATGGGGCAAGAGTAGCATCAAAGAAGGGATAGTACAGCTGCTTGCTGAAGAGAGGCCAGTGAAAAGGTAGGATTCAGCTATTCATTACTTATTTTGTGTCTGTTTTCTCCTCTAGGGAAAATGATCCCTGGTCTGGGAAGAGGTGGAATGAAAATGATTAGCAGTGAATAGAAACCAAAGATAAGCGATGAGGCCAGGCAGTATCTCATTGCCCTCCTTGAAGAGAAGTTATTAATGAATTGTACCCTAGAGTCTGAAGGAAGTGGTAGAAGTGAGCAATGAGCTGAAGAGGGTGATCTTAGAAAGACCTTGGAAAACCATTTAAGCAACACAGCCGGGCAAACGTCCTGATTTTCCAAAAACACAAAGAGGATGAGGGACTACATACCATCTTTGAGAACTATAGAACAGAGAGTCTGAATTTTATTCTTAACCAAGTTTTAGAATACATGATTTTTTGTTTTGTTTTGTTTTGGAAGGGGGAAGGCAGGGCAATTGGGGTTAAGTGACTTGCCCAAGGTCACACAGCTAGTAAGTGTGTCAAGTGTCTGAGGTCAGATTTAAACTCAGGTCCTCCTGACTCCAGGACTGATGCTCTACTCACTGTGCCACCTAGCTGCCCCTAGAATACATGATTAAGGGAGAGAAGAAGTATTCAC